>NC_137176.1:77594101-78305101 GCF_951804945.1 Podarcis cretensis
AGAATCATTGATACAAGGTTAACTATACAATAATTCTTTTGTATAGGTACTTGACTTGAAAACACACTTTTCCTCTCTCGGAAACTTTGCTGTCACCCTCCTTTGATGCCAACAAGATGCATTATGGTGTCATACTTGGCTCCTGTTGGGTGCAAGACAAGAATGGAGGAGGAGACAGGGAGAGGCAGTCCACTGTCAACCAGAACAGAGCCTCCAAGTTTCTCAGACCAAGTTAGTAAACCTGACCTGGAAGAGCCAAGGGTGTCAATATGGCTGGTCTATCTCGATTCCTTCCTTTGACCAGTGGGGCTGTTACTGCATTTAGCTCTGACATCCCTGAAGGAACCGTTGGCTCTTGAAATGTTGTCAGACTCCAACTCCAGAAGTTCTGACCAAAGGCCAGGGGTGATGGGACCTGAAGTCCAACAACATCTAGAGGACACCAGCTTTATATCTCAAGTCCTGAGAGATGACGAACCTTCAAGAGGACTATAAGTCTGCCCATTTTAAATATTAATTTTAAGAAACAAGTTTCTTCACCAGATACTCTCAAAGTTATCAATACTTCTTACACTGCACACCATTGTCCTTATTTGGTAACTCCATCCAGTCAACCAAAAGCTACACTGCTATGTAAAACGGTGACAGAGAAGGAGAGCTCTGAGTGGAAGCAGCTGCCTGTTTACTTAGCAAAAGCTCAGTAAAAAGCATGTGCTAATTTGATATTCATTGCCGGGGAAAAAATCCCAGAGAACATCGTTCCAGTTACGTAGGGTGCAGACATTAAGAAAATGTGCATTTCATGCAAGTCAAATTACATGCTTGCTACAAGATTCCATTTATGATGGAACTGTGGAGCTTAATTTGTCTCATGCAGGGAAAGAAAGGTCAAAGTGGTTTTATTTGTCCTGCTCTCCCCAACCTAGAAGGAAACTTTCCCATTAATTTAATAACATGTGCTTCTTGCCTTCTCGAGAATCTCACCTTGGGAGCAAGTTTGCTTTAAGATGGGGGGTAGACAAATTACAATAAACTAAGAACACTCAGGGCAGATTTGAGAATGAAGAATTGAACAGCACCCACTTCCACCAGCAAAGAATCTCTTCAGCTTCCTATTTCCACCTTATTTTCAGTGGATTTACTGGTTTAAATCTTTGTGGACTCACTGGTCCAAATCTGCAGGCTTGAGCAAGTAACACTCTTATGAGTATAGCTCAGCTTCAAATGCTTCCAAGCACATGTGAGGGAGGACCTGCTGGAACCAATGTGTGGCCCCCCCCAGGTGGTAAATCGTTGAACTGCAGGTAGCAGCCTTCTCCGTGAAGAACCTTCTGGATGACTCCGCCCAGCTGGCTGACCATGGGAGTCCTTCTAGGCAGGAAGGACTTGGTGTGCACTGCTGCATTCCTGCTTTCTTTGGGTGGGGCTTCTAGCTTGCTCCTCCACTCTCCTGGTTTCCTCCTACTCTCCTGGTTTCCTCCTACATTCATTTAAACATTTGAGGATTCTTATTTCAAAGAGGAAAAAATCAGTAAGAGGGGACATAAAATATTAATAGAAATGGAGGCTCAAGAAGATCAATTAAGAAAGGTGTGGGGAAAGGATATAACAGGGCAAATAGTCACAGCTGGGGGAAATTATGGGATAAATGTCCGTTGAAAATGCTGTCTATAAGAATAAAAGAAAATTATTATAAATTGGTTCGGAGATGGTATTTAACACCAATCGGATTAAATCAAATAAACAAGGAATATTTGGTGTTATGTTGGAGGGGATGCCAGGAAACAGGGAATTATGTTCACATGTGGTGGTGGTGTAAATATGTACCTTTTTTTTTTTTTTGGCAAAGGGTGTTTAAGGAGATAATGGAAATCACTGGGTTAAAGCTGACTGAAAGTCCAGAGGTAGCACTATTATTAATTTACGATGGGGTGGAAGGTTCACAGGCTATGAAGGACTCGCTCACAAATTTACTGACAGCTGCACAAATTGTTATAGCTAGGAAGTGGAAGCAGCAAGCTGAATTTAAAATGGTATAAAGTGGTGTGGGATATATCTATTAATGATAAATTAACATGTGTCACTAAGGTAAGACGGGGAACATGCAGGAGAAATGGTTTTGGGGAGATATGGAGGGTGTTTGTAGAATTTGTACTCTTAAAATGGAAAAGGGTCAAACCATCACAAGAAGTGTTGAAATTTTGAGAGGTTGGATAGTTACAATGGAATGGTCTCAGTGGTGGGGTGAACATTTTTATTCTTATTTATTTATGATTATTACATGTATTTTGTCAAAATATTTATGATTATTACTTTGTTAAAGAAAAAAAAGAGGACAGCAAAAAAAGAAAAAAGAAGAGCTATTACAGTGGTACCTCAGGTTACATATGCTTCAGGTTACATACTCCGCTAACCCAGAAATAGTGCTTCAGGTTAAGAACTTTGCTTCAGGATGAGAACAGAAATTGTGCTCCGGCGGCACGGCAGCAGCAGGAGGCCCCATTAGTTAAAGTGGTGCTTCAGGTTAAGAACAGTTTCAGGTTAAGTATGGACCTCCAGAACGAATTAAGTACTTAACCTGAGGTACCACTGTATTGGGTGAATTACGGCAGCAGCATAAAACCATGGCTTATTCATCAAAAAAGAAAAGTAAAAAAAGAGGGGACATGATAGAGCAGCGTGTGGAGAAGGTGGACAAAGAAATTTCCCCCTCCCTTTCTCAAAATACTAGCACTTGGAGCAATCTAATGAGTAGCAAAACAATCACCCCCAAATCCTCCATATATTTATTTATTTACTTAATATATATCCCTACCCTTACTTCCAATGGAGCCCAGGGTGGCAAACAACAAGAGATAAAATAATGGAACACCTTAAGATCAATTACAATATAGGTGCAGACTAGGAAAGAGCTAAACTTAAAATAATAATAATAATAATAATAATAATAATAATAATAATAATTTATTATTTATACCCCGCCCATCTGGCTGAGTTTCCCCAGCCACTCTGGGCGGCTCCCAATCAGTGTTAAAAACAGTACAGCATTACATATTAAAAACTTCCCTGAACAGGGCTGCCTTAAGATGTCTTCTGAATGTCAGGTAATTCTTTATCTCTTTGACATCTGATGGGAGGGCGTTCCACAGGTCGGGCGCCACTACCGAGAAGGCCCTCTGCCTGGTTCCCTGTAGCCTCACTTCTCGCAATGAGGGAACCGCCAGAAGGCCCTCGGCACTGGATCTCAGTGTCCGGGCTGAACGATGGGGGTGGAGATGCTCCTTCAGGTATACAGGACCGAGGCCGTTTAGGGCTTTAAAGGTCAGCACCAACACTTTGAATCGTGCTCGGAAACGTACTGGGAGCCAGTGCAGATCTCTCAGAACCGGTGTTATGTGGTCCCGGCGGCCACTCCCAGTCACCAGTCTAGCTGCCGCATTCTGGATTAATTGCAGTTTCCGGGTCACCTTCAAAGGTAGCCCTACGTAGAGCGCGTTGCAGTAGTCCAAGCGTGAGATAACCAGAGCATGCACCACTCTGGCGAGACAGTCCGCGGGGAGGTAGGGTCTTAGCCTGCGTACCAGGTGGAGCTGGTAGACAGCTGCCCTGGACACAGAGTTAACCTGCGCCTCCATGGACAGCTGTGAGTCCAAAATGACTCCCAGGCTGCGCACCTGGTCCTTCAGGGGCACAGTTACCCCATTCAGGACCAGGGAATCCTCCACACCTGCCCGCCTCCTGTCCCCCAAAAACAGTACTTCTGTCTTGTCAGGATTCAACCTCAATCTGTTAGCCGCCATCCAACCTCCAACCGCCTCCAGGCACTCACACAGGACCTTCACCGCCTTCACTGGTTCTGATTTAAAGGAGAGGTAGAGCTGGGTGTCATCTGCATACTGATGAACACCCAGTCCAAACCCCCTGATGATCTCTCCCAGCAGCTTCATATAGATGTTAAAAAGCATGGGGGAGAGGACGGAACCCTGAGGTACCCCACAAGTGAGGGCCCAAGGGTCTGAACACTCATCCCCCACCACCACTTTCTGAACACGGCCCAGGAGGAAGGAGTGGAACCACTGTATAACAGTGCCCCCAGCTCCCAGCCCCTCTAGACGGTCCAGAAGGATGTTATGGTCGATGGTGTCAAAGGCCGCTGAGAGATCCAGCAGAACTAGGAAACAGCTCTCACCTTTGTCCCTAGCCCGCCGGAGATCATCAACCAGCGCGACCAAGGCAGTTTCAGTCCCATGGTGAGGCCTGAATCCCGATTGGAAGGGATCCAAATGGTCCGTTTCCTCCAGGCGTGCTTGGAGTTGTTCAGCAACCACCCGCTCAATCACCTTGCCCAAGAATGGAAGATTTGAGACTGGGCGATAGTTGGCCAAATTGGCCGGGTCTAAAGATGTTTTTTTAAGAAGCAGTTTAATGACCGCCTCTTTCAGCGGGTCTGGGAAGGCTCCCTCACAGAGGGAAGCATTCACCACCCCGCAAAGCCCATCGCCCAGCCCTTCCCGGCTCGCTTTTATCAGCCAGGATGGGCAAGGATCAAGGAGACAGGTGGTCGGTTTCACTCGTCCAAGCAGCCTGTCCACATCCTCGGAGGTAACAGATTGGAATTGATCCCATATAACAGGACCAGACAGAACTCTAGCACTCTCCCGCCCTGGCCCTGCTCCCACTGTGGAGTCTACCTCCTTCTGAATCCGAGCGATTTTATCTGCAAAAAACTTTGCAAAAGCATTGCAGGAGATCTTGGGGTCCCTACCAGGCCCCGGTGGTACAGGTGGTTCCGATAAACTGCGAACCACCTGAAAAAGTCTCCTGCTGCTGTTTTCTGCAAATGCAATGGAGGCGGCGAAGAAGGCCCTCTTCGCCGTCGCCATTGCCACTTGGTAGGCTCGACGTTGAGCTCTAACCCGTGTCCGGTCTGATTCAGAATGAGTTTTCCGCCACCGGCGCTCTAGCCGTCTCAACGATTGTTTCATCACCCTCAGCTCCGGGGAGAACCACGGGGCTGTCCGGGCTCCATGCAATCTGAGAGGGCGCTTCGGAGCCAGACAGTCAATAGCCCTGGTTAACTCCGCATTCCAGCGTGCCACCAGGGAATCAGCTGAAAGGCCATCAACTTGGGATAAAGCATCCCCTACCACTCTCTGGAAGCCAATTGGATCCATTAAGTGGCGGGGGCGGACCATCCGAATCGGTCCCACCTCCCTGCGGAGGGGAAGGGTTGCGGCTTCTTGGAAGAGGAAGGCCTTCAGTAGGTGCCAAAAAGACAAGAGAGGCAGCACCTATTTAATCTTCAAGGGGTGGGAATTCCAAAGGATAGATGCTACGGTACTAAAGGCCCAATTCCTACACCATGTGGCATGGACCACCTAATAGGATGGCATCTGCAGGAGACCCTCACCTGCAGAACACAGTGATCAACTGGCTATTGTAAGAGATAAGACCATATTTCAGGTATCCTGGTCCCAAGCTGTGTTGGGCTTTAGTAACAGGCTGATCGTCGAAGAATTGATGCTTTTGATACATGGTGCTAGAGGAGACTCTTGAGAGTCCCATGGGCTGCAAGAAGATCAAACCTCTCCATTCTGAAGGAAATCAGCCCTGAGTGCTCACTGGAAGGACAAATCGTGAAGCTGAGGCTCCAATACTTTGGCCACCTCATGAGAAGAGAAGACTCCCTGGAAAAGACCCTGATGTTGGGAAAGATTGAGGGCACAAGGAGAAGGGGACGACAGAGGACGAGATGGTTGGACAGTGTTCTCGAAGCTACCAGCATGAGTTTGACCAAACTGCGGGAGGCAGTGGAAGACAGGAGTGCCTGGCGTGCACTGGTCCATGGGGTTACAAAGAGTCGGACACGACTAAATGACTAAACAACAACTCCATCAAGCCTAGGGGGACTTACTGGTTAGATTTGCTCAGGAGTGGTTAGGGTAAAAATTGAGGGAGGGCTATTCTGCATTACTGAATTCAGAACATTTTTAGCTCTGTCTACGGTCAACGTGTGGCCTCTTCCAGGTGACCCCTGAGGGAATGCTGGTCTTCAGAAGAAAGATAGATAGCCCTCTCTCAAAAGGATTATCATCTGGCCAATCTTAATCCTTTTTGTCTTAATCCTTTCTGCCAACTGCATACCCGTTTCTAGGATTGTCAGACAGTTTAGGAATGTAGCAAGCTGACATAAGCCAGGGCTGGCTATTGGTCCCTCTGGCCCAGAAATGCCTAGTCTGATTGGTAATGTTCCTCAGGGTCTCAGCCAGAAGGTTCCTGCCCCCCAATCGCTTGCTACCTGATCCTTGTCAACTGGAGATGTCATGGACTTCCTCTAGGACAGCCTTTCTCAACCTGTGGGTCCTCAGATGTTGTTGAACTGCAACTCCCATCACCCCTAGCTAGCAGGGCCAGAGCTCAGGGATGATGGGAGTTGTAGTCCAACAACATCTGGGGACCCACAGGTTGAGAACCGCTGCTCTAGGACATGCAAAGCAAATGATGTTCTCTGCCACTCAGCTAAGCAAATGAAGGGTTTGGAGTTCTATCAATCCTGGGCCTACCTATGGGACAATTATACCAACAGAGCAGTACCTGTTTTGCTACACTTCAGGCTTCAACTTCACTGACCTCAAGCTTGAGGGACCCCAAACTGGAGGGAACACTCCAGGCCCTTGGCTCTGGTCCAGCCAGACACAGCCTCAAGGATGTCCCCAATGCCCACCTCTGACGATGACAATGAAGCAGCACATCCCTTAACTCCAGCAAAAAAAGGGGGAAGAGCGCAGGAAGGTTTGCAGGCCTGGCCCATCAAAACAAATAACTGCGTTCATGGACAGCTTCGATCGACCGTCAGCTGATGGAACGTGCTGTACAATGAGACGTCTGCTATTAATGCGGCGTGGCTCTCTGGCTGTAGGGAAGCACGAGGATACAGCTGCTGAAGACTGATGTGAAATTAAAGAGGGAATGAAATGTGTGATCTTATTTAATCACACCTGGTGCTTCAATTTTTCAATAACAGCACCCTGCTAGACTGTGTCAAATCACTTTTGCAAAGGGGGGGGGTTGCGGGAATTGATGGCAAAATGAATTAACTGTTTCGCCGTCCTCAACATTGATGGCGAACAAATGCAAAGCAACAGCTTGGTGCAGAAAGGACTGCTTCTGACTTCAGGCTTGCGCTAGGCTAGCCATGCCTTGCAACATTTCAAAGATCTGACTGCTGTGAAGGGCTTGTTCTCATAACGGAGAGCCACAGGTTATCGCCCACAGGGAGGGCATCACTGCCGAGAAAGCCCTCTGCCGGGTTCCCTGTAACTACTATTATTAGTTCTGTGTTACTTATGGTTCTGGGAGAACCATAATTGGGAGAAAAGGGTTGCTTAAAAAGAAGACGTAGATGAAGTCTGCTATGGTTAAATGGGCACAGGACATAGGTCATGACATTATGTTTGCTGACTGGGAGCAGTTATGGACCACAGGTATTAAATTTACGGCATGTAATGCCTTACGAGAAAACATTATGAAAATGATTTACAGGTGGTACATGACCCCAGTCAAGCTTGCGAAGATTTATCATTTGCCCAATAACAAATGTTGGAAATGTAAAGAGACTGAAGGTACCTTTTTCCACCTTTGGTGGACCTGCCCAAAGATTAAGGCCTTTTGGGAAATGATTTATAATGAAATTAAGAAAGTGCTTAAGTGCACCTTTAACAAAAAACCAGAGGCATTTCTCTTGGGTATGGTTGGCCAGCTGGTGTCGAAGAAGGATAAGAATTTCTTTTTGTATGCTACTACGGCAGCAAGGATTCTTCTAGCAAAGTATTGGAAGACACAAGAGCTACCCACGCTGGAGGAATGGCAGGCGAAAGTGATTGACTTTATGGGATTGGCAGAAATGACCGGCAGAATCCGCGACCAAGAGAAAGAGACTGTGGAAGAAGATTGGAAGAAATTTAAGATGTATCTTAAGAACTATTATAAAATTGAGGAGTGCTAAAATGCTGAGGGAAAAGAAGACGTAGAATTGCAGCGGAAAATTGTGTTTAATTTTAGGGTGGAATTGAAAAAGAGAATCAATTTTCATTTAAATTGGTTAAGAAGGGTTGCTGAATAATGGTTCAAAATCAAGGATGCAAAAAGGGAAAGGTATGGGGAAGTCCGGGAAAAGAGGGTTATGGAAACAAGGTTAAGAAAAAATGATTTTTTGTATTTGTTTTTATGTTGCTTTTGTTTATGTTAAAAATTTGGAAATTAATAAAAATTTTATTTAAAAAAAATAAAAAGAGGACGTAGATCTGATTACAACCCATGCTTAGGAAGTTGTCACAAAGACTGGCCCGTTTTCCCCAATACTCATGGGGCAGCGGTTTGCAAAAATGCAGAGATGAAGGAAGGAAAACATGCCACAATACTGATGATGATGGTAAGTTGCGTTCAGCCAAGTCCTACTCACTGTCGATCCACTGAAATTCATTGGCTCCAGTAAGTAATGTCCATTAGCTTCAATAGGTCACTTTGAGTAGGACTAGTCTTAAAAATATAGGGAATATAGGGAAAAATATAGGGAAGACCTACTGAATTTGATGGACACAAGTTACACCATGTCCATTGATTTCAATGAGTCTACTCTGAGTAGATCATTCAATACAGCCCCCCCTGTGTTGTGATTTGGTGGTTTTTCGTTTTGTTTTTACAGACATTGTGTTTTTACTTCTTAGGTGTTTGGGTTTATATTAAATGCCAGATATAATTTGTTTCTGGAGGCCTCGTGCTGTGCAATTACCCATGTCTCATTGGTTAGGCAGACACTGTATCTCAAACGGTCTGCCCCACATACTAATAAATCACTTTATGTAATAGACAGCAAGGTGCTTTCTCTAACGGGGGGAAATGGTAATTGTGGTCAAATGATTCATATATGTTTTTTTCTCCAGAGAAAGAGGAGGAGGGAAATGTATGGTTTTCAGCTCTTATGTGTGGTACTGTTTAAGAAGCTGTAAGGTAATTAAATTAACGTTAACTCATCTTTGTATAAAAGAAACAGAAAGGAAAGCCGAAGACTGAGGGGAGGGAGAAACCTGATAGGGCCTGTACTTTCCCCCCTCACCATCATAATGGCAATAGAACACAAAACCAGCAGAAACAATTTTTCTTCTCTTAGAGACTCTGGGACTTGAACAGAAAACCTCACAGACTGTTGCTGGGACCAAAGGAGCCAAAGGGAGTATTTGTGCTCTGTTATAAGATCCTTTTCAAATACGAAAGGGAATAGAGATTTGCAAGGACCAGGATACACAAAGCCTCTGAATTAGCAAGGAAACTAGCAACCTTTGCTTTGAGGTTTTGGATTAGGGCTCCGCTGCCTCACCCTCTGCACTGATTATTCTGGCCTGATCATTGCTGCTCTGCAATGCCTCCCTCCTGAATATTAACAGCACCTCAGCTCAGATAGATCAGGTAATCTGGAGTCCAGGATGACCACAGATAACTTGTCTTGGAGGTCCTTCTTCCATCCAAGCAACGTGTCAAGGGAAACTGCTGCTCTGGAGATGTCCTGTTGCCCCTCCAGTGTGGTGTAGTGGTTAAGAGCGGTAGACTCATAATCTGGTGAACCGGGTTCGCGTCTCCGCTCCTCCACATGCAGTTGCTGGGTGACCTTGGGCTAGTCACACTTCTTTGCAGTCTCTCAACCCCACTCACCTCACAGAGTGTTCGTTGTGGGGGAGGAAGGGAAAGGAGATTGTTAGCTGCTTCGAGACTCCTTTGGGTAGTGATAAAGCGGGATATCAAATCCAAACTCTTCTTATTCTTCTCAGCTATGCAACTGCCTCCTACGCTTGTCATCAGCATGACATTGGCTTGGGATCTGTCAGGGAACTGCCATCAGAGAGTCAGGTGGTGGAAGGGCTCCAGGAGGCTAGGAGACCCTCGGATGCTGAGGAAGGAACCAGCAGGGGGAGAGAGAGAGTTCACGCAGAAACTCAGTCGGAGGGATGGCTCCAAGATACTTCCAGTGAGAACAGCGTAGAAGTCTCAGAACCTCCGCTGGGGACGCCCACTCCGCGCAGGAAACTGTCACGCAGAGAATCCAGAAGGAGAGTTTCCGTTAAGGAACTCTTATGTTGGCCTAAATTCCGGAAGCGCCCACTGACGGATTCTGCCAGCGATTGAGGTCGCCATGCACCCATGGCTCTGTGGTCTGGGAGAGTTTTAGAAACTGATTGCATGAGTTGAGAACTCAACCATTTACGCACAAGCAGCCCCTTAACCCATAACAGGATCTCACTGTGATTTTTTTTTTGGGGGGGGGGGTCTCACTGCTGTTGGACTGTTTGAATGATGTTTTATAGTGCACTTCTGAATTTTTCTATTACAGTATTTTATTTTTACTGTAAAGAACTTCAGGAATTTGCCTGAGAAGCGGCTTAAGATGACTAAACCAAACAAAAACGTGACGCTCCATACATATGAGCAATTTCCACACTTAACAGCTGGTCACTGCTGCACAGGCAAGCCAATTAGATAATAAGGCTTCGCCACGCAAGGCATACGAAGGGGAAAGGGGAAGGAATTGGGTATGTTTAATCAAAAGGAAAGAAACAGAAGAGAAAGAACTGCATTCAGAAACCGGAAAGGTCACCATACGGAAGACGATGTGATTTGAAGGTCACATTTGCATGCTGCATTTTACATCAGTCCAATAACTGCAGCTAATCCCAAGGGCTGCCCAGCACAACTGTGGAGCTGCATCGAAATTTGGAAAAAAAATTCTTGCGACTTTCGTGTCTTGCCTACGTTGCAAGCAGAATTGCCGCCTGGCCAACTTTTTCTAGTCCAACCTGCAAAACCATGTTTAGTCAGGGCCAAGCAAGATACCGTATTTTTTGCTCCATAAGACGCACTTTTCCCCTCCTAAAAGTACAGTGGTGCCCTGCAAGACGAATGCCTCGCAAGACGAAAAACTCGCTAGACGAAAGGGTTTTCCGTTTTTCGAGGTGCTTCGCAAGACAAATTTCCCTATGGGCTTGCTTCGCAAGACGAAAACGTCTTGCGAGCTTGCTTCCTTTTTTGTAAAACCGTTAATACCCGGGGAATCCGCGCTCCGCAAGACGAAAAAATCGCAAGACGAAGCAACTCGCGGAACGAATTAATTTCGTCTTGCGAGGCACCACTGTAAGGGGAAATGTGTGCGCGTCTTATGGAGTGAATGCAGGCGGAGGCACGCGGGAAAAGCCCCCAAGAACATTTACTATTCTATGTAAATGGTTTAGAGGTTATGGATGAAGCGGTGTATAACACCTGTCAAACAAACAAACAAGCAACGATACTGGATCAATTTCTCAGAAATCTATGCAGACAACCCACCTGTAGATGCTCAGAAGACTCTGGAGCTAGCTATGGAACATCATCAGAAAAGAGATATTTTACCCCTTTCGCAAACCTACCATTTCACGGCTTTGTAATTTTAAACAGTTTCCAGCACTTCACGGCCACTAGCCTTTTATTGGTTGCAGCATGTAAAGATCTTGTTTTGACTCCAGTTGCTGTGCTACTTACTACCTGGAGTCCACTTGCACTGAATCTTGGCTTTTCTGCCTGTCGGAGGCGTACGATGGGTCAAAAACATGTAATTATGCATTTTAGGGGGGTTGTTTTCCAAAACGAAATTGGCCTACTCTAAACTGCGGTATCATTTCTTCTTCGGACGTCCTTTGTATTTTTCAGGAGAAGGATAGGGTCAGAGTTTCTCCACAAGGAAACCTGGACACTAATGAAATATAATGATGCTATAAAAAGAGCTTTGAGATGGGGACAGGCCATATAGCTCAGTGGAACAGCACAGGTTTTTCAGACAGAAGGCCAAAGGCTCGATCCCTGGCAACTCTTCGTAAACCGCTTTGAGGTATTTTCAAACCATCTAGCGGTGTTAAAAATTTAAATAAATAACACCCAGTATTGGAAGTGAGCCAGGCGTCTGGGGGGGGGGGGAGGCAGTGACTGCTCAAAAGCAGCAGAACACCCTTAGGCAAAGCTCAGATTTGCTTCCCTCCACACTTGCTTTACTTGAAAACAAGGAAGTAATAATAATAATGTTGCAAAAGCCAGATGAAGTGCAATTGCAGCTAACAAATAAAACTGATCAGTGAGAAAAGCAAATAATTATGATGGTGGTGATTATGATGTTCGAGTCCAGGAAAGCTTGGGTAAACATAGGTTCTTAAGAGGTGTTCAAAAGTAAATTTTGTATAATAATAATAATAATAATAATAATAATAATAATAATAATAATATAATATTATCTATACCCCGCCCATCTGACTGGGTTTCCCCAGCTACTCTGGGCAGCTTCCAAAAGAATATTAAAAACAGAATAAAACATCAGACACTAAAAACTTCCCTAAACAGGGCTGCCTTCAGATGTCTTCTAGTTGTTTATTTATTTATTTGACATCTGATGGGAGGGCGTTCTACAGGTTGGGTGCCACTACCGAGAAGGCCCTCTGCCTGGTTCCCTGTAACCTCACTTCTCACAGGGAGGGAACTGCCAGAAGGCCCTCAGAGCTGGACCTCAGTGTCCGGGCTGAACGATGGGAGTGGAGAGTTGTAGTTTCTGGGTCACCTTCAAAGGTAGCCCTTCAGAGAGCGTAATACACGTGGCTGCTCTGACACATTTCAAGTTAGCTCAAAAGTGATATTCTTGGATGCAGATCGCCCTTCTCTGTCCTAGGATCGGGAAAATAAATATCTCCCATGCTGTACCCGCTCATGCAAGGACACTACTCATATGAGCAGTTCTTTTTGCGTGCGGGAGAGCAGGTGCAAAAACATCTGCACCAGTTCTTAAGAATAAGACACCCACATTTTTTTTGGGGGGGAGGGGGAAATAACATGATGTTGCTTCCTGCTTGGAAAAGCACTTTCTATATATGTAATGTGTATAGATATATATATGATGATGATATGCCAGTTATTGCAGGATAATTATAGGTAAAGGTAAAAAAAAAAGCCCAATCGATTTTAGCAAGAGCAATAACCCCCAGATTGGTCACTGCTTATTCTCTAGGGAGCTCAGACTTACCCTAACTCCCACTTGACTGTGAGTGTGCATACACAAAAAGCTGGATAAAAGCGTAAACAGTAAATTAAAGATATGATTAAAAAATTAAATGGTTCCTGCAGAAAGCATCAATGGCAAGTGCTTATTAACTTACATATTACAGTGTGCTGGCATGGGAACCTCAAACCGGCTGCTGAACAGGCTTTCTAAAGAGATAATATCTGGGTTTCAGTAGTCAGACCCTCAGGTTTAATTACTGTTTGGGTTTAAAACTTTGAGTTTTCCCTCAAGCTCTATGTAGAATACCTGACTTTCGATGCAGTAATTGATGGTGTGATGTCCGAGCACACATTGGTATTCAAAGAGGGTTCTAATCTGGCTGATCTATTTGTTGATGTCAAGAATTCGCTTTCGCTTTCCTGAATAGTTGCGTCAATATTCGTTTTAGTAACTTCTGGCCAATAGGCTGGGGGAGGCTGGCATCAGCATTCAAAAATGCGATCGCCCAACCTGTAGCCTATTCCAGTACCTTATTTTGCTTCATGTTTGCACCAAGCTTATCCACAGTCTGAACTGGGCTATGCAACCTCAGATGACCTCTCTGCATGAAACCAAGCAGTCGGTGTAGTCTTAATTCAGTGCTATTTTTCCAGAAAAAGAGGTGCTGCAACTCACCACAAATGCCTCCCTTGTTCTCTTATAACGGCAATGGCACCCACCTGAGAGGTGCTGGAACTCAGTTCCAATGAGTTCCCGCGGGGGAGGGGGGGAGCCCTGGTCTTATTCATAAAGGATATTTACAATTTTAATAATCGTAGGCAAGCCCTTATTTTTATAAAAGGATGGGGGGAATCCGTACACTATCAAAAAAACAAAAACAAAGGATTGCTGAAAATTTGGCCCCATTTGGCAATCCCATCCAAGGCCAACATGGTAGAAAGTACACTGAACATACCTGCCCACGTACTGGTCAGTCTTAGCCACTATTATTAATGAAGACAAAAAGCTGCTGCAGAACACAAACCTTGAGTAGTAGTTCCAGTTACAGATAGGTAGCCGTGTTCGTCTGCCATAGTCAAAACAAAATAAAAAAATTCCTTCCAGTAGCACCTTAAAGACCAACTAAGTTAGTTCTTGGTATGAGCTTTCGTGTGCATGCACACTTCTTCTGTGTATCTGAAGAAGTGTGCTTGCACACGAAAGCTCATACCAAGAACTAACTTAGTTGGTCTTTAAGGTGCTACTAGAAGGAATTTTTTTATTTTGTCTTGAGTAGTAGTGACAATTCAATAGAGAGGAGGAATAGGTAAAGATAAAGGGACCCCTGACCATTAGGTCCAGTCATGACCGACTCTGGGGTTGCGGCACTCATCATGCTTTATTGGCCAAGGGAGCCGGCGTACAGCTTCTGGGTCATGTGGCCAGCATGAGAGCAGTGCATAGAAACGCCGTTTTCCTTCCCGTCGGAGCAGTACCTATTTATCTACTTGCACTTTGAGGTGTTTTCGAACTGCTAGGTTGGCAGGAGCAGGGAATGAGCAAAGGGAGCTCACCCCATCGCGGGGATTCAAACCGCCAACCTTCTGATCAGCAAGTCCTAGGCTCTGTGATTTAACCTACAGCACCACCCGCGTCCCTTGAGAGGAGGAATACCAGCAGACAATGAAGAAAACTCGAGGAATACTAAAGGCAGATGGTAGCAAAAATTACAATAGCAAGTAAGGAGAAAGGAAAGGAAAAAGGAAATCAATGTGGAAGAGACCTACTGCGAAAGAATGAATATTTCAGCAGCAGCAGGAGCTCGTTATCTTAATTGGGTGGGGGTACAGGGCTGCAATCCTAAATCCCTTTTCTAAAGAGTCCCTGGGATTCGGCTTCTGACTAAACAGGTATAGCAGGCTTGGGGAACCTGTGACCCACAGGACGTGGCTTGACTCCAACTCCCATCAACCCCAGCCAGCATGGGCAATGGCCAGGGATGGTGGGAACTGTAGTTCAAGCAACAGCAGGAAGGTCACAAGGTACAGCATAATAATAATATTATAATAATTTATTATTTATACCCTGCCCATCTGGCTGAGTTTCCGGCTTCCAATCGAATGTTGAAACAATACAGCATTAAATATTAAAAACTTCCCTAAACAGGGCTGCCTTCAGATGTCTTTTAAAGATAGGATAGCTGCTTATTTCCTTTATTTATTTGATATCTGATGGGAGGGCATTCCGCAGGGCGGGTGCCACTACCGAGAAGGCCCTCTGTCTGGTTCCCTGTAACCTCACTTCTCGCAATGAGGGAACCGCCAGAAGGCCCTCAGCGCTGGATCTCAGTGTCCGGGCTGAATGATGGGGGTGGAGACGTTCCTTCAGGTATACAGGACCGAGGCCGTTTAGGGCTTTAAAGGTCAGCATCAACACTTTGAATGGTGCTTGGAAACGTACTGGGAGCCAATGCAGATCTCTCAGGACCGGTGTTATGTGGTCCCGGCGGCCACTCCCAGTCATCAGTCTAGCTGCCGCATTCTGGATCAATTGAAGTTTCTGGGTCACCTTCAAAGGTAGCCCCACGTATAGAGCATTGCAGTAGTCCAAGCGGGAGATAACCAGAGCATGCACCACTCTGGCAAGACAGTCCGCAGGCAGGTAGGGTCTCAGTCTGCATACCAGGTGGAGCTGGTAGACAACCGCCCTGGACACAGAGTTAACGTATTTTTCGCCCTATAGGATGCACTTTTCCCCCTCCAAAAATGAAGGGGAAATGTGTGTACGTCCTATGGGGCGAATACAGTGCACCTTCCCGCTATCCCCCGACCTGGTATGGAGGCTGGCGGCGGGGAGAAGCCCCGCGCCTGGGGGGGGGGAAATAAATTTTCCCCCTTTATCCCCCCCCCCAAATTAGGTGCGTCCTATGGGCTGGTGCATCCTATAGGGCGAAAAATACGGTAACCTGCGACTCCATGGACAGCTGTGAGTCCAAAATGACTCCCAGGCTGCGCACCTGGTCCTTCAGGGGCACAGTTACCCCATTCAGGACCAGGGAGTGCCCCACACCCGCCCGCCCCGTCCCCCAAAAACAGTACTTCTGTCTTGCCAGGATTCAACCTCAATCCGTTAGCTGCCATCCATCCTCTCCTGTGTGGGTGTCTGAGGGCCCTGCTCCTTTCTGCCACTCACCATCTGGCCTGGGGCGGGGCCTGAAGCCCCATAAGGACTGCTGTGCTCTGCTGCCCAGGAGGACTCTCCTGCGTGGGTGTCTGAGGGCCCTGCTCCTTTCTGCCACTCACCATCTGGCCTGGGGCGGGGCCTGAAGCCCCATAAGGACTGCTGTGCTCTGCTGCCCAGGAGGACTCTCCTGTGTGGGTGTCTGAGGGCCCTGCTCCTTTCTGCCACTCACCATCTGGCCCGGGGCGGGGCCTGAAGCCTCACAGGGACTGCTGCGCTCTGCTGCCCAGGACGACTCTCCTGGGTGGGTGTCTGAGGGCCCTGCTCCTTTCTGCCACTCACCATCTGGCCCGGGGCGGGGCCTGAAGCCTCACAGGGACTGCTGTGCTCTGCTGCCCAGGAGGACTCTCCTGCGTGGGTGTCTGAGGGCCCTGCTCCTTCCTGCCACTCACCATCTGGCCCGGGGCGGGGCCTGAAGCCTCACAGGGACTGCTGTGCTCTGCTGCCCAGGACGACTCTCCTGGGTGGGTGTCTGAGGGCCCTGCTCCTTCCTGCCACTCACCATCTGGCCCGGGGCGGGGCCTGAAGCCTCACAGGGACTGCTGCGCTCTGCTGCCCAGGACGACTCTCCTGGGTGGGTGTCTGAGGGCCCTGCTCCTTTCTGCCACTCACCATCTGGCCTGGGGCGGGGCCTGAAGCCCCATAAGGACTGCTGTGCTCTGCTGCCCAGGAGGACTCTCCTGCGTGGGTGTCTGAGGGCCCTGCTCCTTTCTGCCACTCACCATCTGGCCTGGGGCGGGGCCTGAAGCCCCATAAGGACTGCTGTGCTCTGCTGCCCAGGAGGACTCTCCTGTGTGGGTGTCTGAGGGCCCTGCTCCTTTCTGCCACTCACCATCTGGCCCGGGGCGGGGCCTGAAGCCTCACAGGGACTGCTGCGCTCTGCTGCCCAGGACGACTCTCCTGGGTGGGTGTCTGAGGGCCCTGCTCCTTTCTGCCACTCACCATCTGGCCCGGGGCGGGGCCTGAAGCCTCACAGGGACTGCTGTGCTCTGCTGCCCAGGAGGACTCTCCTGCGTGGGTGTCTGAGGGCCCTGCTCCTTCCTGCCACTCACCATCTGGCCCGGGGCGGGGCCTGAAGCCTCACAGGGACTGCTGTGCTCTGCTGCCCAGGACGACTCTCCTGGGTGGGTGTCTGAGGGCCCTGCTCCTTCCTGCCACTCACCATCTGGCCTGGGGCGGGGCCTGAAGCCCCATAAGGACTGCTGTGCTCTGCTGCCCAGGAGGACTCTCCTGTGTGGGTGTCTGAGGGCCCTGCTCCTTCCTGCCACTCACCATCTGGCCCGGGGCGGGGCCTGAAGCCCCATAAGGACTGCTGTGCTCTGCTGCCCAGGAGGACTCTCCTGCGTGGGTGTCTGAGGGCCCTGCTCCTTCCTGCCACTCACCATCTGGCCTAGGGCGGGGCCTGACAGGCCTGACAGGGACGATTGCTGTCACTGCTGCTGCGGCCCAGGGGGATCCGGAGGGGTGCAGAGTTCTTTTTAAAATGTTTTAAAATTTTCCTTTTCCTTTTTATTTCTTTATTATTATTATTATTATTATTATTATTATTATTATTGTCATTATTATTACTGTATATGCAGGGATGGGGTGGGGGTGGGATGGATGTTTAGTTGGGAATTTGTTTTGATTTTGATGGATTTGTAATTTTTGGAGTTTTTTATTTGTATTGTTTTTTGTTTTTTGGGGTTTCTTTTTTGTTTTGTTTTCATTGTTTTAAGGTCTTATTTTGTTCTTAAGGGGAGGGGTCAGGGCTGCCGGGGAGTGGGTCCCAGCCAACAAAATGGCTGCGGCATGTTCCACAGGGGGGGATGCGTTGGGACAACCGATCTCAGTGATCTCGGGTAGGAGGAGGAGTTACGCTAAGACCAGACCATGTCATTACAGAGGAGGCAGGTTTAGTCGTTGTCTGAGGACTATCCCTGCCTCCAGGTCTGGTCCTGACCAGATGGATACTAGAATCAGCAAGGGATACCCACATGACCTGAAGGTGCTGCTGTGCAATGCCAGGTCAATGATTCATAAGACCACTGCCATCCATGACCTGATCATGGATGGGGGATTTGACCTGGCATGTGTAACAGAGACTTGGTTGAATGAAGCGGACGGGCCTGTTCTTGCTGCTGCTTGTCCACCAGGTTTCTCTTACGCACAGCAACCCAGGCCTTGTGGGCGGGGAGGGGGGGTTGCAGTGATTTTTAGGAAGTCATTAGTTTGCACCAGGCGTCCTATTGGGAAGACCCAGTTCTCTGAGTGCATGTTCTGGAAGTTGGGCAATAGGGGCAGTACAGGATTCCTTTTGGTGTACCGACCTCCCCGCTGCACCAAGGATTCCCTGCCCGAGCTGCTTCAGGTCGTGGCGGATGTTCTCCTGGAGACACCTAGTTTGGTTGTCCTAGGGGATTTTAATATCCATGCCGACACGACCTTACAAGGGGCCGCTCGGGACTTCATGGAAAGCATGGCCTCCATGGGGCTGTCCCTGAATAAGTTTGGCCCAACCCATAGCCACGGACATGCCTTGGACCCGGTGTTTACCTCTACGGATGTTGGTGACCTGACACTAACTAAAAGTGAAACAAAAGAAGTGCCATGGTCAGATCACTTCCTGGTGCAACTGGACTTCTCCGCGACCCTTCCCCTCTGCAGGGAGGTGGGACCGATTCGGATGGTCCGCCCCCGCCACTTAATGGATCCAAATGGTTTCCAGAGAGTGGTAGGGGATGCTTTATCCCATGTTGATGGCCTTTCAGCTGATTCCCTGGTGGCCCGCTGGAATGTGGAGTTAACCAGGGCTATTGACTGTTTGGCTCCGAAGCGCCCTCTCCGATTGCATAGAGCCCGGAGAGCCCCGTGGTTTTCCACGGATCTGAGGGCAATGAAACAATCGTTGAGACGGCTAGAGCGCCGGTGGCGGATAACTCATTCTGAAGCTGACCGGACACAGGTTAGAGCTCAATGTCGAGCCTACCAAGTGGCGGTAGCGACGGCGAAGAAGACTTTCATCACCGCCTCTATTGCATCTGCAGAAAACAGCAGCAGGAGACTTTTTCAGGTGGTCCGCAATTTAGCAGAACCACCTGCTACATCAGGGCCCAGTACGGGCCACATGATCTCCTGCAATGATTTTGCAAAGTTTTTTTGCAGATAAAGTCGCTCAGATTCGGGAAGAGGTAGACGCCACCGTGGGAGCAGGGCCGGGGCGGGAGAGTGCTAGAGTCCTGTCTAGTCAAATTGCATGGGATCAATTCCAATCTGTTACCTCCGAGGATGTGGACAGGCTGCTTGGACGAGTGAAACCAACCACCTGTCTCCTTGATCCTTGCCCATCCTGGCTTATAAAAGCTAGCCGGGAAGGACTGGGCGATGGGCTTCGTGGGGTGGTGAATGCTTCCCTCCGTGAGGGAGCCTTCCCAGACCCGCTGAAAGAGGCGGTTATCAAACCACTTCTTAAAAAACCATCTTTAGATGCGGCCACGATGGCCAGCTATCGCCCAGTCTCAAATCTTCCATTCTTGGGCAAGGTGATTGAGCGAGTGGTTGCTGAACAACTCCAGGCACGCCTGGAAGAAGCGGACCATTTGGATCCCTTCCAGTCGGGATTCAGGCCTCATCATGGGACTGAAACTGCCTTGGTCGCACTGGTTGATGATCTCCGGCGGGCTAGGGACAAAGGTGAGAGCTGTTTCCTAGTTCTGCTGGATCTCTCAGCGGCGTTTGATACCATCGACCATAACATCCTTCTGGACCGTCTTGAGGGGCTGGGAGCTGGGGGCACTGTCCTACAGTGGTTCCGCTCCTTCCTCCTGGGCCGTGTTCAGAAAGTGGTGGTGGGGGATGAGTGTTCAGACCCCTGGGCTCTCACTTGTGGGGTGCCTCAGGGTTCTGTCCTCTCCCCCATGCTTTTCAACATTTACATGCAGCCGCTGGGAGAGATCATCAGGGGGTTTGGGCTGGGTGTTCATCAGTATGCAGATGATACCCAGCTCTACCTCTCTTTTAAATCAGAACCAGTGAAGGCGGTGAAGGTCCTGTGTGAGTGTCTGGAGGCGGTTGGAGGATGGATGGCGGCTAACAGATTGAGATTGAATCCTGACAAGACAGAAGTACTGTTTCTGGGGGACAGGAGGCGGGCAGGTGTGGAGGACTCCCTGGTCCTGAATGGGGTAACTGTGCCCCTAAAGGACCAGGTGCGCAGCCTGGGAGTCATTTTGGACTCACAGCTGTCCATGGAGGCACAGGTTAAATCCGTGTCCAGGGCAGCTGTGTACCAGCTCCATCTGGTACGCAGGCTGAGACCCTATCTGCCTGTGGACTGCCTCGCCAGAGTGGTGCATGCTCTGGTTATCTCCCGCTTGGATTACTGCAATGCACTCTACGTGGGGCTACCTTTGAAGGTGACCCGGAAACTACAACTAATCCAGAACGCAGCAGCCAGACTGGTGACAGGGAGCGGCCACCGAGACCATATAACACCGGTCTTGAAAGACCTACATTGGCTCCCAGTACGTTTCCGAGCACAATTCAAAGTGTTGGTGCTGACCTTTAAAGCCCTAAACGGCCTCGGTCCAGTATACCTGAAGGAGCGTCTCCACCCCCATCGTTCTACCCGGACACTGAGGTCCAGCACCAAGGGCCTTCTGGCGGTTCCCTCACTGCGAGAAGCCAAGTTACAGGGAACCAGGCAGAGGGCCTTTTCGGTAGTGGCGCCCTCCTTGTGGAATGCCCTCCCACCAGATGTCAAAGAGAACAACAACTACCAGACTTTTAGAAGACATCTGAAGGCAGCCCTGTTCAGGGATGCTTTTAATGTTTGATGTATCATAGTATTTTAATATTCTTTTGGAAGCCGCCCAGAGTGGCTGGGGAGGCCCAGCCAGATGGGCGGGGTATAAATAATAAATTATTATTATTATTATTATTATCCTCCAACCGCCTCTAGGCACTCACATAGGACCTTCACCGCCTTCACTGGTTCTGATTTAAAAGAGAGGTAGAGCTTCATCCCTGATCACACACGGTTCCTTGCTCACATTGCATAGGTGGGTTAACCGATGCCCCTGCCTATTCTAAAAGTGATGACGGCAACATTTAAGCTCAGAATCCCTACGCCACAGGTTGATTTAATCGAGGCATAGCAGAAGTAAGGAAAAAGCTACATTAAGGCAAGTCCACAGAATAAAAGCGGCATCGCCACAGAGCTTGGCTCTATGAATTAAGTTCACGTTGATGCCTGGGGCAAAGAAGCAGGTGCAAGTAATTGCACACAAGCTTTCAATATAAGTAAGGATCTAAATCACTAAATTTCTACTGTTGCTCGTTAAGGCGAGATGCAAAGGAATTAAAAGAGTTGTAGCTGCTCTCATTGTTTTCTTAAAAAGGTTTTCCGGTGCAGGATATGTGCGATTTGTCAGCTGAAAGGAAAACCCAGGCATATACTGAAGACCACAGCCGTGGGTCCTGCTGCAGAGAGGGGGGTGCAGTTTTCTTCCACTTTTTACATGCAAAAGTGGCTGCAAAAGTCCAGCCACTATCCAAACGTAGACAGCCTAGTCCACGAATCCACATGGGCATTTTTTCCCATCTTCTGGTCTGTGAATGTTTGGTGCCTGGATTCCCCTGTGAAGAGCTAGGGGAGGGGGCACAGCCAAGACCGCCCCCCACTGATCTTGGATCTGGTGGGAGGAGCGAGGGAGGCATCTCCACCCCCAATGTGCGTAGCAACCAGTGTCATATTTACGTATAAGCTAAACAAGCTATAGCTTAGGGCCCCACTCTCTTGGGGCCCCCAAAGAATATAAAGGGGGAAAAATCTGGATGCACATTTCCAAAATATAACATAAAAAACAAAAAATAAAATAAAACCTACATACAGTAACAGTGTTTTGTGATGTGTAGGCTCCTACGATGTAAGTAATGGGCCCCGCCTGCTCCCTAAAATATCACTTAATAATTATTTCACTATTAATATGCTTCTTCTTAATTGTATTTCATTATTAATATTTTTTGTTGTTTAGTCGTTTAGTCATGTCCGACTCTTCGTGACCCCATGGACCAGAGCACGCCAGGCTCTCCTGTCTTCCACTGCCTCCCACAGCTTGGTCAAACTCATGCTGGTAGCTTCGAGAACACTGCCCAACCATCTCGTCCTCTGTCGTCCCCTTCTCCTTGTGCCCTCCATCTTTCCCAACATCAGGGTCTTTTCCAGGGAGTCTTCTCTTCTCATGAGGTGGCCAAAGTATTGGATCCTCAGCTTCAGGATGTGTCCTTCCAGTGAGCACTCAGGGCTGATTTCCTTAAGAATGGATAGGTTTGATCTTCTTGCAGTCCATGGGACTCTCAAGAGTCTCTATTAATATACTTCTTCTTAATTATATTTCACTATTAATATACTTCTTCTTAATTATATTTCACTATTAATATACTTCTTCTTAATTGTATTTCACTATTAATATACTTCTTAATTGTATTTCAGTTCAACAATTACTTTGATAAAAGTAAGTACCTCGGGTTAAGTACTTAATTCATTCCAGAGGTCTGTTCTTAACTTGAAACTGTTCTTAACCTGAAGCACCACTTTAACTAATGGGGCCTCCTGCTGCCGCCGCGCCACCAGAGAACGACTTCTGTTCTCATTCTGAAGCAAAGTTCTTAACCTGAAGCACTATTTCAGGGTTAGTGGAGTCTGTAACCTGAAGCGTATTTAACCTGAAGCGTATGTAACCTGAGGTACCACTTTACATATTTTGTTATGTGCAAATGGCTTTAGATACCTATTAGGTCCGTAAATTACCGTACCATATAGCATATATTCAACACAGAAAACAGTGACGATTTGTTGTTGACAAAGGACAGCTGGAGATATAAAGGGCCCCATTACCTTCAGTAGCTTAGGGCCTCATCAAACCTAAATCCAGCCATGGTAGCAACCATGGCCTGCAGTGACTGTGCTTTTGACTGACGTGTGAAGGAGCTCGACACATGTCTTGGTGTTTACCGGGGGGCAGGGCTGGCCAGAACAGCCCCCTTCGTGCATTCTTCCATGCATGTGCACAGTCTGAGCCCTACACCTGACCATCTAGAGTAGCTCATCGGTAGCTCACACCAAGTTAGCAACCCCTCTTTTAACCGTGATTAGCAGAAACATCAGTGAAAAGGCAACGCTTCATTGTGGGTAATACGGATAACGGAAGGGAGGGGGGACAATTTGAATGCAGGAGGGGAAAGTTTTCTATGTTTTTAGTGGTTTTTATTTTTATCCAGAGGGACGCGGGTGGCGCTGTGGCCACATGACCCGGAAGCTGTACGCCAGCTCCCTCAGCCAATAAAGCGAGATGAGCACTGCAACCCCAGAGTTGGTCACGACTGGACCTAATGGTCAGGGGTCCCTTTACCTTTAAACAATTTTTTAAAAGAAAAAAAAATCACTGTTTTTATCTGTAAGCCTCCTTGAGGTCAGGGGGGAAAGCGGGGTATAAATAAATAAATATACAACAACAACAATTTATGTAGGCATTAATTGCAAGCAACTTTGGGAGCCAATCTTGGCTGTAAATCTGCGGGGAGATATATCTATATATCTAAATATCTATATCTATATCTATATATATCTATATATTTACAAATAAATAACCAATCAGCCAACACACATATACCTATTTTGCCAGGCTTGCAGACACTGGGAGTTCTTTCCAGGGAGTTTCTCCTGTGAGAGAACATTAAAATGTGTAATGTGGCCCCAGTTTTGAAGATGGGAGTGCCTGCCAGATTTCTCTCCAACCCCATTAAAAAGAAAACCCCAAACGCAACACCAACCAAACCTCAGCATTGCAGGTTTTATCCCACGGCCATATAAACTGGATTTCTGCCAAGTACACAGATGAATCCAATTTAAGCATCTAGCACTGTATGTACAATCCCATATGGTGGGGAGACAGCACATAAAGAGCTGTCATTTAATCTCTCTCGTGCTACAAGAGCCAAGCGACACAAGAAGAAAATCAAAAACTCATAAGCTCTTAGGGGAGGGGGACAAAAGGAAAGGAAAGGGATGCATTCCTCCCCCCAACCTAAAAAAACCCAAAACCCTGTACTGAAGGGTATACTTGACCAGACCTTAAAAAGGACAGGATTACTGGCTTCAGAAAGGTATTAAGCAAAATCGGGGAGGCATTGCTTTCTTGTATATTACATGCTGGCTCTGGGGCAAAAATAAAAGTTCACGAGCCTTGTTTCCCAATTAATCTTCCCTTCACGTCTAAGAGCTAGTCACACAAGCTGAGGTGGCAGACTCTGGTGGGAGGTTTTCCAGCTGTACCAGTTCAAACTGCAAGTAGCAACGGTGGCGTAGTTTCCCTTGATTTAAACACACACACACACACACACAACTTGCATGGGGGCAACGTAAGAAGTGCCTTCCCCCTTATACATCCACCTTATACGTGGCTCATGTACCTCAGTGTTGCTTCCTCTGAATGGAAGGGGCTCTTTCAGGTATCAGACAGGCAGTGACATAGCGTGGGTTGCCAGTGGCCGGGGCCACAGGGAAGGTTGGGAGAGAAGGGAAACAACCGGAGTACGCATGCACATTCAACTGCCCAGTGGTGTCCGAGTCACCCAGGAGATGGCAGCCACAGAGACAAGAGAAGAAGAGTCGCTCCATTGTCTGGAGAGGTCACTTCCTGGTTTGCATGGAGAAGCCGTTTTCAACAGAGCCCAGCAACGGAAGCGCGAAGCTGTATTGGGGCAGCAACAGGTGTTGGAATTTTGCACCGCTAACCATTTTGCGCCGTGGGCAACCACCCCTTGGCCCCCATGCTACACCACTGCAGGCAGGAGTCTCTCCCAGACATACCTGGAGATGTCAGATATTAAACCTGTGACCATTTACCCATGAAACACGAACTTCACAGCACTTCCCTCGTCCTGGATATTACTGAAGAGCACTAGCAAAGTAAAAGGTAAAGGGACCCCTGACCATTAGGTCCAGTCGTGACCGACTCTGGGGTTGCGGCGCTCATCTCGCTCCATTGGCTGAGGGAGCCGGTGTACAGCTTCCGGGTCATGTGGCCAGCATGACAAAGCCACTTCTGGCAAACCAGAGCAGCGCACGGAAACGCCGTTTACCTTCCCGCCGGAGCGGTACCTATTGATCTACTTGCACTTTGACGTGCTTTTGAACTGCTAGGTTGGCAGGAGCAGGGACCGAGCAACAGGAACTCACCCCGTCGCGGGGATTTGAACCACCGACCTTCTGATCGTCAATTCCTAGGCTCTGTGATTTAACCCACAGCGCCACCCGCGTCCCACTAGCGAAGTAGGAAAGAACAAAAGCTGCCTTGTGCAGACCCACTGGCCCATCTAGCTCAGCGCTATCTACTGTGGATGGCAGTGGCTCTCCAAGATTTCATACAGGGGTCTTTGCCAGCCCAACCTGGATGTGGCTGGCGATTAAATCTGGGGCCCTTCTACATGCCAAGATTGTGCTCTAGCACTTGAGATGCAGCCCTGCCTGGAGGGCCGCAGCACCCGCTGGGTTTGACAAATCCCTCTCCTTCAGGTGCTAGTTTACTTGCAAGGAGTACAGTAGTACCTCGGGTTAAGAACTTAATTCGTTCTGGAGGTCCGTTCTTAACCAGAAACTGTTCTTAACCTGAGGTACCACTTTAGCTAACGCAATTTCTGTTCTCATACTGAAGCAAAGTTCTTAACCCAAGGTACTATTTCTGGGTTAGCGGAGTCTGTAACCTGAAGCGTCTGTAACCTGAAGCATCTGTAACCCGAGGTACCACTGTACTTTACAGAAGTGAGCATTCGATAATGTCGCACGCACCCACACCCCCTGCAGTATTTATTGATGCGGTTCAGAATCCCACCACCTCGCTCTGCTTCATTTATTGAAAGATTCCTGTGGAGCCTCGCACTCCCAGGACAGAGGCGGCAATCCGATCTCACAACCATCCGCAGCTTTGTAAAGTGCCACTGGAGGTTCGGCAACAATTTGCACTGAGCGGGTTCATAAAAATCTAATTAGCTGCCTCCTATGGTTCTCTCACTGGAGGAAAAAGCAGCCGTGTTAAACCTTAGTCCTTCAGAAATGTAGGTACAAGTGGTTAATATTCTCTTAAAGGAGTTTCAAACCTTCTTCTGCTTCAAAAAAAGGGGAGATTGTGCCATTTACACCTAGCTGTTTCACAATGAGTTTTATTCCCCAAATGTAGGCAACGGAGGACAGAATATTGGTATTTTAATGGAGGATGAGCTATTCAGCAGAAAGTTCACGAAAGTTTGCCCGGCCCTTTTCAGTGATAGAACTGCTGTTAATGAAGGATTTCAACGATGACTTCTGCAACTTTCTCTCTCTTTTAAATGTGTTATCTCTATATGGCAGTTCTGGGCAATCCTCCATATGAGAAACGTCTCGAGTTTTGTTGTTGCTGTTTAAACACACACTCAGACTGACTTTGCATATGTGAGCCCAGAGAAGAGAAGGAAGCGAGAGAATATGTTCCTACGCTTGGGAAGTTGGTCCCAATATTAAAGTGGTTCTCAAGGGAGGGATTTTGGAGGTAGAAGGAGAGAAACACTTCCAGGGTTATTTTTAAATCCATCCTTATAGAGAAAAGACATACACACAGCCCTCATTTTGTTATTTTCTTGAATTTCTCAAGCCCTCTGTATAAAACTAAGGAACTGTTAGTTACTGAAGCTGTGGAGGGTGTGTGTGTGTGTGTGTGTGTGTGTGTGTGTGTGTGTGTAGGGAGAATATTTTAAGGGATAAACAGTTATGCAAAAGCATTTTCCCACTTCTTTTTTGCCACTGTTTTATTTCAGGAAGATAATTGGATGCAAGTTAAAGTTGCCAGCTCCCCTGAAATTTCCTCAGAGAGGAAGAGAGAAAGATAATGCAGGAAAATATAGGCAGCAAGTTAATGAAATGATGCACACACCCACACGCACACACACCCTGGCTCTCCTGAACATTCCCCAAGTCACCCCAGGGTACCATGGCCACACTGGTTGAAAACCAAGGCATTATCCAGATAACTTGGAATGTGGGGAAGGGATATACTGCATTTTTCACTCTATAAGACGTACCTAGTTTTTAGAGGAGGGAAAAAAAGAAAAAAATATTCTGAATCTTTTATTTCTGTAGAGCCTCTTTTCAAAAGCTTGATTTTGCAAGCGAACAGGAGAAGCATTTTAACAGTCTTGGATTAGTGCTTGGATTTCATTCTCTCACAGAAAGCCCCAGGGGGAAAAAATGGGATCATCTGGCCGTTTGGAGAGACAGAGGCACATGGTTTGAGCAGTGATGGAATCCAAGACTAACTGAAGAGGGACAACAAGAATAATGTTCTCCTGTCTGTTTGTCAAGTGGCTCAGGCGGCTAAACAAGGGCTATCACACAACAACCTCACAACAGCCCAGTGAGGTTAAGGTGGCCCTCTCTGCGCAGCACCTCTCCAGCGAGGCGGGAGGAGAAACGGAGCCCCTTCCGTTCCTCCTCCCGCTTTGCTGAAGGGGCACAGCGCAGAGAGGGAGAGCTGCGCAGCGCCATTCGCTCCATAAGACGCACACACATTTCCCCTTACTTTTTAGGAGGAAAAAAGTGTGTCTTATGGAGCGCAAAATACGGTAGCTTTGTAGGAGAGCATGTGCTTTGTATGCAGGTTCAATTCCTGGCACCTCTGAGTAGGAGTCAGAGCGTTTCCTGCCTGAAACCCTGAAGAGCCACTGCCAGAAAGTTTAGACGATGCAGAGCAAGATTGACTAAGGGTCTGATTCAGTATAAGGCAGCTTCCTATGATTCTACAAACCTAATATATATCACGGAGGAAGAAAAAAACCTGCCTCCATTATGGGCTGGCTAGTTCCAGCCACTCAGCCCCATACCTTTGCCTCAGTGTGGGAGCTGTTGCCCAGCGACTACCAGCAAGGGAAGACTTGTCTGCTTCATGGGCTGAGAGTCTCAGGCTCTGCGGCATAGAGGTCAGAGGCTGATGACCGACACCAGAGAAGATCAAGGTCAAGGGCAGGAAATTCGACCTGTGTGGTTCAGATACCAACGGGACAACTTGTTGTTTCCTGATACCGCAACTGAATATGATTTTTCACGTAACGAGGCCACTTTTGAGAGCCTATCGGACCATAAAGCGGGATATTATTATCCTAAATGAATGAGCAAGCATTCTAATTTGGGTACAAATAAGGGACTGGAACTCTGAAGATAGGCCCTGGAGACCAAACTCCAAAACTGCACCCACACAGCTGAATGTACAAGGCGCACAACCCCCCCACAATTGCCCACCCCACATACAATTCAAAAGGATTTCACACCATTCCCTGCATATTCCCCACATACCCTAGTTTAACATTCTTTCATGGCAGAGCTCCTCTTTCATCTGACCAACTTCACAGTCTCTCTTTCTCCATGGCCAACACGGCCCTCCTAGCCTTTCTATCTGGCCCTTGGGATTCTCCCTAGGCCAGAGCTTAGGTCTAGAGAAAGAGACAGAAGCAGGGGGGAAGTACGCTAAAGAAAAGGAGAAAACCCCAGCTCTTTAAGACCACAGGGATTCCTATTGTCTGGCGTCAAAACAACTCATCTGCCAACCACAGCACTGACTACGCTCATTGGATAAAAGCATGGAAAGGTGGGAGAAGCCAGTGTGACTCATCTCATAGAAATCACATACAGGGTACCTGCACATTTTGTTTCATAACTTTATTTCTAGGAAAGCTAGAAACGTACTTTAAGAAAGAAATCTGAGTCTGGGGCTGCTACTGGCTGTGCGCCCAATACATCAGTACTTCCTGTACCCACCTCTTGCCAGCCTTGCTCCCAATTTTTCATCATCAACAGAATACCTTACCTGATAACCGAAGTGCTATTGGCACCAACCACATCACTCAATCCCTAGTCACATCCTCTGCAACTCTTAAAAATCAAGCCAGCCCAAGCTATATGTTGCTATGTCCATGTGGAGTTGCCACGAACATGCTCCAAAAAGGTTTGTTTGTATTTTCCGTGTTTTCCTTCTGTACTCTCATTCTGCAGAAGTCTCAGGTTATGTCCTTTTAAAAATTAATGTTGCTCCATTCAAATAAAAGTGCATTGCTAATGGCTTTTATGCTTCATCTGACAGAACACCCTTCATTTGTTCATTTACACGCTGGCAGTCAACAGTGTTATGAAACACCTTTTATTGCCGAGATGTGTGAAGATGTACAGCATCTTGTGGAAGGCAAAGATTTGTTGTTCTTTTTTTTTAATTTGACATGATCATAAAGCACAGAACCCAGACTGGCCTTTTTATTATGGATCCAGCAATAATTAATAATTTCAACAATATCGGCTTCTCCTTCAGATCAATAGTGAGGAATTTTTCCCGTCAGACTTTGCATTGATGTAACTGAAATTGATTTACTATGAATACATATATTGACAGGTTTTTAACTGTGACCTTCAGGGTAATATATTACTGTGGGCTTGGAAGTTAAAAAGTGCCTTCATTTATACAAAAAAGAGTTCCCACAGAGAGAGAGAGAGAGAGAGAGAGAGAGAGAGAAAGAAAGAAACCCACTTCTCTGAAGTTTAATCTTTAATAAAACAGCTGTAAAATATTTACACTCATACCTAAGAACATAAATGGATCTGAAAATTTGCCCTTTTGGTTAAAACCTTCTCAATGAAATTTCATTCAAAACGCATATTATTTCTGCATTTGGTGCTTTGCCAGTGTATGAGTATTTTGATGTAGACAGAGAGGTGTTAGTCCAGGTAAAACCAGCAAGGTCATAGCATGGTGTTAAGCCACATGCTTTTGCATCCAGAACATAGCTGTCAACTTTTCCCTTTTCTTGCAAGGGATTCTATTCGGAATAAGGGAATTTCCCTTTTAAAAAGGGAAAGTTGACAGCTATGATCCAGAAGGCTTCCTGGTTAAATCCTGAGCACCTGCCGTTAGAAGAACGTCATGGGCTGCAAAGGGTCTCTGCTTGATCATTACCAATTGGAGCAGAAAGTACCAGGTTATTTCATTGATTTTTTTTTTCATTTAGCTGCCCTTCAGTAGAACTCTCTCAGTGCATTAAAATAATACAATGAATGCAGAAAAATCACTTAAACCAAGAAAGCTGATGAAGGGGTGGGAGAAGCAAAAAAACATTTAACAGTGCAGTAAATGTGCATGTCACCGACACGGCACCTGGTGAGCTTTCCTGGGGAAAGTGGGTTGCAGCAACTGAGACGAAGACCCTCTTCTGCATCAGTTGTGTAGTGTTTGAGGGACTAATTATCTGAATAAGCAACAGCCGATTCCTATGTGCTAGTTCTTCAGAGCATTTTGATATTTCATCTCTTCATTCCATTTCCCCCCCATTGGGTCTGAGCCAGAGACTTGCATTTCACAAAGCTCCTGGCCCGTCTCCAGACTTCAGAAGTGTCAAGGCTAACACACTTGCAGCATATACAGTCATGAATGCATGAAGCATGAAAGAGGGGATAAGGAACTCCCAATGGGCAGGGATATGAGGAAGGCAAACACCAAGGAGCTGCAAGGCGCAGCAGCTCCCATCACATGATGCTGTGGAAGGTAGACCAAGACTCATAACAAAAGAAGAATCCTCCTGCGTCAGCCCGCACCCATGCATGAATCACGCGCACACACATGGACAACCGTGTTCTGGCTTTTCCCCCAAATGAGGAATGTTGTTGTTGTTTAGTCGTTTAGTCGTGTCCGACTCTTCGTGACCCCATGGACCAGAGGAGGCCAGGCACTCCTGCCTTCCACTGCCTCCCGCAGTTTGGTCAAACTCATGCTGGTAGCTTCGAGAACACTATCCAACCATCTTGTCCTCTGTCGTCCCCTTCTCCTTGTGCCCTCCATCTTTCCCAACATCAGGGTCTTTTCCAGGGAGTCTTCTCTTCTCATGAGGTGGCCAAAGTATTGGAGCCTCAGCTTCACGATCTGTCCTTCCAGTGAGCACTCAGGGCTGATTTCATTCAGAATGGAGAGGTTTGATCTTCTTTCAGTCCATGGGACTCTCAAGTCTCCTCCAGCACCATAATTCAAAAGCATCAATTCTTCGGCGATCAGCCTTCTTTATGGTCCAGCTCTCACTTAGGAACACCCAACTCTCTGCCCTCTGAACTTTGCATTGGTAAGTCAGCGACAAATCACACTTTCAACTTGATGGGACCTTTTCAAATATTAAGGAGGAGCGTGTTGTGGTCTATGCAGTGAAATCGCTGGGGAAGCAGACCCTAGCACAGCGGTTCGCAACCTGTGGGTCCCCATATGTTGTTGGACTACAACTCCCATCATCCCTGAGCTCTGGCCTTGCTAGCTAGGGGTGATGGGAGTTGTAGTTCAATGACATCTGGGGGCCCACAGGTTGAAAAAGTCTGCTGTAGGAGGACTGAAAATGGTGTGGCTGAGATTACAGAGGCCCCCAAGGTGGGAAGAGGAGACCTAGGGAAGAGGAATGACCAGTGAGAAGAACCAGCTACATCTCTCATGTTGGTCTCTTACCATAGCAATGACGGCGGTCAGTTGCGGGGTGGGCGGCAAGCGCAGCATCGGTGGTGGAGGGGTCATCATAGAAGGGAGAGGCAGCAGGCATGGCATGGCAGCTGAGCACACACAGCAGTGCAGGAGTTGCCCACTAAGCGTGGAATTCCACTGGCAGAGCAGAGCGCAGCAGAATCCAATTCTCATGTTCCCTACAGTATGGTGGCGGTCTAAACTACTGAGCCTCTTGGGCTTGCCGATCGGAAGGTCGGCGGTTCGAATCCCCGCGACGGAGTGAGCTCCCATTGCTCTGTCTCAGCTCCTGCCAACCTAGTAGTTCGAAAGCACATCAGTGCAAGTAGATAAATAGGTACCACTGCGGTGGGAAGGTAAATGGCGTTTCCATGCACTCTGGTTTCCGTCACGGTGTCCGGTTACACCAGAAGCGGTTTAGTCATGTTGGCCGCATGACCTGGAAAGCTGTCTGTGGACAAACGCCGGCTCCCTCGGCCTGAAAGAGAGATGAGCACTGCAACCCCATAGTCACCTTTGACTGAACTTAATCGTCCAGGGGTCCTTTACCTTTACCAGTGGTGGTGATGGGAGAGACACAGTGTTGCCTTCTTTCCTCCCAACCATATACAGTGGTACCTCGGGTTAAGAACTTAATTCATTCTGGAGGTCCATTCTTACCACTTTAGCTAATGGGGCCTACCGCTGCCGCCGCACCACCGTCATGCAATTTCTGTTCTCATCCCGAAGCAAAGTTCTTAACCTGAGGTACTATTTCTGGGTTAGTGGAGTCTGTAACCTGAAGCGTCTGTAACCCGAGGTACCACTGTAAGGTCTTGAAGAAAGAGAGATTGTGGCAATGGAGAGTAGGATAATCCCGACCTAACAACCAGAGGGCTTGGAAAAATTGAGATAGCGGTACAACCTCAAGTTATGGACGTGATACTAGGGTCTTGATGATTTCATGTGATGGTAGGTTCTTAAATAACTGGGTATAGAAAGCACATCCGTCACGATGATGAGAAATGTATCAGCTAATGTCTGAATGTAAGATTATGGAGGGTAGTAACGACAAAAGGTCTTGGTGGCCCATCTAAAAGGAATATTGGGCCTGGGCAGACAGAGGTTGCCATGGTGATGTGGTGTGTGAGGTGACAGGACAGAAAGAGCCTTTTTTTAAAAAAGCAAGGTATGATGGGAAGAAGAAGGGAGAAAAGAAACGACAAAGGGATGCCTTTGACTTGAGTGCTCCACTACTGTGGGGAGCAAGTCCCTCTTGAGACAACCAGGCTGTAAGATCTGGACTCCCTCCATCTTAATTCAGGTGGAAGTATGAGAATAAATCATAGTTCTTAAAGCTGTGACAGTCTCTATAGCATCTTGATTCTCCAAAGCAGCACAGACCTGGGGTAAGCACCCTGAAATCGGCAGAGAGTGGGGGTGGCAACCAACTTTTGTAACAATACATATAATGAATTAAGCTAGCTTGACACATAGCGGATACAAGAGCAAGGATGACAAAATAGAGAGGAAATCTAAAGCTGTTCATTGATGTCTTTAGCCAACTATTAAACCATTAATCACTTGCATATTAATTATTATTATTATTTTCATAATTATTATCGCTGTTTTGCCCTGCCTTTCTAATACACAAACATTACTTACAATGAAGCTGCAGGCAGGATCTAGGAATGCTTTAAAGCTCTTTAAACTGCTTAGCTTCTGATGGAACTTACCAAATGTTCTGTTAATGCAACCTAATGGCGCCTGCCTTTCGTTTCGTCTTGGCAATTGCATTATCAAGCGAATAAACTCAACGCAGCAAGCGCCACTCAAAGCCGCCTTAAGAGGATACAAGGAAGGAATGCATGAAAAATACGCAACCCAAATATTCCCCGGCTCTGAGCAATAGCAACAGACCCCACAACAAGGCGAGCTCTGTTTCCACAACGCACACCAGCCCACACATGAAGCTGATGTGCCTGAGCTAAGGGACACACCAGCCAATCTAGCCCAGAGCTCCGCTAGCAATGAATATCCAAAAATAGTTTCATGTGATCGTCGGGGCGATGCAGAAAACAAGCTTCTTCCTCCTATGAATCAGGATTAGGGAAGTAGGATAATGATTCCTTCACCACCACACGCCGCCGCCCTCCTCCAACAGCTCTTCCAGAGAGACAATCGGCAGATATTTTTCTCAAAATAGATCAACAAACTCTCAGAATTTCTTGCAGACAAGCTCAGAGAGGTGAGGCGGTCAGGCCTGTGCCCTTCCAAGCATGGCGATGAGGTGGAGGTCAGGAACTAGCATTAATTTCTCCTGAAGAAAAGTGGCCTAGTCATGGAATATTATTATTATTATTAGTAGTAGTAGTAGCAGTATTAGTATTAGTATTATTATTACTACTACTACTACTACTAATACCCCACCCATCTGGCTGGGCTTCCCCAGCCACTCTGAGCTGCTTCCAACAAAATATTAAAATACAGTAATGCATCAAACATTAAAAGCTTCCCTAAACAGGGCTGCCTACAGATGTCTTCTAAAAGTCTGGTAGTTGTTGTTCTCTTTGACATCTGGTGGGAGGGCATTCCACAGGGCGGGTGCCACTACCAAGAAGGCCCTCTGCCTGGTTCCCTGTAACTTGGCTTCTTGCAGTGAGGGAACCAGTAGAAGGCCCTCGGAGCTGGACCTTAGTGTCTGGGTAGAATGATGGGGGTGGAGACGCTCCTTCAGATATACTGGACCCAGACCGTTTAGGGCTTTAAAGGTCAGCACCAACACTTTGAATTGTGCTCGGAATTCCCAGTACTGGGAGCCAATGTAGGTCTTTCAGGACCGGTGTTATATGGTCTCAGTGGTCGCTCCCAGTCACCAGTCTAGCTGCCACATTCTGGATTAGTTGTAGTTTCCAGGGTCACCTTCAAAGGTGGTCCCACATAGAACCTTTGCTTACAGGAATTAATCCACGCAAAACTAACAGAACGAAGTCCCAATGTGGCTCAGGGATTTTTGTGGGCAGGAAGAAGAAGAAGAAGAAGAAGAAGAAGAAGAAGAAGAAGAAGAACCAAAGGAAGCAATCAGTAAGGCCTGAATGAGATTTAGCAAATGAAGGGATGTGGGTTACCTCCAGGAGGGCTGTTAGGTACATCCTGATGTGGACCCCCCAAAAAACTGGGACTTACAACTTCCATCATCCCACACCATTGGCCATGCTTGTTGGGGCAAATGGGAGCTGTGGTTCAAAACATCTAGGGGTCACCAGGAAGATTTTGTCTGAGGAAAGAGTAGGAATATTTCAATGTACACATTGGCAATGGCAGCCTCCTAAGTGTGCGAGCTACTCTTGATACTGCTTCAACAGGATGCCAAATATGGCCATCCAATCTACAAATGGGATACAAATGGGAGCCCCGTTTGCATCTAGAAGCAAACGTAACCAGTGTCCGCGCGTCTGCACGTGCGTGGGTCACATTTCGGCGCTTCTGCGCATTATGTCATTTTGAGCGTCTGTGCATGTGCAAGCAGCAAAACCCGGAAGTAACACGCTCCATTACTTCTGGATTGCCGCAGAGCGCAACTCGAACGTGCTCACCCCGAAGCACATTCAACCTGAGGTATGACTGTACTATGTTCTGCAAAAACTTTGTGTGTGCGCGTGCGCAGTAAAACAGAGTTTTTAAAATAATAATAATAATAATAATAATAATAATAATAATAATAATACAGAATATGGTTGCTTCCTCCCCCGCTTCCTGTATACCATACAGAGAACGGAATGCAACAAGCTTGAGTGTTTAAGAGCGACACCTCAAATCCCTTTGGAATGACACATGGATGTCTTTCAGCGACCAACTTCAGAGGAGCGACACCACAAATTAAATTGACTTGGACAGTTAAGAGTAAGAGCACTGGAGGGGCCTCCCCCTGACAGGCCTACCATACCTCTTAGTCAATCAATCCTCTGGGGGGTTCACCCCCAGGGTTATATCCAGAACTACTGGCAGCACTACTGTGAACTACTGACCCCAATCTAAGTCTTGTGAGTGATTCATAGCCTTGGCTGGCATAGCATTAACTTCTCTGAGCGGGCTTACATTAAGTATTGGATCCCCGAGGGCCAGCTACCTGAAAGGGATTCTCATAATTTGTCTGAGTGAGTTTCCATCAATGAATCCACCAACCATTTAAGGTCCGTTTTTCTTCTTTTCTCCATTAAAACGCTCCCTCCTTCCGCCCACAACCTGCCACTTCATCCTTGGTTGTTGATAGGAAAAAGAGAGGGTGTACTGCCTGGCAAAATATACTTAAGATTGGCCTTGCAGACAACAACAACAGAAGGAGAAGACAACCTCACGTATGCTGTGTTATAGGGTGGCGCTGTGGATTAAATCACAGAGCCTAGGACTTGCCAATCAGAAGGTCGGTGGTTCGAATCCCTGCGACAGGGTGAGCTCCCGTTGTTTGGTCCCAGCTCCTGCCAACCTAGCAGTTCGAAAGCACGTCAAAGTGCAAGTAGATAAATAGGTACCGCTCTGGCGGGAAGGTAAATGGCGTTTCCGTGCGCTGCTCTGGTTCGCCAGAAGCAGCTTAGTCATGCTGGCCATATGACCCGGAAGCTGCACGCTGGCTCCCTCGGCCAATAAAGCGAGATGAGCGCCGCAACCACAGAGTCGGCCACGACTGGACCTAATGGTCAGGGCTCCCTTTACCTTTACCTTTACCCTAGAGTTTGGAAAGCTATGAATGAATATCCAGAAGACACTGTTACTTGTTACATATGTTTTGCTTAACCTGGTATGGCATATATGGACTGAAATTTGGAACGTGCCATTTTCACTAAGATACTGGTTTTCATGCACACTAACGTATGCATTTGTTTGGTGAGAGAACTGGATGGCGAAATTTGGAGAAGTGTGAATTTCAAAGGATGGCTGCGTTTCGGTTCGAAAAGTGCAAATCTGAGATTTGCCTTTAAATGCAGCCTGAATCTAATTTGCATCCTGCATGAAAGTTCCAAACAAAACCCAGGAGTTTTGAGGCACTGCGATGTGGATTCTGCCGTCTTCCAGGCAGAAAGGGGAACAGTCTCGAGAATGGGCAAAGTCAGCAGTCGAGACAACACGGGTAATACAAAGCCAGTATGTTCCAGCAAGTAGGAGGAGGTATAAAGTCTTAGTCCAGTTGAGACGCAGGAGGAGAGAGACTGGGAGACATATGGCAGCATTTGTGCCTCCTATAGCAGCTGTTGTCGCTTCCCCATTTGAAAAACTGAAAGTTGAAAATAATGGACTACAAACGGCATGTGTTCCACAGACATTTCTTTTTTAAACCTGCTGGTAACGATATGTAATAGCCATTCAATAATGGCAGAACCTGATTATATCTCTAGCCGGTACATAGTATGCTTTAGGTCCCAGTTGCCTGAATAATCCTCACTGAAAAGGGGAACCAGAAATGTCAGGCAACATGTTCAGTGTCCAAAGTGCATGCTTCTTCTGTCTTTACCAGCTGTGTGGTACCGAAATGCTACATGGGGACAAACTTTGAAGTTCCTTCAGCCCTGTGACTGAAGATAATTTACTAGTCAGACACCTCCTCGCCATACAGCTAGGAGCGTTTTCTTTGTGACATGTTTGGCGAGCCTCAGTTAGCGTAGAATAATTTACGGTGGGATCAGATGAAGATGGTGATGATGTATTATTTATGCCCTGCCCATCTGCCTGGGTTTCCCCAGCTACTCTGGGCAGCTCCCAACAGAATACAGTGGTACCTCTAGTTACGAACTTAATTCATTGTGGAGGTCCGTTCTTAACCTGAAACTGTTCTTAACTAGAGGCGTGCTTTTGCTAATGGGGCATCTTGCTGCCCCTGCGATGCTGGCACACAATTTCCGTTCTCATCCTGGGGCAAAGTTCTCAACTCGAGGTAACTCTTCCAGGTTAGCGGAGTTTGTAACCTGAAGCGTTTGAAACCTGAGGTATTTGTAACTCGAGGTATCACTGTATTAAAAGCACAATATTAAAAACTTCCGTAACAGGGCTGCCTTCAGATGTCTTCTAAAAGTCAGATAGTTATTTATTTCCTTGACATCTGATGGGAGGACATTCCACAGGGCGGGCACCACTACCGAGAAGGCCCTTTGCCTGGTTCCCTGTAACCTCACTTCTCGCAGTGAGGGAACCGCCAGAAGACCCTTGGAGCTGGACCTCAGTGGAGACGCTCCTTCAGGTATACAGGGCCGAGGCTGTTTAGGGCTTTAAAGGTGCTGGCCAACACTATGAATTGTGCTCGGAAACGTACTTGGAGCTAATGTAGGTCTTTCAAGACCGGTATTATATGGTCTCGGCGGCCGCTCCCAGTCACCAGTTTAGCTGTCACATTCTGGATTAGTTGTAGTTTCCGGGTCACCTTCAAAGGTAGCCCCACGTAGAGTGCATTGCAGTAGTCCAAGCTGCTACACTTCACTCCAAACAGCCATTAGAAACAGCAGACCCCAAGTTCTCCTTCCTCTCTTACACACGCAAAGACCCAGAATAGTTAGACATATCACGGGAGAAGAGGGCAGAACTCAGCATCGCACTTAACACAGCACTGTTGCTGAAACCATCACTGCATGGTACATTTCCTGGGTTCTGCCAGTGGCAGCCAATGGTACAGAAATAAGGTGGGGAAAACAAGTGTTACTGATGAACACAAGCAGGTGTACCCTCCCAGTAAGGCCAATTTGCTTTCAGACATTGGTGGCGGGATTAGCAACACAGCTACTAGCATGCTGATGGACAATGGGTGTGGGTCGTGCTTTGAAAACGGGAAGAAAGGAATTGCTCTTATCAGAATGGAGAGGCAACTCCTAATATGCATGTTGATCTATTCTTGTTTACCTTTCGGTGGTCCCTCTGGCCCCATGACGCCTCTCCATGCAACAGTTTGTGCAGGAGAACATCAAAGCAATCTCAAGTATGCTCTCATGCAACCGTTTCCTTCCTGTGGTCCTTTGCGTTTCCTACCTTGCGTGAGCAGCTGGAGGTTTCGGACTTCCTCGCGCACCTTGAGCTGGAGGACCTGCTGAAGAATGTGCTGCCGCAAGCTCTCCGGAGCAATCCCCATCCGCTCCAGCTTTTTGTCTGTCAGCCTGAGCAGCGCACGGCCTGTATCCAAAAAAAGAAGAGAGAGATTACCCAAGGATTTCCATTTAATGAATAAAAATTCTACATGCTGTAAATGTCCTTATTCTAGCAGATAAAACCCGCCTGCCTTGCTAATATCCCTCCCCTGTGAAACAATCTGATTCACAACAGGGCAGGCGCTGGGGTGGGGGAAAAAAGGTGCGTGTTGGCTCAGCAAGTTAATTAGCTTCCACTTTGGAGATCTGGGTTCAGAGCCGGACTAGTACAGTCACCAGAAATGGGGTGGTGGGGAGGGGAAGCTTGCCTTAAATCCAATGCATACACTGGTAGAAGACTTGCTAGCCTATGGAGGTAAAAGGGGAGCCACAGGGAAAAGACTGCAGTTTAAGGGTGGAGGAGTACATGCTTTGAATGCAGAGGTTCTCAGGTTCCATCCCCGGCCTCTCCAGCTAAAGGAGGGGCGAGGAACCTGTGACCCGAAGCCCAATTTCTTGCAGTAGGAGGGAGTCCAGAGGGGGAGAATGGGGGAATAAAAGTGGGGTGGGGGAAGGCTAAAATGGATAGAGTGAGGAAGAGGAAGGAGGGAACACCTGTGCAAGTGGATAGGGTCATATTTCAGGCCAGAGTGACCTATACCCCGTCCCCAGAGAAGGGGGCACCAGAAAGGGAGGTGAGGGAGAAGGGAGAAGTAGAGACACACAGAGAAAAGGCAGGCGAGAGACAATTGGGGATGGCCCCCATCACATTTGGATCTGGCCCCCACTCACCTCACCTATGGCACCAAGTGTAGGATGAGTAGGTGTGGCTTCTCCAAAATGGCCTGGTGGGCCAAGCAGAGGCCCAGCAGCCCGTCACATGGGCTGGAAGCCCCCCAGCCCTGCCCAACGAACAGGTTGTCTACCGGGGCCCAAGAGCATGACCTGGTAGAAAGGCAGCTTTATTTATGTACTTCATTTGTTGCCTTTCCTTTCAACCAAGGGTTTACCCCTCAAGGTGGTTTGCAACTCAAAGCAACAGAAAAGCCACGGAAGGACAATGGAACAAGTAGTTTATATTTCTGACTAGTCTGAGACTCCTTAGGGTAGTGATAAAGAGGGATATCAAATCCAAACTCTTCTTCTTCTTCTCCAGCTTTCTAATATCCTTCTTAAATTGTGCTGCCCAGAACTGGACACAGGTGTGGTTTCATCAAAGCAGAACAGATAAGTACTATTACTTCTCTTCACCTGGATGTTATACCATATTTTTCGCTCCATTGGGCGCAGTTTTTCCCCTCCAAAAATTGAGGGGAAATGTGTGTGCATCCTATGGAGCGAATGCAGGCTTGTGCCATAGCCGCGCGCAACCCCTCTGGCAGGGAGAGGCTGCACGGGGCTATTGCTTCTTCAGCTCCACGCAGCCTCTCTCAGCAGGGAGAGATTGTGCGGGACTAAAGAGGAAGCCAAAACAGCCAGCGTGATCCATCCCGCTCGCTGCCTTGGCTTGTGCCATAGCCGCGCACAACCCCTCCGGCAGGGAGAGGTTGTGCGCAGCCTGTACGCTGCTCTTTGGGGCTAGGGGGGGAAAGATTTTTTTTATTGATTTCCCCGTCTAAAAACTAGGTGCGCCCTATGGTCCAGTGTGCCCTATGGTGCAAAAAATATGGTACTTCTGTTGATGCAGCCCGGAATAGCATTTGCTTTTTTTTGCTGCTACATCGCACTGTTGACTCACGTTAAGCTTGTGGCCCACAAGCTTAAGCAATTTACTGTCCTGATGGAAAATGTATTAGTCCTTTACAAGCCTTGGGTATAAATGACTGCCAAGTTTGTGGTTGTTGGACTTCAGTTTGTAAAAGCCCCAGCCAGTACAGCGACGGTGAGTGCTGTCGTCTTAACAACATCCTCATTCCGGCATTAGATAGTTACATCCTTGGAGCTGTGGCTCCACCATAATGATGAATGCAATGCTAAACCCTACCCAAGCATGTAATGGGCTAACTATTCATTTTAAACCCATTATTCTTTTGCGGGGGGTGGGCAAGGTTGCAGGGAAGCCATCTGACACTGTCAAGAAAATTCTGGGTGGAGAAGGGGAAGAGTTAACATGAAATTGTACATCATGATTACTGGAAGCGGTTCAGTAAGTAATTTACTGTTCTGATGGGAAATGTATCGATCCTTTACAAGTCTTGGGTATAAAAGACTGTTAAGACAGTCCTGTTTTTCAGATGAACCTATTCAGGAGGACCTGAGGATTTTAATACGAGGAAATAGTCAGAACTTGAATTCCCAACTGAAGTATAAATTCAGGCACAAATCATATTAGGCTGTTTTGCAAATGCACTGCCGAACGGGAGACAACCGTTTTTAGTGCTCTCAGGAAGGACGGAGCAGACCCGCAAAGCAAATTAAGCACAAATCTAAAACTTTAGCAAGCAGACCCATAAATCTGCATTACTTGCTCTGTGTAGATTCACAAATGTTATTTCCCGGATGCTCTCTAACTCTTCCCTAAATACATCCACACACATATGCTATTTGTGTCTCAACAAGCCTTCGAAAAGCTTTATCCCAGTCCTGGATCCGAATTGATTTTATGCATGTGTTGCTGTTTAAAACTGTTTTTATATTCATAGTTTTTCAAAATGGTTTTCTTAATAGGGCACCATTGTTTTAAACTGTTTTTATACAGGCGACGACCGATTTGAGCGGGGGTTACGCTCCTGAACACCCCCCCCCCCGGCATGTCAACAAAACACACATAAGCCCACTCTACCCTGATACGCCCCGTTCCATCCCCTTTTCTGGCCACTTCCAGGTTGTTGCGATGCGCACATGCGCAGCCAAGCATCCATTGGACACACATAAATCGGTCCCTGCCTGTACATGAAACTCATGTAATTGTTTTATATGTGTTATTACGTAAATATCGTCGAGATGCCTCGCAGGAAAGCAATTCGTAAATGAAATAAACAATGCAATATAATATAATCTGGTATGTAATGTGTTAAGGATCATTCTCAAGTGCTTTTCTATACTCTTCCCCCAGCCTTCCCCTTTCCTGGCCGATCCTTCCTTCAAGTTTCACACACAGCTTGATTGAACAGCGCTAGTGCATTTATGGGATGCTCATCAAATAAAGAGCCTGCAAAACCTCTTCTGTTTGAAATGGCTGGAGTGGAGCTGTCAGCATATTAGATTGTATCTGGCAGCAGCTGGATACACTGTCCATGTTAATGTGATGTTACGCAGAAAGCTAGACACCAGTGCAACAGATAACCCCATTTATCTTGTCGAATCATAGAATTGTAGAGTTGGAAGGGACTAGGACCCTCATACCTATGGGACCGCCTCTCCCGGTATGCCCCACGGAGGACCTTAAGGTCCATAAATAGCAACACCCTAGTGGTCCCAGGCCCTAAGGAAGTCAGATTAGCCTCAACCAGAGCCAGGGCCTTTTCAACACTGGCCCCAGCCTGGTGGAATGCTCTGCCTCATGAGACCAGGGCCCTGCAGGATCTGATTTCTTTCCTCAGGGCCTGTAAGACAGAGTTGTTCCGCCTGGCCTTTGGCTTGGAGCCAGTTTGATTCCCTCCCCCTCTTCTTTTTTCCTTTCTCCTCCTGTGATGGAACTCCTATTTGGGGACTTCCCTGGCTTTTTTCTGGCCCATGCAGGACCAGCCTGGATAGTTAGCCTTGGTGAAGACTTGACCCAAAAAAGTTTTGATTTGAGTTTCCATTGAAATGAGGCTGTATTTTAATGTTTTAATGTTGTATTTTAGTCTTGTTTTTAAGTTGTATTTCAATCAATTTGTTTTTATATCGGGTGTCAGCCACCCTGAGCCCAGTCTTGGCTGGGGAGGGTGGGGTATGAATAATAATTATTATTATTATTATTATTATCATCATCATCATCATCATCATCTAGTCCAACCCCCTGCAATGCATAAAATCTCAACTAAAGCATCCACAACAGGCAGCCATCCAACCTCTGCTTATAAACCTCCAGTGAAGGGGAAGTAGAGGAAGCATCTAGGACAGTGATTCTCAACCTTGGGTCCCCAGATGTTTTTGGCCTACAACTCCCATGATCCCTAGCTCACAGGAGCAGTGGTCAGGGATGATGGGAGTTGTAGTCCCAAAAATATCTGGGGACCCAAGGTTGAGAAAGGCTGATCTAGGAACTTGCATACCTCCCAGCATTGTTGGGTCTCAACTCAATCTGAGACGTCCTGGTATGTTGTTGTTGTTTAGTTGTTTAGTCGTGTCCGACTCTTCGTGACCCCATGGACCAGAGCACGCCAGGCACTTCTGTCTTCTACTGCCTCCTGCAGTTTGGTCAAACTCATGCTGGTAGCTTCGAGAACACTGTCCAACCATCTCGTCCTCTGTCGTCCCCTTCTCCTTCTGCCCTCCATCTTTCCCAATATCAGGGTCTTTTCCAGGGAGTCTTCTCTTCTCATGATGTGGCCAAAGTCTTGGAGCCTCAGTTTCAGGATCTGTTCTTCCAGTGAGCACTCAGGGCTGATTTCCTTCAGAATGGAGAGGTTTGATCTTCTTGCAGTCCAAGAGTCTCTCAAGAGTCTCCTCCAGCACCATAATTCAAAAGCATCAATTCTTTGGCGATCAGCCTTCTTTATGGTCCACCCCTCACTTCTGTACATCACTACCGGGAAAACCATAGCTTTAACTATACGGTACTGGGCAGTATATAAATTCAATGAATGAATGAACTCTCCATCAATTCCAGCCAGCATGGTCAAGGATGAGGAACAACCGAGAGTTCTAGTCTAGCACATCTAGAAGGCTACAGGTTCCATCAGTCCTGTTTTCGTTAAAAAAAAATCTATGCAGTTGCATGAGGCAGGAGCAACAGATTGCTGAGCCACTCCAAAAGAGGTGTGCCACTCCCCCCTCCCCCCCAGGAGAAAAGCATCTGATGTTATCTGGTCCAGATTGCTAGGTATCTCTGGTGTACAGTGGTGCCTCACAAGACGAAAAGAATCCGTTCCGCGAGTCTCTTCGTCTTGTGGTTTTTTCGTCTTGCGAAGCAACCCTATTAGCAGCTTAGCGGATTAGCGCTATTAGCAGCTTAGCGGTTTAGAAAAAGGGAGAAAAAATCCGAAAAAATCAAGCCCATAGGGAAATTTGTCTTGCAAAGCACCTCAAAAACGGAAAACCCTTTCGTCTAGCGGGTTTTTCGTCTTGTGAGGCATTTGTCTTGCGGGGCACCACCGTATATGGGAAGTGGCTGTTTTAACACGACCCTTGAATGAAGCGGCAATTATAGCATCCAAGGCCTGGGGCAGTATTTGCCAATCTGGTGCTCTCCAGAGATTTTGGACTCCAACTTCCATCAGACCCAGCCTATCAATTTTCAGTGTACCTTGGGAAAGGATTTTTATTCAAGTCACATTGGCCAACAAGTCCACTTTCATTCATTGATTTTCACTGTCGTTTGTTCTGAAGTTGGTTGGTTCTGTTTTGCCTCTGTCTGCCATATAAACTTTGTCCCACTTGCTCGAGTCTTCCGCTCTGCCCATTAGCCATGCTGGCACCCTCTTGGCCCTGGTGGTACATTTCTAACTGAGCTTTGATTGTTAGCCAAGCCTTCTAGAGACACCTGACCATCTTCATTTCCCCTATCAAGTTCCTTTTAATCAGTCTCCTCAAATGTTACTGTGTTGTACTTTCCTGGAATTTCCCTGTCCTTCCTGTAGAATTTGCACCCAGAGATAACAGTGCCCCTGCTGCTTCTCTCCATTCCACTAGGTTTCTAATTTCCTAATTTCTAATTTTCCATTAGATTTATGCTCTCTTCAAAGGCCAAGTACTCCAGCTTGCCCATCTTGACTTGGAGACCTCCAGCACTGGCATACAGATGCCTAAATAAGATCTCTCCAAATGTCTCTGGCATATGTGTTTTACGGTACAACACTCTGTGGATTTCTTAAAATTATTACTTCGGTACAACACTTTGGCCTCTTTGCATTGCTATTTTCTGCTCCATCCCATTTTAACTATCATCACTTAGAGATGCTTTTATCCCGAACCAGATGCTCCTCAGTTTCCCCCTGAAATTAGCTTTCATGCGACTCTGGCACCCTTTTTTAAAAAATAAAAAATAAATCTCAATACTCTGGTTCCATCCTGGTTCAAGTGAAGCCAATGCCTTTTTGTACAGAGCCAACCTGTCCCAAAATGTGCCTTTGCATTTATCACACATCCTGCCTCTCTTGCAAAGTGCTGTGAATGGAATGGGCAGCTTTTCAGAGAATGGTGCCTTGAAGCTCCTTGCTTTCAACATCCTACTTAGCAACCTACATTTTGCTTCCAAGACCGCACGACGTTATTTCCTCGTGTCACTGGTGCTAAAATGTGCCACTCCTCAGCACCATCTACCAGTCTAGCTAGATGACGCATGACTATCTTTGCGCCAGGCATTCAAGTCACCTGGTGGTCTGCACCCTCATTACAAAGCCAGGTATCTATGTCCCTAGTGATCAAATTATCCTCTACAAGGAAGCTTCTGTCCTACAGAGGAGTATCCTCAACCCAAAAGGGCATTTGTTTGTTCCCCGAGGAACGGGTTTCTTCTAATGGATGCTTTCCATCTTCCTCAGAGTGACGACCTCCTTCCTCAAGACTCTCAGTAACAGTGACAGTGGAAAAGTTGTTAGGCTGAGAGTGGGACACAATTATTGCATCCCCAAATGTGTCCGACTCTCTCAGGTTCTCCGCAACAGCTAACTTAGCCTCAAGGGAACAAACCTGTTCCTTGTTCGCCAGGAGCTTGTTCCACCAAGAACACGCAGGTGTCAGCAAGCACACAGTTGTGTATGTGACATTCTGGATAGTCCCCACACACCGCTGCTCCCTTTCTACTCATGCACCTGTTATTGTTGCTTATTGTAGCAATTTACTTTGGAGTTTGGGGTTGTTTGCATCAGAAGAAGGCAGCGTAGTCTGGCATGGCCCCTTTCCCCCCACTGCTGAATTCACATAGCTGCCTAACCTCACTTGTTACCACGACACTTTGTTACTGGGACTGAAGCGCTTCCATCAGCTGGAATTCTCACTCTCATTTGCAGAATTTAATGTTCAAGAAGCGGTGTGGCCAGCAGGACAAATGCCCAGGGTCCCACATGGCAGAATGACCACGAGGGAACCCAAACAGGGCTGGAGGACTACATTTTGAAATCTGTATAGAAATGCCCACTGTCATCTAAAGAATATGATTCTACACTTCTGTTTTACAGATAGGTAAAAAGGTAAAGGACCCCTGGACGGTGAAGTCCAGTCAGAGGCGACTATGGGGTTGCGGCGCTCATCTTGCTTCAGGCTGAGGGAGCCGGTGTTTGTCCACAGACAGCTTCTCAGATCATGTGGCCAGCATGACTAGACTGCTTCTGGCATGACAGAAACCAGAACGCATGGAAATGCCGTTTACCTTTCCGACACAGCGGTAACTATTTATCTACTTGCACTGGTGTGCTTTCGAGCTGCTAGGTTGGCAGGAGCTGGGACTGAGCGACGGGAGCTCACCCTGTCGTGGGGATTTGAACCGCCGACCTTCCAATCGGCAAGCGCAAGAGGCTCAGTGATTTAGACCACCCGCCTCCCATTATACAGATAAGACCCCCGAAGAACAATGGATCAGCGTGTTTGGCTGTTAACCAGAAGGTTGGTGGTCTGAGCCCACCCAGGGACAGCAGTGGGCGGGATTCCTGCATCGCAGGGGGTTGGATTAGATTGACACTTGGGGTCCCTTCCAACTCTGCAGTTCTAGGAGATATGAGAGAGTGGAGTTAAGACCATTGCATCCAGAATCTAAAATAACCTGGCTGCACCACTGTCAGGCAGCAGAACCTCAGAAAGCAATTTCTCCACAGGTCCTGCGTTTTCTCTTTTTAATTTACTAAACAGATTTAAAAATACTAAATTGAGGTTGCCTGTTAATATTCATGAGGTTAAATAATTGATAGTAATAGAAATGGAAAATTAAAAGCAGCATTACTATAGGTTAAGAAGAAATGAAATCCGCTCAGCAGAGGAACAGCCCCCACCGCATATGATCCCATCAAATTCACTCCCTTCACATTCTCAAGCGCAGGTGACTTGGAAAGCCACACTGCCATTATCTTAACAGCGGGGTTCATTGATGGCCCCTCAGACAGAACCGCCATCCCCATTTAGCAGTATCAACCACACTGCGGGCCTATTGTGAGTCAACAAGCAAGAAAAACTTCCACATGCTAGTTTAATGTAAGTAAGCTAACTCATCTGTTCATACTTCATTTGCATAAATATGGAAGATGCCAGGCCGCAGCTGGTAAATAGGACTTCAATCAGCCTGTGAATTTTATTAAAAAATATAAACGGCTTATTAAGTTTTCACAATTGTAATTACGAAGCCTTCTGCAAAGTTTCGACTCTGCATCAACAAAACAGCTTCCTGTCCCAGTCTCTTTTCACAAACACACATTAATCTACCCTAAGGCAGTTAGGTATTCTTAGAGGTGTTCAGAGATATTCTTAATTGCACATTGTTAATCCCGTATTATGTATAAACAATTTAAGGCAGCCTGTCAATGGTAATGAAATTAGAAAAATAATTAAATGGGCTTTTTTTGTGTGTATGGTGAACTTGCCAAATGGTTTGTGAAATTTGAAAGGAAGAAAAAAGAGAGGCAAGCCACAAATATGCAAAAACCCAATAATAATATGATGCAGAAGGTGGTTTATCCCAATGTGTTCCGAACCAGAAATGCTCTATTTTGGTACATACAATAAAACTGAAACACCAAAAGTGTCATCTTTTTCATAAAAACCAATAATTTATGGTATCTTAATTTGCTAAAACTTGTCATTAACGGAATGCAATAAGGGTACCTTTTAACACTCTGCAGGATCAAACAAATCTAAAACCATCGTGATTTAAACACTTCATGGTCTCTCTGAGGAACCACTAGAGCATCTGAGCTCCCCAACCTGATGCAAGGCTTTCGCTTCAGATTCAAAATGCTGTGATCCATGCATTGCAGGGGCTTGGACTAGATGACCCTTGGTCATACAATTCTATGATTCGGTGAGTCTATGACACACACCACAGGGTTAAATTCAGTTGCCTCCCCGAGACACAAGCCTTGGATCGAGGATGCGGGCTGCCCAGACACCCTTCTCTTGGCCTCACTGATGTGGTCCAAAGGAAAGCAGAGCAATATGTTTGGCACCAGCTTAGCTGCAGAAGTTGCCGGAAGGAGGCGTACAAGGCGCCATCCAACTGTCCTTAAGGACTCCATTTGTGTAGGATTTTCTCCTGAGCCTTTTCTTCTTCTGAAGATACCCCACAAGGCAGCAGAGGTTTAGAATCAGTGTTTTCCTTCTCCTGGATGGGATACCTTCCCAAGCTGATGAGCCCACATCTGCCCAAGAGCTTGGGGAATACAGTGGTACCTCGGGTTAAGAACCTGACCATAAGACGCACCTAGTTTTTAGAGGGCACATGCAAGGGGAAAAAATTATTTAAAGGGAGCGCTGAGCAAAGCCTGTATGCATCCCAGGCTCTGCTCAGCGCTCCCTTTCACGAGCCGCATGGAGTGTGTGTGGCTCTTGGGGGCTTTTCCCCGAGGAGGGAGAAGGGCAGCCCATCTCCCTCCTCGGGGAAAAGCCCCCAAGTGCCGCACGCACGCTCCGCATGGCTCTTTAAAGGGAGCGCGGCTCTTGGGGGCTTTTCCGGAAGGTGGGGGAAGGGACTGAGGGGCTAAGCCAGAAGCTAGAACAGCAAGAGGGACTGCTGCGTAGCGATCCCTCTTGCTGTTCTAGCTTCTGGCTTAGCAGCGCAGCCTGCATTCGCTCCATAAGACGCACACACATTTCCCCTTACTTTTTAGGAGGGAAAAAGTATGTCTTTTTAGGAGCGAAAAAGTGCTAATGGGGCCTCCCACTGCCGCCACACAGCAGCTGCACAACTTCTGTTCTCATCCTGAAGCAAAGTTCTTAACCCGAGGTACTATTTCTGGGTTAGCAGAGTCTGTAACCTGAAGCATCTGTAACCCGAGGTACCACTGTAACATCAAAACTAACCGAATGTCCCTGTGGTATACAATTGTTGTTGTTTAGTCATTTAGTCATGTCCGACTCTTCGTGACCCCACGGACCAGAGCACGCCAGGCACTCCTGTCTTCCACTCCTGCTGCAGTTTGGTCAAACTCATGCTGGTAGCTTCGAGAACACTGTCCAACCATCTCGTCCTCTGGTGGTCTACAATAGGAGTCTACAATTGGCAGCCTGGGGGCCAAACTCCTCATTACCAACCGAGGAGAATGTGATCATTTGGAGAGGAGGGCATATCAGACTGAGCAGAGTTCACCTGGGAGATGGAACTTTGGCTCACTGCCCTTCATCTCTTCTCCTACCTCCTCCTCAGTAGGGTCCTTAAGGTCCTTAAGCAGAACCAGTCGCTGGTCAGGAGGTCTACAAAATATGTATCTTTTCTAAGGACACATATTCAAAATCACTTAGCACTGACTAATTGCTCATTAGCACCATTTTATCCAGCCTTTGGGGACATACAGTTCATGAATTATCAGCTTCCTCCACGCTCTTTTTCATTCAAGTCTGTGTGTGAAGTTAAGTGAGGATCCTGCTCTGTGCTAATGACTGTAAGCACTGGAATTAGGGTGGGGCAGTTATTTTACTCCAGACTAGAAAAGGCTGCTTAGAAACAACTAACTAGAGCATGGGTAGGCAAACAGCCCGGGAATCAGCATGTGTTTACATGAGTAGAATGTGTGCTTTTATTTAAATGCATCTCTGGGTTATTTGTGGGGCATAGGGATTTGTTCACCCCCCCCCAAAAAAATATATAGTCCGGGCCCCCCACAAGGTCTGAGGGGTTTCTGGGGGGTTTTCTTGTTGTTATTCTGTCTCTCACAGCTACAATAAACCTACCATTAAAATTATGGACTGGTCAATTCTTCGTCAGAGGGCAAACGGGCAAATTTAGCAGGGAATCAAATACTCCCCCCCCCCTCACTGTATATAAAAGTCAGATTGAGAGGGCTAAAACTGGGAGTTGCTCTTCTGTTCTAATTGGGCTTTTTCCTCGGAACCCCAGTGCTGCTGCTGCTGCTATTGTTTTTAACAAAGTTTATTTGCATGAATATAGCCGAGGCCCAACACTGAGTTCTAGTACAAAGCACAAATGGATCTTTTGTTCGTTTTACCATGTAATGAAAGCAGCCAATAAAGATTTCAAAGAAAGATGGCGGCCCCATTGATTTTCAGAATCCTCCTTCAGGGTCAGATGGAAAACCAGCCTTAAGGGGGGATCTTGAAAACAGGGGTCTCTTTTTATGCTGTCTCAAGCCAGCCATTATGCCTCCCAAAGAAGTCAGTGGATGTTTTTCAAAACAAAAAAACAGCAGCTCCAAATGTATGATCACTGTTGATGTGTCACAACAACTTGGCGTTGAATAGAAAGGTAGAAGAATGTGCCTACTGGTCAAATCACCATCTGAGGTGAAATCTTGGAATTCTCAAACATTGCAGTCTTGCTGCGTAAACACCTGCTTAAGAACATTTACGATTTTAATTAAGTTATTTTAAGGAGTGTTTGTACACTTTGTACCAGACACAGGTCGACAGTCATCGCACCTCTCTTAATGCACATTAATCAGTCTCATCCTTCTGGTATCAACTCATGATCTCTCACTTTCTTGTTGAGTTTTTTTCTTCTTCCTTTCTTTAATGAAAATCCAGGCATTTCATTGTAATGGAACCAGCGATTCTTAAATGGGGAAATCCAAGAGAGAGATCTATTAATCAGGGAGTAAATAGGGGAGTACTGGGGTTAAGGCAGCCTCATTTCTTCTCTTGAAATAATTTATGACAACCAGTGGAGGAAAATGGTTGCATACTGGTTATCCCATGTATAAAATATCCCATGGGAATTAAAAATTAGGATACAGCAAAGAGGAAGGGACCTGCTGGATGAGGCCAGTGGCCCACCTAGTCTGATGTTCCCCTGGACAAATTTCTGAAGAATGCAATATGTGACAACTTTTTTTCTTAGCGGGAAATTGGTTTGAAGAGAAATGCTTTTGCCTAGCTCCTAAAGGTGTATAATGAAGGCCCCAGGTGAGCCTCCCTGGGGAGAGCATTCCAAAAACAGGGGGCCACTGCAGAAAAGGCCCATTGTCGTGTTGCCACACTCCGGACCTCTGGTGGAGGAGGCACACGAAAAAGGCCTCAGATGATGATTACAGAGATAGCAACTAAGATCAAGGAGAATCAAACTCTTAAATAAATGCCAATCAAGCTGAACCGAAAAATCTACACATTTTTTGGTTTACGGACAGGCACTGATGAGCTTCCAGAAACCGCCAACTCATAAGAACCCTTCGCACGTTACTTGCATGACGAGGGCAAAGGTGGTGGCAGACTCTGTGGCGTCATGCGTTTATAATAATATAATATAATAATAATTTATTATTTATACCCCACCCATCTGGCTGGGTTTCCAACCACTCTGGGCGGTTTCCAAAAAAGTATTAAAATACAGTAGTCTGTTAAACATTAAAAGCTTTCCTAAAGAGGGCTGCCTTCAGATACCTTCTAAAAGTCTGGTAGTTGTTTTTCTCTTTGACATCTGGTGGGAGGGCGTTCCACAGGGCGGGTGCTGCTACTGAGAAGGCCCTCTGCCTGGTTCCCTGTAACTTGGCTTCTCGCAGTGAGGGAACCACCAGAAGGCCCTTGGTGCTGGACCTCAGTGTCCGGGCAGAACAATGGGGGTGGTTTAGCTCCGCCCCGATGCCACATCCACTGTTTGCACTGTTGCCATGATCATCTTCACTTCTACACTTCATACAGATGTTTTGTGCCCAATGCAGAACTTGGGGACAGGGTTAAATGTGCAGCTCCACATCCCCTAACACCACACCGATGAGCAATGCGTGAAGAGGGCTATATTTCACATGGGAACTGGGAATCGTAAATGCATCCACTTATGGAGCGCAATTTTTATGTCCTACTTTGTGCTCTTTGGGAAACACATTCGTTTACAGTGTTTGTGTGTTTGTTTGTTTGTTTGTTTGTTTGTGTGTTTGTTTATTTCTGGGCCCACACTCCTGGGCAGTAGCCACTGAAGGCAGTTTGAACACTAAAAGTTTACTGAATATCAATTTAAGGCTTTAAATGTTAAAATCATCTCAGAAATGGACCAGGAGCCAGTGCCAGTGGTACAGTTGTGGTGTTATGGAAGCTGATTCCCTCACCCCTATCAAAACTCCAGCAGTCAAATTCTAGACCAGCTAGCAAATCCAAGCTATTTTTAAAGTCAGCCCCAAGTAGAGAACATTGCAGTAGTCAAGCCTGGACATGACCAGGGCAGAGATGGTTGCGAACTTGGCAAACTGTAGTGAATTAAAAGGTTGAGCCATACAGTACATTAACTCAAACTCCTTAGCATCCTTTAATATTACTTTCAACTGCTAAGACTTGGTTCTACAGGAAGAATGAAAATGCAATGAACAGAAAGGGATGGATTATTAACCTCAACTTTATTGCTTAGTCAATTCTTCAACCCGTATAGCAACATGGGGTAGTTTTCGATCACTACAAACATCTTCCTAGAGAGGAAAATTGCATTGGCAGAATTTAATTTACCTCCAGCGAAACTTCAGATACCCGACCTTTGGGAATTTGATCCAATCTAAGATCAACAGCTATAGATGCTTTGCGTACTCAAACTCATAGAGAAACACTGTTGGGTCTCAATAAATACAAAATAAAACACCGCTTTAGCAACTAACTATTTCATGGCAGAAAATACAAAGGTAAGGGTGCTGTCACTTTGCTATTGGGGTTTAGGGGTGTTTGACCAGTAAACTCAGCCTCCAGCTAGGAATTGCTCCCTCTGAGCACTGCCCTGTTCAAATCGTAAGCAGACTGATTTGAGCCCTCTTCAGCTTCCGAGTTTGCTCTGTGGGTCCTGCTCCCAGCAGCCCTTATAAAAGGAAAAAGGAAGAGACTGCTGGCAGGAGCATTTTGGACTAGGATCTTGGAGACCAGGGTTCATAGAATTGTAGAGTTGCAATCCAGGAGTCTTTCACCCAACCTTGGGCTTGGACCCACGACCCTGAGACCAAGACCCATGCTCTACCAACTGAGCTATAGGGTTGTTGTCAAGATAACAAAAGGAAGGTAGAAATCGCGTATGCCACTTTGAGCTCCTTGGAGGAAACATGGGATACAAACGGAATGAATGAATGAGCATTCCATGCCTTGCTCTGCTTCTACCATCTCTGAACCTGCATTTCTTCTGTATCCCACCCAGTCTATTAGCCGGTTCCCTACTTAGTGCTAGAATTTGGAGGCTGGAGGCAGGGGGGAAGAGGGTCCCTAAATTAAAGGGTTGTCACCCCTTAATGAAAGCTCCCATCCTATCAAATCATAGCCTCTATGGCAGGGGTCAGCAAACTTAGTGCGCCTCGGGCCGGTGTCTCCAACGCCGATTGCGTGGTGGGCCAGAGGAGCGTGTGCCCATACGTGTGCGCACATGGTCTTTCTGGCACACTTCCGGGTCAGAGGAGCACCGGAAATAGCTTGTGCACATGTGCACGGGCAGCCTCCGAGCCAGATGTGCACCGGAAATAACGCTTGCACATGCGCACAAGCTATTTCCGATGCTCCTCTGACCCGGAAGTGGGCAGCCTAGCAGCACAGTGCCGGTAAGAGTGGGTGGCGGCAGCAGAGGTCGTCGAGATAAACGAGTCCCTCGGGCCTTATCCAGCCTGTGGGCCTTGTTTGGGGACCAAGAAATCACTGTGTTTATCCAGCCCTGGCAGCCTTGCCACCCACACCCTGGTACCTCTAGCAACTGTTAGGGAATTAATTGCATTTTACTGTCCTGTTTAAAGAACGATGCTATCAGCATCATCTCGTTCCTCTCCCATGCAAGAGGCCTTAACTACAGGTTTGAACAGATAAGCCAGCTCAGATTGGAAAGTTCTGCATAACCCTTCTGAGAAATTTCCAAGGTATAAAACGCTATTTGTGCACTAGAGAGCTTTGCTTTCTTTCTTTCTGTTAAAGAAAAGGAAAAGAAAAAAAAGGGCAATTTAACTTCAGTTTACTGCATTTTGCTTTTTGCTAAATGGGTGATTGTACTGTTCCAGCACACTGCCTAACAATTTTTGCAAGTCAGCAGTAGAAAAGTGAGCAGTAATAAGTAATAGAAGTTGCTTAGCAGAGACATTACATAATGCATACGCAAATATTTTTCCCCAGAGAGAGGCAGTTTTGTTCTAGATGGGATATATGGAGCTTACATAGGTGCTATAAGGAGCACATAGAACCACAGAATTGTAGAGTCAGAAGGGACCCTGAGGGTCATCTAGACCAACCTGCTGAAATGCAGGAATCTCAGCTAAAGCATCCATGACACATGGCCATCCAACCTCTGCTTGAAAGCCATTAACGAAGAAGAGCCCACAAATTCCTGAGGAAGTCCGTTATTACTTGGGAAACACCTAAGTGTGGGGAAAACTAAAGCACATACACTTCTTTGTGCTTTAAATATTGCATTACACAAATGTTTTCATTGGAATACTTGTAAAATATTATAGGCAATACATCCCTTGCATTGCTTAAATTTAACAAGGGTGGGGAATAATGAAAAGTGCTGACACACTAATACATTCTAGTGCCCCAAAGAACTTGGCATGGTGTGCTGACTCACTGTTTCTTGCGAAATCTAATTTCATAGTTTAACCAGGCACCGTGTGATGAAGCACGTCAGATTTTCCTATACAGTTGACGCTCGGGTTGCGAACATGATCCGTGCAGGGTCCTGAAGGTTGCGATACAGCACATGCGCAGAGTGCGATTTAGCGCTTCTGAGCATGCGCAGCCACCGAAACCCGGAAGTAACCCGTTCCAGTACTTCTGGGTTTCATGGTCCGTAACCTGAAAAAACGCCTGAAGCGGCTGTAACCCGAGGTATGACTGTACTCAATCTCCCACTATTCTCCTGGACTAAATAGCCCTAAGTCAGGGGTCAGGCAAACTTTTTCAGCAGGGGGCCGGTCCAGTGTCCCTCAGGCCTTGTGGGGGGCCAGACTATATTTTGAAAAATAAATCAATCAATGAATTCCTATGCCCCCAAAATAACTCAGAGATGCATTTTAAATAAAAGGACACATTCTATTCATGTAAAAACACGCTGATTCCTGGACTGTCCGCAGGCCGGATTTAGAAGGCGATTGGGCCGCATCTGGCCCACGGGCCTTAGTTTGCCTACCCATGCCCTAAGCATTATGAGAAAGAGTGAAAAACTCAGTGTCCCCACCCACCCCATCTCCCCAGGGTGTCAACTAAGCCACTGTGTGGCATAATGGTTATTGGGTTGGGCTATGATCTAGGAGAGCAGGGTTTGAATTCCCACTCAGCCATCAAGCTCACTGGGTGACCTTGGGCCAGTCACCATTTCTGAGCCGAGACCATATAACGCTGGTCTTGAAAGACCTACATTGGCTCCCAGTACGTTTCCGAGCACAATTCAAAGTGTTGGTGTTGACCTTTAAAGCCCTAAACAGCCTCGGCCCAGTATACCTGAAGGAGCGTCTCCACTCCATCATTCAGTCCGGACACTGAGGTCCAGCTCCGAGGGCCTTCTGGTGGTTCTCTCTCTGTGAGAAGCAAAGCTACAGGGAACCAGGCAGAGGGCCTTCTCAGTGGTGGCGCCCGCCCTGTGGAACGCCCTCCCATCAGATGACAAAGAGATAAACAACTACCTAACATTCAGAAGACTACCTGAAGGCAGCCCTATTCAGGGAAGTTTTTAATGTGTGACATTTTAGTGTAATTTTGGTCTTTGTTGGAAGCCACCCAGCCAGATGGGAAAACCCAGCCAGATGGGCAGGGTATAAATAATAAATTATTATTATTATTATTACTACATTGCAGGGTTGTTGTAAGGATGAAATGGGGGGGGGGCGGAGGCAGGAGAACCATGCACAGCACCTTGAGCTCCTTGGAAGATAATAAAATAAACTAAATAAGCTAAGCACAACCAGACAAAGGCAAGGTTCAGCCTCCTTGACCACGGCCATCTGCCATGGATGCTTTAGCCGAGATTTCTGCATTGCAGAGGGTGGGACTAGATGATTGATTCTGTGGTCTCCCTTCCTCTGTACATCCTTCCACTTGCACGACATTTCAGCCCCTGTCCTGCACAGAACTCGCCAAAAGAAAAGACATGTTTCACGGGGGGGGGGGGTTACTGTTGGAAAATATACTTTTCTACCTGTACAGCAGGGAGTGGGGGGGGGGGGAACCTGTGGCTTTCAAAGCTACAGGACTGTACTTATCATTATTATTTTTTTAATTTGCATACCGCCCTTTGTATACCGCACCTTCTCAGGTTGGTTCACAACATAAAACTGCAATATAAAAACCACAAAATACATAGCAGAAATAAGAACAACAACAAACCAGCAACCTCCCCTCCACAAACCGATAAGCCCCTCTCTCATCAGCGTAGGTCTTTGTGGTAGATGGGGGCTCATCAAATTTTCTACCACAGGTCATGGACCGAAATAAATATACTACTACAAACCCTTACATTACCTCTCGAAAACACTTTTTTTCCTGCCCATCCTTCCCAGCGCAGACCTGATTCTCTTTGTCAATGAAAATATGTATTCTTATACAGCTTCGCTTCTCTGGGAGTATTTCAGGACTTGCTTTTTGTTTTGTTGGATTTCTCTTATCAGGTATAGATTGGTAGTTGTCAGGGGCATATCAGTTATAGTGCCTGAGCAGTTGCTGGTTGCGGATTTTCGGATGTCAGGAGAGGTAAAGCGTGAGCAAGACAGACGGAAACTGAATCCTGTCTCTTCCTTGAAGATTTCATGAGGGGGGAAATAAAACTTCTCCACACCCCACACCCTGAACTCCCCTACAGCTGAGCTGTTCTCACATCTAAAGATACCCTTTCCAAAAGGTAGAACTTTAAGTCAAAAAAGGTAGGCAGTTGATGGGGGGGGGAGGTGAAGTTGTTTGGGCTGTTCTTGTTTGTTGTTGTTTAGTCGTTTAGTCGTGTCCGACTCTCCGTGACCCCATGGACCAGAGCACGCCAGGCACTTCTGTCTTCCACTGCCTCCCGCAGTTTGGTCAGTTCTTGTTTATTTTATCATTTTTAGTTTTTTTTTAAATTATAGAGTGCTTAACATCCTAAAAATTATTAAGTGATATACAAAAGATAGTTGTTTTTTGGTTCCTGTTTTGCAATGTGTGTATGTTGATGAGGTAACTTTTTAAGGAAATCTCTAAACCTGAGTGCCCAAATGGGGAACTGGTGAGCCTTCACATGTGGCTGGACTCCAGGTCACATCAACCACAGCCAGAATGGGCAAAGGCCTTGCCGTTGTCAGCATCTGTCTGTCTCGAGAGACAATGGAGTGAGCCTCCAGGGGTGAAGGGTGCTTTTCCGAACCCTAACTGGAGATTGAACCTGGGAGCTCCTGCATGCAACTGAGTTAAAGTCCTTCTAAATAATAATAATAATAATAATAATTATTATTATTATTATTATTATTATTATTATTATTATTATTTATTACTCATACCCTGCCCATCTGGCTGGGTCTCCGCAGCCACTCTGGGCAGCTCCCAACAGAATATTAAAAACACAATAAAACACCATACATTAAAAACTTCCCTAAACCGGGCTGCCTTCAGGTGTCTTCTAAAAGTCAGATACAGTGGTACCTCGGGTTAAGAACTTAATTCGTTCTGGAGGTCCGTTCTTTACCTGAAACTGTTCTTAACCTGAGGTACCACTTTAGCTTAATGGGGCCTCCTGCTGCCGCCGCGCCGCTGCTGCACAATTTCTGTTCTCACCCTGAAGCAAACTTCGTAACCCAAGGTACTATTCCTGGGTTAGCGGAGTCTGTAACCTGAAGCGTCTGTAACCTGAGGTACCACTGTAGTTGTTTATTTCCTTGACATCTGGTGGGAGGGCGTTCCACAGGGCGGGCGCCACTAGCGAGATGGCCCTCTGCCTGGTTCCCCGTAACCTCGCTTCTCACAGTGAGGGAACCGCCAGAAGACCCTCGGAGCTGGACCTCCAATATAGGAACATAGGAAGCTGTCTTCTATTGGGTTACAAAGCAACTGGAGGAGGAATAGTGGACAGAGGGTGAAGGAAGAGCTGTGAGTGGAGAGGGCCCCTCTTCCCATCCTCTGGACCCCCTGGGAAACTCAGCAAACCTGTTGCACCCAAAACTGGGTATGCAGAGTGCAACTGAACAGGACACAGCTATGGGCAGGACCATCTGCCTTCGGCCTGACCATAAAATGCAAGTCTGGAGTAAAAGACTAGGGCAGGGTTTCCCAAACTTGGGTCTCCAGTTGTTTTTAGACTACAGTTCCCATCATTCCTGACCACTGGTCCTGCTAGCTAGGGATGATGGGAGTTGGAGTCCAACAACAGCTGGAGACCCAAGTTTGAGGAACCCTGGACGAGGGTGATGACTGCCTTTTCCAGGAACTCTTCTCCTTGTGAGACTTTTGTGGGTGAGCTGAGAGTTTGTTTGGACGCTGGGGGAGAGCCCAGAGGCTGAGAGGAAGGAAAATGAATTGCTATTGATTTATATATATTAGTAACTTTGTATGAATGTAGGGTTTTTATATGCAACTGTGTGTTTTTGTAATATTTCATTTGTTTGTTGCTGCTTCCGGGGGTTTTTTGGTGCACTGCTTAGATATATTTTTAATATATTACGTGGTATAGAAATTAAATAATCAAAAATCAATGCTTAGCTCTTCCCTGAAGCCCCACTGGGCTATCTGCTCGCCCCAGCAGAACTTAAAAACTGGGAAGTGTGCTCATCCTATATGCTTATATGTTCTTGTTAAAACTCCGAGAAATCACACCTTTCGTCAAGCAGCTTTTAGCCCTCCTGACGGCAGGAAAGCTTGAAAAGAGTTATGGCAAAATATTCCAGTGTGTTGCGCTCCATGCTGAATATACTGCCCTTGATGTGCTCTTTTCTTTTCCAAATGAGCGGCTGCATTTGCAGAGCCTGCCTTTCAGCTAGCAAGGCAAAGGATTCATTTAACTGCATGGTGGGGTTTCTGCTTTGCAAGATCATAGCGAATTCCCCATCTGCAATACTTCCTCTCTTGTTACATTTTCAACGAGCTGTTTATAAGCTACAACTTTCCCACAACAAAGAGGGGATAATTGATGATTAACCGAGAAAACAGCCTGCCTTCTCCAACTGGAATCTGTTTTCCTTTTTCCTTTTTTTTTTGCGCACAATAAAAATGGCCAATTTTTAAATCAGCCAGAGAATTGGGTGAATGCATGTTTTAAATATGCATATATAAATATTAGGGGTGGGGTAGGGAAAGGGAGGGGCAGCCTGAGTAGCAGGGAGGGCAAGTTTAACTTTTTCACTCCCTGCCAGAAACTTTCAGACCCAGAGCAGTGTTATCTAGCCAAATAAATTACAAGTTAAGAATAAATTTCGGGGGTTGGAGGAGGGAACTGGAAGTGACCAAAAATCTGAGCACGCACGCTTAACTACAATAGCAAATGTAATAAAACGCGTCTCTTGGTTGGAACACAAAGCGTTGTTTTTATAGTTGTACTGTTAAAAAAAAGCATCTGCTGTATCAAATTATAGCTCTCCTGAATAATTTCAATCCATTCTCACAGGCAGGATCCCATTACAGTCACACAAAAATTGAAAACGGCGTAGTAATTTGTGCGCAAGCTCCCCCTTGAGGAACGGAAAGTTACTGCAGGTCTTTAAAAGCATCCTTCTGGGAAGCCAATTGCGACTGAGGCGCAGGGGAAGCAAACCTTTAATCAATGGGTAGGCAAAATAAGGCCCAGGGGCCGGATCCGGCCCAATCGCCTTCCACGGACAGTCCAGGAATCAGCGTGTTTTTACATGAGTAGAATGTGTCCTTTTATTTAAAATGCATCTCTGGCTTATTTGTGGGGCCTGCCTGGTGTTTTTACATGAGTAGAATGTGTGTTTTTAATTAAAATGCTTCTCTGGGTTATTTGTGAGGCATAGGAATTCGTTCATTATTATTTTTTCAAAATATAGTCCGGCCCCCCACAAGGTCTGAGGGACAGTGGATCGGCCCCCTGCTGAAAAAGTCTACTGACCCCTGCTTTTATTCCTTCTCTCCTACTTAGTCCATATATAAAATTGGTGCACCGACTTCACTGAGAAAGCGGCCATTGAGAAGTTTTGAGGCAAATGTGGAAGAAGTGGCTCGGGTTCCAAGATGTGTATTCGCAGTCATTTTAAGACAAATCTTCATCGTTTGCCCTTCCCGGAATGTTGCTATAGAGTTCTCTGCAGCATAGACATTTCGAACATTCATTTAAATAAGCATTTCCAGAGGGTTTCTCTTAATGCGCAGATTACCATGGAATTCGTAGAAGACCGTAATGAAGGAGTGGAGAAACACGTGGCCCTCTAGGTGTTGTTGTTGTTGTTGTTTAGTCGTTTAGTCGTGTCCAACTCTTTGTGACCCCATGGACCAGAGCACGCCAGGCACTTCTGTCTTCCACTGCCTCCCGCAGTTTAGTCAAACTCATGCTGGTAGCTTTGAGAACACTGTCCAACCATCTCGTCCTCTGCTGTCCCCTTCTCCCTGTGCCCTCCATCTTTCCCAACATCAGGGCCTTTTCCACGGAGTCTTCTCTTCTCATGAGGTGGCCAAAGTATTGGAGCCTCAGCTTCAGGATCTGTCCTTCCGGTGAGCACTCAGGGCTGATTTCCTTCCTCTAGATGTTGCCAGACTCTAACTTCCATCAGCGGCAGCTGGCAGGGTAGTTGGTCAGGGAAGATGTCAGCTTTGTAGTCCAGCAACACCAGGGAGTGACAAGTATCCCACTCCTGATTTAGGGCCTTCTACGAACTGGGACGGACGCAGGTGGCGCTGTGGGTTAAAGCCTCAGCGCCTAGGACTTGCCGATCGAAAGGTCGGCGGTTCGAATCCCTGCGGCGGGGTGCGCTCCCGCTGCTCGGTCCCAGCGCCTGCCAACCTAGCAGTTCGAAAGCACCTCCGGGTGCAAGTAGATAAATAGGGACCGCTTACCAGCGGGAAGGTAAACGGCGTTTCCGTGTGCGGCTCTGGCTCTGGCTCTGGCCAGATGCGGCTTGTCACGCTGGCCACGTGACCCGGAAGTGTCTCCGGACAGCGCTGGCCCCTGGCCTCTTAAGTGAGATGGGCGCACAACCCCAGAGTCTGTCAAGACTGGCCCGTACGGGCAGGGGTACCTTTACCTTTACCTTTTACCTTACGAACTGGGACACAGACACCAAAAAGGACCACCATCTTCCACATGAGCCTGTCCTATTGGAAAGATCATCCCTCACAAGAACATAAGGAGAGCCCTGCTGAATCAGCCCAATGGCCCATCTAGTCCAGCATCATTTTCTCACAGTGGCTGACCAGATGCCCGCAGGGCAAGAAGGATCCAAACACAAGAGTACTCCACCCTCCTGCGGTTTCCAGGAACTGGTATTCAGAAGCTTTGTTGGCCCCAGCTGTGGAGCAGCCGGATCTCTGATGGTGGAGATACCTGGAGAATGTGGAAAAGGCTTTTCAGCAGTGCTGTGTCCCCCCCGAAAGCAGTGCCAGGTGACGAATTTAATTACTTTTAGGCACCAGACAAAGGCCTGCTTATTTATTGGTAAAGGTAAAGGGACCCCTGACCATTAGGTCCAGTCATGGCCGACTCTGGGGTTGCGGCACTCATCTAACTTTATTGGCCAGGGGAGCCGGCGTACAGCTTCTGGGTCATGTGGTATGACTAAGCCGCTTCTGGCGAACCAGAGCAGCACACAGAAATGCCATTTACCTTCCCGCCGGAGTGGTACCTATTTATCTACTTGCACTTTGACGTGCTTTCAAACTGCTAGGTTGGCAGGAGCAAGGACCGAGCAACGGAAGCTCACCCCGTCGCGGGGATTCGAACCGCTGACCTTCTGATCGGCAAGTCCTAGGCTCTGTGGTTTAACCCACAGCGCCACCTGTGTCCCGCTTATTTATTGTGGCATTTTTAAATGGCTAAGTGACATTTGCTGCTATCTTGCTACTGTTAGCAATTCATTATTATTATTATTTTACCTGTTGCGCTGGTTTTTAATTCACTCGTTAAAAATGCTTCTTTAAAATATCACACAAGGGTTTTTGCTTTTGCAAATTAAGACTGTTGCATGGCTTTAAAATTATCAATCTAAAAATTTGTAAGCTGGTTTTGCTACCTCCCTCTACAACAGAACTCATGACATGGAATCTGCGGATTGGGGTGGGGCGGGATAAGCCCTGTCTGGCATATTATTCAAAAGGACATGTTAATCCTACACAGATTTTCCAGTTAGGTTTTGCTCCTGATTTGTAACAATAGAGTGGGCATATAGCCGATTTAACACCAGCTTCCCCGTGAGTTTACAAAATTATTCGCTTTGGAGATTTTGGGGTTTTTTAAAAAAAAATAATCCCACAAATTTTGGAGAAGACGTGCCTAAAATAACAGGGCTCCTGCTCTCAGGTAGATGGTGAAAGAGTTAGAATTACCTGCCCAGAGAGCAGCTGACATGCATCTGCTTGAGTTGTTAAGAACAGAGAAAAGTGCTGTATTCTAGGTCAGGCAATTTGTTCATCTAATACAGTGTTGTCTACTCTGACTGGCAGAGTCTCAGGCAGAGCTAATTCATTCTTTGGCTACTTAGCCCTGTTAAACTGGAAATGAGGGGACTAAGCCTGGGGCCTTTTGCATTCAAGCAGGGCTCTACCACTAAACTGCATTTTCTCCTACTCTTCTGGGTGTGTCCTGTTTGGAAGCAGGCAGTTCAGGGAATCATCCAGAGATGCAGCAGACAGAATACCCTAAGGCACTACAATTCTGCATGATTAAATGATCCAGTCCTGATGCAAGAGAAATTGATGAACTATGCAGAACTGGCTAAACTGACATACAAACTGCAAGATAAGGACAACTGTGACTTCAAAGAAGAGTGGGAACGTTTTACAAATTACAGTGGTACCTCGGGTTACATACGCTTCAGGTTACATACGCTTCAGGTTACAGAGTCTGCTAACCCAGAAATAGTCCCTCGGGTTAAGAACTTTGCTTCAGGATGAGAACAAAAATCTTGCTCCAGCGGCACGGCAGCAGCAGGAGGCCCCATTAGCTAAAGTCATGCTTCAGGTTAAGAACAGTTTCAGGTTAAGAACGGACCTCTGGAACGAATTAAGTACTTAACCTGAGGTACCACTGTATCTAAAAAGACAACAAAATGAACTGGACTCCTTGGCAGGTTTTGAATAAACATACACAAATCTACTGATGGTTAATATGATAGATAGATAATATAAGGATTTATACAATTTTACAGTATGCAGAGAACAGTACGTGTTGAGAATCAAAGAGAGGAGTTGAGGGAAGTCTTGGTGGGGAGGGTTTGTTGGGGAGGTGGGGGGGAAAGGGGGAAAATAATGAAAATAATGTTTTGATATTTTGTTATGGGTTTAAATTGTTAATTAAAAAATAAATAATAAATAAGAAGGCCACTTTCACTCCTCCCCGCCCCCCCAAATGACCCAGTCCTATTCAACGAGCAGAAGCAGTTAAGATTTCCCAGTGAAAGCTGGAGAACCATGCAAAAATGCAATGGGTAACCTCACTTGCAGGTGGACACAGCAGGAGTCTATCCTCATTTTATATCTCATGGTACCTCAGCTGCTTCGTTGCGACACACCGTTTAGGAATGTACTCGCCTAGCAACCGCCTCTACCGTGCCAGCCACCCCCACCCCCAGAAGTGAGCCTGGTGGAGGATGAATGCTACCCTGCCCCAGAGATCTTAAAAGGGGCAGAAGCTACATAAAGTTGTAGGTTGGGAAGGGGCTACGAGGGTCATTAAACCCAATCCCTTGCAAATGCAGGAATCTGGGCTGAATGGTGGAGCAAGGCTCCTTCAGGTAGGCTTTCACTTGACAAGAATATTAAATTCTTTTTACTTCCTGCAGTATCACTGCACAATACTTTTGCACAACTTGAAATAACTCAAGAGGGCAAAAAAAAATAAAATTAGCAAAAAGAGGTTAAGCACAAGTTTCATTTCAGTGTTGCTTTTATATTGGTTTCCCCCTTAAAAAGGTAAAGGTAAAGGTACCCCTGCCCGTACGGGCCAGTCTTGACAGACTCTGGGGTTGTGCGCCCATCTCACTTAAGAGGCCAGGGGCCAGCGCTGTCCGGAGACACTTCCGGGTCACGTGGCCAGCGTGACATCGCTGCTCTGGCCAGAGCCAGAGCCAGAGCCAGAGCCGCACACGGAAACGCCGTTTACCTTCCCGCTGGTAAGCGGTCCCTATTTATCTACTTGCACCCGGAGGTGCTTTCGAACTGCTAGGTTGGCAGGCGCTGGGACCGAGCAGCGGGAGCACACCCCGCCGCAGGGATTCGAACCGCCAACCTTTCGATCGGCAAGCCCTAGGCGCTGAGGCTTTAACCCACAGCGCCACCTGCGTCCCGGTTTCCCCCTTGAGTACCTGCAAAGTCTGATAGCGGGGTCAGCAAACTTTTTCAGCAGGGGGCCAGTCTACCGTCCCTCAGACCTTGTGGTGGGCCATATTATATTTTGAAAAAAAATAATGAATGAATTCTTATGCCCCACAAATAACCCAGAGATTAATTTTAAATAAAAGCACACGTTCTACTTAAGTAAAAGCACACGTACTACTCATGAACCAGGCAGGTCCCACAAATAACCCAGAGATGCATTTTAAATAAAAGGACACATTCTACTCATGTAAAAACACCAGGCAGGCCCCACAAATAACCCAGAGATGCATTTTAAATAAAAGAGCACATTCTACTCATGTAAAAACACGCTGATTCCCGGACCATCCACGGGCCGGATTTAGAAGGTGACTGGGCCAGATCTGGCCCCCCGGCCTTAGGTTGCCTACGCACGGTTTGATAGCAACACCAGGGCCACGGGCAGATCTAAATAATCCAAGTGTGGCTTAAACTCAGAGCAGCTAACTTACAGTTCAGAACCGTGATCTGGATTCCCAAGGAATTCTTTTTCTGCCACTGACCTCCCACCAATTTGTGCCATGGTGGCAAACAGCAAAGAAAACTTGCTGTGTTTCTGGGGTGGTCAAAAACCAGCACCCAGGGAAATGACTGGCAGAATCCGAGACCTGGGAGAAGAGTCGGTAGAAGAAGATTGGAAGAAATTTAAAGACTATCTACAGAAATATTGTAAAATTAAGGAATGTTAGAAGGATGTTGGAATGAAGTTATGTGGTTTTAGCAGTAATGTTATAAAGGAGTATTTAAAGATGGATTATTAACAGGTGAGAATGTAAAGTTATAATATATTAAGATTAATTATTAAGATAAAAGCAAAAATGGAAAGGATTTGCTGAAATAACTAATTGAACTAGAATACAAAAAAGGGAGGTGTGAGGAGGTCAGGGAAACAAGTAAATGAAAGTCAAGATATGAAAAGCTTGATTTGTTCTTAATTGTTTTTACTTTTTTGTATTTTGTATTTTTTGTTTCTTTTTCTTTTCTTTTCTTTATTCTTGTAACTTTTTTGAAACTTTAATAAATATTATTATTAAAAAAAAAAAAAAACCAGCACCCAGTTGGGGGTGCATATGGAGTCCTCCCTGGTTATTAGATGGATTGTTTGATGAGCAGAGAGGGGGAGATAAGCTGAACTGATCAGCTGGCATGGGGGGCTGTGCCCCCCTTGGTGTGTCCTGTGAGCGCAGCATGCAACACACTTCTGGCACGCCCTCAGGCCCGGTGCTGGAGAGGATGGGTGGCTGGGAGGGGAGCAAGACAGAATTTCCCCCTCTGGCTCTGATTTTAATCTGAGCTGAATTTAGATTCTCCATGTCTGCCTCTTCTTTGAAGAGAGAGCAATGATCTCTCAAAGCTCATATCCTGACCTCCAGACACGTCAGGCTTGGTTGGTAGCATCTATATAGAAAGGTTGTATTCTTCCACTGGGCTCCTCATATGAAACTATGCTTCTTGTATTCTAAAGTCTTATTGGAGCAGAATCAGTTTGTTTCATTTATGCCCTTTCAGCCTTAAGCCAGGCCCCTAAGGTGGGCATGTGTCAAAAAAGATATAGATTAAAAACCACAATCCTTTATCACGGCAAGGCTCGCTCACTGTATATTTTCTGCGGATTGCTCCTTCGGATAACATAGCTGGGAACGCTGCCGATTCCTTCCTGGCCTCCCCACCGCTCAGCACCGGGCGAAAAAATGAAGCACAAGTTTTATCGGAGGTCGCCCCCTCGCAAAACAAGAGCAATCGAAACAAGCAATACACACTCAAGTGAAATAGGTCTTTATATTTCATACTTTACCAGTTATGTCATGCTGTTTGAATGACTCACTGTAGATTTGATACTGATTAGGGCAGTGTTTCTTCAGCCACTTGCACACATCCTGCTGGGTCCACAGCGCCACCGGCTTGGTCAGTTTCACAATATTAGACTGGAAAGGCAGAACAAGGGAAAAGGCCATTTAGAGCAGATGTCTTGTCCAGCTTGGGACATTTATTCTGTGCCTCACCTTGTACCAAGACACCAGCACTCCAGAGCAGTCAACCTGGTGCCTTCCCAGATGTTTTGGACTAAGACTTCCCTCCGCCCCAGCCAGCAGTCCAGAACATCTGTTGGCAAAGGCTGCTCCAGTTGGCAAAGGCTGCTCCAGACTCAGTGCAGTCGCAGGCATTCCTCTTTGCACAGAGCAGTCAACAAAAGAAGGGATCTCGCCCTGGCACTTTTCCATATGGCTGGCAATTAATAAATCAGTGCTTACAAGTACAATGGATGCTTGGGTTGCAAACGTGATCCATGCAGGATGCACGTTTGCAACCCGCAGCATTCGCAACCCGCAGCTGCGCGTCTGCGCACATGTGGGTTGCGATTTGGCGCTTCTGCGCATGTGCCAAAACTCGGAAGAAACCCATTCCGGTGCTTCTGGGTTTCGGCGGTCCGTAACCCAAAAAAATGCAACCTGAAGAGTCTGTATCCGAAGGTATGACTGTACAGGTATCAGAGACATCTCAAGAGTTTAATGGCAGGTGGGAAAATATTACCAGACGTAATTTAGGTAACAATCGGGATAATCACTGAACATGCCACCCCATCTCAATTAATCTTCTTTAAGATGAAAAGCAATTGTGAGGTATGTCCTCACTCCACCTGTTGGTCCTCCAACAGATCTTGAAAATGCAGCCTATATTATTATAGAATCATATATACATAGCATCATAGAACTGTAGAGATGGAAGGGACCCCAACCGTTGAGTCCAAGCCCCTGCAATGCAGGAATCTCAACCACGACAGCTTAAAAATCTCCAAGAAAGGAGAGTCTACCACCTCCAGAGGGAGACTGTTCCATGGCAGAACAGCTCTTGTCACTCTGATACCAAGAGGTCACTGAGAAAGGTCTGAGAAAGATGTCTTGATATTAGGGCAGCCATTAGTGCTTTGACTTTCCAAATGAGGCAAGAAATAACAACGGATCTGCATTGCTGTTAGGGCTGTCATATAATTAAATATATCCTAGCTGATCAATGGATCCAGTTGATTTAGAACAAAAATAGAATCATAAAAGTGTTGGCAGGGACCCTGAGGGTCATCTGGTCCAACTCCCTGTAATGTAGAAATCTCAACTAAACAAGCCATGACTGATGGCCATATTCTAACCTCTGCCTAAAAACTTCCAAGGAGGGAGAGTCCCCAGGGAAACCATTCTAGTGTCGAACAGCTCTTACTGTCAGAAAGTTCTACCTAATGTTTGGTCAGAATCTCCTTTCTTGTAACTTGAAGTCATTGGTTCGAGTATATCCTGCCCAATGGAGCAGGGGGAAACAAGCTTGCTCATCTTCCATACGCCCTTGAGCTCATCTTCCATACGCCCTATCCTATCTCCCCTCAGTCTCCTCTTCTTCAGGCTAAACAACCGTTACTCATCAGGCTAGGTTTCCAGGCCCCATATCTTGATCACCCTCCTCTGCACACATTCCAGTTTATCAATAGCCTTCTTAATAATTCACATACACAACAGCAGTTTTCAAGGGTGGGAAAGCACTCTTTCCTTATAAATCGGGAACACAGAACCTGTGAACCGGGACAGCAGAATGCAGAATTAAGAAGCAGGACAGCATGCACCAACCTGACACCATCCAGGTGTTGTTGGACTAGAATTCTCTTCATCACTGACTAGTGGCCATGCTGGTTGGGGCTGATGGGAGTTTTGGTGTAACTTCTGGAGGGCACCAGGTTGGATGAACTCCTAAACGGCTTGTTTCCCCCTCAACTGTTTTATTTTGTTCCTCAGAGTGCATTACAAAAACAAGAAAATGAAATCCGCATCCACGTAAGATATACAGTGGTACCTCGGGTTACAGACCCTTCAGGTTACAGACGCTTCAAGTTACAGACTCCGCTAACCCAGAAATAGTACCTTGGGTTAAGAACTTTGTTTCAGGATGAGAACAGAAATTGCACGGAGGCAGCAGGAGGCCCCATTAGCTAAAGTGGTACCTCAGGTTAAGAACAGTTTCAGGTTAAGTACGGACCTCCAGAACGAATTAAGTTCTTAACCCGAGGTACCACTGTACAGGCAAGAGGAAGAGAAAGCATAATTACAAAAAAAAACCCAACATAATTTTCTCAATTTATGGAAAGTACTTTAGCTGCAACTGATTTTCACTCATTTCCTTTCTCATTTTGCAGGAAAATTGTCTGGGAGATACGGGTTTGTGTTTACACTTTATAACTTCAACTGAGTGTTGTCAAATCATCATCTTACAATCAGTCTCTTTTGTATGTCTTACTTTGTTTTTCAATATATATTCCATCCTTCAGTATTTCATCTCCTAGCGCAGCTAACCAAACAGCATTAAACAAAAATGACAAAACCGATCAAAACCGATCAAATTAAAACATGTTGAAAACAGCAGCACAAAAGCAATTCACAAGATATTTTGGAAGGCCTGGGAAAGAAGATATTTGCCTGGCATTGAAGAGACGTGAGGTTATGCATCTGGCAAGCTTCCTGGGGGAAAGGTTTCCAAGAAACGAGGCGAAAAAATCAAGAAGACGACAGTCTCTGGATGCCATCTGCCTAACCTCGGAAGACAAGGACTCCCAGAAGGACCTCAAAAGATTATCTCAGTTTTGTTTGTGTGGGAGAAGGCAGCTCTTCACATCCCCAGATCTTCTTCTACTACTTCTAACACTACAACTAAAGAACTACAGACAACTCCTGTTTATGCGATTCTATTTGCGCACAACCGCACATGTGTGCAGTGCAGGGTACTCAGAAGTGGTACCCAGGAATGGGAGCACCTGGTCAACTGAGCCCCGCCACCCTTGCAGGAGCTGGAGGGGTGTCAGAGCAGGCCCAGCTGAGCTGCAAGCAAGCTGCTGGTCAGCTCTGTGGAGGTTCCTTTTATTGACACAATACGCAAACCCAGGCAGATACATTTTGGGCTGTGACCTTTACACACCTTCCAGTCCTGAGACTGTGGGGTGGTACAAAGCTATCTTGGCACCTGTTTCCACCGTGTCACTTTCCCCTTGCACAATGTATGACGAAAGAGACAAAGGTCTCAGAGACAAAGGTCACAGACAGGACACGGCAGACTATTGAGACTGCAAAAGGTTAGACAAAGGGCAAGATGTTCAGACAGCTGTGGCCTTATCGGGGAATGTGCCCCGTACCCCAAGGTCACACGTGCAGGAAGCTGCCTGCGGGCGGGGAGTGTGCTCCGCACCCAGCGATCATTCCTACACATGGGGAAGGAGCAAAGCTCTGCAAGTCAACCCAGCTCCGCTGTCACTCTGCCTCTCATGAGCTGGAAGGACAGCATAGCTCTGTTGACCAGCCCGGCTGACACACGCGAAGAAGCATAGTGGAATTTCTTTCCTGTGCACATCAGCTGCACAGTTTCTGCCGCCCCTCCAGCTCACGTGAGCTTGGTTGAGGAGGACTCTCCAGGGTGCTCCCCATTTTACACAATTTCACATATGCACACAGAAGCCTGGAATGGAACCCACCACATAAATGGGAGTAGTCATCTGCACTAACCCTGATTCTACTTCCCATGTCGGACGCAGTATGCTTCTGAAAAGCAGTCTCTGGAAAATGCAGGAAGGAGAATGCTGTTCCACTCAGGTCTTGATTTCCGGCTTCCCATAGTAGGCAATTGGGCAGGACACTGTGAGAGAAAGATATTGGACTAGATGGGCCTCTGGTCTGATCCAGAAGTGCCATCCTTATGTTCTTAGGTCACCGGGTCATATATGGCTTTGCAGGTAATCCTTAGCACTTTGGAAAGTTAAGCAGCAGCCAGTGCAGTTGTTTTAAACCTTTTTATTATTATTATTATTATTATTATTATTATTATTATTATTATTTAATGAAAAGTGATTTAAAACAGAAGAGTGGCCAGACAAACAATAAGGGAGCCCTGGCAAAGTACAATGTATTCATGAGCACTCTTGCTTGGCAGGCCTAGATTATTGTATTCTGTAGATTAAATGCCAATGAGCGCTCCTGCTGCAAGAATGTAATTATCACTGTTGAGGACAGCATGGGCTCCTCCCATGCGCTGGACCTCCAAAAACCTACAGCAGGGCGATGCATCCAGCAGCTAAAGGAACAATCTTCTCATTTTTAAACTGAGCACAGGAACACGGGCAGGGCACAAACTGGGGGCTCAGCACGCTATTTCAGAAACCGTATTTTCGCAGAACAGAACCGCATCTTCCTGTGGATCGGCGACAAATAATATATGCTTACTGTCACGTCAAACAGTAGGAAGTGGGCAGTAACAATACATCCCTGAGGTTTGTGAAAAGCAGAGGAATTCAATCAGATAGAAAGCCAAATTTTGGAATTCTATAATCATTGTCAATCTGATTATTATTTTTTTGCAGCGTGTACAATAGCAGCAAGGCATGAAGATCCCTGCTGGAACAGACCAACAGCTCTAGTGTTGTATCCTGCTTCCCACAGCAGTCAAGATGCGAGCATAAGGGAATATCTTTTGGACATACAGTACAGTACTGCATTCCTACACTGGGCTATGGGAAACGCACAAACAGGACAGGATTGCAACAGCAATTTTCCAATGGGAACTAATTTATAACCATTGAAACCTGCAGCCATTGTAACCAGAATTGAGGCTTTTGAATTATGGTGCTGGAGGAGACTCTTGAGAGTCCCATGGACTGCAAGAAGAATAAACCTATCCATTCTGAAGGAAATCAGCCCTGAGTGCTCACTGGAAGGACAGATCCTGAAGCTGAGGCTCCAATACTTTGGCCACCTCATGAGAAGAGAAGACTCCCTGGAAAAGACCCTGATGTTGGGAAAGATGGAGGGCACAAGGAGAAGGGGACGACAGAGGACGAGATGGTTGGAGACTGTTCTCGAAGCTACCAACATGAGCCTGACCAAACTGCGGGAGGCGGTGGAAGACAGGAGTGCCTGGCGTGCTCTGGTCCATGGGGTTACGAAGAGTTGGGCACGACTAAACGACTAAATAACAACAACAACCAGCAGCCACTGTGAGAGCCTTATTCTCCATGACTTTGTCTAATCTGCTTTCTTGTGGAAGCAGTCTTATTTAACAATGTGTTTGTGTGAAAAAATACGCCATTTTCTCTGTCCTGCCTATCCCATGACTCAGGTGGATCTGGGTTCTAGTCTTATGCTGTGGGACTGAAACTCCCCAACATTCTTGACTATTTGCCACACTTCTTCTGAGGGCCACCCCTACTTTTCACAGAGCATTTGCTAGCATAAAGAACATGCACCTGTACCTGCACAGGACTCAACCTGGGTCCCCTTGCCTTGCTGAAATTAGGCTCAGATTAAAAGCTCAATTGTAGCCAACATTATTTATGCATTTGTTTCTTTGAAAAACACTTAAGTGCTTAAATTTTTCTAATAATCTCTACATGGTATGCAATAAAAAGTAAAAGGTAAAGGACCCCTGGACAGTTAAGTCCCGTCAAAGGCGACTATGGGGTTGTGGTGCTCATCTTGCTTTTCAGGCTGAGGGAGCTGGTGTTTGTCAGCTTTCCAGATCATGTGGCCAGCATGACTAAACCGCTTCTGGTGCAACAGAACACCGTGACAGAAGCCAGAGCGCACAGAAACACCATTTACCTTCCCGCCACAGCAGTACCTATTTATCTACTTGCACTGGTGTGCTTTCAAACTGCTAGGTTATTAGAAGCTGTGCCAGAGCAACAGGAGCCCACCCCGTCGCAGGGATTTGAACCTCTGACCTTCTGATCGGAAAGCCCAAGAAGCTCAATGGTTTAGACCACAGTGCCACCTGCATCCCTGCGTGTACTATGTACAGTATTAAAACAATATCCATTAAAACAACAAGCTGTGGCATGTGCTTAGTTGTGGTTAGAGATGGGAAGGCCTAAAAAAAAAAAAACAGAAAAATTGGGAAAAAACCAGGGTTTCCCCTTTTTTTTTTTCAAATGAAAAAAACAGCTTTAGATGGAAAAACCAGGAAAAAACCCTCTCTCCCTGCCCCCAATTTTACCATTCCCCCCCCCAGGCCTTCCCATCTCTAGTTGTGGTGCACGTCTGTGGTGTCCATGACAGTTTTTTCCATTTTGCAAATGTGCCCAAGGTCTCTCAAACTCCTGGCACTGCTGTTAGTTTGTGTGGACAGTCAGCACAAAGGGATGCTCTCATCTCACAGAGCTTGTGGTTGACCGTAGCTCCAATATAACTACCATCCTAAGAGGGAAATCACCATTGCCGTAAGTCCAGGAGTCGAGTAGCATACGTAAACTGACCTCCCCACCCTGCCATATTAAGACATCAAATGCAAGAGAATCAAGCTCAGGGGCTATTAATGTTTAAAAACACAACCCATTAGCAACCTCTTACAAGAAGAGAGGGCTGAAACGCCGTATCTTAAGCGTAAATATGTTTCTAGTGCTAAATTACTGCCAAAGTGTCAAGACTATGTCTAAGCAGCCACTTAGGGGACTGAAGGACTCTTTAAACCCCTGTCTAGGGAAAGGTTTATGCTGCTCAGCGCTCCTCCTCCTCAAGGACTTGTGTCCTCTTCTTCTTCTTCCTCTCTTTTTTTAAAAGAAACATCGATTCACTCCCTCTTAGGGGAATCTTGCCTGCTTAAGTTAAAAATAGCTGCCATTTTAAAAGCACCTGCATGTCTGTTTTTTAAGTAGGCAGGAAACAGAGAAAATGGCCTGTTTAAGATCCCAGACCTAAAGTGCATTTTACGTTAGATGAAGACAAGGGATTGGCAGCAGGTGCTTAATCCCCATTCCCCCCCCCCGTCCCCCAACTTAAAAGGGGCACCAGCTCCTGTACAGCCAAACAGGCCATGCAGTAAATAGAGAGCCAAGGTATCAACAGATCCAAGAAGAAACCCAACCAGCAGCTGCCTCTGGAGACCCCTTGGTTGTCGCTGTTTCAACTCTGCACTAGGAAAGGTGTCAGTCATGGCGATACTTGTTTATTGATACGGCTCAACAGAGCAAAAATCTCTAAGTGGTTTAAATAAAATCACTATGAATGCGAACAACACTAAATAAAATGTTGCAAAAGCCAAACGAAGTGCAACTGCAGCTCACGAATAAAACTGCAGCTCATGAATAAAATAAAACGGCAGCTCACGAATAAAACTGATCAGTGAACAAAGCAAATAATGATGGTGATGATGTTGGAGTCCAGGAAAGCTTGGGAAAACATATAGGTTCTCAAAAAGTAAATTTTGTCTTATTATTATTAATAATAATTATATTATTATTATTACCCCAGCCACTCTGGGTGGCTCCCAAAAGAATATTATTATTAATAAAGTGATAAAATATAAAGCATATCAATATCAGCAGTGTGGTGTAGTGGTTAAGAGCGGTAGACTCGTAATCTGGGGAACCGGGTTCGCGTCTCCGCTCCTCCACATGCAGCTGCTGGGTGACCTTGGGCCAGTCACACTTCTTTGAAGTCTCTCAGCCCCACTCACCTCACAGAGTGTTTGTTGTGGGGGAGGAAGGGAAAGGAGAATGTTAGCCGCTTTGAGTCTCCTTCGGGTAGTGATAAAGCGGGATATCAAATCCAAACATTAAAAACTTCCCAAAACAGGGTTGCCTTCAGATGTCTCCTAAAAGTCAGATAGTTGTTTATCTCCTTGACATCGGATGAAAGGGTGGGCGCCACCACCGAGAAGGCCCTCTGCCTGGTTCCCTGTAACCTCACTTCTCACAGTGAAGGAACTTCCCGAAGACCCTTGGAGCTGCAGAGGTTAAGAACTTTGCTTCAGGATGAGAACAGAAATCGTGCTCCGGCGGCGTGGCAGCAGCGGGAGGCCCCATTAGCTAAAGTGGTGCTTCAGGTTAAGAACAGTTTCAGGTTAAGAACGGACCTCCGGAACGAATTAAGTACTTAACCTGAGGTACCACTGTACCTGTAGTTGGAAGCCTTTCCTTGTTACAAATGAAACTTCAGAAAGGGAAAAACTTGCACGGAAAAAGGAAGCACTGGAAAAATTTCCGGGTGTGGACACTACACGCCCCCACTTTGCTAGCCAGCTCAGCTGTCTTGACCTGCTATCATTCAGCTCCCTTTGTTCCTAAGCAAGGATCTAATGAACAACAGGCAACAGGAAGCTTGAGCATAAAGGGTGGGGTTGGGAGGGACCCAATAGGACTTGGAATGGTGTGCTTGCGTTGAAATCCAGGGGCACCCAGAACATGGCGGGCAGAGGGGTGGATGGAAAGAAATATCCAACAGGGAAAGAACCCCCAGTTTATTTCAATAAATAACCATTGTCTTTGTAAGATACAACTCATCAAAATGCACAGTAAAAAATGAATCAGTACAATAGCATGTGCCACTGATTTCTGATAATGCCGCTTGAATGGAGGATGCAGAAACTAGTCTGCTGTACAAAAGTAAAAATTTGCATTATTTGCTCCACCCACTTTGGCCTTTGGCACTGCCCTCCATTGTCACATGGCTCTTCCCAGAAGTAAATGTGGTCCTCAGGCTGAAACAGGTCCTCCACTCCTTTAACAGATATTTTATAGTACCTGAAGGCTTCTAAAACTATGTAGACAATCACCGAAAGTGTATGACAAACTACTTATAAAAGAAAGGATAAGGAAGGGGGAATTTCCTTGCAAAGGAACTGCATATAAGTATTTCTGATTCTGAAAAGCTCCCTCCCACAAAGGATAAATCCCGTCCCATCTATGAGACTCTCCACACACCCTGCTTTTTGCAGGGGCAAGGTTGCAGGACAGAAGTCACAAAATACCACGTTGATTTGGGGGCTAGCCTACAAAGCGACACACCGCATTGAATGCAGATTTACCATTTATGAAAAGCCACTGTAAGCACCAGTCCTTTCGCTTCAGAATTAATATTATTATTTTTAAAGACAGAATTGAAACAACTTCCCAAATCAATTTCTTTTGGTATTAAGTTTGTTTTCAGAACTGCAACAGCAAGGACTTGCTGTGGACTCTGCTAACGATAAAACTGACCACTCCAAAGGCAAAACAAGAAAAGGGGTGGTTGGGTGGGAGTTAAACCAGCAGATTTAATATGTGACATTTAATTTCATGCTCTGTTTGTTCCATTGTGCAAAGCAAAGAGTAGTTCTATCACGGGCTCGAAAATAATAATAATAAAAAAAAATCAAAATGATAGGCGGTGCATTATTCAACTGCATACTTCAGGGATGGCGACATTAGCACTCAAGTCCCTCAGAAGCCCTTAGTAACCAGGGAAAGTTTAAACAGTGACTTTACAAGGTATCTCGGCTGCTTTACAAGTGCTGCCTACAAAGCTTGCATTTCCAAGGTCAATGTATTCACCGGCACTTCCACATCTTTATTTACTGTCATTTTCCCTCTTTACCCAAGATGTCTGTACTTCAGAATGGCAAAGATTTCTCGAAGCAGAATGCGGGGACGGCAAACACTGGTGTGTTTTACATTCTGCAAGTCTGTTTTCTCAAAGAGGTTTGTCAACAGACAAATCCGAGCAACCAACAAGGCAAATCTGGAGCCGGGGCGTGTGCACAGATTGCAAATCGACAAGAGTGCCAGGCAGCCCATTCTAAAACGGGAGTTCAGGCAGCCTTAGAGAGAGAAAGTAAAGCACAGCCTGGCTTTTTCCAACTTGCAGGTAAGGGCCTAGAAACCCCTCGCGATAAACAAACAAGCAAGAAAAGGCATCCCTTCGCACTTGCATCTTGCCCTTCATCGAATGCATTGTGACTTGCAGTTTATTTTTACAGATCATAGTTTAGCAATTATTTATTGTAATTGTTAAGAGTGAATTTCTGTTTCATTATTATTTGATGATGTTTCGAAAGTTAATTTTAATGTGTGCTACTATATTCTGCTAGATTGCTGGATGTTATTTGATACAAGCGGTTCCATTTCAAAGTTATGTTTTATTATGGTTTTCCGTATCAGATCAGATTATTACAAGGTGTGTGTTCTTTGTTGCATATTTTGTTGCTGCAAACCGCCTTGTGCATAGTAATACAGAAAGGCGGTATACAAATGAATACCGAAACGAATGAGATTCCCAATGTTGTCCTCACAACAATTTTGCAAGGTAGGTTAGCCTGAGATGTACTGACTGGCGCGATATCACCACATGGCTCAGCAGGGACTTGCAGGGACTGTAGTCAACAGTTGGGTGCCATGGGGGGCCGCTAGGGGAGCATTGGAAGATGGCCGACAATAACATCTCTCTGGCTCACACGAGGTAATTAAGAGGCTGATATGGGAGTATGCAGCCTCCCTTGTTGCCCCAAGGAAATGGGGAACACTGCCTTGCTTGCTGTGGCCATAAATCACCCCCGGATTCGAAAGAAGGGGGTGAGGGCACTAGGCACAAAGCCCTTGTGTGGGTCCGGCTCTCCCGGACGCTGTCTCTGATCGCGCACTAGTTGCAGCGGCTCGAAATAAACAATTAGAGAGAGAAGCAAATGTACATATTTCAAGTGAAGAACGGGAGTGAAGACTGCTAATTGAAGTGACCTCTGTGAAAGTAGAGTGACGGGTTGGATTTAACAGGAATATATCTGAAGAAGATACATCAAAGGTTCGGTATGTCGGAGCAGGACTGGATGGGGGGGGGGAACTTTTTTATTTTCTTCTATGTGATTAACCAATAACCCCAATAACCCCTCCCCAAGAAAGAACCGTCGCATAACTGACCTAAGCAGGATGATTAAAAACTGTGTGGAAATGAATTACTAACCAAACGTTTGGCTTATGGAGATTGAGAAAAGAACAAGGGCTCTTGGAATGACGCAGTAATAAAAAGGGAGTCGCCATCTTGGCAGGTTCTGTCGAAAGATGAATGATCGGGAGGAGGAAGCTATGGACTGGCAGAACCTCCTCAGAGGACTGAGAAAGGGAGTGACAGATCTGTGAAGATTAACAAGCAAAAACCCACACAGGATTACAATTTGTTTCAACCCGCTTGTGGAGACTATCAGAGGTCACAAAGAGAAAAGAAAAATATATGAAAATAACAAGAAGAGATGTGGAAAATAACAAGAAAGGATTGGATAGAATTGTGAACACTATTTGGACAGATTTGTGGACATTAAAGCAGCAGCAACAACAAGATGATTGGATCCCTTTCAGAACTTGAAATATGGGTACCCCCAACAAAAAATTTAAAATTCGGCTTTGTAATTTGGAATTTATGTGATTTGATTTGATTTGATTGGTCTGTTAATAAAAATTATTTTTAAAAAAACAGTTAGGTGCCGTAAATGTGTTTCGATGAACACAACATCTCAGTCCTAGAATGCTGAAAGTTATTTAGACTTGAAGGAGTGTCTCCACCCCCATCGTTCTGCCCGGACGCGGAGGTCCAGTGCTGAGGGCCTCTGGCAGTTCCCTCACTGCAAGAAGCAAAGCTATAGGGAACCAGGCAGAGGGCCTTCTTGGTAGTGGCACCCGCCCTGTGGAATGCCCTCCCACCAGATGTCAAAGAGAAGAACAACTACTTCACATTTAGAAGACATCTGAAGGCAGCCCTGTTCAGGGAAGTTTTAAATGTGTGACATTTTGATGTATTTTTAATCTTTGTTGGAAGCCACCCAGAGTGGCTGGGGAAACCCAGCCAGATGGGTGGGGTACAAATAATAAATTATTGATATTGGAAAACTGCAAAAATGAAATTTAATGAAAACCAGTCAGGAAGGAAGTCACCTAAAATGGAATGAATTTGGATTTTTAACTGTAAAAAGTTTTGAGTGTATGTTTGTTTGTTTTTTATATATGTTTGTTATTTGTTTGTTATTTTGTGTTGTGTTGAAAATGGAAAATTAATAAAAACCATTTGAAAAAATAATAAATTATTATTGTTATTGTTGTTGTTGTTATTGTTATTATTATTTGTACCAGTGACATCAAAGAGAGAGAGAGAAAAAAGCTCCCTATACTTTCAGCATCAAAGTACATGCTTGGCATATAACCTTCTCCTCTTAGGTACAAATTCAGGAAACATATGGCACCTATCCACAGAAAGAAAAGAAGCGCTGTTGGTATCAAACAGGGAAGGGACATAAAGCTCAGGTGATTACATAGATCTGTGTGCATGGTACCACACACCTGGATTCATTCATTCTTACCAATCTTAAGATGCAATCTGTTGCTGCAGACCAGGCGCTAGGAGTCTTTTCCCTTAGAGTTTAATTAAATGCTTCTAATGATTGCTAGACCAGCTTTGCCTTGACAATTTATAAAATCCTACGGGAAAGGGGCGAAAGTCTGGGGATTCAGTAAATACTGGGAGGCATCAGGATACCAGGTACAGACTTTTGCCAGAGTTCCTGATGCAATCCAAGTGACTTGGAAGTTAAGTGTCAAGGAAAGTATTTTTTAAAAAAATCAATTTGCAATATATATTATTGATATATATTTATTTATGCTTTGTGTTGTTTATTCATTTATTTATTTTTAAAAACCTGTATATCACTTTTCCACGGTGAAAGAAAATGCATGACAGGACAACAGTTTAAAAGCAATCAGCCTAAAACACAAGAACATAACACGAGGAGCAGAGGAAAAAGAAGCAACTATCTAACTTTTAGAAGACATGTGAAGGCAGCCCTATTTAGGGGAGTTTTTAATGTCTAATGTTCTATTGTGCTTTTAATATTCTGTTGGGAGCCGCCCAGAGTGGCTGGGGAAACCCAGCCAGATAGGCAGGGTATAAATAATATTTTTTTAAATTATTATTATTATTATTATTATTATTACCAGAAACCTCAGAGAACCAGGCCAAAGACTTCCGCCGGGCCAAAGACTTTCTCAAATATCTATCTATCATCTCTCTCTCTCTGTCTATCTATCTATCTATCTATCTATCTATCTATCTATCTATCTGTTTATCTATCTGCAGGATCAAGCCTCCAGATATCGTTGGATTGCATCAGTCCCTGAATCGACAATGGTCATGAATGAAGAAATGTGCAGCCCATTAACATTTGAAGGGCAACAGGTTTCCTGTTATTGCCTTAAAGCTAACAATCGGCACTTTGAACTAAGCCAAGATGAAGTTTGCATATGAGAGGATTCGAATGCTCTCAGGACCATGCATACCAACCCAAATACTACCTCTTAACATGACCACAGCATACTATGATGGAAATTCATAAGGTTTAAGGCAATCTCCCATCTCCTGGGAACCTATCAAAACCCTACGTTTTCCAAGAGGTGACAAGTCTCAGATCCCAGAAGTGTAGGATGGACTCGGAATAAGTGCCCCTTATTTCCTCTATGGCAAAACAACAGTCCAACGGCAGTATGATTTCTCCCAAATGAATGTGAGAATGAATGGGAAGTGCAGGAAAGCTGTTATAAATAACTCTGTGCTTTGAAAAGGAAAAGAAAGCGGGGGGGGGGGGGGATTCACCAGGGTAAATCAAACCGAGCTGAATTCTTTTACGTGTGTAAATTATGCAAATGTGCATGTTTGCTTATTTTGCATAATATATTCTGCCAGAGGCAAGGAACTAGGCATGGCACTGAAGCCTCACCCGGGACCATCAAAAAGCCTAAAGTTCTCATCTGGATTTAGAGATTCCACCAGGCACTGTTTTAAAATGTTCTTTGCAACAATAAATTGGGGTGGGGAAAAAATTTGGGCTGAGGACTTCATGACATCAGTGGAAGGTGGTTGGAACAGCATTTCAGTAGCAGATGAGACCAGAACCACACACAAAACCACACACCGTTAACACAGAAACACACACAATGACTATCTCTCACTCACTCACACAAACACACACCTATTTGCCATGGAAACAGAGGCACGCATTAAATTCTAAGCAACCCTACTCATTTCACCGACTACATTCTCTATAGACTTGTTTTTACACAAAATGTGTAAAGTTGTTATTTTTTAAAATTCCCCAATGCCCCCTATCAGTCCTGACACTGTGAAAGATTAAAAAAAATGTCACAGCAGAAGAGAGCAAATAACATTGATATGCAATTTGATGGCACAATCTGGCTTCTGCCACTATGAAACCTCAAACTTCAAATTGTAGTTGTATCCTGAAAACTGCATGAAAGACCTTTTGCATATTTGCAAGGAACATAAGTAAGCCTCTCTGCTGAGCCACTGCCCTCCTCTGCTTTCATCTTCTTGCAGAGGAAGGAGACGCCATCACACATTTTGCACAACATCAAAGCCCTTGTCCCTCTCAGCTGGGGTGACTGGAAAGCTGTTAGGCCTTTCCCAGCACACACAAGAGCACCCCGTATGTCAATACACTCTATTTTTCCACAGTGAGAGTGCCAGCATTGGCTAGAGTGTCAGACTTGGCAGGAACCCAGATTCAAATTCCAACTCTACCATGAAGTTCACTGGGTGGCACTGGGCCAGCTACCATCTCTCTGCCTAGCCTTCCTCACATAGCTGTTGTGGGGATTGAATGAGAGCAGAGAGAGAGTGGAAGCACAAACCCTACATGCTGCTGTGAGCTCCCTGAAGAGTGGGATCAACAGGTAACAAACCATCAAACATGCTCTCTCAAAATACGCTCCAGTCAGTGACCAAGATCCTGGAGGATGAGCGCAGTGTAACATACAGGACATCGTCAAAATGTACATTCCAGAACCCATAGAGCAGCCTTTCTCAACCTGTGGGTCCCCGGATATTGTTGGACTACAACTCCCATCACCTCTAGCTAGCAAGGCCAGAGCTCAGGGATGATGGGAGTTGTAGTCCAACAACATCTGGGGACCCACAGGTTGAGAACCGCTGCTGTAGAGCAAGCACTGCTGGACATATGGTAATCAGGACCATGGACAGTTCATTTGGCAGCCAAGTACTCATTCCATCGATGTTTCAGGGCCACCTAGATGTTCACTCAATAATGGGCTTGCAAACCTGGGGCTCTCCAGATGTTTCCTGGGGCCCTCAGCCAGCACGGCCAATGATTAGGGATGATGGGAGTTGGAGTCCAACAACAGCTGCAGAGTCGCAAGTTTGTCATATCTGGCTTAACATATAGCATGAAGCTATCTCGTTTCCCTTAAATCATTACAGACGTGGGGAAGTCCAAGTCTTATTGGGAATGCAGCATGTGGGGAGGGGAGGCTTATTTATTCACCCCCCCCATGATAGAAATAGAGATATCACACACAGAGAGACCGGGCTGTACCCACCACCCCTGGCATGCTAGGAGCTTTTTATAAGATTTCTAGTAGCACACGGGGAGGGTGTGTTTGAGAGCAATAAGGGTGGTGAAGACATAAGTTCCCCAGTAAGAATAAGACTCCCCCATACCTGCAGTTATTTGAGGACAAACAAGGCATGTCGCTGCAAGTTTACAAATCTAAGTGAATGTCTAGTTTGGCCTGTAGCTCTAAGGTCCAAACTACATGTTAATAATAATAATATTTTTTATTATTTATACTGCACCCATCTGGCTGGGTTTCCCCAGCAACCCCACAGGGACAGCTTTACATGGCAACTGCAGCAGCTGGAGATCTAGATCAGAACTTCCCTTCCAAAGCTAGCTGCAGCCATTGTGTGTGTGTGTGTGTGAGAGAGAGAGAGAGAGAGAGAGAGAGAGAGAGAGAGAGAGAGAGAATATGAATTCTGTTGGGACGATGACAAGAGAGGGAAGGGTTTCTTGCTCTCACAATCTAGATTCCATTCCCCATCGCCCTGTTAGTTGATTTAAACCATGGGTAAGCAAACTAAGGCCTGGGGCCGGATCCGGCCCAATCACCTTCTCAATCCGGCCCGCAGATGGTCAGGGAACCAGAGTGTTTTTACATGAGTAGAATGTGTCCTTTTATTTAAAATGCATCTCTGGGTTATTTGTGGGGCACAGGAATTCATTCATTATTTTTCCCCCAAAATATAGTCCGGCCCCCACAAGGTCAGAGGGACAGTGGACCGGCCCCTGCTGAAAAAGTATGCTGACCCCAGATTTAAACTCTTACCTTAGCCCTAGCTCAGGGATAGTCAATGTGGGATCCTTCAGGTGTTGTCAGACTACAACTCCCATCAGTCCCAGCCAACGTGGCCAAGGACCAGGGATGATGGGCTTCATTGCAGCACCAACTGGAAAGCATCAGGTTGGATACCCCTGTCCTGACTGTCAAGTTCAAACTCTGTTTCAGGGATTGAGTCCATTGCTGAGCCTCTGTAAGACTCTCTGGCTCCTCTTAGTTCAACTCTCTGGCTCCTCTTTGTCCATACTATAGTTTGTCCATACTATAGTTTGGCTTTGTCCATACTATAGTTTGGCTTTGTCCATACTATAGTTTGGCTTTGTCCATACTATAGTTTGGCTTGAAGATCAAGGCCTGGGTCATGACTTCTATACAGAAGCTGGTTTTTTAAAGGATACTGGATTCAGTATCCAGTGCTAGGCTATTTGCTTTTTCGCTGCTTGCACAGAATATGCACAAAGCCCCTTTTGGAGAAAATTGCTACGGTTGCTTTCTTGAATCAGAGGTGCTGCTGTTGCTGCTGCTGCTGCTGTACTGTTAAAAGGAAACTGGAGAGAGAATGGGCATGCTGGATTCTGAAGGACACAAAATTTGATTTTCTACATCAGTATATTGACAATAAGAGCAAAAAGGAAATTAATCAACCACTTTTGCACTTGCTTTCGTTGATCACCGGGAGTCCTCAGACTCTCTTTTGAGATAAGCAAATCTAGATGGCAAAGCTTGTCATGTAATTCTTTCCTCGCTTAATTGGATTACTTCAGATTCAATTCTGCAAATCAATGGCCAAGATGCAAGCGCTGCAGACAGAACGACAACAACCTGCTATTCCACTCGGAGCTCAATTTGGCGGCTGCTTTCTCCACACACTTCAAAAATGCACATGCTCCAAGAAATGCCTGAAATAACTTATCGACACTGCAGAAAATGGGGCGTAGATTAATAGCCAAATATCACAAAAAGGGCTTTGAAGATGCATTTGTTAAAAGAGCACTGCACACACAGATGTTTAAGTCTTACAGAGGCTCACCAATTAAGACCAAAATTAATCTCATTACTGCTTCTCTCACACACTCACACACAGTCCTTTACTGAGATTTGGCTAGCAAAACACATGCAATTTTGCTAGCCAACTGCAAAAACTGGAGAATCAAGGATTACTGCTTCAAACAAGGGGTTCTTTTTCATGGAAAATTCACTACACACACAATTTTGTTAGTATGAAATGAAACAAGTACAGACAAAGAACAAACCAAATAATGAATAACTTATTTATCAAGCAACAGCAGAAGTGCCTTAGAAATCTGACCCCTATAATGCTAGGGAACGTCAACAGCTTTAAAGGGGATTAGACAAATTCATGAAAGGTAGATTCATCAGCAGGTCTGAAGTTCCAGGTTGAGAGGACACATCCCAATGCATTCCAGTTGCTGGGTACAACAACAGGAGAGGACTCCAGACCTTATGCCGTGCCTGTGACCTTCTGATAAGTATCTGATTGGCAGCTGGGGGCAACAGGATCCTAGTCTAGTTGGGCACCTGAACTGATTCAGCAGAGCTCTTGTAATGCTTCCAAGTTTACATGTTGGCAGTCAAAGGTATCTACAGTCTTTTGAGGGACAGTAGACTTGAGTTTTCATTGCTTTCTAATTATTTAGCAATCAACATCCACGACAGACAATCCTGAATATACTCGATAGAACATCTTCACAGGTTCCAAATGTTGTTTCTTTTAATCGGGCATTTGTTCCTGAAATACTTACCGGGGGGGGGGGATTTGCACCCTTCTTTAGCTAGGCCATCAAATGTCTTATCGACCTTGCTGCCCACGTGACAGCTGAATCCGCATTCAAGGCCTGTGGGGCTAGCGCTCTCTCTGCGATTATCTTTCTATAAACTTCCTACTGTTAACGAGCACGGTTTAAGCCCCATGAGTCTGTGGTGTCTGGTAAGGGAACTGTGTGTCCTGGTGAAATGCCTGCTCCACTTCTAAGCCTCAGTATAACTAAAGGCTACTTACACATGGGAATGGTTTGTACCTTTCGTGGGCACCTGGGTAGGCAGAAATGAAAAAGGTGTCTGCTATTACGTCAGGTAGCAGAGACATCACCTTGCCAACAAAGGTCCGTATAGTTAAAGCCATGGTTTCCCCAGTAGTGATGTATGGAAGTGAGAGCTGGACCATCAAGAAGCCTGATCGCCGAAGAATTGATGCTTTTGAATTATGGTGCTGGAGGAGACTCTTGAGAGTCCCATGGACTGCAAGAAGATCCAACCTCTCCATTTTTAAGGAAATCAGCCCTGAGTGCTCACTGGAAGGACAGATCGTGAAGCTGAGGCTCCAATACTTTGGCCACCTCATGAGAAGAGAAGACTCCCTGGAAAAGACCCTGATGTTGGGCACAAGGAGAAGGGGACGACAGAGGATGAGATGGTTGGACAGTGTTCTCGAAGCTACAAACATGAGTCTGACCAAACTGCGGGAGGCAGTGGAAGACAGGAGTGCCTGGCGTGCTCTGGTCCATGGGGTCACGAAGAGTTGGACACGACTAAACGACTAAACAACAACAACAACATTACGTCAGGTGGAGCCTGTGTGCTCAGAGCACTTGCCCTTTGGAGGGATGCAATTAACATGCTGCAACGCTCTGCAGCGTTACCCAGTGTGCACCACAAGCAGTGTTTTACTTCCCCCCAGAGAGTAAACGGCAGCTATTAATATATAGCATAGCAAAAGGTACATATGAGCACACCCAAAGTTATGTGGGTGGGAGCTGAGCAGAGGCCTTTCTTATCAGTGCTGCCCTAGTTATTATAATGCCTCCCCAAGCAGGTTTGGTTGGCACCAATCTATCGTTTTTCATTTAGCCAGGATTTTAAATGGGCGATAGCTGGCTGATGTGTTTCTTGTCAGCTGTGCCTGCCTTTATTACAATTTTTTAAAAGGCACTTTTCTCTTGCTCCATCCTTCTAATTTTCCCATCATGTTTTATTGCATATTTTTGTGAACGGCTTTGGATATAAAGAAATCTCTTAAACAAACCAACTGGATGATAATAAACATCATGCAAGCAAACATTTGATCCTACAATGAGACTTCTCCTCTTCTTTTCACCGCTGCAGCCCCCTGCCCCCAAATCTGCTTCAAAGCATCCCCCCCCAACCTTCCAGGGCAGATTTTGGGGGCACATGGGGTAACAGAAAAATGGAAAGTCTTCTTATATAAGCAGCTGGTGGGAAAACACAATTGGATCCCACTGCCATGAATGTAGCCCAAGATTGAGTGGGGGCTGATGACCAGTGAACAAGGCAGTGGTACCAGTTTTTAATTAAAAAAAAGATTCATCTGATCAACCATACAAAACATTCACACATGCTCTGCAGAAATACTCTTAACTAGAAGACCAGGCTTGTAATCCAGTGTTTGGAGCAGGGCAATGATGGACTGTTCCTTAGGATGTTGCAGGAGTTTTCACCCAAAACAGTCTTACACCCAAAACTCGTACAACTTTCCTGCCTCTAGTTGTTCAGTCCTCCAGACCTCTTTCTCCAATTACTCTGTCAGAAGTTGCATGACAGGCAAGCTGATATCATGATTACAGGGCTCTCCAGACCTGACTATGCCGCCTCAGTCAATTCATGGCTTGTTAATTCATAACATCCAAGGAAGGTACCTCACCTCTTGGTTTCTCAAAGGCAATGTCCTGTATATCTGAGATAACTCTGCTCCTACTGTTGAAAGCTATTGATGACTACTGATGGCGACCATCCATTCAAACATTCAGTCGTTCATTCAGCTTATGATTGATCACATTAAAAATGGTAATTTGTAATATACTTGAGTATATTCACAGCATCTTCAGAGGCCACTTCTCCAAAATAATATCTAATTATGATGCCATCAGCCACCTAGTCTCTCTCTTCCACTGGAAGTCACCAGAAATTGAGACTCAAGCCATAGCTCTGCCCTGGATTCTTCTTTTGGGCCACATGGGGGATGGGATGGGATGTTGGGAGCAGGAAAAGATGGACAGGCAGATGTCCTAGCAAGGCCCCCTACAGCCAAATTACCCAAAGAATCCAGGGCTTCCCAGTTCTTTTCATTCTAGAGATAACATTGGCTTCAACCAAGCAGTGGCAGCAACGTGGCTTGTTGAAATGAATTCAATGAAGAGATTGCATAAATTTCAATAGCCAAGTACAGTATTTACACACAAAAATCAGACAACTGGAAAGTAAAATGCAAATATGTCTTCTAGTCTGGGGCTTTAAATTATGACTGATAGTGAGTGGCACTCTTTATTTAGAAAGGGCACAAGTTCAAATAGGAGTAAAATGATCCCGGAATAGCAGTCTAAAGGCCATCAATTGGAGCAACAGCACCACGGTTAGCTCCATAGTAGAAGTATCCAACCTATTCAGATCTACTGTGTCTAAAGACAAAATTCTCAGAATGAAAAATGTAAGAATGTTAGAACAGCCTGCTGGACCACACCAAAGGCCCATCTAGTCCAGCATCTTCACAGCGGCCAACTGGATGCTTGTTGGTAGGTCATAAGCATGATGTGAGTGCAACAGCACTCTTCCTTCCTACAGTTTCCAGCAAATGGTACTCAGAAGCAAACCGCCTCCAACAGTAGAGGTAGAAAATATCATTCAGGTGCCAATACTCTCATAGGTGTGGCAGGGAACTCTCATCAGGCCCTGTCAGCATGGCCAATAGTTAGTGATGGAGATGTAGTTCAACAACATCTGGAATGCCGTCCCTGAAATAATATTTATGGTTGAGCTCAGTTCCCTCTAAAAATCTGCAAAGGCACCAAACTATGCTGTTCATTCACTTTAGATAAAAGATGCACCTCAAATAAAATCTGCTGCAATGCTTTATACCTGGTGAAAGGATTGTTCCCTCATCATTTTTAGCATTAGCATTAATAAGTTAATCAATTCAGCAGTAGCTTAGCACAGAAATCAAGACACATGAAAAGACAATGGGATACTCTGGAATCTGAAAATAAGAGAATCAGAATTAAGGTGACAGCTCTGCAATTCAGGGATAATAGATACATTTCGAGGCGGGGAGAAATAAATACAAGGCATTTCATACCGTCAGCTTAAATGCACTTTGCGCTCATTAGTACAAATTCCTGTTGCAAGAATAGAACATCACTATTTTCAAGCTTTGGAGATTGAATATTAAGCGACAAGTCCACTTGCCTCTTAAAAGTAGTTCACATTTGTAGTTCGCATACTCAAATGCTGTCAATCACTCAACTCATGTGAATAATGAATACAGACATCTAAACATTGTTTTAGTATTTTTCAGTATTCAAACTCAATTGAAAAAGCATTAGACACCCAACTGTCAAATACCATGATTTCCACAAAGCTTAGCCTTGCTTCCCCCCCCCCCCCTTGGTTTGACTAAGATGGTTCTTTAATTATTTTTTATTTGCATGCTTTTTTCTAAGAGCTGCTTTGCCCCTTAAGTTTCTTTGAAGGACACCCGAGATATTTTGCCTGAATACGTGACATGTGAACATGCCAAATATGCATTTGTAAACAAATGGATCATTTAAGCAGACTTCTTCTGGAGCCTTATCTGGCTCAGGTCCTAGTCCAACACTCTAAACATTACGCCACACTGGTTGGTTCAGAACATAGTTGCAAAGCTTTTAAAGGTAAAGGGACTCCTGACCTTTAAGTCCAGTTGAGGACGACTCTGGGGTTGCGGCGCTCATCTCGCTTTATTGGCCGAGGGAGCCCGCATTTTGTCCGCAGACAGCTTCCGGGTCATGTGGCCAGCATGACTGAGCCGCTTCTGGCAAACCAGAGCAGCGCACGGAAACGCCATTTACCTTCCCGCTGGAGGTATTTATCTACTTGCACTTTGACATGCTTTCGAACTGTTAGGTTGGCAGGAGAAGGGACCGAGCAACGGGAGCTCACCCCGTCGTGGGGATTCAAAATGCAAAGCTTGACCAAACCTATCCATCTGAAGGAAATCAGCCCTGAGTGCTCACTGGAAGGACAGATCCTGAAGCTGAGGCTCCAATACTTTGGCCACCTCATGAGAAGAGAAGACTCCCTGGAAAAGACACTGATGTTGGGAAAGATTGAGGGCACAAGGAGAAGGGGGCGACAGAGGATGAGATGGTTGGACAGTGTTCTCGAAGCTACTAACGGCCTCACAGGGACCGTTGCTGTCACTGCTGCTGCGGCCCAGGGGGATCCGGAGGGGTGCAGAGTTCTTTTTAAAATGTTTTAAAATTTTCATTTTCCTTTTCCTTTTATTTTTTTGTATATGCGGGGACGGGGATGGGGGTGGGATGGATGTTTAGTTGGGAATTTGTTTGATTTTGATGGATTTGTAATTTTTACAGTTTTTTATTTGTATTGTTTTTTGTTTTCTGGGGTTTTTTGTTTTTTTGTTTTAAGGTCTTATTTTGTTCTTAAGGGGAGGGGTCAGGGCTGCCGGGGAGTGGGTCCCAGCCAACAAAATGCCTGGGGCATGTTCCACAGAGGGGGATGCACTGGGACAACCGATCTCAGTGATCATGGGTAGGAAGAGGAGTTACGCTAAGACCAGACCATGTCATTACAGAGGAGGCAGGTTTAGTCGTTGTCTGAGGACTATCCCTGCCTCCGGGTCTGGTCCTGACCGGACGGATACTAGAATCAGCAAGGGATACCCACATGACCTGAAGGTGCTGCTGTGCAATGTCAGGTCAATGATTCATAAGACCACTGCCATCCATGACTTGATCACGGATGGAGGATTTGACCTGGCATGTGTAACAGAGACTTGGTTGGATGAAGCAGATGGGCCTGTTCTTGCCGCTGCTTGTCCACCAGGTTTCTCTTATGCACAGCAACCCAGGCCTTGTGGGCGGGGGGGGGGGGTGGTGGCAGTGATTTTTAGGAAGTCATTAGTTTGCACCGGGCGTCCTATTAGGAAGACCCAGTTCTCTGAGTGCATGTTCTGGAAGTTGGGCAATAGGGGCAGTACAGGATTCCTTTTGGTGTACCAACCTCCCTGCTGCACCAAGGATTCCCTGCCTGAGCTGCTTCAGGTCGTGGCGGATGTTCTCCTGGAGACACCTAGTTTGGTTGTCTTAGGGGATTTTAATATCCATGCCGACACGACCTTACAAGGGGCCGCTCGGGACTTCGTGGAAAGCATGGCCTCCATGGGGCTGTCCCTGAATAAGTCTGGCCCAACTCACAGCCGCGGACATGCCTTGGACCTGGTGTTCACCTCTAGTGATGTGGGTGATCTGACACTAAGTAAAAGTGAAACAAAAGAAGTGCCATGGTCAGACCACTTCCTGGTGCAACTTGACTTCTCCGCGACCCTTCCCCTCTGCAGGGAGGGGGGACCAATTCGGATGGTCCGCCCCCGCCACTTAATGGATCCAAATGGTTTCCAGAGAGTGGTAGGGGATGCTTTATCCCATGTTGATGGCCTTTCAGCTGATTCCCTGATGGCCCGCTGGAATGCAGAGTTAACAAGGGCTATCGGCTGTCTGGCTCCAAAGCACCCTCTCCGATTGCATGGAGCCTGGACAGCCCCGTGGTTTTCCAAGGATCTGAGGTCAATGAAACAATCGTTGAGAGGGCTAGAGCGCTGGTGGCGGATGACCCATTCTGAAGTTGACCGGACACAGGTTAGAGCTCAATGTTGAGCCTACCAAGTGGCGGTAGCAACGGCGAAGAAGACTTTCTTCACCGCCTCTATTGCATCTGCAGAAAACAGCAGCAGGAGACTTTTTCAGGTGGTCCGCAATTTAGCGGAACCACCTGCTACATTGGGGCCCAGTACAGGCCACATGATCTCCTGCAATGATTTTGCAAACTTTTTTGCAGATAAAGTCGCTCAGATTCGGGAAGAGGTAGACTCCACCGTGGGAGCAGGGCCGGGGCGGGAGAGTGCTAGAGTCCTGTCTAGTCAAGTTGTGTGGGATCAATTCCAATCTGTTACCTCCGAGGATGTGGACAGGCTGCTTGGACGAGTGAAACCAAACACCTGTCTCCTTGATCCTTGCCCATCCAGGATTATAAAAGCTAGCCGGGAAGGGCTGGGCAATGGGCTTCGTGGGGTAGTGAATGCTTCCCTAAGTGAGGGAGCCTTCCCAGACCCGCTGAAAGAGGCGGTTATTAAACCGCTTCTTAAAAAACCATCTTTAGATGCGGCCACGATGGCCAACTATCGCCCAGTCTCAAATCTTCCATTCTTGGGCAAGGTGATTGAGCGAGTGGTTGCCGAACAACTCCAGGCACGCCTGGAAGAAGCGGACCATTTGGATCCCTTCCAGTCGGGATTCAGGCCTCATCATGGGACTGAAACTGCCTTGGTCGCACTGGTTGATGATCTCCGGCGGGCTAGGGACAAAGGTGAGAGCTGTTTCCTAGTTCTGCTGGATCTCTCAGCGGCGTTTGATACCATCGACCATAACATCCTTCTGGACCATCTTGAGGGGCTGGGAGCTGGGGGCACTGTCATACAGTGGTTCCGCTCCTTCCTCCTGGGCCGTGTTCAGAAAGTGGTGGTGGGGGATGAGTGTTCAGACCCCTGGGCTCTCACTTGTGGGGTGCCTCAAGGTTCTGTCCTCTCCCCCATGCTTTTCAACATCTACATGCAGCCGCTGGGAGAGATCATCAGGTGGTTTGGACTGGGTGTCCATCAATATGCAGATGATACCCAGCTCTACCTCTCTTTCAAATCAGAACCAGTGAAGGCAGTGACGGTCCTGTGTGAGTGTCTGGAGGCGGTTGGAGGATGGATGGCGGCTAACAGATTGAGATTGAATCCTGACAAGACAGACATACTGTTTCTGGGGGACAGGAGGCGGGCAGGTGTGGAGGATTCCCTGGTACTGAATGGGGTAACTGTGCCCCTGAAGGACCAGGTGTGCAGCCTGGGAGTCATTTTGGACTCACAGCTTCCATGGAGGTGCAGGTCAATTCTGTATCCAGGGCAGCTGTCTACCAACTCCGCCTGGTACGCAGGCTGAGACCCTATCTGCCCGCAGACTGTCTCACCAGAGTGGTGCATGCTCTAGTTATCTTCCGCTTGGACTACTGCAATGCACTCTACGTGGGGCTACCTTTGAAGGTGACCTGGAAACTACAACTAATCCAGAACGCAGCAGCCAGACTGGTGACTGGGAGCGGCCACCGAGATCATATAACACCGGTCTTGAAAAACCTACATTGGCTCCCAGTACGTTTCCGAGCACAATTCAAAGTGTTGGTGCTGACCTTTAAAGCCCTAAACGGCCTCGGTCCAGTATACCTGAAGGAGCGTCTCCACCCCCATTGTTCTACCCAGACACTGAGGTCCAGCACCGAGGGCCTTCTGGCGGTTCCCTCACTGCGAGAAGCCAAGTTACAGGGAACCAGGCAGAGGGCCTTCTCGGTAGTGGCACCCTCCCTGTGGAACGCCCTCCCACCAGATGTCAAAGAGAACAACAACTACCAGACTTTTAGAAGACATCTGAAGGCAGCCCTGTTTAGGGAAGCTTTTAATGTTTCATGTATCACAGTATTTTAATATTCTTTTGGAAGCCGCCCAGAGTGGCTGGGGAAACCCAGCCAGATGGGCGGGGTATAAATAAATTATTATTATTATTATTATTATTATTATTATTATTATTATTATTAAAGGTAAAGGTACCCCTGCCCGTACGGGCCAGTCTTGACAGACTCTGGGGTTGTGCGCCCATCACACTTAAGAGGCCAGGGGCCAGCGCTGTCCGAAGACACTTCCGGGTCACGTGGCCAGCGTGACATCGCTGCTCTGGCCAGAGCCAGAGCCAGAGCCAGAGCCGCACACGGAAACGCTGTTTACCTTCCCGCTGGTAAGCGGTCCCTATTTATCTACTTGCACCTGGAGGTGCTTTCGAACTGCTAGGTTGGCAGGCGCTGGGACCGAGCAGCGGGAGCGCACCCCGCCGCAGGGATTCGAACCGCCGACCTTTCGATCGGCAAGTCCTAGGCGCTGAGGCTTTAACCCACAGCGCCACCTGCGTCCCTTTGTATTATTACTATTATTATTATTATTATTATTATTATTATTATTATTATTATTATAACATGAGTTTGACCAAACTGAGGGGGGCAGTGGAAGACAGGAGTGCCTGGTGAGCTATGGTCCATGGGTTATGTTGCAGGGATGGGGAACCTAGTGCCCTTTAAACTGTTGCTGGACTACAACTCCCATCATCCTTGACCACTGGCTATGCTATTTAGGGCTGATGGGAGATGGAGTCCAGCAACAGCTGGTAGGCCACAGATTCCCCACTCATGACTAAAGACTAATTACACCCCTGCCTTAGAGAATGAAAGAATCTATGCTCAATGGCCTCTAGTTAAATAGGAGCTGCTTCTGGTCTGCCCTCTGGGGGTCTCCTGGGCTCTGCACCCACCCAGCATGATTCACAGAGGGGCCCCCACCCCATGCCCAACAGCCACTGATTCCTACTTCAACTGTTGGGTAAGGTTGCTTTTATCCACCCACCCACCCCCCCAGGTTCCGAAGAAGAAGAAGAAGAAGAAGTTGTTGTTTTATTATTTATACCCCGCCTATCTGGCTGGGTTTCCCCAGCCACTCTGGGCAGCTTACAGAATATATAAAACATAATAAAGCATTGAACATTAAAAATTCCCCAATACAGAGCTGCCTTCAGATGTCTTCTATTTATCTCCTTGACATCTGAAGGGAGGGCGTTCCACAGGGAGGGCACCACTACCGAGAAGGCCCTCTGCCTGGTTCCCTGCAACTTTGCTTCTTGGAGTGAGGGAACCAGCAGAAGACCCTCGGAACTGGACCTCAGTGTCCGGGCAGAACGATGGGGGTGGAGACGCTCCTTCAGGTATATAGGGCTGAGGACATTTAGGGTGTTAAAGGTCAGCACCAACACTTTGAATTGTGCTTAGAAACGCACTGGGAGCCAATGAAGATCCTTGAGGACCGGTGTTATATGGTCCTGGTGGCTACTCCAGGTCACCAGTCTAGCTGCTGCATTCTGGATTAGTTGTAGTTTCTGAGTCACATTGAAAGGTAGCCCTGCATAGAGCGCATTGCAGTAGTCCAAGCGGGAGATAACCAGAGCGTGCAGCACTCTGACAAGACAGTCTGTGGGCAGCTAGGGTCTCAGCTGACGTACCAGGTGGCACTGTCCCTCCCTTATTCCTGATATTTATTCCCCTCTTGTTCCTTCATTCACCCCTTCTTCCCTTCTTCCCATTTTGTGGTTGCCTCAGGTGTCAAAACATCTTGGGGCAGCTCTGATCACGGGACAGGATTTTTCACAGCCTGGGTGTTGCCAGAGAGAAAACCCTTTTTCAAGTTCCCCGTTAGAAATCGTTGTAATATATCCTTTGCTATTTAAGCAGCCCTGGAAAGCATGAGACGAGGGCTAAACAAATGGTTCCCATTTGCAAAGCAATGAGGAGTGTCTCCCTCCTTCTCACCCACCCTGCCTCTTCCCTCCATTTTCTTTTTTATTTCCAGTTTTTGAAATCCTCGTGTGAGCTGTCTTGTGCGCCACTAATCTATTTTGCATTAGACATTTCCTGAGAAATAACTGGAAAGATTAATGAAGTTATTGTTGTAAACACAGCTTGGAAATCTTCGTGAATGTATCTGCAGCACAAGTTTTGAGGCGTTGAACACCTTGCCAGTTTTAACCACCAGATTGCTTCTCTGATACATTTTAATTTTTTTTATATATTTCAGTTTCTTTTCATCAGAAACTAGGGTGCTTCCCCACCTCCCCCCACAAAAAAACGCATTTCTACCATTTCCACTATCAGAGCAGTTGTGCCATTAAATACCTGGGGGCTGGTCTGCAAACCAATTGCAAAGCTGCACGTTGCTTTTTGCAAAAAGAAAGAAAGAAGAAAGAAATACTTGAGTTGCTCCACAAATCACAATGGTGCAATAAAACATCAAAAGAATAGTGTTCAAGTAGCAGTTTTTATATGTGCTCCTTCCACTTGCATAAAGCATTATGTGTTTCATTTCCATTTCTTTCAAATACAAGGAAGGAAGAAGTCATCAGATTAGAACGTCACCTATGAACGAAACTAATCAAAACGTCACTTAAGCAAGCAGATAAACAAAGACTAATTATATACAAACAAATTACACATATCCTATGGTCCCAGTAATTAACTAAAGCATTAAAAAAAAAAAAAACACCACCCAGAATTGTATGTTACAATGTAAACAATCCTGGAAAAAATTGATACAATGCCAAACAATTTGCAAAAAAACATGACATTTATATCTCCCCCCCCCCCATAACTGTTATAAAGCTGGTTAGTTTTGCTATGCTTGGCCCACATTTGGTCTAACTGAACTTTTACAGGACAGTCCCATACATGTCTAAGCATAAATTAAGTCCTATTGAATTCAATAGGTGTCAAGAGTGGGAGTACTGAGTAGGTCGGCAATAATTTACACAATTTCAGTGAAGTTAACTCTATATTCAAGGAAACACAGTCGGATCAAGAGTCCAGGCATAGGGAGCACAGCAATTCATCCCAGTAGATCTTGCCCCTCTGAGGCAGTTATGTTGACTACCCCACAGTTCCCTAAGTCTTCTCCTCCCCCAGGTCCTTCTCAAGCAATCTGAGACAATGTCACCATGACTGTCTTTGCTCTGCCCTCTTCATACCTTTTCTGATTCTGGGAGACTAGGGGAGAGGGGAGCTGTTCACAGAAGGAGGCTTCTTTAGCAGCCTGCCTCCTCTCTGCCTCTTGGCCCTCCTCCTATCCAGCCTCCTCTTCTGCCTCTGATTCTGGACTGCTCTCTGCCACAGCCTCTTCCTGCTCACTAAACCCTGTTACCTTTTCAGCTTCTGACACCTCCTCCTCCTAATCTATTCCCTCTTTTTTCCCCTCTGCACCCTCATCGTTGTCCCACCACCACTCCCTGGGCTCTGAGCCTTCTTCCCTTAGCGGTTCCCCAACTGGTGCCTGCCACTTTTGTGACCAGAATGTGAGCGTGAAAAACAGGTGCGGGAGGAGGGAGAGACAGGTCAGGCTGGTGGAGCGTCAAGGGCTTCCACAACTCCTCCTACTGCCCCAACTTCACCTGCTCCAGTGTCTCCCAGGACCAGAAGAGGAGTGAAGTGGGAGGAGCATAAGGTAACACAGAGACACACTCCTCGACTGCTTGCTCACAGCTCAGGTGGGGAAGATACATAAGCTGAGATCGGGGGCCAGGCCTCTCTGCCTCACTTAGGAGTACATGAGAGAAGTAGGACTAATGGACATGCCTTTCCCTAACTTTTAAGGGTACTTTTGACAATAAAGAGTTGGTTCCTCCCTCTCCATCAGCTCCTGCCTTGTGCATTGCCCCCACAAATTTATTTATTTTTCTGGTTCTCTTCCGCTTGGACTACTGCAATATGCTCTACATGGGGCTACCTTTGAAGGTGACCCGGAAACTACAACTAATCCAGAATGTGGCAGCTAGACTGGTGACTGGGGGCGGCCGCCGAGACCACATAACACCGGTCTTGAAAGACCTACATTGGCTCCCAGTACATTTCTGAGCACAATTCAAAGTGTTGGTGCTGACCTTTAAAGCCCTAAACGGCCTTGGTCCAGTTTATCTGAAGAAGCGTCTCCACCCCCATCGTTCCGCCTGGACACTGAGGTCCAGCACCAAGGGGCTTCTGTTGGTTCCCTCACTGCAAGAAGCCAAGTTACAGGGAACCAGGCAGAGGGCCTTCTTGGCAGTGACACCCGCCCTGTGGAACACCCTCCCACCAGATGTCAAAGAGAACAACAACTACCAGACTTTTAGAAGACATCTGAAGGTAGCCCTGTTTAGGGAAGCTTTTAATGTTTGATGTATTACAGTATTTTAATATTTTTTTGAAAGCTGCCCAGAGTGGCTGGGGAAGCCCAGCCAGATGGGTGGGGTATAAATAAATAAATAAATAAATAATAATAATAATAATAATAATTTTCTGCATTTATACCCCACTTTTCAACTCCAAGGAGCTCAAGGTGGAGTGCATGGTTTCCCTCCCTTCCTTATCCCCTCAACAACACTGTGAGGTAGGTTAGGTTGAGAAACAGCAACTGGCCCAGTGAGCTTCATGGCTGCATTGGGATTTGAACCCTGGTCTCACAGATCCTAGGCTGGCACTCTAACCCAGGCTTCCTCAGACTTGGCCCTCCAGATGTTTTGAGACTACAATTCCCATCATCCCTGACCAATGGCCCTGCTAGCTAGCTAGGGATCATGGGAGTTGTAGGCCAAAAACATCTAGAGGGCCGAGTGTGAGGAAGCTTGCTCTAACCGCTAGACCACACTGGCTCTCATAATCTGCCTGATTATGAGTCCTCGCTGCTGCGCCAGCTTTCAAGATCCCTGCTCCTTGGGTGTGCACATATATTAATAATAATAATATATATATTTTTTTATACCCCGCCCTTCCTGGTTCAAAAACCGGACACATTGTGTGCTCCCTTCTTCCTAATCAATGGCAGAGATGACAGTGGCATTAAGCTGCCCTAAAAACACGACTGATGCGTCACTACAGGAGATAATGCAGTAGCAGCCCGCCATCTGTGCCTTGCCGCCCAACGCAATCCTACAAATAATGCTAATTATCTGGGCAGAACAGTCCAAGCTAGGAGCCAGAGGGCAGCAGCTAAAACCATCACCACAACTTTTTCTGCGGGTAGAACCATTACCGCCCCTAATCCAAATCGCCCTCCGTCTGAAGCCCGCTCCTATCAAACAGTCACAACGCTGCAATTTAGACAAATTGAAAGCACGGCGACAAACTGCTATTAGGAGCTGCCGATTACACGCTGAGCGTCAAAAGGGAAAAGTGGAGTGTTCCAAATGGGGACGCTAATACAAAGAGCTAATTGCTGTTGCTTCAAAAAAGAAGAGAAAAATAAATAAAACAAAGCCACCAGAAAATGGGTCACAAGGGAGGCGTGCTGCCTTGAAACTGACTGATGTTTGTGGCAGCATCAGAATTCCACACCACATCAAGCTCAAAAGTTGCTGGAACCTTTGGAGGCCTTTGAAGTGACAGCTGTACACAGAGAGTCAGTACCTATTATTTGGATTCCCTACTGAATACTTTGAGTAAGAGGAGCTGCTGAAAGACTTTAACCGGAGCGGCGTGAAGGCGGCCTGTTTGCAGATCGATCCACTAAGGCAATCTCCAGCACCTTGAGCAGCTCAGACCTCATTTTAACAAGAACAAGTTTCCAGCTCTCATGAGGCTAGATTTTTGTTGTCGTGGTTTTTTTTTCAAAAAGCTGGTTTTGATTAGAAAACGCAACACAAACACACATGGCATGGAGAGCCACCATCCCACCGCGCTTATCCCATGCCCCTATTGTTCTCTCACCATACGCTGAATGGGAAAAAAATATTGTCAAAAGAAAGACGAGGAACGAAAAGGAGAAGGAAGGATTGTTTGACATAATGGCTGGGCAAAATGGTGTCCACGATGGTGTTGGACAAAATTGTCCAACACCATCCTGATTTTATGGCTTAACTCTGCTACTGATAGGACGACATATTCCCATACAGTAGTACCTCGGGTTAAGAACTTAATTCGTTCTGGAGGTCCGTTCTTAACCTGAAACTGTTCTTAACCTGAGGTACCACTTTAGCTAATGGGGCCTCCTGCTGCCGCCACACCGCCATCGTGTGATTTCTGTTCTCATCCTGAAGCAAAGTTCTTAACCCGAGGTAATATTTCTGGGTTAACAGAGTCTGTAACCTGAAGCGTCTGTAACCTGAAGCATCTGTAACCCAACGTACCACTGTATTCACTGTCCTTGTGCAGAATTCCCATTGGGTTTAGGAATGCAGTCTTAATAGTGCTTGTGTCTGTGTATGAGAGAGAAAGATGTATCCATAGCAGTGTACAGAGGAGAAATGACCGCCGGGAGGAGTGCAGAGAGAATAAATGCTATGGTACATCTGCAGCAGCACAACCAAACACCTTCATCTGCCCCAGCTGCAACAAAACAAGTCTCTTCTGCATCGGTCTCCATAGCCACAGTAGTCGCTGCAACCTTCCAACCCAAAGTCTCACACCCAAAGTCACTCTCTTCCTTTGTTTCCTGAAACAGATGGGTTCCAACCACCATATATATCTATGCCACAAACACATTAGAAGACGTGGCTGAGGGGACTTATGATGGAAGCTTATAATTCTGTTAAAGGACACTCAAAAGAAGCAGGACGTCCAGAGGAGGGCAACCAAAATGGTCAAAGGCCTGGAAACGATGCCTTATGAAGAACGGCTAAGGGAGCTGGGCATGTTTAGCCTGGAGAAGAGGAGGTTAAGGGGTGATATGATAGCCATGTTCAAATATATAAAAGGATGTCACATAGAGGAGGGAGAAAGGTTGTTTTCTGCTGCTCCAGAGAAGTGGACACGGAGCAATGGTTCCAAACTACAAGAAAGAAGATTCCACCTAAACATTAGGAAGAACTTCCTGACAGTAAGAGCTGTTTGACAGTGGAATTTGCTGCCAAGGAGTGTGGTGGAGTCTCCTTCTTTGGAGGTCTTTAAGCAGAGGCTTGACAACCATATGTCAGGAGTGCTCTGATGGTGTTTCCTGCTTGGCAGGGGGTTGGACTCGATGGCCCTTGTGGTCTCTTCCAACTCTATGATTCTGTGATTCTATGATTCTATGAAATGCTCACGCTCTTCACTGAGAAGACAGGAAGATCTAGCTCAGATCCAACTTGAACGGCGCACACCACTAGACACGTGGATTAGTTAATGTCCTCCTGGGAAGACCATACATCTTTTTCTCCATCAAAAGATGCACCCAGCAAGTTAAGTAAAGCCCAGAAAAACAATTTCTTTCTTTCTTTCATTCTTTCATTCTTTCATTCATTCATTCATTCATTCATTCACTCATTCATATACCACAAATATGTCAGAATGGCTTCTAAGAGGCTTACAACTATACAGTAAGGAAACAGATCCAGATACACATCTGCATACACATCTGTTTTGGTGTGTGGGATGTTCCCTTCCTGGACCAAGGCGAAGTCATCAGTTCAGCATCCTAAGCCCTTAAGGCTGTGAATTTGGGCATGAAACCAGACAGGCATTGTTGGGAAAGGGGATTTCAGAATCAGAGAGGAAGAGGAAGATACTGGTCAGCAGGGAAGGTGTAGGGGCCAAATTTAGTTACCTGCCCTTCCCCATGAATAGCAGAAACAGGATCTACACATGTTGCAAAATTTGGAGAGACAAAAATTGGTGCAGAAGATTCATTGCCCTGCTTTCAGTTTTTTTTAATCAAGAAAATACATTGAACCAGATCCTGCCCTTAGCAATACTTCCAGGTCAAAAAGCCAAATTAGCTGGTGCCACCAAGACACTGCAAACAGAGAGAGAGATAGAAAGTGGGCTAAATCTGGTCCATATGCGTGAGGAATCCCAATCTGGGCTACAAGCTTTTATTCATTTGTTCAATGGCTGTATACTCTTCTTGCCTTTTAGAAAAACCTTTCTTGCAACGTACCTCACAACAACATGTAAACACGATATAAAACAGCATAATTAAAAAGCAAACTCCCCGAAAAACACATAATCTACTAACAACAGCAACCAGCAATTTATCACTGAAGCTATGGTCAGTCCAGGAAAACCATAAAAATCACAAAACAGAGCAGCAGCAGCCCGATTAAAACCCTTAAAAATTATGGGAAGCTTATCGAATCCTCATGCAAATATGTGGGTGTTTCATTGCCTTGGACTTGCTATTCTACCTGAGAAATGAACCAGGGTATTCAGTCAGCTAGCTCAGTGATTAATTTGGCCCCACCATAATGGACATACAATTCCCTGCCTTTGTGTTAGCTCCATCAGTCATTTCCTTAATGTTATTCGATGTTTTCTTTTTTGGTAACTAATTATATGGCAGGGGATACATTAAAAAGGCCTCAAAACACGTAACAAACAACATTACAGACAGTTTTCTTTCTTCTCTTAAATGTGCAGGATGCACATTTGAGCAGCTTGTCAACAAAGAGAACTTCAGATCTCAACTACTATTTTTTAAAAAAGTTTTTTTCCCTACTTTTTTGTTGAGTACTGGAAGTCTGTCCCTGGCTCAGATATTATAATAGTAATGCACTTGCTTTTTAAAGGGGAAATGTAATTCTATCTCTCATGGTCAACGCGAAAGAAACTCAATAACGCCACAATTCACTCTACAATGATGGAGGGGGAACTCTTTGGGATTAAGAGGAAGAATCTAACTTCCACACAGAATTTTTAGTACTGAAATGACCATAAGCATGTCATCAAACATCAGGAACAACTGTATATACTTGGGACTGACTCTCTATTGGGGGTATAAAGGTAATGGTAAAGGTACCCCTGCCCGTACGGGCCAGTCTTGACAGACTCTGGGGTTGTGCGCCCATCTCACTTAAGAGGCCAGGGGCCAGCGCTGTCCGGAGACACTTCCGGGTCACGTGGCCAGTGTGACATTGCTGCTCTGGCGAGCCAGAGCCGCACACGGAAACGCCGTTTACCTTCCCGCTAGTAAGCGGTCCCTATTTATCTGCTTGCACCCGGGGGTGCTTTCGAACTGCTAGGTTGGCAGGCGCTGGGACCGAACGACGGGAGCGCACCCCGCCACAGGGATTCGAACCGCCAACCTTTCGATCGGTAAGCCCTAGGCGCTGAGGCTTTTACCCACAGCGCCACCTGTGTCCCTCTAATTGGGGGTATACTGTACTGTTTTTATCATAAGACTTTAAATAAAGAGAGACCCCCAGTTAAAGAAACCAGGTTTCAGTGATGGAAAATCTGAAGGAGAAAGGGGATATGCAATCTATTCTCTGTAGCGGATCATGTGAAAACCTACTGGTCTGGAAGATGCACCCTAATTGTGAAAAACCCATTTGAATTAGCCTATTGATTGCTCATTTGTTAGCCGGCCAGCATCAAATATGTTCTGAGACTGGCTGTGTCCCAGCAGGACTGATCTCACTCTGGATCATTCCGATAAAAAGAGGGAAAGGTTCCGTTGCAGTTGCTTTGCTTTCTATGGACATTAACTCTATGCACCTCCAAAAGCAAGCTTAAACCAAAGAAAGGAAAAGAAATACAGTACAGCTTTCAGCACCTCCAGGAACATAGTAAGCTGCTATTTGCACCAGGTGAAATTCTCCATCTAGGCGACCATTGACTGGCATGATCCAATTCTCCAAAGTCTTAGATGTTTTTTGCACCACCTGCCAGCTGATCTTTTTAGCTGGAGATGACGAGGTTTGAACCCGGGACCTTCTGCACACAAAGCCAATGTTCTGCCACTGAACAGTGGTGCATCTCTAAGCACCTTTTCCTGGACAGCTTGGCTATCCAAGATCCTTTTTGCTAGTAAAAAATTCCATCAACGTTGTCTCCGAAAAACTTTACACATCGCTTGGAAAGACAGGCAAATTAATGCCAGTGTACTGGAAGAAGCAAAGATCACCAGTGTTGAAGCAATGATTCTTCAACATCAACTTTGCTGGACTGGTCATATTGTGCAGATGCCTGATGATCGTCTTCCAGAGCAACTACTCTATTCCGAACTTAAAAATGGAAAGCATAATGCTGGTGGTCAGAAGAAGAGGTTTAAAGACTCTCTCAAGGCAAATTTTTAAAAATGTAGTATAAACACCGACAACTGGGAAACACTGGCCTGTGAGAGCTCCAATTGGAGAACAGCCTTTACCAAAGGTGTCATGGGCTTTGAAGACACTCAAACTCAGGACAAAAGGGAGAAACGTGCTAAGAGGAAGGCACGCTTGGCAAATCTACACCGTGATCAACTCCTGCCTGGAAACCTATGTCCTGACTGTGGAAGGATGTGTGGATCCAGAATTGGCCTCCACAGTCACTTACGGACTCATTGTTAAAACTGTGTTTATGGAAGACAAATTTACTCAGCTACAAGTGATCGCCAAAGAAAGAAAAAAAAGAAGAGATTTAACTTGAAACATTCTGCATAGAGGTACGTCCACTTACCACTTAGTACAGACCCTCCTTCTGAATATAAATGTGTGATTTTGCTATGCCTACCTTAGATGATTCTGGCTCCCCATGCTGTCTCTTGGGCGTTCCTTTGGACTCGAGCAACTTGGAAGAGCTCTCCTTCTTATGGGAAGAAGAGTCCACTCTCTCGCCTTCAAGTTGCAGGTTAATTCCTTCTGTGTGGACGGAGAGATCGATACCATTTGGATTTAGACTGCAATGGATAGCTGGAAAAAGGAATTGCAATGAGTCTGGAGTGTAGGAAAGGACAACATGAAAGGTTTTCAACCACTCTAGCATCACATGAGGAAACGAAAGCCAGGGCATGCATCTTTTTAATCTATGAGATGTAGGCTATTGATTTATTTCATAAAAAGAATACACTACTCAACTGTAGAAGAACCCTCAAAGAGGTTCACAAAAAGATAAAATAATACAAGCATCAAAATAAAAGTTTACAGCAATAATTTGAAACATACAGGAAGTTAAAACAACAATAGACTACAACAGATCAAAACTCATCGCAGCTTTCTAAGCATGTGGGTAGGCTTGTCTTAAACAAGAAATGCTTTATAGCAGGCACCCAAAAAATACAGTGAAGGCAACTGCTTGATATCAATAGGCAGGAGTCCCAAAGTTTAGGAGCTGACACACAAAACAACTGAGTTCTTACAAATGTGGAGCAGGTATCATATGTGGCCAATTCCACTGATCGAAGCACATAAGGGGTAAACTGATCTCAAGTTGTTAAGGGCTTTGTATACTAATAGCGGGACGCAGGTGGTGCTGTGGGTTAAACCACAGAGCCTAGGACTTGCCAATTGGAAGGTCAGCAGTTCGAATCCCTGAGATGGGGTGATATCCTGTTGCTCAGTCCCTCCTCCTGCCAACCTAGCAGTTCGAAAGAACAGCAAAGTGCAAGTAGATAAATAGGTACTACTCTGGCGGGAAGGCAAACGGCGTTTCCGTGCGCTGCTCTGGTACACCAGAAGCGGCTTAGTCATGCTGGCCACATGACCTGGAAGCTGTACGCCGGCTCCCTCGGCCAATAAAGCGAGATGAGCGCCGCAACCCCCGAGTTGGTCATGACTGGACCTAATGGTCAGGGGTCCCTTTACCTTTACCTTATACTAATAGCAATACAGTGGTACCTTGGTTCTCAAACGCCTTGGTACTCAAACAACTCGGAACCCAAACACTGCAAACCCGGAAGTAAGTGTTTTGGTTTGTGAACTTTTTTTGGAAGCCGAACATGCTCCATTTTGAGTGCCATACTTCCATTTTGAGTGTTACACTGAGGTCTGTCTGTTTTTGCTATTTATTTTGCGTTTTTGTTTTTGCGGCTTCTTTGTTTTGTTTTTGTGACTGTATGGAACCCAGTTCAGCTACTGATTGATTGATTGATGGATTGATTGTGTGACAGCAGTACATTGTTTACTGCTTTCATTTTATGGATCAATGGTCTCATTAGATAGTAAAATTGATGTTAAGTTGCTGTTTTAGGGGTTGTTTTTAAAAGCCTGGAATGGATTAATCCATTTTGCATTACTTTCTATGGGAAAGCACACCTTGGTTTTGGAACACTTTGGTTTTGAAACCAGCTTCCGGAATGGGTTGTTTGAGAACCAAGGTGCCACTGTATCTTGAACTTGGCCCAAGAACAGATCAGCAACCAGCGCAGATCTCCGAACACAGGAGTTGTATGCTGACAAGACTATGCAACTTGTTGCGAGGGAGAACAAGGCGGGTCTCACTTTACACTGAACACAAGCTGACTCTACACACGTACACCTATTGAGTACAGTGGTACCTCGGGTTAAGTACTTAATTCGTTCTGGAGGTCCATTCTTAACCTGAAACTGTTCTTAACCTGAAGCACCACTTTAGCTAATGGGGTCTCCTGCTGCTGCCGTGTTGCCGTTGTGCGATTTCTGTTCTCAACCTGAAGCAAAGTTCTTAACCCGAGGTACTATTTCTGGGTTAGCGGAGTCTGTAACCTGAAGCGTCTGTAACCTGAAGCGTCTGTAATCCGAGGAACCACTGTGGACCATGCAGTCTAATGTTACACACGAATGGCTGTACAGGTGTCCTGTTCAACTAGTTGTATTGCACAGATTGTACACTTGTTGAATATGACATGTGAGACCCCTAAAGCATTTGCTGTTGCTCTGCCTTAACCCTGTTTCTTCATCCTTTAGACATTTACAGGATTTACAGCATGTATTGCGAACGGATGTATTTCTTGACATAAGCCAATTAGATGTGGTGTCATTAGACGACGACGGATCCAGCAGGAGGATTTCTTCTGTACAATCTGAGTAATGTTATTCATAGTCTACAAATTGAAAAGTTATGATACATCTAACTTCTTTATTCAGGGTAACAAGGGGGAAGAAAAGCTTACATAGCAATGGCACTCTATAGCAGACTGGATTAACCAGGAAAGAGCTCTTTTAAAGCCTGCACAGAGTCAAATGAGCTGCACTCTCAGCCTGCACTTTCGTAAGATTATTCTATTAACCAAATTTATTTATCCAGTTCCGTACACTAAGCCTTTTTCAAATGACAGTTCTCGGTTTCTTAAACAATTACATGGTGGGGGCGGGGCGGAGAACAGCTTCTGCACCGAGTTAAAATTGATTGGAATTCAAATCAGTCGACATTATCCAATGCAACATTTGTGAGACGTATTCTAAAGACTCCTATAAATGACTAAAGGATGAAAAACCTTGAGAGAAATCTTTGAAAAATACCGTATTTTTTGCTCCATAACACTCACTTTTTTCCTCCTAGAAAGTAAGGGGAAATGTCTGTGCGTGTTATGGAGCGAATGCCTACGGATGGCGCGGGGGGGGGGGGGAATCTGCTGCAGTCGTGAGCAGAGGATCCATGGTTCCCCTTCCTTCCCTCCTCCGTGGCTCGCTTTGCTCGCTTTGAAACAGCAAAGCGGGAGAAGAGCCACTGAGTGGGGAGAAGAGAGGGACAGAGAGCCTGGTTACAAAGCACGGATCCACATGGATCCTCAGGATTTTTGCACTGGGTCACCCCAAATTCACCATCAGATCACATAGCATGTCCATGGCTACAGCTTGCACCAAAAAAATCACGCACCCACTGTTGCCTGGGGCCGCAGTGGTGCAAAAACGTGGTTACAAAGCATAGATCCTCAGGATTTTTGCATTGGGCTACCCCAAACTCACCGTCAGATTACATGTCTGTGGTCACAGCATGAACCACAAAAATCATACATCCACTGTTTCGTTTAGAATATTTTTTTCTTGTTTTCCTCCTCTAAAAACTATGTGTGTGTTATGGTCGGGTGCGTGTTATAGAGCGAAAAATACGTGTATATAAAAAAAGACCTCACCCACATTCCAGCCTGGCAAAAGAATTTGAGGAAGGGGTGGAGCAGGGGTGGAGGAAGGGGGGTGGAGGTTGGCCGCCCCGGATGTCACCACTGAGGGGGGGTGACAAAATGGCGGGTGGCACTCACCATGGGGCCTGCAGCACGCCCGAGCCACGCGTCTCTCCTGGGATTGACGCGGTGGCTTGGGCGCCGGGAGGCTCCAGGCTGCCCCAAACGGTCCATCCGCTGCCTCCCCCTCAGCTGCAGGGTGGCTGAGTCGGAGGAGTCAGGCAGACTCCTTGGAGGCCCCACGGGGCATACTGCCCCAGCTCGCCCCACCCCTGGGCGCAGGGCACACATGCCACCCCAGGCGCCCGATCAGCTTGCTCCGCCGCTGAGGTGGAGGAGAGTCGGTGAAGGATCTGACCTTGGAAGAGAGAGGATGTATTATTAATAATAATAATAATAATAATAATAATTTATTATTTATACCCCACCCATCTGGTTGGGTTTCCCCAGCCACTCTGGGCGGCTTCCAACAGAACACTAAAATACACTAAAATACAATAACCTTTTAACATTAAAAGGTTCCCTAAACAGGGTCGCCTTCAGTTGTCTTTTAAAAGTAAAATACAGTGGTACCTCGGATTAACAACTTAATTCGTTCTGGAGGTCTGTTCTTAACCTGAAACTGTTCTTAACCTGAAGCACCACTTTAGCTAATGGGGCCTCCTGCTGCCGCTGTGCTGCCGCCACATGATTTCTGTTCTCATCCTGAAGCAAAGTTCTTAACCTGAGGTACTATTTCTGGGTTAGCAGAGTCTGTAACCTGAAGCGTATGTAACCCGAGGTACCACTGTAGTTGTTTATTACCTTGACATCTGCTGGGACGGCATTCCACAGGTCGGGCGCCACTACTGAGTGGTTCCCTGTAACCTCACTTCTCGCAGCGAGGGAACCGCCAGAAGGCCCTCGGCGCTGGACCTCAGTGTCTGGGCTGGATGATAGGGGATGGAGATGCTCCTTCAGGTATACAGGACCGAGGCCGTTCAGGGATTTAAAGGTCATCACCAACACTTTGAATTGTGCTCGGAAATGTACTGGATCGGTAGAGTCCCAAGGACTAAGCAGAGAGGCCTGAGGAGTGCAATTGCCCCCATGGGCCTGAGGTTTTCCCACCCGCTACGTGTACACTCACAAAAAAAAGAGTAAAAGGATATCCCCTCAAGGAGTCCCTACATTGCAAAACAGAAGCAATGTTTTAGCACAGACAGGCACCAGAGCGCAGGGGCAGCCTCCCTAGATTGTAGGGGGTATTTTGGAACATGCCCACTGCTGCTTCCTTCCTATCATTCCAAGCGCATACAGTGATACCTCGGGTTACATATGCTTCAGGTTACAGACTCTTCAGGTTACAGACTCCTCTAACCCAGAAATAGTACCTCGGGTTAAGAACTTTGCTTCAGGATGAGAACAGAAATCATGCTCCGGTGGCATGGCGGCAGCAGGAGGCCCCATTAGCTAAAGTGGTGCTTCAGGTTAAGAACAGTTTCAGGTTAAGAACGGACCTTCGGAACGAATTAAGTACTTAACCCAAGGTACCACTGTATACTTGTTTTGGTTTTTTTGTTTTGTTTTTTATTTTGTTTTCTTGTTTTACAGAAGTATGTGTAATGTCTCTTGTATTTTTTCCATTTAACATTTTTACAAATCAGTTTCATTTGTTGAGACATTAGGAAGAAAAGGGATGGAGGGGGGAAGATGGGTGGGGTCAGGTGGCGATGTTTCTATTTTGCTTAATGTATGTAGGGTTTGGTGTCAGCATTACTCGTGCCAGTTCTCTGCTGTTCACTTGTGTTCCTTTGGTGGTGAGAGAGGTTGGGGTTGGCCTAGGGTGTGGTTGTTTGTTTGTGATTGGCTGTGGTGATCTTTGTTTTCGTGTGTGAGTGGGGCAGGTGGGTGTTTTGGATCAGGTTAGCCATATTGATTTATATGCTGTTGGTGGATTATTGTCATTGTCTTGATGGGCTGTGTATGTGATAAAGGGGAGCCATACCGGGGTAAAGGCGTCTTCTTTTGTTTGTCCCCGTGTCAGTTTCAGTTTATTGGTTAATTTTTCTAGTAGGGCTGTTTCCCATACTATTTGGTACTATTGGTCCATGCTTACTCATGACAGGTCTCTCCAGTGTCTGGTTATGGTATTTCTGGCTGCTGAAAGTAGGTGGGTTATGAGTGCTTTGTGGTGTAAATGGGCATTGTTGTCTTGGAAGATGTTTAGTAGGGCCAATTCTGGGGTGATGTCTAATACTTGCTTATTTTACATATTTCTCGTATGGCTGTTGTCCAGAATAGTTGGATTTTATGTGCCTGGCTGTCGTTACCCTCCTCCAAATGAAGCCTCCCAATATGTGGAATTGGATTAATATTCTTTTATAGCAGATAGCCAGCCTTAAGCCACATGCGGCTGCCCCTGCCTGAGAGAAAAGCCTACGAAGGTATTCTCGGCAGGCCTCTGGGGTGCGCGCTGTGACCTCGGAGGACAACCAAAAATAGAGATTTCCAAACCAAGCTAATTGGTCAGTCAAGCAGGGGGCAGATGGATCTGCAACAGCCTCAGGTGACATTAAACTCCTGCATTTCCAAAAGTCACTAGCCAAGCAATTCGCAATTTCCCCAGAGGGACGAAGGTTATACAGTAATTTAAATCGAGCCGGGGTGTTTGTCACATCCCTAATAAAAGAAGAATTGATACAAATGATCCTTCCAGTTATATCCTAGATATATAATTGAAAGTCTGGGAGGGTTGGGGGGGGGTTACTATTCAGTGGAAAACTACTCAGGTTTTAAATCAATGTTAGCCAGATTTGGGGCAGCCTGATCCAAAGTGGAGCTGAAATACTTGCATTTAAGCGGATTAGTCCTATTGAAATCAATAGGGCTAAATCAACCCTAATCCAAATAATTCAATTTAAAACTATTGTAGAGCAAACTGTATGTGTGTCCAATATTTTTGAAGAATTCTTCCCCCGCTTTCTTCTGCTGGCACTGGAAAAATGAAGATGCAACAGACTCCATCTTCCCCCATAATCTCTCTGCCTACAAGCGTGAGAAGAATTCTGTGTCCCCTTTTCTTGCTTGTCCCCCAGAGCCAAGAACCCCCTAGATCAGAAGATTAGCAACTGGAAGCCTAAGAGCCAAATCTGCTCTTACCCCACTTGCCAACTCAGAGGCAAGACGGAACATGAGGAAAGAGTGGTCACTGTAGCCATCCCATTTTCTGCCCAGTATACTTTGGGATGCGGGTGGCGCTGTGGGTTAAACCAGAGAGCCTAGGACTTGCCGATCAGAAGGCTGGCAGCTCCAATCCCCGCGACGGGGTGAGCTCCTGTTGCTCGGTCCCTGCTCCTGCCAACCTAGCAATTCGAAAGCACCTCAAAGTGCAAGTAGATAAATAGGCCAATTCCATGTCAAAGGACACCAGACATTCGCAGTCATAGAGTTGGTTTGGCCACCCCTCATTCTACATCCTGCGGCATATAGGAGAGTTTGGACTTAATCTGAATTATTGGAGGTAACGGAGAGAGGAAGTGGCTGGGTTTTACCATAAGAAGAGCTCTGTTGGATCAAGTCCATGCAGTCCAGCACCATGGTCTCACAGGGGCCAAACTACAGAAAGCCAGCAAGCAGATCCTGAACATGGCAGCACCTTTTCCAGCTGTGATTCCCAGCAAATGGTATTCAAGGACATACTGCCTCCAATAGGCAGGGAGAACAATGCCCACCGATTTCCGTGCATCTACTCTGAGTAAAACATGGCTGGATACAACCCAATGTGCTGGGTTAAATGACAGAATGTGGGAAACTACTGAACCAGGCAACCATGATTGGTTTCCTTGTGTTTGTCCACACTGGTACTGTGCCCCACTTTTTTTTTGTAGGGATGCAGGTGGCGCTGTGTTCTAAACCACTGAGCCTCTTGGGCTTGCTGATCAGAAGGTCGGCGGTTCAAATCTCCACGACGGAGTGAGCTCCTGTTGCTCTGTCCCAGCTCCTGCCAACCTAGCAGTTCGAAAGCACGTCAAAGTGCAAGTAGATAAATACGGTAGCTACCGCTCCGACGGGAAGGTAAACGGCGTTTCCGTGCGCTCTGGTTTCCGTCACGGTGACCCGTTGCACCAGAAGCGGTTTAGTCGTGCTGGCCACATGACCTGGAAAGATGTCTGTGGACAAACGCCGGCTCCCTCGGCCTGAAAGTGAGATGAGCACCACAACCCCATAGTCACCTTTGACTGGACTTAACCGTCCAGGGTTCCTTTCCCTTTCCCTTACTCATAAAACCCCAAAACGGTGTACACAAGGTCCCATCCAAACTCTGACCAGACACAGACAAGCTTAGTTTCAGCTAAGGACTAGGGAACCTAGGTCCCTCTCCACATGTTGCTGGATTTCCAACTCCCACCAGCCCCAGCCAGCATGGCCAATGGTCAAGGATGATAGGAACTGTCGTTCAACAACATCAATAGGGCCACAGGTTCCCCAACTCTGAACCAGGTGGTGGCCTCAGGTGCCTTCAGACCATGCACTGTACAGGTGTCCTATCTATTTGCCCCCCAATCACTTTGTCTTGCCTGTGCTGTGCTGTGCCTCTCGCCCTGTCCTAGCCACTGTGATCCATGTGATGGTCACCTCCTGGCTTGACTATTGTAACTCACTCTACGTGGGGCTGCCCTTGAGCCTGACCCAGAAACTCCAGCAGGTGCAGAATGCCGTGGCAAGACTCCTTATGGGGTCCTCACTGTTGGATCACATTCACCCAGTGCTATACCAGCTGCACTGGCTCTTGGTGGAGTGCAGGATCAGGTTTAAGGTGCTGGTTTTAACCTTTAAAGCCCTATACGGCCTAGGACCCTCGTACCTACGGGACAGGCTCTCCTGGTATGTCCCACAGAGGACCTTACGGTCTTTAAATAAAAACATCTTGGAGCCCGGGCCACAGGGAGGTTAGACTGGCCTCGACCAGAGCTAGGGCTTTTTCAGCCGTGGCCCTGATCTCGTGGGATGCTCTGTCACAAGAGACTAGGGCCCTGTGGGATTTGACATCTTTCTGCAGGGCCTGCAAGATGGAGCTGTTCCACCAGGCCTTTGGCCAAGGCACAGTCTAACCCCCTTTGTCTTTCTGTAATCTTCATAGAACTCTAATCCGATGGTTGCCATTAATTTGATTCTGAATTGATTCTAGAATGTATTTTAATTAATTGACTGTGCAATTTTATGTACACTGTGCTATTTTTACTTGTTTTTTACCTGTTGTTTGGCCGGGGAGGGCGGGATACAAAATTATTATTATTATTATTATTACTTGCAGTTTTATCTCCTGCAAGCTCTGCCATTGTAGTTGAGCTTCATTCCTCTGAGACTGGTATCTCCAAGACCCTGAACTTCCTGCCTGCAATAATTCAGAACTGACAAGATGATAACAAAACTCCATGGAGTTACTTTCACTAGATACCCTACAGATCATTTGATTATTTATTATTATTCCAAACTGCCCTATATCTAGTTTAGATCCACAGGCAGGTATACAAATACTGTTTCACAGTTTCCTTGAGAACGTGCTTATCCAAATTTGTTTATCACCGCAAACCTTCCGCTATGCAGCAGAGAAAATATAATTGCAAACATTTTAACAAAGATTTTTTTTTTAAAAAAAGCTTTCTGCTATTGGTTCTGACCTATTTCTTTCACTTTGACTGGAAGGAAGGAAGCAGTTAAAGGAACACTGTTGAAACTCCAAGCTCTATAAATAGAGTTTCCTTGGCAGCTGTCTCAATGGGCTCATATTTAAAGACGGCCTGTATACTTCTTCTTAACCGCCTCCCAAATTATCCTTGTTAGAATGTAAAATAAGAAACGCAAACACCTTACACCACACTAAGTCAAGACAATGTTGCTCCTATAACCATGAGAGATTGACAGCCTTGACCTCTTACTGTGCTGGCAGCAATCAGTATATCATCCCCATATTGTTCAAGTACAGTACATATTGTGAAATCCAGAGTTTCCCAACCTGTTAACACTTAGGGCACCACGTTTTCCTGCTTCCTTAAAGTTAGAGGCACAGTTCACCTGACACTGTAAGTAGCCTCCTTGCAGCTGCAAGATAGCCCAGCTAAAACTGCTCTCAGCATCCCGCTCGCCTCTTCATCCAGGAATGTTGATGCTCCTGAAAGGTCTCTCCTCCTCCCGGAGGGGAGGGGTTGTGAGCGGGAGCAGCTTCCCACAGCGGCAGGGAGGCGTACTCGGCTCCCTGCTCCTGATTGCTTCTGCTGCCGCGGCCAAGCCTTCCAGCCGACCAATAGGGCCAGCTGGTGGGCGGGGCTAACCGCATTTAAACAGCTGCGGCAGCACTCAGTTCGCAGTCAGGTTCCTGCTTTCATCGGATCTCCTGCCCTCCCTCCCTCCCTTTTAGGTCAGCTTCCTTTGCGTATTGACCTTGCTATGGACTTTGGTTAGTTGCCTTGGTTGCCCAAGGGGCCTGGTAGGACATTTTTATCCATTTGGCAAATTGGCACCAGCCTCTTGGTTTCTTCGCCTACCTTGTAGCAATTTGTCACAACTTTCTGGTATTGGCGGTTAGGCATTGGAATATGTGTGCTGTGTTGGAGGATTGGGTATGCGCCATCATCTACCCCTCCTCTTTTGGGTATTCCGTTAAAGGAATCCGGCGGTCGTGGATCCTGTCCAATGCCCTGCTGGTGGCTAGGGCCATGTTATGACCCCTGGTGACGTCATGGGGGAGCTTCCAGTTGTATTTGCATCAACAAGCTCCTCCCATTGGTTGTTAACCCTGATATGACTCCCTGCTGAGCGGGGTGGAGTCATGTATTCGTGTTTCATCCAATGCCTAAGCCAATACTACTCACATGCTGTAACCAATAAAAGTTGTGGCCTAATTTTGCCCATTAACCTAAAATAATGTGTCTTGGTATCTTATTTATAATCCTATGCAGGTGGCGGGTCCTTGACTCACAAGTCCTCCTTCTCCCAGTGCATATGAACTCTCCTATGAGCAGCACTGAAGAATCCTGGTGCATTGGCGAACCTGTGGCCCTACAGGTGCTGGGGGACTACAACTCCCATCAGCCATGGCCAACAGTTAGGCATTACGGGACCTGGAATCCAAAAATTCCTCTATTAAGGCCACAGGTTCCCCATCCCCACACTTCAGTCTTCTGGGGAAGTGGTAGCAGAGGTGGATTTAGCCCAGCTTCTGGAAGGAGGTGGTAGGACTCTAGGATGTTGCCAGAGCCTCATACCTCCTTCCCAAAGCCTTGCACCTCCCTTACCCAGCTTTGGGAAGGCACAGTGAGTGCTGGAGGTGGTGTCCAATGTTGGCTTTGCTCAGGGTGCCATATTACCAAGGTCCACCCCTGTTGGTAGCAAGGGAAAATAGAAGTTTGGCTAGGAATACTTGGGGACCCCTGTGCATGGGACGATCTTGCTCCCAAAGGCATAGAACATTCAACAGTCCCAGCTTGGTGGCTTGATCTTAAGAGACATGCTTCCACACTTCTCAGTTTGAGAAGTACTACATGCCTAGAAGGTACATTTTATCATATGTGGTGGGATTGCAAAAAGGCAAAAGCTTATTGGGAAATGATATATAATGAGTTGAAGAAAATGTTGAAAATAACTTTTGCAAAAAACAACAACCAGAAGCCTTTCTACTAGGTATCTTAGGCCAAGATATACCAAAAGAAAATATTTATGTATGCCACTATGGCTGCGAGAATATTGATTGCACAAAACTGGAAGACTGGAGAAACGCCAACTAAAGAACAATGGCAAGAGAAGTTGATGAACTATGCAGAACTGGCAAAAATGACAGACAATGAGAAAAAGACAAGTGACTTTGAAAAAGAATGGGAACCATTTCTATTATATTTGCAAAAACAAAGTAAGTCTATAGACTTGATGGCAGGATTTAAATAAACATTCACATCATTAGTATTAGAAAATGTGTAGAAGATAGAGAAATAATATGGTGTACTTATTTTCATCTTTATGTTTTTAGATTAGATGTTATTGTATAAATATGTTATTAGCACTTTTTCTTTTAGGAGGTAGCAAGGTGGGTGAAAGCAGAAACATACTAGAAGCGGAAGTTTGGGGAGGGCTAGGAGGGGAGGGAGGAAGGAAGGAATGAATACCGTAGATTCCGGCGTATTAGGCAACTGGGCGTATTAGATGAGGGTCGTCTTATAAGCCCAGTCTTATACTCTGGGCAGCAGCAGTGGGGGGGCTCCGTGCTGGAAGAAAGCTGCCCTGCGCAGAGCGGAGCCCTCCGCCACTGCCTCCAAAGCAGCAGTGGGTGGGCTCCACACCAGGAGAAAGCCATACCTGGCGTATAAGACGACCCCCAACTTTTTAACCTCTTTTCCGGGGTTAAAAAGTCGTCTTATACACCGGAATCTACAGTAGTAAATGTTATGGATATGAGATGTAGGTAATGAATGAAAAAGAAAACTGAATAAAATTTTTAAAAGAGAGCGAGAGAAGTACTATATGCCTCAAACGTTCTGCTTCCCAACTGCAAGGCCCTCTTTCAGTCTTCCCCACCCTAGTGCCCTCCAGATGTGTTAAGCTACAACTCCTTAGTTATTGGCTATGCTTCCTAGGGCTGATGGGATCTGGAGTCAAAAACAGCTGGAGGGCACCAGGCTTTGGAAGTTTGCCCAGCCTGAATGCCAAGGGTGGTTCTTTTTCATGAAGCTTGAAATATTTCCTGTTGCTATTTGGAGCAGACAGTTTAAGAAACCAGAATGCACAGTTCAAGAATACACACAACAAGGTGCAGCCCCTGGATTAAACTCGCTCTTCCTTGAGCAGAAAGAATGGGGAAGTAGCCAAAGAAAACAGAGAACAGAGAAGCTAAAATGCAAATATTTCTATGCCCACAATCACAAATTCCCTGTCTTGTCCACAAAGGTGTGTTTGTGCCTGAATGGACTGCAGATTAATTGGTCATTTAAATGTGTGAATCCAACCCCACTAGACAACAATTTCTTATCAGCTCAACCAACAATAATTTCCTAAAGAATTCAACAACAAAGCATCAAGTATTGGCCCAATTAGGACAATCAATAAACCAGCCAAGATATTTACAAGCATTTGGGCATGCACTCAGCCTGTTAGTCCTCCTGTCACACAAGCTGAAAACAAACCAATATGTCTTTCATTAGCCATTGTTTCCCACTCTAGCCAAACTAGAAAAAAATGCTGTCACTGACACCAACCTCAGAGCAAGTCATGATATTAAGCCAGCTTCAAGCCATGGGTCACCATCCTGGCTTGTTCTTAAAATGGAAACAATCTTTTCCCAGCTTGAAATGGTGATTGCCATACGTCTGAATTTTCTCACTGCGGTCGGCAGCAGTGTCCGGGTGGAAATCGGGAAAATGTCCAGGAAAATCTGGATGTATGGCAGCCTATATTGGCAGTGCCATTTTTTGGCCGTTTCCCCATAAAAATAGCTGAACATTTTCACTGTTTGAAATATGCTAAGCCTAGATTAAGGCTTCCTTTTCACTCATGGGAAGAGAGATGCCAAACTGCTAAGAGCACGGACAATCCAAGGCACATTCATCTCCATTTAAAAAGAATATACTTATTTGTCCCATTGAACTAAATTGGGCTTAGTTCTAAACAGGCATGCAGGAGATACACATACATGTGGATTAGCCCCATGCTTCAACTGAAAATGTAATTTACTGCCATGTACAAGTTAAGATTTTTCTTTTCACAAGGCCTTTTGGTTGACTTAAGTTTATTTCTCTTGTTTTAGTTTACTCCTTTTTAAAGCTGTGTGATTTCCTGGTTGTTTTCTTTTTTAAAAAAGTACTGTTCTTAACTTGGAATTGAGTTCTATCTCGACGGTCTCATGTGTAACTGAGAGGTAAGATAAAAAATTTAAACAAATAAATCCCAGTCTACAGAAATCAGAGCAGGCAAACTCGACTCTCCAGATGTTTTGGGACTACAATTCCCATCATGCCTGACTACTGGTCCTGTTAGCTAGGGATCATGGGAGTTGTTGTCCCAAAACATCTGGAGGGCCGAGTTTGCCTATGCCTGAATTGGAGTATTTATTGTCTCATTGGAATGAGTCCAGGACAGTGTAATCCTGTTTATGTAATCCCATTTATGTTTACTCAGAGTAAATCCCATTGCATTCAGTAAGGCTTACTCCCAGGTAAGTACGCAGCCCTAACTAGGTTTGAAATAAAAACTGCACTTTCTTTTTTCCCCTATGACAATTCCCACAGCAGAAGAGATAAGCCACTCCTTTGAAGTTAAAAGTGCCCGGTCTCTTCAGCAGTGGAAATATGCCTATCCCGCCAATTGGCCAAAATATTGGGAAATTTTGGAACAAGAAGGAGATAGATTAAAACTGCAGAGTTTTGACAAACTAAAAAATAAAGTACAAGATTGGCTTCATTATTATCAAATAAGGGAGGTTTATAACCTGGATAAGAAAATTGGTTTTCAGGTGGAAAAATCAAAATTGGAAACAGAATTGTTAGATCCTAAAACTAAGAATTTGTCAAGAATGTATAACTTGCTGTTGAAATGGAATACACAGGATGAAAGGGTTAAATCGGTTATGATTAAGTAGGCACAAGATGTTGGACATAACATTGTGATGGCTGACTGGGAAAAGTTATGGACCACAGGTATGAAGTTTACGGCATGTAATGCCTTAAGAGAGAATATAATGAAAATGATGTACAGGTGGTACTTGACACCAGTCAAGCTTGCAAAAATATATCATTTGCCCGATAATAAATGTTGGAAATGTAAAGAGATTGAAGGTACATTCTTTCACCTTTGGTGGACGTGCCCAAGGATTAAGACCTTCTGGGAGATGATCTATAACGAAATGAAAAAGGTATTTAAATATACCTTCCAGAAGAAACCAGAGGCCTTTCTCTTGGGCATGGTCGGCCAATTGGTGCAAAAGGAGGATAGAACTTTTTTTATGTACGCCACAACAGCAGCAAGAATACTCATTGCAAAGTATTGGAAAACACAAGATCTACCCACCCGGGAAGAATGGCAGATGAAGGTGATGGAATACATGGAACTGGCTGAGATGACTGGCAGAATCCAGGACCAAGGAGAAGAGTCGGTGGAAGAAGATTGGAAAAAATTTAAAGTTTATCTTCAAAAATATTGTAAAATTAAGGATTGTTAGAAAGATGTTGGGGGAAAAATTATGTGGTTTTGGCAGAAATGATATAAAGGTTTAAGCAAAAATGAATTGGTGAAAGAGAGAACGCAAAATTATAGTATATTAAGACAAATTATTAAGATAAAAACAAGGTTGGAAGGATTTGCTGAAATAACAATTTGAATTAGAATACAAAAATGGGAGGTGTGAGGAGGTCAAGGAAATAAGTAAAGGAAAGAAGGCTATGTAAAGGTTCGATTTTTTTTATTGTTTAATTGATTGTACTATTTTTGTCTTTTTTTCTTTTTTCTCTTTTTTCTTTTTGTAACCTTTAAAATTTGAATAATTTTTTTTTTTTTTTTTTTTTTTAAGAAATATGCCTATCCCATCAGATATGTCCCTTCTTTGGAACCATACCAATGGGACCACCAAAGTGGTGGAACAAGCTCACTGGAGGTGTATCCAATTTGGTTTTACAGAGAGAGAAAAGACATAAAGCCTACCATTTTAGACTGGCTTTTAAAAAGCATTTATTTTCCAGAAACAACTTAGAACTAGTTCACTTTTTTTTACACATTCATATGTTTTCATACTATTTTTTGCAGAATATTGTTCTTGTCTTTTTTCTTTGTCGTTTTTTGCCCACCTTCAATTTTTATTCTATGGCTTATGTTCACAGGCTGGGATTCTACAGTTTAGCATGTCCAAAGGGCCTTTAGGCTTGTATTTTTCAAACAGTGCCCCTTGTTGCTTTTGAAACCGAGGAGACTTTGAAAATAAGAATTCCCAAGATTTACAAAACCTCACGGGTATGGGGTACCTGAAATATTTGTTTGAGTCTCAGTGACAACATTTTTTAAATGTTTTAAACTGATTGTATCATTTTGCACTTTTATATTGTTTTATATTGTTTGTATTGTGTGTATAAATAAATTTTAAAAAATTTAAATGTGATAAAAAAATTTAAAGAGTTTGCCGCTATTGGCATAAGAAAGGTAGGCTCCTCATTTTCTGTTCCTTCCAGAGAAGAGAGCTATGCTAAAAGTTGAGTCTCCAAAATTTCATTTAATATTTCAGGATTAGTGGCAGGGGGGAGATAAAGAGAACAGACAGAAACAGAGAGAAAAAAGAACGAAGGTGATTTCTACAGAAAATGAAGGTGGCAGAAAAGGGAAGAATTAAAATAACCTGATAACTATTCTAAAATTAATATTAATGATTATCGTTGTTTTGTTTCAGTCCATATATTACCAGTGTATTGGTTGTTCGTTCATTTCTGGGCCAATTCAGAAAGGAATTGTGTTTAAAGCCCTAAACAGCTTAGGCCCACAATTATTAGGAAGATCTGCTTGAGGGCTAAAATTCAGCAGAGGGGACCCTCTTTTGTTGTTCCTTCACCCTCAGGAGCTCAGGGATGACGGTGGTGACCCAACAGAGGGCATTATCTGGGGCATCCCCTAAGCTATGGGATCCCTCCCCACAAAGGCACCTTCAGTTTACAGCATGGGTAGGCAAACTAAGGCCCAGGAGCCAGATCCGGCCCAATCGCCTTATAAATTCAGCCCGCGGATGGTCCAGGAATCAGCGTGTTTTTACATGAGTAAAATGTGTCCTTTTATTTCAAATGCATCTCTGGGTTATTTGTGGGGCCTGTCTGGTATTTTTACATCTCTGGGTTATTTGTGGAGATTAGGAATTCATTCTCCACACAAAAAAATATAGTCCGGCCCCCCACAAGGTCTGAGGGACAGTGGACCGGCCCCCTGCTGAGAAAGTTTGCTGACCCCGGTTTACAGCTTTGGTTATACTCTGAAGATACAACTCTTCACCCTTGCATTTGACGCTTGAGATATACCGTGAGATACGATCAATCGTTTTATTTGTATGTTGCCTTTCCAAAGTTAAAACTATGCTCAAAGTGTATATAAAAACGTATATAAATGTATATAATGTATATAAAAAATATACATTGTATATACATTGTATATAAAAAACCCCATAACATAAAAGCAGTTGTAAATAATAAAGAAAACTTCAAAAATTACACAACCAAATTGAACAACTTCCACACGAATCCAAAATAAAGATACAAAAAATGAGTATCAACAGCAACTGTACCCCCCTCCAACAAAAACCCCCCAACAACGCCCCAAGCCGAGGTGCATAAATAAGCTGTTAGCATGCATGTTTGCATGCATATTTGAAAGCACCTCAAAATGTGCATTCCATGCAAAACAACATGGTGCTGAATAGACGGGGTCCTTATTCAGAGGTGCATTTACGTCCATAGTTTGCCATCCTAAGTAATGTATGCATACAAGATGCAGATCTCCTACACGGGATCAGGGCAACTGAATGCAGATGTTGCTGAACATCCCAGAACTGTATCTGATAATAAATGTTGGAAGTGTAAAGAAGCTGAAGGAACATTCTGGTGGACTTGCCCTAGAGTGAAGGTTTTCTGGGAAATGATTTATAATGAACTGAAAAAGGTATTTAAGTATACTTTCCCCAAGAAACCAGAGGCCTTCCTCCTGGGTATTGTCGGCCAGAGGGTGATAAAGAAGGACAGAACTTTTTTTCTGTACGCAACAACGGCAGCAAGGATACTCATCGCTAAGCATTGGAAAACCCAAGATCTACCCACACTGGAAGAATGGCAGATGCAACTGATAGACTACATGGAATTGGCTGAGATGACCGGCAGAATCCGAGACCTGGGAGAGGAGAGGGTTGAAGAAGACTGGAAGAAATTTAGGATTTATCTACAAAAACACTGTAATTTAGTTGGATGTTAAGAAGGATGCCAGATCATAAACAATTGAGCACCACTAAATTAGATGTAATCTGGATGATAAATGAGATTGAGGAAATATAAATTTTTTGGAGAATTATTAGACTAAATTAAATGAATGAGACTTAAGAATGTAAACAAGTTGATAAATTGCTGGAAAAAGTTTTACAATGATGTAAGTGGGAGCGGGGGACGTGAGGGAGTCCAAAGAAGCTTTGAAAATATGTTATGATACATGTCATATTGTTTATTATTTTTGCATCTTTTGTATTTAAAAAATCTCAATAAATATTTTTTTTTAAAAAAAACAGAACTCCCACCAGCCCCAGTAAGGATGGCTAGCGGACAGGCATAATGGGGAGATGCAGGTCCACAACATATGGCAGAGTCAGTGTTTCCCCACGACAGAGAACTGCTTTGAGCAACTTTTCAGAAAATATCATAAGCTGACGATGGTATACTTAAGACACCTTGTGTGAACTGTCTCTGTATTTTAGATTGTTGTGACCTGCCCTGCAACCTCATGGTGAAGGCAGGTATTAGATTTATTATTATTATTATTATTATTATTATTATTATTATTATTACTAAGTAGGCCCCAATTCACACAGGGCACCTACAAGGCCCACTGGCAGTAATGCAGAATTCACCCAACACCCTAGAATAATATTTCTGTGAAGTATAAGTAATGGCGGGCAAGTTGTCTTCCTGTCTGCTTGCTCACCATCATAGGGTTTTTTCACAGAACAGGGGTGCCAACATGAATATAATTTGGGGGCAGGTAAGCCCCATCCCACATAATCAATCATAATATGTGGCACTTGCACACAACATTTGAATGGCAATGACCATCAACTTTTGGGCGGGCAGCCCCCTCAAATGTTTTACTGGGCGAGCCAAAGGGACCTTGGCCCCTAGGAGTTGGTTCCCATGTCACCAAACAACCACCAATAATTTTTGAGACCCCCCATGGCCCTCGTTTGAAAAACCATGGCTCGAACCTACTTCACAGGTTTCAAACCCTCTTCCTGAAAACTCCCTTCTGTGTTTGACATTACAGAAAGGAGTTGTCTAACTTCCAAGGCCCCGTGAACAAATTGCTGTTTAGGTGCAACTCATCTGGTGCAGCTGTGCGGAAATCCTGGGCCTTTTCTGATCCCTAAAACCAAACGGGCCCTCTGCGCATGTTCAACGGTGCTATTTAACTGCCGCATATCCCCAAATCAGCCGCAAAACCTGAACCTTAGCGTCTTTTTAAGGCTCAAGAGCTTACACAGAGCCCAACTTTGTGAAGCTGGGTAATGGGAATATGATTTGTAAGAGTACTTGAAGATGTTGAAAAGCACCACACTTGTTATGTATTTTTTTTCTTTTAAGTGGTATCTAAGGACATCAGAAAACCATTGGTGTGAGGGCAGAGGGGCAGCTACAGAGATACAGGGCTTCAACTAATGCAATTAATTTATTATTATATTATTATTATGGGGGGAGCATGCAGCAGGACAGAGGGGGTTTTCTATCAGAAACTACCTTTCTTACAGAAACCCCCCCCCCTATCCTGTGCTGCATGCTCCCCCAAAATAATAATAATAATAATAATAATAATAATAATAATAATAATAATAATAGCTTTCAGAGAAGGGGCGGGCAAGGATGGGGGAAGGGAGGCAGCAGCGGTGCGTCTCCGAGCAGGTGGGATGCTTCCACTGGCAACCCTTCCTGGCATGCAAGAGAAGGGGCAGCGGCGGCGTTGACCCTTTTTTCGGGCACATGATGACCCACCCCCTTCCGCTTGCAAAAAGCGCCTGTGCCCAGCCCATCGCGAGCATTTTGCAAAGGTGGGCTCCTTCCCCGCCCCTCTCCACCTGAAGGATGCCTTCCCACCCCCACCCCCGCTTCCTAGCCCAGCTCCTGGGGCTTCGCCTTCTCCAGGTGAGCGCCAAGGAGAAGAAATGGAGGTGGGTGCAAGGAAGGCGGTGCATTAGGAAGCAGGAGCGGCCGCCCCTGGCTTTGCAAAAGGGAAAGACAGGAGGACTGCAGCCCTTACCTTCCACAGCCATTCTCTCAGAGCTTGCTTAGGGCATGCATAGTTCGCCTGCCAAGGGATGCTGCTTCTCCTTCTCCTTCTCCTCCCCTCTTCCCCACCCCTTCTTCCTCCCTTTCTCTTTTCTTCCCCCTCCACTGTTTTCTCTTTTTTCCTCGTCTGCAACCAAAAGAACAACCTGCAGCAAGAAAGGGTTAGCCCCGTTCCCGGTGCAGGCTGGGAAATGTAGTCTTTTCCCCGCAGGTCGGGCGAGGCCACAAGACCCTCCGTCTGCTCGCTGCAAAGGCGGCTTTGCTGCGCATGCAATGCCCAGGGCGCGCGAAGCAAAACGGGAGCGCCGGCTTTGGAAAGGTCCCGCGGCTGCAGCCTATGCCTCCGGGGCTCGGAAAGCTTGGGGGGGGGGGGCAGAAAACTACAAATCCCGGCACGCCGCGCTGCGAGGTTTTTCAGGGCGACCTGGCTGTTTGATTGAGGACTTCCTCGTCAAATTGGAGGAGGAGACAGGTAGAGGAGGCAAAGCGTGGGGAAAGGCAGGAGGGGAAAGGCGGCTAACTAGGGCAAGAAATCTCGCCAGGCTGGAGGAGCATCTGTCGCTTCTGTGTGGCTGCACTGCAGCTGCTAGAATGCAAAAGGATTCCAAAAAACCCAACACAGACGCAGGACTCTGTTAGTTTCAGCAAATGTCATTGGGAGAGGGAATTGTTATTGTTAACAACAATGTCTCCTGGTGTATGGAGACAGACAGACAGGTCGTTTATCCACAGCCGGAGGAGGAAGGAGCGCAGAGGGCAGAAACGCTATGGTGCACCTGTACCTGCAAAACTAGACACCTTCACCTGCCCCACCTGCAATAAAACATGTCTCCCATATCTACAGCCCCAGCAGGCACTGTAACTCTCCAACAGTCTGACGTCACCTTCCACTGTCTCCCAAGACAGATGGATGTCAATAATAATAATAATAATAGTACAGTGGTACCTCGGGTTACATACGCTTCAGGTTACAGACGCTTCAGGTTACAGTGGTACCTCAGGTTACAGATGCTTCAGGTTACAGACTCCGCTAACCCAGAAATAGTACCTCGGGTTAAGAACTTTGCTTCAGGATGAGAACAGAAATCATGCTCCGGCGGCGCGGCAGCAGCAGGAGGCCCCATTAGCTAAAGTGGTGCTTCGGGTTAAGAACAGATTCAGGTTAAGAACAGACCTCCGGAACAAATTAAGTACTTAACCCGAGGTACCACTGTACAGACTCCGCTAACCCAGAAATAGTACCTTGGGTTAAGAACTTTGCTTCAGGATGAGAACAGATTTTTTTAAAAAAATAATATTTATTACTTTTCCAACAATTTAAACACTACAAAAAAGAAGAACAATACAATACAATACAATACAATACAACACAAACACACTACGTAACACTAACATTAAACTAACAAAACAAAACAAAAACAGTTTAAAACACATCAAATAATTTCAATATCTTATCTTTCATTCACTTATTTCCGCGACCTCCTCACACCTCCCTTTTTGTATTCCACTTCTGTTAATTGTTTCAGCGATTCCTTTCCATCTTCCTCTGTTTTCTATCCTATAATTATCTTAGCACATTCTAATCTTATTTTTTCCTTTAATACTCTATTAATCTATTTATACTTAATTCCTTATAACGTTTCTACTAAAGCCACATAACTTCATTCCAACATTTTTCTAGCATTCATTAATTTTACAGTATTTCCATAAATAATCTTTAAACTTTTTCCAGTCTTCTTCCACCGACTCTTCTCCCTGGTCTCGGATTCTGCCAGTCATTTTTGCCAGTTCCATATAGTCCATCAACTTCATCTGCCATTCTTCCCGGGTGGGTAGATCTTGTGCCTTCCAATACTTCGCGATGAGTATTCTTGCTGCTGTTGTTGCATACATGAAAAATGAGAACAGAAATTGTGCAGTGGCGGCGCGGCGGCAGCGGGAGGCCCCATTAGCTAAAGTGGTGCTTCAGGTTAAGTACAGTTTCAGGTTAAGAACGGACCTCCAGAACGAATTAAGTTCTTAACCCGAGGTACCACTGTAATAATAGTAATAATAATAATAATTTGTATACCGCCCTATACCCACAAATCTCAGGGCAGTTCACAACATGAAAACCCAAAATATATTTTAAAAATGAAATAATATTAAACATATATTATGTGTTGTTTTACTCTAGCCTTCTGCTAAATTAAATGAATCCCCTTTGTTGCCTCTCAAATATCAAGCTATGTAGAATGTTGTGTTCTTTGCAACAGAGGCTTTTAATTTATTGTGCAGCACTAAATGAGTGAATGGATAACGTGTTGAGTCAAAACAGCCTTCCCCTTTCACACGCAACCACCCACCTCTCAAAGTAGCCATGCAGAATTCTAACCAGGAAAATGTAGAAATCTTCTAGTGTGTATTTTATAAGACTGTCAGAATTATTTGTTTTTATTTATTTGCTTTTTACACTGCTTTTCGCTAGACGTCTCAAAGTGGCTTGCAGAGGGTGGGAAAAAAAACAACAACACTTGTGTGGCTGCTCTTCTCCATCTGCAAGCCAAATGTTCCATTTTTAATAATACATGCTTAATTTCTGGCTACCGCTCTTTAAATATAAAAATATAAAAATCTGCCATTGACTTGCAGACCTGCCAAAGCCATGTCAGGAGGTGGAAGTGGCTCAGAACAAGAGAGACACCTAGGAAGGAAGGCTTAGCTGTGTAGAGTCTGGCCCACAAACATAGCGGTGGCTGATGCTGACAGACTGGGAGGGCAGAAAGCAGGGAGGCCAACAGTAGATGACGCCAGAGGCAACGAGAGGCAGAGCCAACTACTTCAGGCTTTGTTCCCATCCTACGCCTCCCTGCTGAGTTCTACAAGGGCAACTTTGAGACTAGAGCTGGCCCAGCCATTAGGCAGTGTGAGATCACTGCCTCAGACAGCAGAACAGCCCCCTCCAAAAAAATAATGGCACTCCCAAGAGTATGCTGCCTCTGCCAGTGGCCCCAACTTTGGGCAAGATCACATCCATTTGGGCTGAGATCTCACCCCAAATCAGCATAGTCTTGCCAGAAATCAGCGCTGATAGAGAAGGAGGAAATTGACTGGCACTGCCACACCCTGGACTGGTTTCAAGTAGGAAGGCCGGCAGATGGGGGCTGACTGGGGTTGGGGAATGAGTTCCTCATTCACCCTGACCAGCCCTCCTCCACTGCTGCAGGTCTTTCTGTTGTCCAGTTGTGCCACAAACTCCCATTGTCTGTGCCACTAAAGGCTAAGATTAGCCAGCCATGTATAAAAGCAATCTTTATCCTCCATCTGTTTGGGCTACAACTCCCACAATCCCTAACCACCAGCCATGTTGGGGCATTTGTCTTAGGGATGCAGGTTTAGTCTCTCTGGGATCTGATGTGGGGTAAATACTGCCCAGCAGTAGTGTTTTTTATTGGCCTCTAAAGTAAAAAGGACGCGGGTGGCACTGTGGGTTAAACCACAGAGCCTAGGCCTCGCCGATCAGAAGGTCGGCGGTTCGAATCCCCACAACGGAGTGAGCTCCCGTTGCTCGGTCCCTGCTCCTGTCAACCTAGCAGTTCAAAGCACATCAAAGTGCAAGTACATAAATAGGTACCGGTCTCGCGGGAAGGTAAACGGCGTTTCCGTGCACTGCTCTGGTTCGCCAGAAGTGGCTTAGTCATGCTGGCCACATGACCCGGAAGCTGTATGCCGGCTCCCTCGGCCAATAAAGCAAGATGAGCGCCACAACCCCAGAGTCGGCCACGACTGGACCTAATGGTCAGGGGTCCCTTTACCTTTACCTTTAAAGCAAAAAGGTAAAGGACCCCTGGATGGTTAAGACCAGTCGAATTTGACTATGAGGTGCAGCGTTCATCTCTGTTTTTAGGCCAAGGGAGCCAGCATTTGTCCACAGACAACTTTCTGGGTTATGTGGCTAGCATGACCAAACCTGCTTTGTCACAGAAAGGAGTGTGATGAGTGCCAGAGCGCATGGAAGCACACAGAAGCACCGCAGCAGTATCTATTTATCTACTTGTGCTGAAATGCTTTCAGACTGCTAGGCTGGCCTCTACAAATGCTCTGCTCCTATACTTGTAAATAGAGCAAATATTCCAGTCTCCAGTGCCCTCTCACCCAAAGGAAACCAATCCCTGGCCTCACTGTTCTTGGAACCTCTTGCCCCTCAGGGAAATGGGGAATGCACAACAATACCATCGTGCCAAAGTGCTTCTGAGAAACAATGCAGAAATCTGATATAAAAACCATGTCTTTGTTTGCATGTATCCTGGAAAGGACAGAGAAAAGGTGCAACCCACCTTTTCTTTCTAGCGGCTTCCTACTGGCTTCATTTCTGCAATTATGATCTCATCACCCGCTGCTTGGAAGTAAACAGGGTTGTTGAACTTGCCTACTGCCCTTTGTAATGCAGATGCTTCTGATAGATTGCAAATCCCCTAGGGCAGGAAACGAGTTTTTTCCATGTGCTCTTTAAACCACTAGGTGCACCTGCAATCTATTAGCAATATTAATTGCAGTGGGCCGGAGAGGTTCCCATTCTACAATCTCATCAAAACATAGAAATAATAAAACCCTTGGGCACTTGTTCAAGCACAGCTCCTGTACATTCCATTGTAACCAAATGGGCAGAAATATTGGGGATGATTTCTTCTATGCTGCTTTCGTTACCCACATACAAACTGAGTTTAGCAGAAGGGAAACGTCGCTAAGTATTGCTGCTGTCATAATGCCTAAAGGGAATTGGTTTAATGGCACTGGTCACCATGTTGCAATCGTGCCCCGAAAGAAGCCAAAGGCATTGTGCAGTTCAGCTGACCTCACTTCATTGCATCACTTCTGAGCAAGAAGAAGAAGAAGAAGAAGAAGAAGAAGAAGAAGAAGAAGAAGAAGAGGAGTTTGGATTTGATATCCCACTTTATCGCTACCCTAAAGAGTCTCAAAGCGGCTAACATTCTCCTTTCCCTTCCTCCCCCACAACAAACCACCCAGCAGCTGCATGTGGAGGAGCGGGGAAGCGAACCTGGTTCACCAGATTACGAGTCTACCACTCTTTTTTAAAAAAAATAATATTTATTAGCAGTTTAAAGATTACAAAAGAAAAGAAAAAGAATTATACAATACAATACAATACAAAACCAAAAACAAAAACACCACACAACCCAAACCCTAAAACATTGAATCAACCAAACAAAACAAAAACAATTTAAAAACACATCCAATAATTTCGATATCATAACTTTCGTTCACTTGTTTCAGCGACCTCCTCACACCTCCCTTTTTGTAACTTCTGTTAATTGTTTCAGCAATTCCTTTCCATCTTCCTCTGTTTTCTGTCCTATAATTTATCTTAACATATTCTAACCTTGTTTTTTCCCTTTAATCCATTTACAATCTGTCTGTACCTAATTCCTTATAACATTTCTGCTAAAGCCATATGTCAGGGAACTGACATCGGAGAGAGAGGTGGAGGCAAGGCTCCAGAGCGATGCAGGAGAGGGGACCAGCAGAGGAGAAGGAATTCAGCGCAACACCAGCAGAGAAGGGAGGGAGATGGAGGATCTGGAGAGGGGTCTCCAAGACTCTTCGCCTGAAACCAGTGGAGAGAGCACAGGCACACCTCTGCCCAGACCTTCCTTGCACATAAGGGTTCCGCGCAGGGAGAGTAGGCGGAGACTGGGCGTCAAATAGCTTCTATGCTGGAGGAGGTTCAAGAAATGCCCACTGACGGATTCTGCAAGTGACTGCCCGGTCACGGAGTGGAGGGCTGTCAGCCAAGGCATGGTTAGCCAGGAAATCTAGCTGAAAGTAACGGCAACCTACGCACAAGTAACCCCTTATAACCATTACACCATATAACTTCATTCCATCATTTTCCTAACATTCATTAATTTTACAATATTCTGTAAATAATCTTTAAACTTTTTCCAGTCTTCTTCCACCGACTCTTCTGCCTGGTCTTGGGTTCTGCCAGTCATTTCCGCCAGTTCCATATAGTCCATCAACTTCATCTGCCATTCTTCCCGGGTGGGTAAATCTTGTGTCTTCCAATACTTTGCGATGAGTATTCTTGCTGCTGTTGTTGCATACATAAAGAAAGTTCTGTCCTTCTTTGGCACCAATTGGCCAACCATGCCCACGAGAAAGGCCTCTGGTTTCTTCAGGAAGGTATATTTAAATACCTTTTTCATTTCGTTATAAATCATCTCCCAGAATGTCTTAATCCTTGGGCATGTCCACCAAAGGTGAAAGAATGTACCTTCAATCTCATTACATTTCCAACATTTATTATCGGGCAAATGGTAAATTTTTGCAAGCTTGACTGGTGTCATGTACCACCTATAAATCATTTTCATTAAGTTTTTTCTTAGGGCATTACATGCTGTGAATTTCATACCTGTGGTCCATAACTGTTCCCAGTCAGCCATAATTATGTTATGTCCAACATCTTGTGCCCATTTAATCATAGCAGATTTCACCATTTCATCCTGAGTGTTCCATTTCAGCAACAAGTTGTACATTCTTGACAAATGCTTAGTTTTAGGGTCTAACAGTTCTATTTCCAATATTGATTTTTCCACCTGGAAGCCAACTTTTTTGTCCAAATTATATGCCTCCATTATTTGGTAATAATGGAGCCAATCTCGCTCTTTGTTTTTTAATTTTTCAAAGCTCTGCAGTTTTACTCTGTCTCCTTCTTGTTCCAAAATTTCCCAATATTTCGGCCATTTGGCCTCCATATTGAGTTTTTTCTGTGCCTTCGCTTCCATTGGTGACAACCATCTTGGGGTTTTATTTTCTAACAAATCCTTATATCTTTTCCAAACATTAAACAGTGCTTTTCTAACAATATGGTTTTTAAACGCTTTATGTGCTTTTACCTTATCATACCACAAATATGCATGCCAACCAAATACATTATTAAAACCTTCTAAATCCAGCACATCAGTGTTTTCAAGAAGCAGCCATTCTTTCAGCCAGCAAAAAGCAGCTGATTCATAATAAAGTTTAAGGTCTGGCAGGGCAAATCCACCTCTTTCTTTAGCATCAGTTAATATCTTAAATTTTATTCGAGGCTTCTTGCCCTGCCAGACAAATCTGGAAATATCTCTCTCCCACTTCTTGAAACAATCCATCTTGTCTATAATTTGCAGTGTTTGAAACAAGAACAACATCCTTGGCAATACATTCATTTTTATTGCAGCATTTTGACTTAGCAATGATAGCTTCAAATTTGACCATATTTCTAAGTCCTTTTTCACTTCAATCCAACATTTTTCATAATTATCCTTAAACAGGTTCACATTCTTGACAGTCATGTTAACCCCTAAATATTTCACTTTCTTGACCAACGTTAATCCTGTCTCCTCCTGGAACTTCTCTCTCTCATTCACAGTTTAATTTTTCTCTAAGACTTTAGTTTTCATTTTATTCAGCTTGAAGCCTGCTACCTGTCCAAATTCTTGAATCATTTCCAGTACCCTTTTGGTACTAGATTCTGGCTCCTGTAAAGTCAATACTAAGTCATCAGCAAATGCTTTCAGTTTGTACTGTTTAGCTCCCACTTGTATACCTTTAACCAATTGGTCCTTTTTAATCATATTTAGCAAAACCTCCAGGACCGATATGAAAAGCAATGGAGAGATTGGGCAACCTTGTCGTGTTCCTTTCTCAATCTTAAACTCTTCTGTCACTACATTGTTCACAATTAATTTTGCCTTTTGTTCTGAATAAATTGCACCTATACCATTTTCAAAGCCTTGACCTACCCGCATCCCCTGTAGATTCTTCTTCATAAAACTCCAAGAAATATTATCAAAGGCTTTCTCCGCGTCCACAAATATCAGAACTGCCTTAGTATTTATATTCACTTGTAATTTTTCTAAGATATTAATTATGTTCCTCATATTGTCAGACAAATGTCTGCCCGGGAGAAAGCCCGCTTGATCTTTATGAATTTCTTCTCCTAACACCTTTTTTAATCTTTTAGCCAAAATGTCTGCAAAAATTTTGTGGTCCACATTAAGCAGCGATATGGGGACGAGTCTACCACTCTTAACCACTACACCACACTGGCTCTGGCAAGAGCCCATAGCTTTTTCTAACTCCCCACCACGCACCAGCAGTGAGGTTTCTTTCCATGGCATCACAGCAGCTTAACTAAGGAGACATCAATTCCTGCCGTACGGCATATTTCCACCAGTCACTTGTTGGTACAGCATCTTTCTTATTCACCTTGCTTTCCAAAGGGACATCTGCTTCCTTTGCAAGCAAGATTGGAGTTAACACGAAATATACCTAAAACTCCTTCCCCCCATTGTGTCAGTCGTATTACTTGCTTTTATTTGGAAGTCTTCTTTGAAAGTTATGCTCTGTTTATACCCTGTAATTCTGTTTTTATTCATGTGTGGCTGTTTAAAAACCAGCTAAATAAAGTGAATTAATTCTGCTTAACATTTGCATTCCGGTGGCTTTCTAGAGCATCTGTTACCCTACTGTCTTGAAAATTCCTGGGATCCCCAAAGCTATTATACATTTTCCCCATCAGGGCTCAACCACTGTATTTAAGATTTGGTAATTAGTCTCCAGCGTCATATGTGTTCAAAACTTCACAGTTCATTTCCCAGCGTGTGCAAGGCAGAGAGAAGATTGGACATTCCCTGATACAATTGAAATTTTGCATCTAATTTACACTTCCTCCAACAGGCAGAGCGATACATATGCTGTCCCACATTTAGCTTAGTTTTCCGGGCATGCAGATCTAAAAATTGCATTGGGAATACGCAGTTGCAACTCTCATAATGAGAACTGAACTTTCGGAGTAGAAATAATTTTAATTATATTTGCCCTTTCCTCCAGAGGATCATATTGTCCTGTTTTGTTGTTTTTCTTTTTCTTTTTCTAAAAAACAAATCCCATTTATTTTATACCATGCAGTTGGATGAAAAGTTTCCTAGCTTGCTAAACCCCGCATTATTGTTCTTTAAACACCCAGTAACCTACACAGAACCACCCTAATGCTGCATAGGAACATGACAACCCACAGATACCTTTTGTGATGTTTGGTTTAGTGTTGTGCCTTCTGCATTTATTTTCATACATTCTTCATCAATTAATGGAGGCGGGAAGCTTGTATTCAAAAATTCAAGCCAGTAGGGTGTATTAGTTAGGGGGCTGGACTAAGACCTGGGAGAACAGGGGGGGTCAGATCCCTACACAGCCATGAAGGTCACTGGGAAAGAAGAAGGGCTGACCATTTTGCGAAACCAAGAAGCATGGGTAGGCAAACTAAGGCCCAGGGACTGGATCCAGCCCAATCGCCTTCTCAATTCGGCCCAGGAATCAGCGTGTTTTTACATGAGTAGAATGTGTCCTTTTCTTTAAAATGCATCTCTGGGATATTTGTGGGGCCTGCCTGGTGTTTTTACATGAGTAGAATGTGTGCTTTTATTGATAATGCATCTCTGGGTTATTTGTGGGGAACAGGAATTTGTTCATCCCCCCCAAAAAAAAAACCAATCTGCCCCCCCCCAAGGTCTGAGGGACAGTGGACTGGCCCCCTGCTGAAAAAGTTTGCTGACCCCTGCCAAGGAGTGTGTAAAAGAAAGCATTGTGACCCCAACTATAGGTGATTGTGAGCTACTCTAGCAGCGTAAAAGAGTGCATATGTTCATGCTTTAATAAAATCAGAACAACCATATTAAAGCTCACCCAGAAGTCGCTATTTCAGGTACGGAGCTCATCATCGTTGATCCTCCTAATGTGGGTTCTGTGCTCTTCCTTGCCCAGAGCCCTTAATTAATCAGGCTCTTGAAGCACCTGAGGACAAATTACATTCTGACCGAACAGAAGATCTGTTCAAGGACATAAAAGGCCCATTCACTGAAGCAATTTCCCCCTATAACGGTTAATGGGGAGGTGGAAAGGAAAGGATCTTGAAATATAAATGGATTGTCATTTTACCTTAATTAAGAAAAAATGAAAAATAATTGTGTATTCTATTTCTACTCAGGTCACCTTGTCGGGAGTTTAATGTACAATTAAAGGGAGGTCAGTCGATTTTGAGAATACTGATTTCATGGTCCCAAAGTTAAGCCATCTGCGATTGCGAGGCCGTGATATAATTTCAGCAAGCCTTTTTAATTCTCTCTTTCTTCATTTGTCTATGACTTTCCCTCTCTGGTTTGCATCTTTAAACTGCCGCTCTTCCCCCCCCCCCTCTTGTTCCACTTCTTTAGTTATTTATCCTTTCCCTTATTTTAATCTACTTTTACTCCTACACCAGGACAGCTTGTTCCTATAATATTTCATTACCTGGATAGTGTTCAGAAAATGAGCGCAGCACATCGTCGGACAAAAAAAGCACTCAAATACCTCAAAGTTAGGAGCTCTTCCTAACTTGGGGTTGTGTGTGTTGATGCTAGAACACACAGTTTGCCTGCAAATAGTCCCAGATTCAGTCTGCAGCGGGACTGGAAAAGACCTTGGCAGAAACCCCGATTAACTGTGGCCAGTCTGTAGCCAGAATGTGCAAAGCAGTCAATGGGCATGCCTATCACCTGATTCTACAGCAAGGATGAGCAACCTGTGGCCTTCAACTTAATAACGTTGGCCTCATTTCCAAAACTCTCTGCAAGTAGTCAGTTCAGACCGCTACTCAAAGCCACCTGTCATTCTCCCAGCAGCCTCCAGGGTGGGGTGGAAGAAGGGGGAGAGAGAGAGAGAGAAAGAGAGAGAAGGGGCAGCTCTGCACATTACGTACGGTAGCTTCAGCTCCAGTAGGTTGTGTTGGTTGGCTTCTCTTTCTCCGGAGACAATGGAAAGGTGAGCCTTTGGGAATGAAGGCTAAACTGGTGACTGGGAATGGCTGCCGAGACCACATAACACTAGTCCTGAAATACCTATATTGGTTCCCAGTACGTTTCCAAGCACAATTCAAAGTGTTGGTGCTGACATTGAAAGCTCTAAACGACCTCAGCCCAGTACAGTCATACCTCGGTTTACAGATACTTCAGGTTGTGTTTTTTCAGGTTACGGACTGCCAAAACCCAGCATAGCCTGGCATAGCCGAATCTGATTGCCTATGTAGCTGTATGACTATGTACAAAATGATCTCGTTCCTTGCAGGATCCCCATTGGGTGGGGCCACCCATGTAACTAATCCAGGAAGGAATAAGAAGAAGCAAGCAGGGAAATCAATGGTGCTGAATACGGGTTATTTCCAAAAAAATAAAAAAATTTAAACCTGAATATTCACACAATATTAGTGGATTTCAAGGTGGGAGAATCGACCTGGCTTTGGTTTGTATGCCAAAATCCAAAGGGATGAATATTTACTGCAGCTCTCGTTTTCTGCTTTGAAAAAGACAGCTTTAAGTATCCCGTACAGCTCTCAGTATACTGGGAAATACTTGCTTCCTGAAGGAAAAGGCAAAAGAAAAGAAAAGAAAGTTAATGTACTGCCCTTATAAGAACTGGACCCATGTGCACAGTGATAGAATTTCCATCTGCCAGACCCCACAGGCTACAAGAGACAAGATGTTGCTTCCAGAGGAGGCGGTAGCTCCTGCGAAAAAACATTATGGAAATAGTTGGCAGGCTGTGCGTAAGCCAGAGAGAATGACATTCCTAATGGAATTGGGGGGAAATTAGCACACAGCGCCAGTCTGGATTTGGTTGGTTGCGCTACGCAAGGCAAAGAGGCTCTGCAAAGGACTCAGTGCTCATTTTGATTTCTGTTTAACCAGTTCTTAGAGGGCGATTGCAAAGTTCAGGGTATACTTTCCGGACCAGTGGTTCTCAAACCTTCCACCCCACCCCCCCGCTTGAAAATGGTTGGGGGTCTTTGAGGACCACTTACTTTCAACCCCCCCCCCCTTGTGAGCCACTAGCATCGTGATCAAAACCAACATTGTATTATGGAAATCGCAAGCCCTAGGCTAGATCTTTAGAAAGGCCACTTTACCTAATAAATGCTCACGGGGAAATTAGTGCACCGCACTGGTGGAATACAGGCGACTCTCAACTTAAGCAAGGGTTATGTTCCAGGCACGAGGCCAAAATTGCATATAGTCAAAACACATTGGGTTCAGTGGTGTGTGAGATTTCCTGGATGCTAACAACCTTCCCACCCCCTTTATATTTTATTTTATTTTATGCCAAGTGTGTAAAGCTGGGTGCAAGTTAAATGTGAGCAAGATCCTTAGGCTACAGCTTGTTGGCTTGTTTGATAAATCCGGTCCAATCCTGCCTCTGATCTCCAGTATCCAAAGGTGGGGTAACTTCAACAGAGAAAGATGGAAAAGCCCAATGGGCTTTTCCAGGCTAGAGAATGAATTATCAAATTTCTATTCAGAATAGGGTGGGGAAGAAATCAAGCTGCCCCAAAAGTCTTATACAGTGGTACCTCGGGTTAAGTACTTAATTCGTTCCGGAGGTCCGAACTTAACCTGAAACTGTTCTTAACCTGAAGCACCACATTAGCTAATGGGGCCTCCTGCTGCTGCCGCACCGCCACACGATTTCTGTTCTCATCCTGAAGCAAAGTTCTTAACCTGAGGTACTATTTCTGGGTTAGCAGAGTCTGTAACCTGAAGCGTCTGTAACCTGAAGTGTATGTTACCTGAGGTACCACTGTACTACTCAGGCATGTGTCTTGTGACATTGGATTTCAGTGGTGTAATCAGTTTCTTCAGTACCAGTAGTTGGTGCATAAACTTGGATGACTGTGATGTTAAAAGGTCTGCCTTGGGTTGGTATCGAAAGATAGAATGATCTCGATACGAATCCAAGGCAGAGCTTTTAACATCACAGTAATCCAAGTTTATGCACCAACTACTGGTGCTGAAGAAACTGAAATTGACTAATTCTATGAAGACTTACAAGACCTTATAGAAGTGACACCAAAGAAGGATGTTCTTCTCATTATAGGGGATTGGAATGCTAAAGTAGGGAATCAAGAGATAAAAGGAACAACTGGCAAGTTTGGCCTTGGAGATCAAAACGAAGCAGGGCAAAGGCTAATAGAGTTCTGTCAAGAGAACAAGCTGGTCATCACAAACACTCTTTTCCAACAACACAAAAGATGATTCTACACATGGACATCACCAGAAGGGCAGCATCGAAATCAGATTGATTATATTCTCTGCAGCCAAAGATGGAGAAGCTCTATACAGTCAGCAAAAACAAGACCTGGAGCTGATTGTGGCTCAGATCATCAGCTTCCTATAGAAAAATTGAAGCTTAAACTGAAGAAAGTAGGAAAAACCACTGTGTCAGGGAACTGCCATTGGAGCCAGAGGGAGAGGGAGGGCTCCAGAGGGATTCCGGAGAGCGTCCCGGGAGGGAGAGAAGCAGCCCATCTTCTGGGGAAGGAAATCAGCATAGCACCAGTGGAGAAGGGGGGCAGATGGGGGAATCGGCGAGGTGGCTCCATGACTCCTCGACGGACACCAGCGGGGAGAGCACGGGTCCTCCGCTGCCCACACCCTCCCTGCGCAGAAGGCTTCCGCGCAGGGAGAGTAGGCGGAGACTAGGCATCAAAGAGCTTCTTTGCTGGAAGAAGTTCAAGAAACGCCCACTGACGGATTCTGCCAGTGATTGAGACAGCCACGGGTGAGTGGCTGTCCGGACAGAAAGGGTTCACTCAGGCAACCCAGCCAGGTGTGGCGCCGATTTACACACGAGCAACCCCTAGAACCATTATACACTGGGCCAGTAAGATACAATCTAAATCAAATCCCTTATGAATACACAGTGGAAGTGAGGGAAAGGTTTCAGGATTTAGATTTGGTGGACAGAGTGCCTGAAGAACTATGGATGGAGGCTCGTAACATTATACAGGAGGCAGCAACGAAAACCATCCCCAAAGAAAGGAAATGCAAGAAAGCAAAGTGGCTGTCCAACGAGGCCTAACAAATAGCAGGGGAGAGAAGGCAAGCAAAATTAGAGGGAGATAGTGAAAGATACAGGAAATTGAATGCAGATTTCTGAAAAATAGCAAGGAGAGACAAGAGGGTCTTCTTAAACGAGCAATGCAAAGAAATAGAGGAAAACAATAGAATGGGAAAAACCAGAGATCTGTTCAAGAAAATTGGAGATATTTCGTACAAAGATTACCATAATAAAGGACAAAAGTTGTAAGGACCTAACAGAAGCAGAAGACATCAAGAAGAGGTGGCAAGAATACACAGAGGAAGGATGCCAGAAATATATGGATGCCTCGTACACCCCAGGTAGTGTGGTTGCTGACCTTGAGCCAGACATCCTGGAGAGTGAAGTCAAATGGGCCTTAGAAAGCACTGCTAATAACAAGGCCAGTGGAAGTGATGATATTCCAGCTGAACTATTTAAAATTTTAAAAGATGATGCTGTTAAGGTGCTACACTCAATATGCCAGCAAATTTGGAAAACTCAGCAGGGGGCAGAGGATAGGAGAAGATCAGTCTACATCCTAATCCCTAAGAAGGGCAGTGTCAAAGAATGCTCTAACTACCGCACAATTGCACTCATTTCACACGCTAGCAAGGTTATGCTTAAAATTCTACAAGGCAGGCTTAAGCAGTATGTGGACCGAGAACTCCCAGAAGTGCAAGCTGGATTTTGAAGGGGCAGAGGAACCAGAGACCAAATTGCAAACATGCGCTGGATTATGGGGAAAGCTAGAGAGTTCCAGAAAGACATCTACTTCTGCTTGACTAGGCAAAAGCCTTTGACTGTGTCGACCACAGCAAACTATGGCAAGTTCTTAAAGAAATGGGAGTGCCTGATCACCTCATCTGTCTCCTGAGAAATCTCTATGTGTAACAAGAAGCTACAGTTAGAACTGGATATGGAACAACTGATTGGTTCAAAATTGGGAAAGGAGTACGGCAAGGCTGTATATTGTCTCCCTGCTTATTTAACTTATATGCAGAATTCATCATGCGAAAGGCTGGGCTGAATGAATCCCAAGACAGAATTAAGATTGCCGGAAGAAATATCAACAACCGCAGATATGCAGATGATACAACCTTGATGGCAGAAAGTGAAGAGGAATTAAAGAACCTTTTAATGAGGGTGAAAGAGGAGAGCGCAAAATATGGTCTGAAGCTCAACATCAAAAAAATGAAGATCATGGCCACTGGGCCCATCACCTCCTGGCAAATAGAAGGGAAAGAAATGGAGGCAGTGAGAGATTTTACATTCTTGGGCTCCATGATCACTGCAGATGGTGACAGCAGTCACGAAATTAAAAGACGCCTGCTCCTTGGGAGAAAGGCGATGGCAAACCTAGAGAGCATCTTAAAAAGCAGAGACATCACCTTGCCAACAAAGGTCCGTATAGTTAAAGCCATGGTTTTCCCAGTACTGTAGTGATGTATGGAAGTGAGAGCTGGACCATAAAGAAAGCTGATCGCCGAAGAACTGATGCTTTTGAATTATGGTGCTGGAGGAGACTCTTGAGAGTCCCATGGACTGCAAGAAGATCAAAACTATCCATTCTGAAGGAAATAAGCCCTGAGTGCTCACTGGAAGGACAGATTGTGAAGCTGAGGCTCCAATACTTTGGCCACCTCATGAGAAGAGAAGACTCCCTGGAAAAGACCCTGATGTTGGGAAAGACTGAGGGCACAAGGAGAAGGGGATGACAAAGGACGAGAAGGTTGGATAGTGTTCTCGAAGCTACCAGCATGAGTTTCACCAAGCTGCAGGAGGCAGTGGAAGACAGGAGTGCCTGGCGTGCTCTGGTCCATGGGGTAACGAAGAGTCGGACACGACTAAACGACTGAACAACAACAAAGAATAAATGGGTACCAAACAGCAAAATGCTTCCCTGCTTTTTATTTACTTCCTATAGTCTGAGTCTTGTTGGCCAGGATCGGTCAATGAGAGCAATGTTCCAAAATTTCTCTTACCAATGGTCGATGGCTAATCTGTTCACCTCCTTCCATGTACAGTGGTACCTTGGGTTAAGAACTTAATTCGTTCCAGAGGTCCGTTCTTAACCTGAAACTGTTCTTAACCTGAAACACCACTTTAGCTAATGGGGCCTCCCGCTGCTGCCGCGCCACCGGAGCATGATTTCTGTTCTCATCCTGAAGCAAAGTTCTTAAACTGAGGTACTATTTCTGGGTTAGCGGAGTCTGTAACCAGAAGCGTGTGTAACCTGAAGCATCTGTAACCTGAGCTACCACTGTAATTAAAAGTCTCACAGCAATTTATCAACTCTTCAAAAAGGCAGAGCTTCGTTCTCGTCCATAAAAATGGAAAACAAAAGAAGTTCAGATACCCTTTTTGCAGTAACATTTACAATTAAACTGGGTTCACTCAACAGAGAGACCCAAATGGCTTCTGCCACTGGGTAGAGGTACCACAATGTGTCTCAGGAGTCATATCCCCACCAACATTGTTGTGAATCCTGTCCTGTAATCCTAAAAAGGCATACTTGAATTCCTAAATTGGGGGTTATTTTCTCAGTTCTATATTTTGCACTGGTCCCTTTGGGTTGTCTCCAGGGCTAGTCCTACTCAGAGTAAGCCTACTGAAATGAATGAGCACGACTAACTTGGGTCTATCGATTTCACTGGGTCTGTTATTAACTGGTGACAACCCTATGCATTTATACTGGCAAGCAGTATTTATAGCTGATATAACTACTCTTCCAGGATGACAATAGCATTTATACTTGATGTCATTTTTATTTGCCTTTCCTACAGTTCATCTTACTTGCCAAGGGAATGATTCTATTGTCGACCTTACAGATAGCTTTTGAAAGACTCAGCTGGATCAGCTTTTAGGTGCTCGAGCCATTTCCGTAACAAATACTCCACCATTGCTGATGAAAAGCTTACTGCCGGTTTTCTCTTGCTTAGGTCTTTGAATCATAAAAATTAGTGACCTTGATATTAGCTTACAGCTTTGCAAAGGTAACGACGATGCTTACCAACGCACTAACAGCAATAAAGCAATAATAATGCTGGCAAGCTGCAGTAATCCTGTAGATTTAAAGGTATCCATTATGTTCTCAACAGCAATTCAATAGTGCCTATCACAACCCTAGTCTTTTAATGGTGGATAGTTTGCATGCCAACACTGAGACACAATGGGACTGTGAAATATTTAACTGATGAGAGTGTATTTGTGCTACATTCTCAAAGGGCGGTTTTCGTGCCAGCAGTGACACACTTCTCTCCTGTGTTTTCAGGATCCAACTTATTCCTGTGAATGTAACTGTTTTTAATACTGAATTTTAAATTGTTGAATGTAACGTTTCTGAGCACAATTCAAAGTGTTGGTGCTGACCTTTAAAGCCCTAAACGGCCTCGGTCCTGTATACCTGGAGGAGTGTCTCCACCCCCATCATTCAGCCCGGACACTGAGGTCCAGCACCTCTGGCGGTTCCCTCATTGCGAGAAGTGAGGTTACAGGGAACCAGACAGAGGGCCTTCTCGGTAGTGGCGCCTGCCCTGTGGAACGCCCTCCCTTTAGATGTGAAGGAAATAAGCAGCTATATTCTTTTTAAAAGACATCTGCAGGCAGCCCTGTTTAGGGAAGTTTTTAATATTTAATGCTGTATTGTTTTTAACTCTTGATTGGAAGCCGCCCAGAGTGGCTGGGGAAACTCAGCCAGATGGGCGGGGTATAAATAATAAATTATTATTATTATTATTATTATTATTATTATTATTATTACCCACTCTGGGACCTGCTGTTGAAGATAAGGTAATAAATTTATAACACAACAACTACAAAATGGTGATACTGCCCACACGCTGACCATGTACTCAGGAGTAGTCAAATGCTGCTCAGATTGGTTCATCCACAGCTGTAGAGTCACTTATCTGCTATGACATTTGCATTCAGGCAGCAGCTGAAAGCCTTACTTGTTTCCACAAAGCAGAATTGGTTTTACCAGCTGAACTCATTGCAGGCAGCTCTATTATTCACTTATTAAATTTATTCATTACATTTTACGGGGGGGGGGGGGAAGGTTATGTGAAACTTGTAACAAGTCTTAAATACAAAAATACCAAAACCAAGGTCTCTTTGACCTTTTTCAGACCCAGGGCCCACTTTTAACCTAAATATGCATTTGGAGACCCATTTCTTAATCTTTCGCCATATATTTGCAGGGTGGCAACACTCCTGTTGTACCCTACTTTAGATCACACTGAGGCCCAACAGTGAGCCCCGACCCACCATTTGAAAACCAGTGCCATAAGCTAATGATAAATCGATCGTAATTCTTAAAGCGTTTATCAATAGAGAACAAGGGAAATGCCGTCATGTGTTGCAGTTTCTGGTTTTGTTTCGAGTGTGGGGTGTTTATGATCACTGTGAGCATGCTTGGACTCTTGTGAGACGGAAAGATGGGTGAAAGAATGGAGAAATAAACAATACTGCAATACTCTACAACTGAAGTTAGGTAGTTCCTTTCAAAGTGTGGTGTAGTGGTTAAGAGCAGTAGACTCGTGATCTGGTGAACCGGGTTTGCTTCCCCACTCCTCCACATGCACCTGCTGGGTGACCTTGGGCCAGTCACACTTCTCTGAAGTCTCTCAGCCTCACTCACCTCACAGAGTGTTTGTTGTGGGGGAGGAAGGGAAAGGAGAATGTTAGCCGCTTTGAGACTCCTTCGGATAGTGATAAAGCGGGATATCTTCTTCTTCTTCCAAACACAGCTTGTGCTGCAGGTAGTCAAGTTTTGGGTAGCCTGGTGGCGTGCATGTATATTACGAATGGTCCTTTAGTTCTTGAAGACCCCCGAAAGCCCATCAGAAGAAGGCAGCTTACAGATGTCATGGCTGGAGACCATGGCTGAAGTTCTTCCAGGACTAAAGTAAACGGGTGACTTTGTAGCAAGGATTTGAAACAAACAAACAAACACACACTACAGTCGGACAAGGGTACTGACAGAGCCTGAAGACGTTCATTCTTCGAGTGATCTATGTCTGAACATTTCCAGGCGATTCACTCAAGCCTGCCCATTTCGAGAGCATCAGACAAAGCCGGTGTGCATTCTCCTGTCAAGCACACTCTCCGGGCTGATGTGTAATAGCCACTTGTTCCACCAAGGTTACTTCAAAGGTGTCTGCTTTGATTTCAAATTGAGCTCATCTCCCTTCAAGCTAGAGACGGGGAAATCAATAGGCTTCTCGCGCTGAATATCGCAGGGCAAGTGAGTGGCGTAAACACTCCGCTCGCTCTGGCAGCATGCTCTTGTATGGTTAGGCTCTCATGCTGCCAGACAGATGACACCTGTCTTTATCCTAGAGCCTGGCACACCCAGGGACATCTGCTGCCCTTAGGAGCTGTCCAACGGCTACACAGCCCTGCTCTATGTATGAGGGACGCTTATGAAATACACCTCCAACTGAATTTCTCTCCATATTCCAGGGTTCCGAATTTGCTGTTGGTCTTCTTTGCAGCAGTGTCCTGCCCTCCAATTTCCTGTAAGTTTTCTACCCCTGTGGAATAAACTTCCATTTTCTGTGCCTTGGAATTTCTTGATCGTTTAGGTAGGGAGCTTCCTTTATTGTTGTGAAGTAGTTATGGTTGGTCCCATTCCCCCCCAATAAACATTTCTTCAAAACTCTGCAGGTGGCTGAATCTCCAAGTTGGAAAAAAAGGCCCATGGAAGGAGTTACTTAGGAGTCCAGCTGCTGTGCCCCTGACATTGGTGTGCTCACTGATTTTGTTTTTAAGAGATGTCCTTCCTTCAACCTTTCGGCGATGATCTCTCTCCCAGTAAAATGGCTCCACAATGAGTAGCGGTCAGGTGGACAGTAGGGAGCTCCCCCATCTTCCAGTGCCTAGCCAAGGACATTACGGGGTTTTTTGGGAGCCGCAAACTTTGGAAGGTTGCAGAGTACTGACTGCTAGAAAGTCGATTTGTAGCATGAATAAGAAAGGACTCACAAAACCCCACATTAAAAGTAAGGTATGCAATTTGTTTGTATGTAGCATGGCTATGCAAAATAAGAATGGATTTATATGAAGAAATCTGGAATGAATATTTAAGCAATAAGTTTTTTTTTAAAAAAAATGATATTTTATTAATTTTTTAACAGAAAAGAAGTTACAAGACAATAAACAATAAAAAGCACAAAAAATACAAAAACCAAAATTTAACATAAAAAGAAAAAGAGAAAAAATAAAAAATAAAAATCCCTCTTTTTAATTTCTTACCATTCATTTACTTATTTTCCTGACTTCCTCACACCTCCCTTTTTTGTATTCCATTTAAAAATTGGTTCAGCAAATTCGTACCCTCATAATTTACTCTTAATTATTTATCCTCACGTATTATAGCTTCAAATTTTCGTCTAATATCAATCCATTCTTACAAATTCTTATTTTACCTTATTACTAAAACCACTTCATTTCATTTCATTTCATTATCATTAACATTCAAAAATTTTACAATTCAATTTACTGTTAATTTATTTAGCCTTATCTTACCTTCAAAGCAATAAAATTTCAAAATTTAAACCATATTTAAACTTAACTCCTTCAAACCTTTCTGCTAAAGCCAATTAATCCTTTCCAGCACATTCTAATATTTCATTAGTATTATACTAATTCCAAAAATAAAAAGATATATAAACAGAAATTCTCATTCTAGTTTTATCCAACGTCCCTTCTTCCTGGTTTCGGGTAGTGTCAGTCCTTTCACCATTATATCCTGTTCATCAATCTGGTGTTCTAATATCTGAGGCTCTCAGGTCCCTTCTATGCCCCCTCTGCAGGTTTTCTTGTTCCTGTTTGTAGTTGCACACATCCTTGTCCCTTGTTGGGTTCTTACGTAGTTTCTTCCCTTCCTCCTTGGGGAGTGAATCTCCGGGGAATTCCTTACAGTAGTATTCTCCATTTTCTTTCATCAGATTGTCCCTTTCCCCGCTAATCCACTCCTCTATGTTTAATTTATAATCCGAAAGGTAATTGTTCCAGGAATATTCATCAACTTGTTTCACAGTCCCACCAGAGCTAGGAATTTCCTTAACTCCAGAGTCTTGCAAATATTCTCCAAGTTCAATCTTCCAATGTTGCAGCTTTTGGTCGTGCAGGATTTTGAGTCTCTGTAACTTTTGAGGTGCGATCGCCACCTCTTCCATCTTTGTCTGCCCTTGGACTTGCCTTATTAAACCAGTTTCCTGGGTTGATTGTTGTAAGATTTCTTTAACTTCGTTTCCTGTTAACTCATATTTGCTGGTTGCAGCAGATATAAAATCCAACTTTTCATTCATCAAAGTCACTTTCTCATCCAACTGCTGCAGCTCAGCATTTATTTTGCCAAGGGCAGAAAGTAAAACTTCCTCCCTGTTCATTTCTGTTCAAGGTCAAATAGCTGGTCCCACGGTCAAATTTTCACAGCTGTTATATCTTCCCTGTGAATTACAGCAAACACACTGACAAGCTCCCTCTAGGGGACACAGTTTCTATTTAACGTCCATCTTTAAAAATGTATCCAACAAAGGGAAATTTACTTTCGATTTTCAGGTACTTTGTTTCCTTACAGTACAATACAAACAAGCAGAAAGCAGCATTAGAATTATTTTGTTTCTCTTTTATTTCTATCTGTCAAAAGTGTTCCATTTTCAATTAATAGACATCTCCAACAATTTCTGTTCTGACATCCCGTCCCCAGGTTTGGGACGATGGAAGCTTATATTCTTTCACTCTCTCTGCAGGATTAAAAGGTCAAAATTTCTTCCCCCCCTTTCTCCTGCTGTCCAGGGGGGTTTTGATGGTTATAAATGCAGGAAATTTCAATCTTGGAATCAATTTTCCAGGCTATTTAGCTTGCAAGATCTTTGCTTCAGTCTATTTACAAAAAGCGGAAGGCGGACTTCCTGTTTACACCTTCCCGCTTCAGTGCCAAATTCAGGTTTGTTCTTTTGATCAAAGGAGCAATTCCTTTGATCTCCCAATCTTTCAATTGTCCTACTCACGGGTTGTTGTTTAAAAGTTGAATTGTCACAGGAAATAGGACAGCGCTCTCCAGCATTGGCTGTGCAGCTTCACTCCGCAGAAGTAGCAATTGACTCTCAGCACCGCGCCAAACACCCCGTCCCGCTCCGGAGCCCTTTGCAGGGTTCCTTTGCCGATCGGGGCCCCCCGCAAAAGGTGCCCATTGAGTCCCACAGTCGCAGGCTTCACCTGCCTGCGGTTTTCGAGAGGGTCCCCGCTTCGCTGTAGCAGTAGGACCCAATTTCTGCGGGGCTTTCTCCCTCTAAGTTAGAGGGAATCCGCCATTGCCGGTGGCGCCGCCTCCAGAAGTCTGAATATTTAAGCAATAAGGTGGATAGTGATGGGAAGTAGGGGAGGAGAGAGAGGTGGGAAATATTGTTTAAAAAAGGTGTAGTCTTAGGTATGTCAGTGTATTCAAATCTGAATTGTTAAATTGTGTTATTATTGTTAATATGGTTTTTGTTGTATGTGTCTTTTGCGGCTGATGTTTGTATTGAAAAAATGATTAAATAAATTATAAAAAGTAAAGTAAGCATGACAAAATCCCCACTGCTCACCCCTGAGAATATCACTCAAATGTTCTCTCTACCCATGATAATTTTTGAATTTTCTTTTCTCATCAACTGATGCAGAATAGTCAAGGGGATAGCGGAAACATGGGATACAGTTTGGGCACTGTACTACTTTTCAGAGATATCCCAGCCCTTTAGGAAAGAAATACGCTTTTCTTCCATTTTGATTTCTCCGCTTAAAAAAAGAAAGAAAGAAAGAGTGCCAAGAAACCACATCTAGTTTTCCACATGTGCAGATTCAGATATTGCAAGTGTTCGTCAAGGCCATTATTTCCCCCTTCACCTCCTCTTATTTTATTTAAACAACTGAGAGAAAAAGAACGAAACTACTATTGTATTGTAACCGTAATTACATAGAAAAATGCAAAGGTATTAAAGAAAGCATAGATATCAACTATATAAAAGAAAAATATGCAAGAATGAGATGAATACATCACAGGAGAGCATAAAGTATTTTGGGTGGAAAGGTATGGTATTCTGTATAGTATTCTGTTATCGGGGGGATTTTAAAAAAACCAGAAGTTTTTTTTAAAAAGTTTTTAAATTCAAAATTAAAAGAAGACATATTATCCATCCTTGTCCCCCCCCCCCATTTTCCCTCCCTCCCCCCTCCCACACAAAACCCACCTGCTCCTGCCCCCCGACTTCCCTCAGTTCCAGTCTTTGGTTTCTCTGAGACTGCTGTTTTCTGAATGTTACAAAGTTGTATAAATCCCCAAACTATTTAGCTGATTATTATCAATAAAAAGTTTGTGAATGTTTATTCAAAACCTGCCAAAGAGTCCAGTTCACTTTGTTGCATCTTCAGATACTTTGTAAAGGGTTCCCATTCATCCTTAAAGTCACAGTTATCCTTGTCCTGTAGCTTATATGTCAGTTTTGCCAGTTCTACATAGTCCGTCAATTTTTCTTGCCATGATTCTTTAGTTGGGGTTTCTTCAGTCTTCCATCCTTGTGCTACCAGAACTCTCGCGGCCGTTCTCGCTTACATGAATATTTTTTCAGCTTTTTTGGCAGGTTTTTCCCTACACCCACCAACAAAAATGCCTCGGGTTTTTTAACAAATGTTAAATGGAACATTTTCTTCAATTCATTGTATATCATTTCCCAATTTTTAAAAATTACATTACAATCCCACCACATATGATAAAATGTCCCCTCCTTTACCTTACACTTCCAACATATATTTGAACTGGTTTTGTACATGTTCCCTAACTGCACTGGTGTTGTGTACCATCTGTACATCATGTTCATGTAATTCTCCTTCAGCAGGGAACAATCTGTAAATTTTAAATCAGTTTTCCATAATTTTTCCCAATCTTCCATCATAATGTTGTGACCTACATCTTGTGCCCATTTAATCATAACTGATTTTACCTCTTCATCTTTCGTCTCCCATTCTAATGTTATTCCAGAAGTTAATTTAGAAAGGTCCATCTTTCTACAGCTGGAGGTAGCAATGTTTCTGAATGACAGTTGCTGGAAACCACAGAGAATAAGGGGGGAGAGTGCTCAAATCTTGCATCTGGTTGGCCACCGTGAAAACAGAATGCTGGATTAGAGGGGCTATTGGCTTGATCCAGCCGGTTCCTCTTACATTCTGATATATCTGTCTTCTTGTTGTTTGTTTGATGTTCATCTCCATTTTTTTGGACTTTGCAAAAGGTCACTGCCCTGATGAGGTTTGCTGCAATTTCCCTCCTCCCATTCATTCCTATCTCTCCTCTCAGTGACCCCTCTCTGTTTTACTGATGCACACAAGGCACTTGTGCACCTTGACTGAGCACAGTGCAAAAAGGAATATTTATGTGCTTTCCTGAAAGTGTACTCATCTGTTTGCAAATGACATAGTTCATGGATGATTATTTGTGTGCATTAGGAAGTCAGGGGTGGGGTAGTGAGTGGGGGAATAGCACAGTAAACTCAAGCAAAAGAGATGCTGAAGAAAGCTGTACTTAAATTAATATTAGAAATTTTCCATGTTAAATTGGAAGGTAGGGATGCGGGTGGTGCTTTGGGTTGAACCACAGAGCCTAGGACTTGCCGATCAGAAGGTTAGCGGTTCGAATCCCCGTGACGGGGTGAGCTCCCGTTGTTCGGTCCCTGCTCCTGCCCACCTAGCAGTTCGAAAGCACATCAAAGTGCAAGTAGATAAATAGGTACTGCTCCGGCGGGAAGGTAAACAGTGTTTCTGTGCGCTGCTCTGGTTCGCCAGAAGCGGCTTAGTCATGCTGGCCACATGACCCGGAAGCTGTATGCTGGCTCCCTCGGCCAATAAAGCGAGATGAGCGCCGCAACCCCAGAGTCGGCCACGACCGGACCTAATGGTCAGGGGTCCCTTTACCTTTTTTAGGTGATGCAAAACACTGGGCCCATGTAACAAGTGTGGAATTGAACCAAGGATACTGGCTAATCTATGTATGGACATCCCCTCAACCACTGTATAGATATTTGGGGGAGCTCTGAGTTCAAACCAGGCATCTATCTATCATGTCTATTTTGACTGTCTGGTGCCATTAAAAATGTAATGCATCTTTAACACATCAAGATCAGGGATGTGGAACCCGTGCCCTTCCAAATATTGCTGGACTCCAACCCCCATCTCACCTAATCACTGGCTATGCTGTGACAGGGAATGGTGGGAGTTGGGATCTCCCAACATCTGGAAGGTCGCAGCTTCCTCATCCCCATGCTTAAATGGGTGGCATAAAGTTACCAGCAAGTTATTGCAATTTATAGAGTTACTAGTTATTTATACCAAAGATTTTGCCATGAGTGTTTCAGCTTGTAGGACCGAGGCACTGCCATTTAGTTTTTGTGCTATTACCAGGATTTTTTATTTTTGAGCAAACCTTCGAAGGAACCATGATGTCTTTAGCATTCCTGACCGAACATTATACTGTATTTTGTTTCCGCAGCACTACGTTTGTTTTCTGCTAGTGTTTGCTCATGTCTAATCAAGCAAGAAGTTAACCTTGAATGCAAACACCAACACACACACACACACACACACACACACACACACAAATCTATAAACTAAAAGCTAGAACTAATCTGATTCCCACCCACCCCTTGAAGGTCATGGGATTTAAACAGAATGGAACAATACCACTGGCAAAATAACATTATATATTGTTATAGACAGTGCTTTTTTTCTTAAAAAAATGTTTAGGGGTACTCTCATTTTCCTACTCATATTGAAATACTGCCCCTCAGTGAGGTCAAACTTAGATTCAAAAAATGTTTAGGGGTATGTGTACCCTTGTCTCCCCCCAGAAAAAAGCACTGGTTATAGATATAAGGAGGGATCCCCACTAAACCCTAGAAGTTAATAAATGCTAGGAATTTATGTTCTTTGTGATATGAAGGGAGAATATAAGCTGTGGGGACTTCCGGGTTGGCGCCATCGCCGAATGGCGGACTCCCTCCGAGCTCCGGAGGGAGCCTGCTCGGCAGGGGCTGGGTTCTACCGCGTCGGCGTCGCGGGGACCCTCAAAAACCATGGGCGCTGAAACCCATGGACATGGTGACTCGGCGGGCACCGTTTGCGCCCCCCCGACTCACGAAGGAGCCTTTTTAAAGGCTACGGAGTGGGTGCCGGGGGGTGTGTGTGTGGTGCTATGAGTCCTCCGCTTCCCCTGCTGAGTGAAGCCGCATGCCATTTGGCGGAGAGCGCTGACTTCTTCTATTGAAAATTCGGATTAAAAGAATAACCCGTGAGTAATTGGAAACTGGACTTAAAAAGGGAAAAGATTTTAAATTTTAAATTCGGAGCGAGTGGGGGAGGTGCAAAAAGGAAGTCAGCCTCCCCCCTGTTGTAGAGGAGTTAAAGCAAAGGATTTAACAACTAAGATCGAGTGCTACCTAAGTTTGATAAAGTTATTAATTTCACGATGGAAAATTATAAGACTGGGCTGGAGGAGAAAAATAGAACCTGAGCTAAAATGCAACCCCCCCCCCCCGGAACCGGGAGCGAACCGTGAGAGCGCCGGGAGAGGAGAAATAGAGGCTTTGACAGCTGTCAAAGGAGCTGTCAAAGCTGAAGAATAAAAAAAAGAGAACTTTGTTACGAGGACTTTGCCGGTTACATTTGTTATAAATTAGATACAAATTGTTTAAAATAAGGAATAACAAGCTATTTTGACTGTTGGGTGTGACTTGGAAAGAAACTGAGTTACTATAATCCCTCTAGAGGGGCTGTGGGACATTACAAGCATTGCTGGTATGGAATTTGAATTGGACTCTTTATCTCCTGGGAAACTGCAGAAATGGAACACTATTTTGTCTACAGAGGTCTCTACACTAAAAGAGACAATAGACTTATCTATTGAAGAATGGAAGGGACTTGACGTAAAGTTTTGTTCCTGAATAACAAAGCCTCTGTAGGGGATTTAGAAGCTTTTGGAATTGGAACATCTTTGCAGGAGAGCAGGAAAAGAAACTGGAGAAAAGTGAGGAGAGAGAACAATAAGAATAATATGAACAACAAGAATTGGATAAAGTTGGAAGTGGGAACATTTGGGACATCCAGATTTGAAAGGTCTAAAGAAACAAAATTGGAGTTTTTACTCTTAAATATAGAGATCTGGATGGAAGAAATGGTCCTTTTTGAGATAAAGTCTTTTCAAGATTGGACGTTCGAAACTAAAGATGATCTAAAAGACGGCAAAGATTATTAAAAAGATGGCAAAGTGGACCTGGCAAGGATTTCGGCCTAGATGTGGGATCTCCAGGACGACAACAGGCATTGATGGACATTGGGGAACGCAACCGGAAAAGGGGGGAGGGAAATTTGGAATCCAAAGGGTGTTGAATTATATTTTATTCTTTTTTCTATTTTCTTTTAATTTAATCTGCTCTGCATATTTAAAAGGGGAACTTGTGGAAGGGAGCGAGGTCGATTTTAGGGGAGGGAAAAACATTTTTAACATTGGGTTAATTGTAATAAGTTTAAAAATTGGGGTAAGAATTTGTTGAATTTATTTGAAGGAATTGGAATACAAGAGGGGGTGGGGAGGGGAAGTCCTGGAAGGATGTTAATGAAAATAAGGATATAAAACATCTTTCTTTTTTCTTTCTTTTCATTTTTCTGTTATATTTGAAAATGTTCAATAAATATTATTAAAAAAAAAAAGAGAGAGAATATAAGCTGTGAGGGGATTCCTGGGCTGCCTTATGAAAACTGGTCTGGCTGGCTGATGGAAGAACAAAGCTATTGGCATTACAATAGAGAGCCATTGAGGGTCGTCAACAACTCCTTGTCCCAGGTGTGACCAGAGACTGGAGATTTGGAAGGTTGTCAGGGTAACTGCTCTGGGGGAGGGCAAGGGGCTTCTGGGAAGAAGAAAGACGAAGAAAGCCATCTTGGCGAGTGTGATGGAAGAACTGCTTGCCATGCTCTGGGCCATGCTGTAAGTTCTGGACCCCCTCCATGCAGATGGAAGGTGTAAAAAGACAAATAAATCCTATTTCAGCAGTTGGTAGGATGGCCAACAAAACATTTGGCACATCTTTGTTGGGCTTCCTCTTGTGGCATAGGACACCAGAAGCAACCTTATACAGCGCCAGATCATTGGTCTACCGAGCTCACTATTATCTATACCAGGCACGTCCAACGGGTAGATCGTGATCGTCCAACAGGTAGATCACTGGATGTCTGTGGTAGATCACTGGCTCCCCCCAAAGTTTTGCTCCCCTCAAAAAAGCTCAACATTTTTGCCTTGTACACCTAAAAATTGGGCCTTCCTCTTCCTAAAAAGCTCAACAACTTCGACCTGAACCCCTAAAAAATGGGCCTCCCCCTTCCTTAAAAAAACTCAACAACTTTGACCTGAACCCCGCAAAAGGGGGTTGATCACTGCCAGTCTATGTCAGTAGATCACAGTCCCTTGAGAGTTGGCCACCCCTGATCTATACCAACCAGCGGCAGTTGGCCAAGGTTTTAACATGGAAAAATCTCCCAGCCCCTACCTGGAGATGTGATCATTTTACAACAGTCTTACTGAATCAAAGTCAACAAAACCAAAGGACTACAAAGTCCTGGAGGTAGCTTTGCCATTGTAATCATAACCATTTCCACATAATAATGGCAGGCGTATCTAGGAAGTGGGGCGGAATCTTATAATGATAACCATTATTATATTAATGCAAACCCTAGGGACTGGTCTTGTCTTTTTCATGGTGTATTTGTGAAGCTGATAAAAGTTCCACCACCCTCCAGCAAATGGGTCTTTGTGTTTTGTTGCCCTTGCTTCTTGTAACCTGTGTGTTAGCTTCTCAGTGAGGGCTATACCCCACACTCTTGCATACCACGATTTTAAAGTAGCTCCTTGAAGCCATTTCAAGTACAGTGGTACCTCGGGATGCGAACGGGATCCATTCCAGAGCCCTGTTCGCATCCAGAATAGAACGAAAGATGTGTTTGCGCGTCTGTGGGTCACGTTTTGACACTTCTGCGCATGTGCGTGACGTCATTTTGAGTGTTTGTGCATGCATGAGCGGCGAAACCTGGAAGTTACACGCTCCGTTACTTCCGGGTTGCCACGGAATGAAACCCAAAAGTGCTCAACCTGAAGCACATTCAAACCCGAGGTATGACTGTAGTTGGTGATGATCATGTGTGCTGCCACTAAAAGAAATCCGATTAATGATTTTTGTCAGTCAAGTCCTGGTTTTCATTTGTAAATAAGTTCAATGGCGCCAGCTCTTTCAATCATTCCTTGCCAGACTTGGTTTCCAGACCCTGCACTTTCCCTTTGCATATAGGGTTATAGGGACAAATTTTGCTTATTGGTTAAGTAATAATGGACTGAGTGTGCAACAGGCTATGCTAACTTCATGTCAAACATTTGCTGTGTGCTTGGTGTTCAGCAGAAGGATTTCATTATCTATGTCAGTGGAGTGTCTGCTCTTAATGATACTAAACTTTTTGACTTCAGTATTTTTGAAGCAGTAAATCCCACGGGTTAATTATCTGTTTTCCCTGACGCAGGACAGCATTAATTTTTGAAATATTCTAAGGAAGAAGCTGTCTTTCAAAGTCTTTGCCAGAGGTGGGTGACCTGCAGCGTACGAGGTGGCTTGCAAAGCAATTTTATTTCTTTTTGGAGCACACTGTAAAATTCAGGCTATGCATAGTTTAGCACTGGCGAACTGATGGATTTATTTTATCGTATGAGTCACTTCACTTTGGTGTGCACTCAACCCACATATCAACCTCACTTGTGGATGTGTTGGCGGCACTTGATATTAATGATCATATACGTGTGTGTTTGTTACTATATAATAAAATTGTAAGGATGTTGTCATGCAATGTGGTCAGGTGAAATGGGAGAGAAGAGGGTTTTGGGGGGAGAGATATAAATGGAGGGTGAGGTATAAAGAGAGTGAGAAAGGGGTTTGGCCAGGTGGGATGGGGAAGAGGGATTGGCAAAGGGATGGGAGTTTGGCAGGGGGTTACAGGTAGGTAGGGTTGTTGAGCAATGCAAGCAGGGGCACAAGCCTTACCAAAACCTATAATATTTTTGAGCAGGGGTGAGGAACTAGATCTGGCCAGTGGGCCAAGTTTGATAGGTCAGCAGAGCTGCCCACCTGCCAGGGACCCAGCAACACAATGACACCAGGTGACCTTTTTTTGCCCATGCAAATCTTGCAAAGCACTCTGCAAGATAGCAGTCGGAAAAGTGCTCCACAAGTCAGCACTTTGCCAGCAGCTTAGCAAGACTTCTTACCTGGTCTTGAAATGCCGCTTCTAAAAGTTTCATAAGCCAATCAATCAATACGGTATGTCCCCCACTCCCACCCCAGGTATGTATCTAAATATTTTAATGAATAGAATTGGAATTTGCCTGCAGACCAACACATCTGCATGCCTGAGTGGGATAGCCAAATGCCGCCATCTTTTCACTAAGATGGCAGCATTTGGCTATAAGTCACTAAGCCCATGACAATCAGAACAAGACTGCAAATCTCTGGAAGACCAACTCCTTTTATGCACACCTGGGAAGCTCAGAGCCTGCTTCCTGCCAACTCAGCTGAACTCTTTCAAGGCAGAGAAAAGAGGTCTATTAGGAACAGAAGCTCTGTCCCCTCACTCTCAAGCACTGCCTCTCCCTTCTCTCTTGCACAAGACACGCATGAAACATGCTCCAAGCATGTAGCTTTAGAATCCAAATCCATCACTGAAAATGTGAAGAAACTGTAAGTGAAGGGATTCCCCACCAATGGGATCCCATTGTGTTTTACTTACCCATTTTAAGAAATGCTAAGTGATGTGTGAACGAGACAGAATGGGTGGTGGTGCAACAGAGCAACTCCCAAGAATTGAAGCATGCATTTTCTGTTCTGTAGTCCCTTACAAAGCTATTGTACTACCAACCTTACTGTATGCTTGTGAAACATGGACCACTTATAAACGCCATCCACAACTCCTTGAAAGATTCCATCAACGGTGTCTCCGAAAATTTTTACACATCACTTGGGGAGACAGATGAACAAATGCCCGTGTACTGGAGGAAGCAAAGATCACCAGTGTTGAAGCAATGATTCTTCAACATCAGCTTCGTTGAACTGGTCATGTTTTTCGGATGCCTAATAATAATAATAATAATAATAATAATAATAATAATAATAATTTATACCCCGCCCACCTGGCTGGGTTTCCCCAGCCACTCTGGGCGGCTTCCAACAGAATATTAAAATACAATAATCTATTAAACATTAAAAGCTTCCCTAAACAGAGCTGCCTTCAGATGTCTTCTAAAAGTCTGGTAGGTTTTTTCTCTTTGACATCTGGTGGGAGGGTGCTCCACAGGGCAGGTGCCACTACCGAGAAGGCCCTCTGCCTATTTCCCTGTAACATGGCTTCTCGCAGGGAGGAAACAGCCAGAAACATTGGGAAACATTGGCCTGCAAGTGCTCCAGTTGGAGAACAGCCTTTACCAAAGGTGTTATGGGCTTTGAAGACACTTGAATTCAGGACGAAAGGGAGAAACACGATAAGAGGAAGGTACATTTGTCAAACCCTTACCATGATCAACTCCCACCTGGAAAGCTATGTCCCCACTGTGGAAGGATGTGTGGATCCAGAATTGGCTTCCACAGTGACTTATGGAATCACTGTTAAAACTGTGTTCATGGAAGACAATCTTACTCAGCTACAAGTGATTGCCAAAGAAGAAGACAAGTGATACCTAAAGCTCTCAACCTGAGATGCTCATTTAACCTGTCTTCCTGGTGGGGTCACTTCTCAGTTCAGTTGTTGAACTATTAAAGAAAACCAAGTAGACTAATTTAGACTCGAGCAGCCAGGAGCGTCTTTTAAGTTTAAAATAATAATTAAAAAAATTAAAAGCTGGCTGTCCGTTCGTTTCATGCAATGCAAGCACCTACATGGTCTGTGGCAGAAATAAATTGAAATTGTGTGACAGATTGCTATTCAAAGCTAAAATTAAATAATCTGCCAACATGGAAGGGGAGAAAAAAATGCTTGGATAAATTTTTATTAAAATCTGCCTGCGAGCCATCAGAGGTGGGGGCCTTTCCTGATTACATTTTTAGACTGGCCATCTGGACTTCCCCAGGAGATGCTTTCTGAGAATATTTTGAGAGAATATGTTATGTGTCTCTTCTCTTCTCTTTCCAGCCCATGCTCATCAAATCTGGAAGGTGCAGGAAAGGAATGAGAGGTCAGGCAGTGGAGATGTGCTTTCGGGGGACCTGAAGGGGGAGAGGCTATTAAAACCTTGCTACTGGGCAAGAGGGAGAAATTTAATGAACCCTCAACTTCTAACAGCATTCAGCCCCATCCCTAGTAAACGGTTTCAAAACGGAGACCACCTCTTTCCTGTCGCTCATTTTTAAAAGTCTGTATTGAGTACTGAATTGGGGCAGATCTACACTATATGTACATTTAAAGCACATTCAATGCACATTTAAAGCATGTGACCTCCCACAAAGATTCCTGGGAGCTGTAGTTTGTTACGGCTGCTGGAAATGGTAGCTCTATGAAGGGGAAACGGCAGTTCCCATGACTCTTTGGGGATTTGTGTTGTTGTTAAAGTTGTCTGTTGCTGCTTCAGTTTTCTGCCCACTGCTTACAGATCATTTTAATAAATTAAACGGTATAGAAATTAATCATAATCATCACCACCCTCATCAAAATCAGGTGCATTAAATAGGCTTTAAATGCATAGTATGGCTCTGCACTGTTGGCTATTTGCAGTATGGTAGCACTGCAGAGAGCTTGCTGGGGAGACCATGCATTAAAAAGAAAGGGACTCAAAATAACTTAAGCAAGGTTTTAATTACAAAAAACAAAAACTCCATTTACACTAAATACATCAACAAACCAGACCCAACCACCAACCCAACCCCCAGGGTAATGGGAGAGCTAGGTGCTGCTCCTTATATACTACAAGCAAATGCTGACACACCTTAATCAATGCAACTCAGCAGCACCTGCTATGTTTCACAGCTGTAAAGCTGGGTCTCGTTATCTTGCTCTGGCCCTTGCTCTGGCCCCTTAAAGACATACACATTAGGTGGAACAATGATGAACCTTTACATTTAAAGTAACCATTCAACATTTCCCCTGCGGTTCATCATTGTGGAACAAAAACATAAAGCATACTTTGTACATGTTTTTCATGTGTAACCTTTGGAAGTGCTTTTGTAAAAATGTCTGCAATTTGATTATCACCTGGGACATATTCAAATACAATCATTTCATCAGCAATTAGTTTCTTTACAAACTGCAAACGTAGCATTTCAACAAGGTCATCAATCTTTGCAGTTTGATGAACCAGAAAAGATCCATTTTTGCCTTTCTCAATTTGCATGGATAAGTAATTTTTAGCTATGCCTAATTCCACCACATCAAATTTCTTCTGTAACTGTGAAACTACCTCTTCATATTCCTGTTTAGTTTTTGTAGAAATTAACACGTCATCTACATACACACATATTTTTGTTACAGAGTTTGCCCTTTCCTTTATAAACACACAATTGTCTGCCTTTCCTTGTGAAAAACCAATATCCAGCAATTCTTTTGCTAAAGTTTGGTGCCAATTCCTTCCACTTTGGTGCAGACCATAAAGGGATTTATTTAATTTGCATACCAAACCTTCAGCAGCGTCTATGCCTTCAGGGACACACATAAAAAATTTGTTCTTTTAAATCTGCAAACAAATATGCAGTTTTTATATCTAGGTGATAAACAGAATGTCCACGTTGTGATGCATCTTTTAACAAAAGTTTAACTGTTTCATATTTTACACTTGGCGAATAACACAAATCATAATCTTCGCCTGGAATTTGTTGAAAACCCTTAGCAACTAATCTTGCTTTGTACCTTACAACTTCATTTTTGTCATTCATTTTAACTCTATAAACCCATTTTGAATCGATAAGTCTCATATCTGGGGTTTGTGGTACAAGAGACCAAGTGTTATGCTCTTTTAAAGAAGCTATCTCGGAGTTCATAGCTTTATACCAATTTGCAGCTTGGTGCTTAGGTAAATTCTGAACATCATTGTAGCTTTTTGGCTCAAAAACCGCCTTATTGGCATACACAGTATTAAAATGTTCATCTGCAAATCGTTGTGGCTTCTGCCTCTTTCTATCTGAACGTCTCAGTCCGGAAGGAGAGTCAGACTCCTCAGACTTAATAGGACTAAGGGAACCACTAGTTTCAGGTTGTAAATCATCATTGTCAGACTGAAGAGGTGCCTGTAGGCTAAGCTCACGGTCAGAAAAATCAAGAGAATCTAACCTCCCCTCAGGTGCCTGTGACTTTAAATCATCAAACAAATTATCAGATTCAACAGGCTTTTTGTCTTTTTCCATTAATTCAGAATCACCATTTCCTGCTGCTGCTGCTTCTTCCTCTTCTTCCTCAGTACTATCTATACCGTCAGTATCTTGGAAAACAGCAACTCCATTCCAATTTACAGTTTGTATCATGCTTCTGGTAATATGAAATTTGCCAGTTGCTGGTATGTAAATTCTGTACGCCCCCTGCTGGTAGCCCATTAATTTTCCCTGAACACTACGCTCACCCAGTTTCTGCTTAGCGGGGTAATGCATAATTACATCTGAACCCCAAATGCGTAGGTATTTCAGATTAGGGCGTTTTTTAAACAGCTTCTCATAGGGGGTGACATCTAAACCAGAATGATAACTGCGATTTCTAACATAACAAAATGCATTAAGCGCTTCAGCCCAAAAGTCTTTGGGCAGATTAGCATCGTGCAGATAAGTTTTGACCCCTGCTTGCAGATCACGCTGCACAACTTCAACAAGCCCATTTTGCCAGGGACTTCGGGGGCAAGATAACTCATGAGTAGTCCCCTGCGCTTCCAGGAATTTCTCAAAATCCTCAGAAACAAATTCTCCACCCCGGTCAGAAAACAGGTTCTTAATTGGTTTGTTAAAGTGTGTTTTTACCCAGTTGCAAAAAACTTTGTACTTCTCAAATGCTTGGGACTTCTCAGCTATTGCATAAGTCCAACAATATCTACTATACTGGTCTATTTCCTCTTCGAAAGAAATAAACAAGCTTCGATTGTTGCAAACGTGGTGAGAAGCTCCTGAGTCCACAATAAAAGAATTCCACTTGGCACCTTTAATTCTTTTATGATCTGCAGTCCGAGCATGAAAAGCTCGCGGCTCATTTCTGTCTTTACGGTGCGATGTTGGCTGCTGAGATGACAACCGTGACTGACGAGCAGAAACAGGCTTAGGAGTACTTTGCTTTCTTTTGGATCTGCAGTCCTTTGCAAAATGTCCTTGCTTATTGCAGAACCAACAACGCTTTGCAGCTTTAAATGCAGTCGCATCACCAAAAGGTTGCATATGGCGTTCCTCGTTACTTCTGGAAATAGGAGTGCTTATGGCACAAGCCTCCCTTCTATCCAACTCGCCCATTAATCTTGCCGTCACCCCTTCCACAGTTAATTGTGCTGGTGGGACGGCAGATATCTGGCTAGCTATACCATCAAAGTCCTCATTAAGGGAACAAAGAATGATAAAAACATACTGAATATCAGGTATGTCCATGTCCCTTCGAATTAATTCGCCACGTATTGCCTCCAGACGTCTCAAGTGTGCTGCCAAATCACCACCAGGCTGCAACTTCGTCTGGTACAGCTGCTTGAAAAACGTCAATGCAGATGCTGACTCCTTTCTAACATGCACTGCTGCAAGACTGTCCCACATTTCTTTGGCAGTTTTCTTATTCCTTATATAGACTACTTGCTGGTCGCTAACTGCCAAATTAATTATCGCCCTGGCTTTTGCATCTCCTTTCGACCAAGCATTAGTTACAGGGTCAGGAGGGTCATCAGTCACATAGGTCCATACTTCCCTAGAGGTCAAAAGCGCCTCCACCCAAAAAGACCATAAACTATAGTTCTCATCTGTTAGCTGTGGGAAGACCAGAGCCTTCTCAGCTTCAGGAACCCGGTCAACCATTCTGGAAATCTTCCAGACCCACAAAAACTACACTAACAGGAGAAGGAGTTTTCAAACCTTTCTCAGAGTCCAAAAATATGCAGTCATCCACTCAGCAGCTGGGCCCATAACCAAAGATGTTGGCTATTTGCAGTATGGTAGCACTGCAGAGAGCTTGCTGGGGAGACCATGCATTAAAAAGAAAGGGACTCAAAATAACTTAAGCAAGGTTTTAATTACAAAAAACAAAAACTCCATTTACACTAAATACATCAACAAACCAGACCCAACCACCAACCCAACCCCCAGGGTAATGGGAGAGCTAGGTGCTGCTCCTTATATACTACAAGCAAATGCTGACACACCTTAATCAATGCAACTCAGCAGCACCTGCTATGTTTCACAGCTGTAAAGCTGGGTCTCGTTATCTTGCTCTGGCCCTTGCTCTGGCCCCTTAAAGACATACACATGAGGTGGAACAATGATGAACCTTTACATTTAAAGTAACCATTCAACATGCACATGGTCACCTCTGTAAACAAATGCTTCCTTAATTTTAAACAGCAGCAGAGAGAAAAACTTTATTATTCATACCCCACCCATCTGGCTGGGTTTCCCCAGCCACTCTGGGCAGCTTCCAAGAAAATATTTAAAAATACGATAAAATATCAAACATTAAAAACTACCCTAAACAGGACTGCCTTCAGATGTCTTCTAAAAGCCAGATACAGCGGTACCTTGGGTTACAGATGCTTCAGGTTACAGACGCTTCAGGTTACACACTCTGCTAACCCAGAAATAGTACCTTGAGTTAAGAACTTTGCTTCAGGATGAAATTACGCGGCGGCAGCAGCGGGAGGTCCCCATTAGCTAAAGTGGTACCTCAGGTTAAGAACAGTTTCAGGTTAAGAACGGACCTCCAGAACAAATTAAGTTCTTAACCCAAGGTACCACTGTAGTTGTTTATTTCCTTGACATCTGATGGGAGGGCGTTCCACAGGGCAGGCACCACTACCAAGAAGGCCCTCTGCCTGGTTCCCTGTAACCTCACTTCTCTCAGTGAGGGAACCGCCAGAAGGCCCTCGGCGCTGGACCTCAGTGTCCAGGCAGAACGATGGGGGTGGAGACACTCCTTCAGGTACACTGGGCCGAAAACATACCGGGAGCCAATGTAGGACTTTCAGGAATAGTGTTATGCGGTCTCGGCGGCCACTCCCAGTCACTAGTCTAGCTTCAACATTCTGGATTAGTTGTATGTAGTTTCCAGGAGATAACTAGAGCTTGCACCACTCTGGCGAGATAGTCTGTGGGCAGGCAGGGTCTCAGCCTATGTACCTTGCAGGGTTGTTTGTGAGGATAAAGTGGGGAACTTCCAGCCCCCTTTTGCTGTTCCTCCATATGGTTTTTTGACTTTAAACCAGGCTTGGACTGGACAACCATTTAAAAAGATAAGCTACCTCTTCTGTACTGATCTGAATCCTCGAACAATAGGATCCAGAATGCAGCAGTCTGATTGGTCCGCAGGAGGCACCCAATCCAGCTCCAGGTGGAAGTGAATCAGTGACCTGATTGGCCTGCAGGAGCAGCCAATCAGGCTTCTGGAAGAGGTGAATCCACAACCTGATTGGACTACAGGAGCAGCCCGGAATTAGCCAATCACCTGGGGCCCACTGTGTAAATAATGTATATATAGCTAGATGTTTTGGGGAAAGTTTCATTCATTGCTACTATGAGCTGAATAAAGAGCATGAAATTCACACTTGACTCCAAGTATATTTCACTACTCCACGCCTTCTATGATGTAGGCTCCATTGTTGTGGTTGAGATGTGCAAACTGATAATTTTCTTAGGCAGTGTCTGAACTTCTCGGCTGTTTTGTGAAAAGCGGAAATAATAGCATTGTTGGAGCAGTGTGTTCTCTACTGGACATGGGCCCCTGGAGAACTGCCCCTCAAAACTGCCACCCTCTGGGCGCATTTATATTCTTTGAAACAACTAACTCTACTTGCAGCCCTGCAGTCCTTCAGTACTGGGCTCTTGTACTGGGATATGTAAATCATGAATGCAATGCAGCAGAAAGTGACTTTTGCTAGGAGATTAATGTTCTGGATGAGATGCAGCACAGTCAGAAGTTCATTACCAATGAAAAAGTGATCGAAAGTATTAGGAGGAATAAAGAAGATGGCCTGCTAATTTATGGATCAGCACGCCTGTTCACGGATTTATTGGCAATATAGACTGTCAAGCTTGGGAGTCTCTTTAAATTTTAACGTTTAATTACCAATATGTGCTCCTGTTCTGGCTGTCAACCAATTAAAAGGTTTTTCATAGATCGACACTGGCTTTTTAAAGCGATTGCTCAATCCGTTCCATTTGCATACATTTGGATGTTGATAAAGCTCAGCACAGATAGTTTTGCAAACTTCCTGCAACAAGGTGAGGGTGAGGGACTGCATTTCACGAAAAAGGTTTGCTCACTGTGAAATACTTTCCAATGCTAATTCAAGGAGCGGGGATGCTCTCTTATTCTTAGCTATGCAACAATTTGGATTTGCAATGCCAACAGTGCAAATCTTTCTCATGCCTGCTCAGAAGTCCTACTGGTCACACTCCCGCTACAGCTCTGCACCCTGCCCAAGGGTTTTTGCCCGGCTAGAATGTGTCTTTGAACTCTGATAGTGCTTCTTTTTTGCCTGCATAGAGGATACAGAGACATGTGTGTAGAAACCTCTTGACTTTTTGCGTGGACGGAATCTATCCCACTGTGCAAAGGAGTCACACAAGCTGCTCTACCCAAATTTATGTTAGGGGCTGAGTGAGGAGGAACCTTCCCAAGAACAGGAGGACAGCATAGAATTACAACAGCCATAGTTCAGAGGCTGCAGAGGGGAGGAGCTGGGAAATATCGTAAGAGGAACAGCAGGAAATAGCAGCACCAGGGGAGAGACAGCTGACAGACTCAGTGTCTTTGGAAAACATTCCTGACCCCATCCCTCCCAGGAGAAGGCGGGCATTGAGAGTAGTACAACAGAAAGCTCAGAGGCAGAAAGCTCAGATCAGCCAATATAGGGGTGATGTATATGTTAGCAAACCAGACCTCCGAAGCTGCATTATGTGATGGCCTGGGACTTGGGCTCAGACTCGGAGCCAGAGGAGACTCAGTCTGCACCAGATCCTTTGCCTTAGGCGGCAGCTGAACCTAGTCTGGGGCCTGATTCTGAAGAGCCCCAGTCTGCACAGGTTCCCCTGCAACAAGCACCAGCTGGGCCGAGTCAGGGGCCTGAGCCTGCCCTGGCTCCAGATGTGGGGATTACCTCATTGCCTCCAGTTGGACACTCACTTACAGCTGCTCCACTACCAGTTGGGTCAGGAGAGGCTGAGGCGGCCTCTGGGTCTAGTAATCCACCAACATCTCCTGAGCTGTAGAGACTGAGGTCTGAGAGAAGGAGAGACCTTAGTACTCGCAAGAGGAGTGCTTGCCTTCGGGCGAGACAGGGAGGTGAGTCACTGGGTGATCAGGACCGGCTGTTACCCCGACAGAGATAAAAGGCTGCTGGACCCCGCCCCAGGTTGTGGGAGCAACGTTGCTGTTTGCCAGAACCTGCCTGTGATCTTGTGACTGACCTTGCCTGGTTTCCTGCCTTGGCCCTGTCAGACTGACTACTCGCAGAACCCTTGGATTCGGGACCGGACCTGGACCGTGTTACTTGGGTTACCCCCGGGCCCAGCACACATTTTATGCTTTGTGTGATTCACACGTCTCTCTGTGAGGAGCGAGAGAAGGGAAGACAGGCTTATCTCTCTTGCGGTATGAGACTGTAAAACTGTACTTTCACTTTTACGCTGTGGATTCTTCTGCTCTTGGAGCTGAGAGAGAGCACCATGATTGCTTGTCTGTATATTCTGTAAATAAATTAGTAGTTTAGAACTACAATGTCTCTAACTTCTTGCTGTGTTGAGCCAGAAGGATAGTGTGCTTACACCAGCTGGTGTAGGTTGCTGGGAGTGCCATGGAAAAGAAGGAGATGCCTTTCCCAGAGCTACGCTCACCGGAGTACGTACAGAGGAATGGGGGCTGCAGGCACCCCAGGGTGTTTTCTCTCAATAGTATAGTAGGAGAGACAGAGGAGGTGGTACTTGGAGCATAACCGTTATTATAAGAGAGACCACATTCCTTTGTCTCTCTCTGTGAATATTGAATAAATGACTTGGTAAGAACTCTTCTTGTTTACCTGCTTCTTGGCTGCTGCTGTGGGAGGGATAAGATTCCCTGAAGCCTGACAATTTACCTTTCCCCCCGCCTAATTTTTGCCTCTGGCCTTACCTACGCTCTCTCCTCAGGAGGTTGGCTATAAGCAGTGCCTTTTTTCTGGGGGTACTCATGGGTACCCAGCACAGCATATATTTTTTTCCTTACAAGAAAAGCACTGGGCTGAAGACAAAGGAGGGTGGTACTTGGGCCTAAGTGAAAGCAAACAAGCCTCACCTAGCTTTACCCCAAATTTCAATGTTAGCTAGAAATAATAAGTTCTCCTCTCCTTCATCTCTTCAAAATCAGTCAGCTACTATTTTTCATGCATGCACATAGACGCTCCTCTTAGGCAGGCCATCACCTGCCCCAAGTCCAGTTGAGTATCTCATTCAAAAGCACAGAGAGGCCCATAGCTCTCAAGAGACCAGCTCCAAACCAGCACGTTTTTTGCTCTATAGGACGCACCCGACCATAGGACGCACCTTGTTTTAGAGGGAGAGAACAAGAAAAAAAATTTCTCCCCCTCTCTGCTCAGTGCCCCTTCAGCGAAGCGGCAGGAGAAATGGAGCCCCTTCCATTTCTCCTCCCGCTTGGCTGAAGGGGCGCCGTGCAGCTCTCCCTCTCTGCTGAAGCCAGGAGAGTCTTGCTCTCCCGGCTTCAGCAAAAGGAACCCGAAGCCTGCGGAGCGCAGCAGGAACTCGTGCTGCGCTCCGAAGGCTGCAGGCTTCAGCGAAAGCAACGTGAAGCCTCCGGAGCGTGGAGGGAGCGCTCCCTCTGCGCTTCGGAGGCTTCGCATTGCTAGCGCTGAAGCCAAGGAGCCTGCATTTGCTCCATAGGACGCACACACATTTCCCCTTAATTTTTGGAGGGGAAAAAGTGCATCCTATAGAGCGAAAAATACAGTATTCTGTTCATATCAACTACTGATGGAACACCAGTGGGACATTTTAACCTATTAACTAGCAATCAGGGATGCTTTCTTTGCATTCTGAACTGCAGATCCGGAACTGAGCAGGGGATGTTTATAAAAGACCTTGATGCCCCTTCCAGCTCTAAAATATGCTCAGTTTTGCTGTGTCCTGCGTCCAACAGGTTGGAAATCTTATTTTCTGAATTCTCAGAGAATTCTCATTATCTGAATTCACCGTGTGTCTCTCATTTGGCTGTCTGAAAAAAGCACTTAAAAAATAAATGGCATCTAATGGTTTAGATGACCCACAGGCCATTTAGATAGATGAGGTTATTCTGTGTGTCACAAAGATGATTACCATCACAGTTGGCACTAATTAGCACCTTTGGTCCAAGCCCCAGAACCCTACCTCCACTTCAGATTTATTGCATCTAGATTTTTATCTAGCTCAGTTCCATGAGCCTGGAGCAAGGAGCAATAGTATGGAAACAAACCATTGCTTAATTTCCAAATGCTGGGATTTAAGCCTCCCTGGTCGACTTAGCCCTGGTAGCTATAAGATGCCAGGGGTCCAGAAACAGCAGGAGCCAGGAATGCAAAGTGCAGGTTGTTTAAAACTCTTCGTAAGATTGTGTTTTAATGTTGTAAACCACCTTTAGGGTGAAGGGTGGGTAAATAATAATACTAATAATAGGATCTTAATTGTTTTTTCAGTAGCGGTGCATCAAGGAAAGGATGGGGGAAATGTAGATCTGGATCAACTGGATCTCTGGGTGATTTGCAGCAGATTGGCCAGAGTTTCTGACTCCTGGTTGTCTAATAATTTCTGCATTGCACAGGGTGGGTCTACATGACTCTTCCAACTCTTCTGCAGTTCTTTGAATCTCTACGTCTCAAGGCGATGTGCAAAACAGAATAAAAATAGCTTTAAAATAGTAGAAGATGAGGTTAAGCTATACAAGAATGGGGATCTATGAAAGAGACCGGTTCATCCAGCTGGGGAAGGTTGTGTGGTCCCAATGTTTCATGTATTACCGACTTGACCTGTTCATCTTTTGTATGCCGTTCTAAAAGTAAACTATGTTGTTGTTGTTGTTTAGTCGTTTAGTCGTGTCCGACTCTTCGTGACCCCATGGACCAGAGAACGCCAGGCACTCCTGTCCTCCACTGCCCCCCGCAGCTTGGTCAGACTCATGCTGGTAACCTCGAAAACACTATCCAACCATCTCGTCCTCTGTCGCCCCCTTCTCCTTGTGCCCTCCATCTTTCCCAACATCAGGGTCTTCTCCAGGGAGTCTTCTCTTCTCATGAGGTGGCCAAAGTACTGGAGCCTCAGCTTCACAATCTGTCCTTCCAGTGAGCACTCAGGGCTGATTTCCTTCAGAATGGAAAAGTAAACTATACATTTTGGATAATTATTTGACATTGTTTTCTAACAAACCTTTTTGAAAACTTGATCCCTTTTCTAAGGCATGGATCCCTTTTCTAAGCACTGTGTTGCCACATGCTGGCGATGGTCATGTTTTCAACATTGCAAAGGAGTCCCTGCAGATTTCTCCCATGAAGAATCGAGTAAACCTCTCCAGTGACTGAGCTCTGGGGCACAGTGGAAACTCTCTCTGTACTGCTTGCCTAGGTTTATGGCTGAGATGCTGCTGTGTTTTTCAATCGATAAACTCTCTGCTTATCTGATTCTTGGGCCTTGTACACATCCTGATTGCAACCTATGACATACCCCACACAGAACTAATAACTTGTTGAAGGTCAACCTTACCCCCAGCAGGAGGAGGTGGACGCAGCAAGGCTGTCCGGGACACAATAAAAAATATGATGGATACTTTTCCCTCCCTTCGGCAGCAGTCATTCGATAATATCTATTTTTTCCAAAGTTTTCCACCCCCACACCCCCCGAAAAAGTGCAGCAAACAATATTGATTTTCTAGTCTAAATTTGTTTAAATGTCAATAGTTTGCTAACCTGTGGCTCTGTGGAAATGCAACTCACCCAAAGCTATTTTTGTCTACCCGTTTTGTCTCTGAATGGCACGTCAAGAAAGGCAAGGGGTTCAAGAAGTAAACTGAAGAAAACAGGTATCTAAAATCAGTCGCTAAGGCCAAAGTTGAAAACCAGTTTCCTCCTCCTCCTGCTTGCTTGATGGCTTAAGTAAGGATCAGAGAACCAGCAGGTAGAAAGCTTTTAAAAATGAGCACTCACACTTTACATTGTGGGTGCCCTTACAGTTCCCAGGGAACTGACTGGCAAACAGGGGCTGGCCTGCCTCTCAGTGTTAATTTTTGGAGGTTCACGCCCAGCCTCAGTAGGTGTGATGGCCTGGGACTCGGAGCCAGAGGAATCTCAGTCCGCACCAGATTCTTTGCTTCAGGCGGCAGCTGAACCTAGTCTGGGGCCTGATTCTGAAGAGCCCCAGTCTGCACAGGTTCCCCTGCAACAAGCACCAGCTGGGCCGAGTCAGGGGCCTGAGCCTGCCCTGGCTCCAGATGTGGGGATTACCTCATTGCCTCCAGTTGGACACTCACTTACAGCTGCTCCACTACCGGCTGGGTCAGGAGAGGCTGAGGCGGCCCCTGGGTCTAGTAACCCACCGACATCTCCCGAGCTGCAGAGACTCAGGTCTGAGAGAAGGAGAGACTCGCAGGATTACTGCTCGCCTTCAGGCAAGACAGGGAGGTGAGTCACTGGGGGATCAGGACCTGCCGTTACCCCGACAGAGATAAAAGGCTGTCGGACCCTGCCCCAGGTTGCGGGAGCAACATTGCTGTTTGCTAGAACCTGCCTGTGATCCTGTGCCTGACCTTGCCTGGTTTCCTGCCTTGTGTTTTCTGGTTTCCTGCCTTGGCCCTGTCAGACTGACTCCTCGCGGAACCCTTGGATTTGGGACTGGACCTGGACCGCATTACTCGGGCTACCCCCAGGCCCAGCACAGTACTCAAGTTTTATTGCTGGGAGGTGGGGCCAGTCCCATATATATATGGGGGTGGAGCCGGCAGTATCCAGGCAGTAGGCTTAGGAGATTCACCTTCCTTCCCCTCCCTTAGTTTAATGTTTTCTCGTTTGCAGGTTAACTTTTTCTTCCTGTTTAGCGGGTGCTGCTATGGTCTATGACTGGTTGCTGTAGTGTTGAAGGACCGGGAAGAATTTTTCCTGCACTGGGAGGTTTTGTCTTCCCTGTAGCAATTTGTCAGAACTTTGGCGGTTATGGCCTTGGGTGGAATCCTTTAGTCTTTTCTTCTCTATATGGGGTGTGTGTGTGAAGTGGTGACTCACCCCCCTGTGGCGGCGATTCCAGGGTCCCCCTCCTAAAGCAGTTATATATATGGGTGTCACTGGCCACACACTGAAAGGTCATCAGTGAATTACACTGCGTGTGGGGATATGGGCTGGGCTGCCTGCTACACTTATGTCTCACAGAGCACCCCCATATCCCATTTACCCTGATGAGCCCCAGTTCCCCCCGGCTGGGAGGGATACACGCCCAAGACCTAAGCCAAGGTCTTCCTACATTTGGAAGTTTAATAAAGTTATGGACTATTTTTAATTCCATATAATGTTTCCAGAGTCTTTATTCCTTCCTTATGATCCCTGGGGGCTGGGGCTGTTGCCGCCTGGTCATGCAATGGTCTGGAAAATTCAGTTGGTTCAAAACAGAGTCACAGGATATTACCCGGGATGGGCCAATTTGATCACACTATGCCAGTGCTTTAAGCACTTCCAGTTAGTTTCCAGTCCATTTCCAATTTGCAGTGCTGGGATTGGGTGGAAGGGGAAATTTCTGCCATATTGAGGGAACCTATCAAATTCACATGGCAATTGTTGTTGCTTTCATTGTTTCAAAGGTCCAACATGGATATTAAATCCAAGGAACTACTTTCCTTTTAAATCACAGCAGTTTAACTTGCAAAACACTGCAGGACTTAGAAGCATCGGCACAGTTACGTGAGGAAACTAGGCCAATGCTCAAAAATTAACATTAAAAGGGCAAGAAAAAAGGGAAGGCTTTTAATACTAGATGCTACAACTTTTATGAATTTTACAAACTGGTCAGCAAGAGAATCTCCTTCTCCAGCTTGTCTCCAACTCTGATTTCTATGAGGCATAAATGTAACATTCTAGCCAGCCATGCCCTTTGAAGGATACTCCATTCCATCTCCCCCACCTCTTGATTTTCCTTCCCACAACTCCGCAACCATCTGGCAATATTCTGTGGCCGCTGAACATACCCCGTGTCCATTGGGTTGGGTCTTTTTGATGGGAGAGGGGGTCTCCCCTTTAAGTCCCCCCCAAACTTTTTTTATACTTCTGGGAACCTTGACATCTCCCACCCCAACAAATTATCAGCTGATAGCCTGATACCTCCGTCTTGCACATGGATGTTGCTGCATTAGCTACATAACAACCCATGCTTGTGAAATGTGTTTGCAATTAATATACAGGATAGCAACAGTAGGGGTTGACCAGCAGATGGCAGGAAAACTGCATATTCCTGCTGTTTTGTTTGACGATGCTAAGCACAGTCTGTCCTGGGATAATGATCAACCATTCACCGAACATATGATGGCAGGATATACTTTTGTTTAAACTTAGCTCTGCTCCAATGAGTTGTAAAGGAGCGTGTGTCTGCTATTTAGAGCAAAGGGGGAACATGGCTGAGAGGAGCTGCAGCCTTCTGTTACTCACTGCTTCACTCACTTCAGGCTCCCCTGTCGGATGGTATTCTCCTAGCCAGACTCTTCTGGTACTCTGGAGAAAAGTCCCATTTGGATAGAGAGTGGGCGGAGGTCAGCACCCTTTTTGTGTTTCCTTTGTCCAGCCCCCACCCAAATCTTCCTTTGCGGATTGCTTAAACTCATACGTATCTACCTCAATAAACAGGTTCTTTCCAGCTACAGCTGGTTCACTAGCCAGAGCTGTCCTTGAACCAGAATAATAATAATAATAATAATAATAATAATAATAATAATAATTTATACCCCACCCATCTGACTGGGTTTCTCCGGCCACTCTGGGTGGCTCCCAACAAAATATTAAAAATACAATAAAACATCAGACATTAAAAACTTCCCTAAACAGGGCTGCCTTCAGATGTCTTTTAAAAGTCAGATAGTTGTTTATTTCCTTGACATCTGATGGGAGGGTGTTCCACAGGGCAGGCGCCACTACCGAGAAGGCCCTCTGCCTAGTTCCCTGTAACTTCGCTTCTCGCAGTGAAGGAACCGCCAGAAGGCCCTCAGCGCTCGACCTCAGTGTCTGGGCTGAACGATGGGGTTGGAGACACTCCTTCAGGTATACTGGGCCAAAAACATACTGGGAGCCAATGTAGGTCTTTCCAGATCAGTGTTATATGGTCTTGGCGGCCACTCCCAGTCACCAATCTAGTGGCCGCATTCTGGATTAGTTATAGTTTCCGGTTCACCTTCAAAGGTAGCCCCACGTAGAGCGCATTGCAGTAGTCCAAGCGGGAGATAACTAGAACTCCAGTAAACTCTTAGTTAGACTATTGCAGTGTGATTTTGAGGGCACCTTGAAGATGTCACCCCAAATGTCAACTAGTGCAGAATACAGCCAATGGAATCACATAACACAAGTTCTGCACAACATGTACTCCCTGCGTGAATGCTAACAGGACCAATTTAAGGAGTTCTTTCCAGTCAGAACTTGCTGGAACTCAGTTCCAGCACCTCTCAGGTGGGCGACCTTGCCATCCCAAGAGAATGAGGGAGGTGTTTATGGGTGAGTTCTGGCACCTCTCTCCCCCCCCCCTAGTAAAATAGCCCTAGCTGGATCTGTACCCTCCAACATTCCTCAGATGAAAATAGGGGCAAAATAGGAAGGAGGTTGGCAGTGGCGGTCATGGAGAGACCATGGAGAGGCCATGGGAAAGTGACTGGGCAAAGGCAAAACTGCTGGGACCCATGTCTAGAAAAGCATGGGACAAGCAGGACACTGTTCAGACCCATGCTTTATCGGGTCCTCCCTTAAAGAGGGAGGTGAGACCTGGCAACCAAACCCTGTGTTAGCCACAACACCCAATTGATGTAGGGTTCAATCAGGCCAATGGGACGCAGGCTAAATGAATCAAGGGACCTATTTATACCCATGCACGTGACCCAGAGCTTCCTCTTTCGGTGCGTGCATTGGAATACCCGCCCACCTCTCCCTACTTTTAGGGCTTTGCGCTTGACCTTGCTATGCCATCGTGTGCTGTCTGTCGTTGGGGACAGGGGCATGTCAGGAATTTTCCCCACTTGGCTGATTGGCTGTTGCCATTTGGGTTTTGCCTGCTGTGTAGCAAATCGTCACAACTTGTAAGGTTGCGGATAGGCTCTGGTTCAGGTGATAGGGATGGGAGAACGCTCTCGCCATCCCTATGTGAAGGGTATTCCGTTAAAGGAATCCAGGGACTCGATGGTTTGGTCAACCCCTGAGAGGGGGTTGTGCCCATGCCTGAGTCCAGGGGAGCATCTGGGGAGTGAACAGAGTCTGTTTCCAGGCTTTTCACCTGCCTCAGATGTTCACCCTTGGCTGACCTATGATAGAGCACTGGGTCAGTACCCAGTGCAGGGAGTAGTCAAACCAGAGCCTATGCAACCACTCACTTTCTGTAATCAATAAAGTTGTGGCCTAAATTTAGCCAAAAACCAAACCAAAATTTGAGTCTTGTCTGAATTTATTTAAGGGGAAGGTTTAAAGGTCTGAACACAAAACCAAGCACGAAGCGAGTGGAAGAATGGACCAGCCCTATGTCTGCGCTACAGATGGGTGGTGAGGAGCGCAGTGATGGGTTCTGACAGAGTGAGACATTGTCTCCTCCTGGAACAAAAACTCCATCCTTTAGCTTGTTCTTATAGATACTCTTATTTTCCTATGCAGTTGTGTGTTAACCTGCCCTCCAGTCAAAAAAAGGCCTCTAGTTCTGGGTCTACAAAGCGAGTAATCTGCCGCATATGAAATAAGGACTGAAATACTGATTGTGTTTATAAAAAGGTGCCTGTCAGAATGCCCATGGGGACAGGTGTTCAACTGTGCGTTGCCTTGAAAGCTATTTGGTGCAGGTAGGTGGCACCCATGCTTCAGTGCACATCATTAGGTTGTTGGTTTTTTTTATCCTTTTTTGGAAAACATTTCAGTAAAACAAAATAAAATGAAAAATAAAAAAGAAACAAAAAGTGCATAAAAGGGAATAATAATAATATACCTTCCCACTATAATTCTATACATACTTACTTAATACAATAGTTTATAAATGAAATGACTGTTGTAATACATACACAATTATTTATAACCTTCTATATTTTTTATAAATGTTTTCCAAATATCTTAATATTTGTCCATATACCTATATGTCTATATAAGCTATCCATCTGTATGTTACAAGAGTTGTCATATCTTCTATCCATTGCTTAAAGGAGACCATAGATTTATCTTTCCAGTGGATCAATATCCATCTTTTATCTGTAGTGAGGGCATGAAGAATCCATTTACATTGACCAGTTGTCAAATTCCATGTAGTAGGTATATAATTTAAAATAATACGATCCCTTGACAATGCATTATTCTTCAATATTATGATAAAAATACTTGACGTTCCAGTGGTATTTGATGCAGAATGGGTGCACATGGATCTCTTTAGCCAGATCCGGTGGATGGAGAGGAAAGCGATCGGCGTCTGGTGTTGGCAGGGAAGACAGCTCCACCAAGTGAACTCATGAAACACATTCATTAAAATCCAAGGGGTGGAAGAGATCCGGCAGATTTTATAAACATCAACAACTCTAACCGCTTTTTGATCACAAACAGTTTCTTCAGGTTGTTACAACAAACCGGAAAAACAGATATCATAGAACACACCACATCTCGGTGGTTAAAAATGGCACGTGGGCCTTAATTATACAGTTTGAGGCAAAGTAAGGCTGAGATTATCATCTTGTACAAAAGGGCAACATGCATGAGGGCAGGGCCCATCGTTTCATTATGAAAGGGCCCATTTGATCTAGGAAGTGGTCTGGGCTTGGCTGCTTTCAGATGGGTTTGGAAATGTCCTCGTTATGTAAGCCTGAAATAAGATCGGATGACAGCCCAAGAATGCAGTCGCTTTCAGAGATTTATCGCAAGCATCCAGGCCTTATGAAGCAGGGTATACCGGAACACCAAATGCATAACTAAAGCAACAACATTGCAGCAGCATAATTGTCTGGAAATGTATCCAGCTAAGTTTTGCACAGAGCTGACCCATTGAAATCAATGGACCTAAGTTAGGCATGTTCATTAATTTCAATGGGTCTGCCCTGAATTGGGTTAAGCACTGGAGACAACCTATTGTTTTGCAGCAACGGCATAACCTCCAACATTTCTGCGATGAAAATAGGGACGTCCCACTGCATAATGATAATTTTGCTATTTATACCCCATACATCTTACTGGTTAGCCCCAGCCACTCTGGGCAGCTTCCAACACACATAAAAACATAATTAAACATTGAACATTAAAATAAAAAAACTTCCCTATAGAGGATTGCCTTCAGACGGCTCGGGGGTTGCATAACTCCATACCCTCCAACATTTCTCCAGTGAAAATAGGGACATCCTAAGGAAAAATGGATCATTCCAGGATCAAATCAGAAACCAGGATGGCTTCTCTAAATCAGGGATGTCCCTGGAAAATAGGGATACTTGGAGCATCAGCAACTGTCAGACTCCAGATTCAGTCTATTGTACGTCATTTCTCAGGCACTTTTGGGGTTTGCAATGCTTCATAAACTCATTTAGGGTCAGAACCACAAAAATACCTACTATAATAACAAACTTTAGGGTCAGAGCCACCCTTAGACAGAGGATAGTTGAATTTCATGATGTCCAGCAGTGAGTATTGCAGCAGAGATTTTTTCAGCCACGGTCCTCCAAGGCCAAACTCAGTATTCACTCAAGCACCACTACATACATACATACATACATACATACATACATACATACATACATACATGTACAGTGGTACCTCTGGTTACAGACGCTTCAGGTTACAGACTCCGCTAACCCAGAAATAGTACCTCCGGTTAAGAACTTTGCTTCAGGATGAGAACAGAAACCGGGTGGCGGTGGCAGTGGGAGGCCCCATTAGCTAAAGTGGTACCTCAGGTTAAGAACAGACCTCCAGAATATGCTGCATTTCCAGTTCAAGCCATGCTCAAGGCTGCAACTTAACTACAACATAACAAATGTAGCAATAAACAATAAATAAAACATTTTTAAAAATGCACAACCAAACTGAATGATTTCCACAAAAATCACAAGGTCTAAAATAAAGCTACAGAAAACCACCACCAGCAGCGCTCCTAAATCATGGGTTTTCCCAGCCCATGATTCTGTTCAGCAGCTTCAGCTTTTGTAGCTGGAGTCAGTCAAGACCCCACCCTCCCAGTCCAGATGGGAAAAGGCCTATAAGGCAAGGAGCAGGTATTCCAGGACTCACAGCCAAGATAGTGTTATCTGGTGCTTTTAGGTGCAGATGCAAGGGTAACCATTTCATTCCCTTTTCTGCATTGTGATAGAAATAGAGTGTTATGTACTGAGTTGAATAGGATCCAAACTGCAGCAGTCTGATTGGTCCTAGAACAATAGGATCCAAATTGCAGCAGTCTGATTGGACCTAGAACAATAGGATTCAGAATGCAGCATTCTGATTGGTCCTAGAACAATGCAGCAGTATGATTGGTTGGCAGGAACAACCCAATCATGCTCCAGATATAAGTGAATCCACAACCTGATTGGCTTACAGTAGAATTCCAGAATTAGCCAATCATGTGCAGCCCATTGTGTAAATAATGTATATAAAGCAGATACTTTGAGGGGACTTGCATTCATTCCTCCTCACCACTATGAGCTGAATAAAGAGCATGAAATCACTTTGCGACTCTGAGTATATTTCATAGAGACACAGCAGCTTTGGCCAACCAGGTGCCTTCAAGATGTATTGGACCTCTATCAACTCTAGCTAATCCCTGCTGGCTGAGGCTGATGGAACACAGAAACATAGAAAACTTCCTTATAATGAGTGAGACCATCAATTCATCTAGCTCCATTCAGACAGGCAGAGGCATTCCAGGGTTTCAGGTAGGAGTCCTCCCTGGTCCTACCAGGAGATGGTGGGGATTGAACTTCAGATTTTCTACAAAGCCCAGCTCTACCGCTTAGCCTCCCCTCCCTCTTCTGTGCTTTTTGCAGTCCAAAACATCTGGAGGGCACCTGGTTGGGGAAGATAAGGCAGGAATGGGAGAGATGTCCTAAGGTGGTCATTTTGGGTGGTCACGAACAATGTGGAGCCATTGCTCAGTGCCTTGACAATGACAGCTCCTCATTAAGTGAGGAAATGTCTCACCTGGGGTGGAGGCTTGTGACGTCTCCCGTATGAGAAAGCCTAATTGTGCTTCCTGACGATTTGACTGGGATAACAAGGACAGCTCTGGAGTGTGCTGTTTGTCTAGGAGAGCAATCTTTTCCTTGTCTCGCCGCCCCTCGGCTCCTTGAACTGAAATTCTCACCAAATGCTTTCAAGTGGCTATTAGTGCTTGGAATAACCAAAGAACATTGCTAGGTTGGTATCCTTTTGGTTAGCATGACTGTGCCGTTACCCTTTTGTCTCCCGGAAAAGCAATTGTGGAGCGGGGGGAAAGGAACACTTGGGCTGTTCTCTTTTCTCTTTCCTGAGAACATTGCATGTGACTCATACAAAGATGAAGGGGCTGCCAGGGTCCCCACATCTACCAGGCTTTCCTTTTTTTGTGCTGATTTGCATATGTCTTTGGAATGAAGACTTGGGTTTTTAAAAATACAATAACTGACCTTTTATACAGACTCCAGAGCATAGTATGGTGGAAGAAACCAGAGAAACAGCATAACCAACAGAGCCACCTATCTGCTTTTCATATCTTATGAGTGATAGGGTGGCAGAAAGGGGAGCCAACAGTTGGTGGCGCTAGAGCCAACGGTGCTCCATTTGCCCTAAAGACCACATACCCTTCTGCTCTGGTCCTCTGTAAAATGAGAATAAGGTTGGCCCGTTTTCAGAGAGTTGTTGTGAAGATGAATGAGACAACTGCTCATGGACAGCTGATGGTAACGTATCTCATAGAAGTTGGATCCTCCTAACAGAGGGTCTATGTTGTGCTCGGCCCTGGAACTCTTCCCCAACCAGCTTGTGGGTGGGGCTTGCCCCGCTCCAGCCGATGGTGCCACAGTTATGCCAATGGCCTTTAGACAATTGGCAGCATTGGCAAGGTTGGGGGTTGGGGATATTTATTTGGTAGCGTGACGTGGGGACCTCCTTTTGCTTCACGCTGCCAAACACCTGCCCACCTACCCGTTAATTAGGTTGTGTTTGGCCTTGCTTTGGACTTCGGTTGGTTGCCTGTTTTGGAACAGGGGCCAGGTAGAAATTTTTTCCAATGTGGCAGATTGGCTGTGGCCACTTAGTTTTTGCCTACCTCTTAGCAATCATCACAACTTTGTAAGGTTTGGTGGTTAGGCATTGGTTTAGGGGAATGTGGGGAGGGAAGATGCGGCCATCTTTTCCAGCAATCAAAACGTCATCAAAAAATGGCAAGACCCCCGGCAGACCTCTTAACAGGCGTCCATGAGCCCTTGAAAAATCCCTGGGGCCACACAAACTCCAAATTGTAATCTGTTAACTCTGAACGCCCCTTTATGTGTGACAATAGTCTGTGCTTCCGCTGATTGTGGGGTTACTGGCAGCTGTTGGTAAGCTTGCGCCAGGTCAATTTTGGCAAACACCTTGCCCCCAGCCAGTTTAGCCAATAGATGTGATACGACTGGAATGGGGTATGAGTTTCCCCTGAGTGCCTTATTGATAGTACATTTGTAATCAGCACAGATCCTGACTTCCCCATTTGCTTTAAGGGGCGTGACGATTGGAGTCTCCCACTTAGAGAGAACTCCCTGCTTGACCAATTTATCCAGCTCTGCTTCGATCTTGGGTTGCAGTGCAAATGGCACTTGCCTTGGTTTGAGTCGGATTGGGGCCACCCCAGGGTCCAATTCGAAGTCAGCTGGGGCCCTTTATAACAACCCAGTTTTCCATTAAAGAGACCAGCAAATTCTTTGCATAATGCCTCGCTCATCTCAGGGCAGGTTTGGATTGAATTAAGCCCTGATATACTCAGTCCCAGGGCAGGGAACCAGTCAGTGCCCAGGAGACTGGGGCGACTGCCCTTCGCAATCACCAGTTTGAGTACCGCCTGTTTGTACCGGAACTGTACTCTCACGGCACACATTCCCATGACATGGATGCAGCCCGCTGAGTATGACTGCAAAGTTGCCGGGAAGGGCTCCAGAGGGGGCAACTTACCCCTGGGAAAGAATGTCCTCGCGGTCTGGTCCGACACGATAGTGAATCCAGATCCGGAGTCCACCTCCATGTCACACAGCTGACTCTCAATCTTCACCTTGACGTGTGTCTTGCCTTGCACTGGAAACTGCACGACCCTCCTGTTGATCTCCGTTACGTAGTGGCAGTCCTTTAGAACATGGTTTGCTGTGGGCGATCTGCGATGCTCCAGTCTAGGTGCTCCTGTCGCTCCCAACACCGCCAATCTACAGACCCTGGCGATGTGACCTGTCTTTCCGCACGTCCGGCACATAGCATCCCAGAAACGACAACTCTTCCGCTCATGGTTTCCGCCACAACCAGGGCACCTGCCTCGGTGATCTTTGTGCACTGTGCAGGCCTGACGCACTGACTCAACCCCATGGACTGGGCTCTGGCTCGGAGTAGTCTCTAGCTCGTCCATGGCATGCGCAACTTCTATCTGTGGCTTAGGGGCCCTGCGACTGGCATCAAGCTCCTCTCTTTCATAATTCTCCGTGGCGGTGGCCTCCTTCAAGGCTGAAACAAGGGTAACCTCTTCTTTGGCCACGATGCGTCTTCTGGCTTTCTTGCTGCTCAGACCACCGATAAACCGATCCAGGAGAGTCTCTTCCAGATCTTGGAAGTCGCAGTGCTGAGCGAGCTTCTGCAGTTCAATTAGAAATGCAGATACAGACTCCCCAGCACGCTGCTGCCTCTTATGAAACTCCATCCGCCGGGCCATCTTGGTCTCAGTAGGCGCTAAATGGCTTGTTAGGCAGGCAAGAATATCTTTGAGAGATGTCTCACTTAGCTTCGCTGGGGCAAGCAATGCCTTGGCCAGCTTGAAGATCTCAGGCCCACAGTAGCTCAGGAATGTGGCCCTTCTTTTGCTGGCATCGGTGATCCCTTGAGCCACTGCGAAGAACTCGAAGCGTTCAACGTAGTCTTCCCACGTGTGGGGCTCTGATGGCTGGAAGGGCTCCAATACCCTTGGACTCTCCATTGTCCTGTGGGCAGGGTCGTCTTCTCAGCTGGCCAGTGAGTCTTGTTCTTGGCTACAATCCGGACTCTGAGGCAGGGCTGTGTTTAACCGCTCCTCAGCATTCCGGATCCCATCCTCGTCGCCAGTTGTTGTGACGTGGGATTTGTGATTTCAGCTCTCTTGACATAATATGCTGGAGACAGTTCTCTAGTAACACTTCTTTATTAAAGCAACAAGACTGAGACCTGAGGAGGGGAGAGCTACATTTATAGGGACAGGGAACTAGCTAGAAAGGATACATTTTGGAGGGAACAATATCAGGCAATCACAGTCCCGTCTTTTGGAGGAAACCAATAAGACAGAGGATCCAAATACAGCAGCTTAAATAAACCAATAGTAGCTGTACCCTCTGGAACCAAAAGGCAGTTACTTTACCCTAATGCAAATACAGGCAATAATAATACAGATATAAAATCCTTTGACTCAATACACAACATAATGTATATAAAAGCCTGAGCTTTTCCAGGTTGGGGGGGGGGGGTAATTCAATCACTGTTTTACAAGCAGCAATAAAGAGCATGAAATCACTACAGGACTCCGAGTATATTTCAGTTACTTACATATTCATTGATGTGTAATTACTGCTGTGCTGGCAGGTACCACATTGCTTTGCTATTTTTCCTAAAGTGTAGTTTTGTTTACTTCTGGCAAGTTGTTTGTTGCTAGAGGCAGCCTGTATGCGCTGAGGCTGCAAGCCTAACCCCATCTACTCACAAGTAAGGGCCATTGGATTAAATGGGGCTTACTCCCAGGTAAGTGATAGTTAGGAGTGTCGCCTTAAACTCCTTCCTGCTGTGGATTTTAAAAACCAATGAATTGCATTATTCATTAATGGCCTTTTTGTATGGGAAGAAGTGATCTCTTTTGTTACCTGTGGACTTTAGCTGTGCTCCTAAAGTCCAAGCATCTTTGTCTAATCCTCTTTTAAAGCCATTCAGGTTGGTGATCATGATTGCCTTCTGTGGGAGGAAGTTCTATAGTTTTAACTATGGGCTGCCTGAAGAGCAACTTACTTTCATCTTCTCGCTGTGCCCATAGCCTAAATTTTTGTTTTAAAATGTTGCCCAGCTTTTCAGCCAAATCCCAATATTTGAAACATACATCAGCGTGAGCATTATGTGTCAGCGGAAACATGCACATGACCATTTTCTGAATAAAATATGCATTTATGGGGGAAGATGTTGCAATAAAAAGGGACTTATATGTGGCGGAAAAATATTACAAATGAGTGAAGGAGTAATTTATACAATCCATGGTGCAAAGAGCAAAATATCAACAGGGACAACTGTCCCCTGCCCCGTGATGGAAAGGAGATAGGATGAAAATACAAAATCAACCTAGCAAGATAGGCTGCAATCCTAATCTCATTTCTCCCAAGCAACCAAACACCCAGGATATATCTATTTTTTAAAAATCAAGTTTTTATTTTTTTATTGAGCAAAATACTGCCCCTTCCAGTTATTCTGAACTACAGTGGTACCTCTGGTTAAGAACTTAATTCCCTCTGGAGGTCCATTCTTAACCTGAAACTGTTCTTAACCTGAGGTACCACTTTAGCTAATGGGGCCTCCCGCTGCCACCACACAATTTTTGTTCTCATCCTGAAGCAAAGTTCTTAACCTGAGGTACTATTTCTGGGTTAGCGGAGTCTGTAACCTGAAGCGTCTGTAACCTGAAGCACCTGTAATCTGAGGTACCACTGTACATAGAAAGGGGGATAATTTAAAAACCGGGGGGGGGCGGGGTGTAAGAAGGAAGCAAACTGAGAGGAAGGAACTTTGATGGGATGGAAGAATGGATAAAATTCAGACGTTGCCGAGACGGCACATAAATGAGGTTGGGGCCACAGCTGCAGGTTGCACAGCTGTGCCCCACATACCGTATTTTTCGCTCTATAGGACACACTTTTCCCCCTCCAAAAATTAAGGGGAATTGTGTGTGTGTCCTATGGAGTGAATGCAGGCTCCTTGGCTTCAGCGATAGCAACACGAAGCCTCCGAAGCGCAGAGGGAGTGCCCCCTCCGTGCTCCAGAGGCTTCCCGTTACTTTCGCTGAAGCCTGGAGAGCGAGAGGGGTCGGTGCGCACCGACCCTTCCCGCTCTCCAGGCTTCAGGGATAGCCGCCTGAAGCCTGTGGAGTGCAGCACAAGTTCCCACTGCGCTCCGGAGGCTTCAGGTTCCTTTCGCTGAAGCCGGGAGAGCAAGACTCTCCTGGCTTCAGCAGAGAGGGAGAGCTGTGCAGCACCCCTTCAGCCAAGCGGGAGGAGAAATGGAAGGGGCTCCGTTTCTCCTGCCGCTTCGCTGAAGGGGCGCTGAGCAGAGAGGGGCAGAAATTTTTTTTCTTGTTCTCCCCCTCTAAAACAAGGTGCGTCCTATAGAGCGAAAAATACGGTAAATACACTATGAATTTCCTTAGCCCTCTCAACAACAAGCACAGATAAGCAGCGAGGAAAGATGACAGAGCAATGCGCTCCACTAGCAACATTGTGGTGTGTGACTGCCATAATGTCTAGCCTTGCCCTTGCAGTGTTCTGTTTCATAGATGTATCCAAGCACTTTAAACAGCCAACAGAGATCTCCTTCTAGGGATAATATGGGGATTTTTCCCTCTCTCTTTCTTAACGCTTGTGAAACGCAAAACAAACACGCACGGCCTTTCCAAACCTCAGGCCATTTACTTTGGCCACCAATACACCCACAGAAAGAGGGCTTTTCGATTTATATATTTGTACTTTCCTTACTTAGTATTGATTCTAAATAAAGAGGAAACCATGCTTGACGGGAAACCTATGAGTAAGGGCCTGCGAATTAAAGAGTTTGTTTTATCTGCCCACTTTCCTTTTACTGTTGCCAAAATAAAGACGACATCCCAGCCCCAAGCCTCTTTGTAGTAGTGAGAGGGTCCTAGATAGAACGAGTATCCTAGATAGAACGAGTATTTAACAGAACTTGACTTTTCTGAAAGACTTCTTGACATGCAAGCCCTTATCCCTACACCTGAGACTTGGTAGGGAAAAGGGGAGAAGGACAAAAACCTGAAGTCACACTTGGAAAGAGTCGCTAAGAGAAATCACAAGGCCAAAGAAGAGGAAGGTCACAACCCATTGAGCAGCTGGTGGGAAATCCGTTGGAACCGCAGAGCTCATTAAGCCCAAGCCTTGAAAACAATACAATAGGCACACAGGAAGTGAGGGAGAAGTCAGCCAGAGTTATTCATTCTTCTGGAATCTCTCTGGTGCCATGTGAGAGGCAAGGGTGCTTTTGGGGTCTCCACGAGTTCTGCTGGTGCCTAAAGGGCCTGTTTTGATGGACAGGTCAAAACGTAGAGCTTTCACAGCGAGATCATGATCCCGGAGCAATTGCCCAGAGGAGGCAGTTTTGAGGTCTGGTGTCTCTTTGTGGGCCACAGACATAAGACCACAGCACTTTGTGCGATTGAAGTGGTTCAAGGAAAGGGCTGTTTAATTGTGTGCAGACTGAAGCCGCCACAGGGCATAGTAATGGGCACCAACTTGGATGGTTTTGAAAGGGGGATTAGGAAACTTCTTGGATGAAGGGCTATTAATCATGATGGCTATATTACCTCTGCTTTCAGAGGCAATACACCTCCTGGGGAACAACAGTGAGAGACTGCTGCCCACTGAACTTGTTGGACTCATGTCCTGTTTGGGGGCTTCTCCTAGGCATCCGATAAAGCTACTATAGGGCTTTATTTCAGCTGGAACTTACAGGAACTCAGTTCTGGCACACCTCAGGTGGGCACCATTGCCATTATAAGAGAACAAGGGAGGTGTGGTGAGTTCCGGCACCAATTTTTCTTAAAAAAAAAAAAAGGCACTGAGTAATAAACTGTAAGCATTTTTGTGCATTTCTCCTAATACAGGCATTTTTGCAAGCCCTTTCCCTTAATATAATGCATGCTTGTACAGTGGTACCTTGGGTTACAAACACTTCAGGTTACAAAGACTTCAGGTTACAGACTCCACCAACCTGGAAGTAGTACCTCGGGTTAAGAACTTTATCTCAGGATGAGAACAGAAATCGCGTGGTGGCAGTGGAAGGCCTCATTAGCTAAAGTGGTACCTCAGGTTAAGAACGGTTTCAGGATAAAAACAGACCTCTGGAACGAATTAAGTTTGTAACCAGAGGTAACACTGTACGTTATTCTCACTCGCATTGGTGTGTACACTTTCCCAGAACAGATGAACTGTGGAATTTGAAGGACAGCTGCTTTTTGGTTTGCATATTGGCTGAGGAAGTGCAAATTAGGTAGGTTCACATTAAAATGTGAACTGGATGGATTTGCCCCCTTTCCCTTCCTTTTTGATATGCACTGCAGCCTTGCCAGAACTATCTCAAGCCACACCGAGTCTTTTGTGTAAGCCATATATACACAGTATCTGCATCCAATATACATGCTGTTGTGCACAATTCAAATGTGAAGCCATTCAGAGTACAGATGGGACAAAGTATTGCATTCTGGGAGCAGACCTTAGGACGACTTCCCCAACTTGGTGCCCTCCAGATATTTTAGACTACAGGGGTACAGGTGGATGGGAATTATAGCCCAGAATATCTAGAGGACACCAGGTTGGGGGAAATTGCATCAAGGGGGGTTTGTTGCAGAACATTTGTAACTCTGCAAACAGAACCGCTGGATGTGTGTGCAGCTGCACTGCGTGGTGAACTTTTGAACAACAGTTGGTGGCATCTCAGTGAAGAGGACCGTCAGACTGACTTTGCCCACCCTGGTTCTCCATGAGGTCCTCTTACATGTGTCCTCTTTTTCCAGGACATGTCCTCTTTTCAGGGGTAAGATTTCTGTCCGGATGCATTTTTTAAATTTGTCAAAATGTCTCTGGGTATACTTTCTGGATGAGACATACTAGACATAGTAAAGGTAAAGGACCCCTGGACAGTTAAGTCCAGTCAAAAGCGACTATGGAGTGTGGTGCTCTCATCTCACTTTCAGGCTGAGGGAGCCGGTGTTTGTCCACAGAAAGTTTTCCGGGTCATGTGGCCAGCAGGACTAAACCACTTCTGGTGCATGGGGGACCGTGATGGAAGCCAGAGCGCACAGAAACGCCGTTTACCTTCCCGCTGCAGTGGTACCTATTTATCTACTTGCACTGGCATGCTTTTGAACTGCTAGGTTGGCAGGAGCTGGGACAGAGCAACCGGAGCTCACCCCATCGCGGGGATTCAAACCGCCGACCTTCCGATTGGCAAGTCCAAGAGGCTCAGTGGTTTAGACCACAGCCCCATCCATGTCCCTTGTTGATGTTTAGTCGTTTAGTCGTGTCTGACTCTTTATGATCCCATGGACCACAGCACGCCAGGCACTCCTGTCTTCCACTGCTTCCCACAGGTTGGTCAAACTCATGCTCGTAGCTTCAAGAACACTGTCCCTTACATAGACATAACTGGTGGTTGAAGACTTGCTTTCCTCTTCTCGTCTCCTACACCCTTCAGCAATATATCACAGCTTCTGCAGCCTGCATATAGCAGGGGTATTTAAAATGAGAGTCGTCATAGCGTCCTCTTTTTTGCTCTTCAAAATATGGCAGGAGGGATTCTTGTTCAAGGTGAGCCTTTCCTGAATAGTAATGTCTTCCTGAGCTCTGGCGTGCTTGTTGCTTCCTTGTTGTCCTTTGTTCCTGACATTCGGTTTGCTCCTTGAACCTGCCTGCTATTTGGCTTTGTAGTTATAACTTGCACTCTGAGTCTCCAAATCTCAGACTCCAAGGCTCAGAGGGTCACAAGGATGGTGGTGGTGTTGGGGAGTTAAAGCTCTTCTCTCTGCTCTGCCACAGCGCATGAGGGATTTGAATGTCTGAGCATGACTTGCGTCGTCACTGTATGAACTTGGCGCACAGACCTTAAGAGGGTGCTGTTTGTTAATTTAAAAATTGCATCAAGTATGTAAGTACATACACTTGTTTCTGAAAATTGCACCAGTATATAAGGGAGGTGTCTCCTACACTTGAATCACCAACGAGTTGGTGACTCAAGCCGTGAGGGACATAAACATGCAATTGGTTATCAGACCCCATTATTCTATGCGGCATTGGGGTCGGGGAATAATCATTTCAATTTAAAAATCACAGATTGTCATCAATTATATAAGGCACCCACATTTGTTCAATGGATAAGTTTAAACCAATATTTTTGTTTTGTCTGTGAGATGCTATAAGAACATCAAACCAGCTCCCAGATGCAGGTTACACCATATAATTAGGTACTCTAGATAAACATTACTGTAGCAGCTGGAACAGAACGAACTTTTAAGGGACATCATGTTGATCCATTGGTAGGAATATAATTTTGACTTCAGCCAAGTAACGACGACTTGATGATAGCTTTACTCTCTTGTTTTAGTAAACAAAATTATATGCTTAGGAAATAAGTGAGATTTTTAAAGTGGGTTACTCAACTATACAGCTGTGCATTCCACTTTGACAAAAGTATGGTGAGGAGGAAGGAAAGGCAGGAGGGATGTGCAAGATAATAGTTTGTTTGTTTTTCTAAATATTTTATTAAATTTTCAAAATACATAATAAAACAGAAAAAAGAGAAAAGTATAACCAACCATTCAATAAAGCTTTTCCTATAACTAACTGGACTTCCTCACATCTCCTTACCCTGCGTTATTTATAATCAGAATGTCAGCAAATTATTACCTTATTTCATACCTTATTTTATACTTTCCAAATATTATACTTCTAAGTTTAAAGCAATTTTTATCAATTACTCATACCTTAAAATTAAACAAAATGTTGCCTTAAATTTTGACCTTTTCTTACTTATAACTTAATTTTCTATCTTACAAAGCCTATTTGCTGGAGCTGGTATTTTCTAAATCGTGCAAATACTTAACATTCATACAACTTATAATATTTTTGTAGATAATCTTTAAACTTCTTCCAGTCCTCTTCCATTGTTTCTTCTCCCAAGTCTCAGATTCTGCCAGTCATTTCAGCCAATTCCAAATAGTCTATCAATTGCGTCTGCCACTCTTCCAGTGTGGGCAAGTCTTGTGTCTTCCAGTACTTTGCGATGAGTATTCTTGCTGCTGTTGTCGCATATGCAAGATAATAGTTTTAATTTAATAATTCCGTTTGCTTTCACTTGGGGTGGGGATCCTGTGGCCCCCAAGATGTCAGTGGACTCCCATCAGCCCAACAAAACCGGAAGGGCCAAAGGTTAGCCAGCCCTGGCTTACACCAATAAGGACCTGCTTGGTCTTGTTATTCATTTGCTAAATTTATATTCAGTTGATTTCTTGTATTCATATCATGTATTTGCTTTACATATAAATGTGTAAGCAATCTGTCATGGCCTGGCTGGAAGCAGAGGAGTGGTTGGAGGCACCAGCTGGGGAACCCTCCAAGGGAACCCCCAAGACAAGAAGGCTCAGAGCTAGGGGTTGGGTCTGATGAGTAGAGACTATGAAGAATAGCTCTGAGCAGCTTATTTTTTTTTTTTTATTATTAAATTTTGACATAAATATATTTCACAAACATACAAAAGACAAAATGAAAAAGAAAAAACAGAAAAAGAGAAAAAAAACAAACAAACAAAACATGAAATACATACAACTTTGATGACATTGATCGACTTCCCTTTATCTCGATTTCGGAAATTATTATCTTGTTTATCTATCTGCTGTGTCTATTCCTTAATAAAACTTTTTACGTAGTAAGCGTTATCTCATGCCTACTGTGATTTCTATAAGTACATATGTGTTTCTGATCAACATTTTAATTTTCCCCTTGTCTCTATTTCCATATATATCCTAAATTTATCCCATTCATTGTTAAATTTTGCACTTCTTTGATTTCTTATTTTCTGTGTCAATTTAGCCAGCTCCAAATAATCGGATAATTTAAGTTGCCACTCCTTTAGTGTTGGGATTTTTGGTGTTTTCCAGTACTGTGCTATGAGGGTTCTGGCGGCCACCGTTGCATATTGAAAAAAGGTTCTATCTTCTTCTTTGATATCCTTACCAATTATCCCCAGCAGGAAGGCTTTGGGTTTTTTAACAAACGTGTATTTAAGAATTTTTTTTAATTCATTATAGATGGATTCCCAAAATTTTTTGAGAATCTCGCACGTCCACCACATATGAATGAATTCGCCCTCCTTGCTCTTACATTTCCAACACAGTTTATCGCCCGTTCTATACATTTTATGTAGTTTTACCGGCGTTATGTACCATCTGTACATCATCTTATACATGTTTTCCTTTAGTGTCGTGCATGCTGAAAAATTCATATCTTTACACCACAATGCCTTCCATTTGTCAAACTCTATGTTATACCCTAGGTCTACCGCCCACTTCACCATTACATCCTTTACTTCCTCGTCCTTGGTGTCCCACTCAAGTAACTGGTTGTACATTTTTGATAATAATTTTGTTTTACTTTCTATTATTTCAATCTGAAATCTAGATTTCTTGTCATTTATTCCGATCTTATTATCTTCTCTCCACATTGAATTAATTTGATGGTATTGAATCCAGCCAGTCAGCTTGCTTTTTATTTCTTCATAAGGTCTAATCCTCCACCCGGATTCTGTTTTGGTTAGTAAATCTTCATATGTCCATCTTTCCCCCTCTATATTTAATTTTTTAATTGTTAAAATGTCTATTGGTGATAACCACCAGGGCGTTTTCTGCTCCAGCAGTTTTTTATTCCTTTCCCACACTTCCAGCAGTGGCCCTCTGAAAATGTGGTTAGAAAAACCTTTATGAACCCTTCCCTTGTCTCGCCATAAATAGGCATGCCAACCGAATCTTAGATTAAACCCCTCTAGATCTAACAAATTTTTGTTTTTGATGACAATCCAGTCTTTTACCCAACAAAGACATGCAGCTTCGTAATATAACCTCAAGTTTGGAACCGCAAGGCCACCCCTATCTCTTTGGTCTGTGAGCAATTTAAATCTGATTCTTGGTCTCTTTCCCTGCCAAATGAATTTAGAAAGTAATCTCTGCCATTCTTTGAATATTGAGGTTCCTCTAATTATCGGTATATTCTGAAATAGGAAGAGTAATTTAGGTAGTAAGGTCATTTTAATCGCCGCCATTCTCCCCAACCACGAGAGATGTATTCTATTCCATGTATCCAAGTCCTTCATTATTTCTTTCCATGTTTTCTTATAATTATTTTCAATCAGATTTATATTTTTCATAGTTAACCAGATTCCAAGGTATTTTACTTTTTTAGTTATTTTAATTCCAGTTTGACTTTCAAGATCGTTTTTGGTTTCTTCTTCCATATTTTTGGTCATTATTTTAGTCTTTGCTCTGTTCAATTTAAATCCGGATAATTTTCCAAATTCCTCTAGTAGCTTTAACACTTTGCCGACGCTCTCTTTTGGTTCTTCCAATGACAGCATAAGATCGTCTGCATATGTTTTCAGTTTATATTCTTTCGCTCCTATTTTTATGCCACGGATCTCTGGAGCAGCTTAGGGTAGTAGACTTATCATATACCACATAATTTCTTGCTTGTCTGTTTGTTGCACTTACACCATCCTTTTCTCCAAGGACCTCACGGTGGCATACATGGTTCTCCCTCTCCTCATTTAACCCCCACAACAACCTTGAGGTAGGCTTGGCTGAGAGGCAGTGAATGGCCCAGTGAGCTTCATGGCTGAGTGGGGATTTGAACCCTGGTCCGACGCTCTAATTAGTCAGCATAGAATCTTGGGGTACAACCCCAAGCTTGTGGTTTCATTCCGTAGAGGATGATCCCAAAATATCTCTTTGTTAAGTTAATGGCTCTCACTGTCAAGTGTATCTTTGCATGCCTAAAGAGTACAAGTCACTGGTTGCCATGGAAACTACCAGCTTCCAGAAGATGGGCTAAATCGAGCACCCACACAACTGGAGGTGATGATATTGATGAGTCTAAGAAAACAAGAGTCTGAAAGCCAATCTCATCTTGGATTGGGAAGATATGCACAGGCTTGGCTTATTTTCTGTGCTGATCCCAAAGCTATGGCTTTCCTCTTACCCCTCCCCCAAAACCCCTAATGCAGTTGGGGTGGAGGGAAAGTAAGAGTTATTGGAGTGCTCATGCTATGAAACTTCCACCTTTTGCTCAGCTTGTGTGTGTGTGTAAATAAAATTATATAATAGAAACACCACAGTCTCCAATGACTTTCATACCATGGAAACCAGCCTGTGTTATGTGCTCGGACCCTTGAAATAGCACACGGAGATTGTGGCACATGTAACACCACAAAGGCAGAAAGAGCCAATAGCAATTAATTTAATTTCTGGCTAGATAATCAGGGGTAGAATACTGAATTTCCCCAGGTGCAAACAATTACAGTGGTACTTCAGGTTACATACACTTCAGGTTACAGACGCTTCAGGTTACAGACTCCGCTAACCCAGAAATAGTGCTTCAGGTTAAGAACTTTGCTTCAGGATGAGAACAGGAATCGGGCTCCTGCGGTGCGGCGGCAGCAGGAGGTCCCATTAGCTAAAGTAGTGCTTCAGGTTAAGAACAGTTTCAGGTTAAGTACGGACCTCTGGAACAAATTAAGTACTTAACCTGAGGTACCACTGTACTCTTCAAGCATCCAGAAAAGGAAACCACACAACCAAAATGCAACCTTGGGAGAGAGACATGGTGAGGTGCTTAGCCAGTGCACAAAAAATGCACATTTATTGCCCCCTAAAGTCTAAGGCTTCAAGACTGCAGAACGTTTGGGAGATGGGCTTGTAAGATCCAACATGCTTCATTGCCATGTTTATGTCTCTTTTCTTCAAGTGAAATTCGGAAGGGAAAGCAGTCCAAACCTTTATGCTCAATTGTATGCTAAGGAGTAAATAAAGCATTTTCTGGGAACAGGGATATGTCTGGTAACGCTATATTTAGGGAGCATTTAAAGAAACAGAAAATAAACAGGGCCATAATTCTGCATATGTCCAATAAACACAGCTTGGTTTTGATACCTGGGGCTATATTGACTTCAGAGCATCACAGAACATAGCATTAATTCCAACTTTGCCAAGCCCCCTCCCCCTGAAAAGTGTGTAAGGCTTAAAAATAATGGATCTATCTAGCTATATATGTGTCACCTTACCTATATTTAGGAGTTCCTAGCACATGAGGACTAGACACTGCTGTGATAATAGTCATAGTGGGTGTGCAGCAGGAAATCCATTTTTCCCCCATGGACGGAAGACCGGTCCCCACAGATGCTAAAAATGCAGAATAACTAACAAAGGAGGAAAATGCCCTTCTGAACTCCACCTGAACTTTGGTGTGTCTGCTTCATAAAAAGCAAACCTAAAAAATAATCTTGATGAATTATCTGTGCAGCCTTTTGAGACAACTGAAGAAAGGCAGGAGTGATGTGTCTGGTCGACCTGAATTCTTTTCTGGTACAAGAAACATTGGCATATCACCTGGCACGCTACCTTTTGAGATTGTCTGTTGCACTGTTGAACACCTCATACCACCAGGAAGTTCATCCTGATGTTTAGTCTAAAACCCTTTTCTGGTCATTTGAACCTACTGGTTCAGTTCCTATCTTCTGAAGCAACAAAAAACAAAGTTACTTCATTATCTAATTCAGCCATGGGTCCCCAGATGTTGTTGGACTACAACTCCCATCATCCTTGAACACTGGTCCTGCTAGCTAGGGATGATGGGAGTTGTAGTCCAACATCTGGGTGCTCAAGGTTGAGAAAGGCTGCTCTTTGTGATGGTCCTTCAGATACTTGAAGAAAGTTGTCTTACTGCCTCTTCATAGTCTATTGTCCAGGCGAAACATACCCAACCCATTTATCTCACCCCACTTTGTGGATAACCTTGTGGATACCATCGGTTGATATCCTTCTTAACCCTTTGAGGCAATCGATCATGTATCCTTCTTGCTGATCTGCCTTGGTTGGGGTTTGGAGGTACATGCTGTGGTGGTTTCACCTCTACATGGTCAACCAATTTCAGAAGATGGTGCTGGGGGGGCTATTACTTGACTCGCTGGCATCTGTGATGTGTGTCTTGCAGGGTTTTATTTACCACTCATGCATTTTAACATCTACATGACATGGATGAGATAATTTGGAGGTTTGGCATGAGGTGTCATCCATAGGCAGATGGCACCCAACTCAATTTTTCACCCATTATTAAAAAATCCAATTCATGCGAGGTGGTGATGGTGCTAAACTAGTGCCCGGGTGAGATAATAGACTGGGTGAGGGCTACTTGAAAGAATCACAGGTTGGTAGATGAGGAAAGACCTCCACCACACCACCCTCTGGCCTTGGATAGCTATTGCCCATCAGTATAGTCTAAAATGGACCATATTCTAACAGCATAAGGTTGATCCACATGCAAGACTCATGGCTTTTTATAAGCACCACCACTTTTGTCCCTGATGATGCCAGTGCTTTGCTCCCTACCATCTCTCCACTATGTATCACTCACTGGATAGCTCAGCTGGTTAGAGCCTGCTGCTGATAACACCAAGGTTGCAGGTTTGATCTCCACATGGGACAGCTGCATATTGCAGGAAGTTGTGCTAGAATGATCCTTAGGGTCACGTCCAGCTCTACAATTCTATTATTTATTTATTTTTATTTATTAAATTTGAATACCACCCTTCACCCATAGATCTCCGGATGATTCACAACGTAAAAATACAAGATAAAAACACAAAATAAAAACAATCGCAAATCAAAACAACAACCCCCAACCCCCTCCCACCTTCTTTCATGGTCTTCAGTGAAAGCCAGCAAGTGAACAGGAATAGAGCAAGATAGCTTTGCCATATTATTCTGAGACAGGACAAAAAGCGAGGTTGTCACGTGGAAGTGCCACACTTTGTCATTCATTATTATTTCACACTGGAGGCAGTATTTGTTTTCCACCCCCCATCTCAAACACTGATGTGTCTTGGGACAGTCATATGAGGTTGTCTTAGATCAAACAAAATGAAAAAAAATCTTTCCAGTAGCACCTTAGAGACCAACTAAGCTTTTGTGTGCTTGCCCACTTCTTCAGATACCTATGCGCACCAAAGCTCATAACAATAACAAACTTAGTTGGTCTCTAAGGTGCTACTGGAAGGAATTTTTTAATTTTGTTTCGACTACTACGGCAGACCAACACGGTTACCTACCTGTAATTAGATCAAACAAGTTACTGGTTCATTTAGTACTCTATCTATCAGGGGCATGCAACCTGAGGCCTGGGAACTGACTGTGGCCCTCCAGGCATTTCTATCTGGCCCTCAGAAATCTCCTCAGGCCACATCCCTCACTGGTCCTGTCTCCCACCCTCCTCAAGTGTTTTCGCCGGCGACCTTGAACTTGATAATGCCTCTCACTTATCTGGATGCAGGATCGATGTGGGAGCATGTGTCTAGTTGAAATGTACACAAGTGGCCAAAATTGTGGAAACCTTTCGGAAAACGTGTATTTCCGAGGTTTGATGGCTCATAACACCACTTTTTTTGGGCAGTAATTCCATAAAAATTATATATCAATGGAAAGATAATTTAGTGAAGAATGTAAGGCAATAACTTTTATGAAGGATTATTTATTACAACAGCAGTCGTAAAGAAGAAACATGAAGCACATATAAAAATGAACGCCTTCCCATGGAGTGAACCAAGTTTTTTAGTTCTGCAGCTGTAACAATGTGAAACCAAGATTGAATTATTACCTCTATTAACTGGGTTTTGTTGCTGGTTTGCTTCTTTCCATTGATATATAAGTTTATGGTACAGTGGTACCTCAGGTTAAGAACTTAATTTGTTCTGGAGGTCCGTTCTTAACCTGAAACTGTTCTTAACCTGAGGTACCACTTTAGCTAATGGGGCCTCCCGCTGCCGCCACACGATTTCTGTTCTCATCCTGAGGTAAAGTTTTTAACCCGAGGTACTTTTTCTGGGTTAGCAGAGTCTGTAACCTGAAGTGTCTGTAACCTGAGGTACCACTGTATTACTAAAAAAAAAAGTGGTGTTATGAGCCACCAAACCTCGGAAATACACTTTCTCTAAAAGGTTTCCACAATTTTGGCCACTAGTATACACTTCTTGTTGAGCCTTGACTCGGCCCCCATCCACCACCAGCCTGTGGCCCTCAAATGGTTCCCTGGAATGGAATGTGGCCCTCAGCATAAAAAGCGTCTTCTACCCCTGCCTCACATTGTCTTTTCAGAGAAGCAGTAGCTCTCCAGGGTCTGAAGGAGACTTTAAAAAAAAAAAAAAAAAATTGCTTCCTGAGATACTTTTAGTCAGAAAGATTGAACATTGGGGCCACCCTGAGGGCGCTTTGCATAAACGACTTCTCCCTTTGTTTCTGAGGAAACTGTCAGGTTTATTCCATTGCCTGAGGTGCTCGTAGCAGCCTGTTTGTGGCCATTTCTCACCCCAGGCCCACGAGACTCTTCACGACAATCCAATCGAAAGAAAAGATGGAAATCGTGGTGTCCCTTCCCTCCCAATCCAACACTTTCTCTCTCTCCCCCTCAACAACTCTTCTCTCACATCTCCAGTAAATGTCACTTCTCACTAAAGACATCCATTCTTCTGCTAGACAGTCTTTTAAAAACTCCCTGCAGATTAGACAGTGCTGTTTGGGGAGAAAGCAAGTCTAATGTCTTGTGACAATGAATCAATATGGATTTGATTAAAGCTTTCAGAAAGGCATCTCAAAGCATCTGCACTGCGTGATGCATTCAGGGTTAAGCCGATGGCTTTTTATATCCCTCCGTCCTGCGCTCTCCCCGGGAGATGGCAGGAATGGATTTGACGCCGTCTTGGAAAACTCCAAGATCAGCACTTTAAGAAAGAATTGCGCCATGCGCAGAGCAGTAATTCAGAACGTCCCGAGAGAAACATTGTACCAGGTAAGAGGGTATAGGTTTGCAGAATAAACCTATAAATAAGTATAAATAACTTAGGGTTTAGGGCCATTACCTATGGTTTTCCCAGTAGTGATGTATGGAAGTGAGAGCTGGACCATAAAGAAGGCTGGTCGCCGAAGAATTGATGCTTTTGAATTATGGTGCTGGAGGAGACTCTTGAGAGTCCCATGGACTGCAAGAAGATCAAACCTACCCATGCTGAATGAAATCAGCCCTGAGTGCTCACTGGAAGGACAGATCCTGAAGCTGAGGCTCCAATACTTTGGCCACCTCATGAGAAGAGAAGACTCCCTGCAAAAGACCCTGGTGCTGGGAAAGATGGAGGGCACAAGGAGAAGGGGACGACAGAGGACGAGATGGCTGGACAGTGTTCTCGAAGCTACCAGCATGAGTTTGACCAAACTGCGGGAGGCAGTGGAAGACAGGAGTGCCTGGCATGCTCTGGTCCATGGGGTCACAAAGAGTCGGACATGACCAAACAACAACAACAAAGGGCCATTACCTGATAGGGAACCAACATGTATTAGGGACATTATATAGGGAGTGTCATCTGCTTCCTTTTTTTGCATTTATAATTGAATTTATCAAATTCACACTTTCTGAAACAAGAACCAAAACACAGCTATCTTTTGAAATTTGTGCTTATCTGAATCGTGTGAAGTAGTTCTCCGATCCCAGTTTGCAAAAACGCATATATTAGGGGAAGGTATGCATGAAAATGAACCTATTTGTGAAAAGAACATAAAAATGCACTATGTTTGGGAAAATTGCTTGCAAAAATGTGTGCATTAGCAAAATGTGTATATAAAATGGGCTTGACGGAACAATGGTCTAATTCTGTGTAGGGCATATTCACATGTTCATAACTGTTGCTGTAAAGAGGGTCAGAAGTTGCAGAACCACAGATATCTCTGAGTGAGCAACTGGTGGAAGTGAAACAGTGTGTAATTTAAGGGTTAAATCTGTTATCAGTATGTCAGCTAGGCAGGGTATACACGGAGGTGTCACATAGAATCATAAAATCATAGAGTTGGAAGAGACCACAAGGGCCATCGAGTCCAACCCCCTGCCAAGCAGGAAACACCATCAGAGCACTCCTGACATATGGTTGTCAAGCCTCTGCTTAAAGACCTCCAAAGAAGGAGACTCCACCACACTCCTTGGCAGCAAATTCCACTGTCGAACAGCTCTTACTGTCAGGAAGTTCTCCCTAAGGTTTAGGTGGCATCTTCTTTCTTGTAGTTTGGATCCATTGCTCCGTGTCCGCTTCTCTGGAGCAGCAGAAAACAACCTTTCTCCCTCCTCTATGTGACATCCTTTTATATATTTGAACATGGCTATCATATCACCCCTTAACCTCCTCTTCTCCAGGTTAAACATGCCCAGCTCCCTTAGCCGTTCCTCATAAGGCATCGTTTCCAGGCCTTTGACCATTTTGGTTGCCCTCCTCTGGACACGTTCCAGTTTCTCAGTGTCCTTCTTGAACTGTGGTGCCCAAGCAGAGTTGTATGATCTCTACTGAGAAAGCACATATGCTAACTGGCTGTGTAGTTCTGAGGGAGTTCCCTCCCTGTATACTTGGTTGAATATCTCGCTGCTCTGTACAAGGCCTGAAGTCAGCAAGACAAAACCTCTCACTCTGTTTCTTCTCAAATTATAGACTCTTTACTATCCAGTTTCCTTAACAAAATTAATTAATTATTGACATTAACTTAGTTGTGGTTCCTGCATTGCAGGGGTTTGGACTAGATGACCCTTGCAACTCTCCAATTCTGTGTGAACAGCCCAAAAGACCACACAAGTCATATTATTATGGAAAAAATGGTTTATAAAACATGATCAACATCCAACCTGGAAATCCACCTTTTTAAATATGGTACATTCATCTTCTAAAACAATACTTCATATACAGCTTGTTTATGATATATTTCTACCATATAACATTATTTTTTAAAAATGAGCTGAATTAGGAAATTACATCCACGAGACCTCTCAACCTATACAGACGAACCTAAGAAACAATCTTTAAAAATCCACAGAATAAGAATGAAGGATGGGTCCAATATGAAACATCACATATGTGCAGCTTATAAATACACCTCCTCATTCCCTTTAGCTTGAAAATAGACAGTGTACAATCCATTCCCCCCCCCCCCTCTCTCTCTCTCTCTCTCTCTCCCCCTCTCCTTTGAGGGTGAAAACAGATGAAAAGCTTCCTAACACTGCAATTCGGTCAGCATTAAAAGTTGGCCAACGACAATCGATGCAACAATTGTTGCTGGGCCAGCCAATGTAATACCATCCAGTTGTTTTGAACTACAACTCCCATCACCCCCAGCAAACTTGCCCAATGATCAGGGATGATGGGAACTGCAGTCCACAACCGCAGGAGGTCACCGCTGCCTTACTGTGTCCCTGCTCAGTTGAGCTCCCCATTGCTCTACACCTGGTACCGGGGCCGTCTTACCCATAGGCACTAGGGGTGCGAGGCACCTGGGTGCCGGGCTCTCAGGTATGCCAGGCCGAGAGGCTAGGGCCCGAGAGTTGAGTCTGGGGAAGAGACGGCCCGTCAGTTGGAGCGCCGCGGTGGGCTCTTCTGTTGCCGTGAGTTCGGGGGTGACCAATCCAGCGAGACGCTGAGGTGGCCAGCTGGCTCTGCTCTCCTGCACGCCTGGGACTGGGCAACCGGGGTGTGTGTGTGTGTGTGTGTGTGTGCCAGGCAGATCGTTGCACCCCGGCACCGCATATGCTTAAGACAGCCCTGCCTCGTACACAGAGGCACTATTTTCAATTTTGTTAAAAAGAACCAAGTATTTTACTCGGGGAGAGGGTAAGGTTTGCAGCATGGTTCAAAGGCTGACTTTTGTCAATATTTATTATTATTATTAACCCCCAAACCTCACAAATAAACCCCAAACACACAGCTTTTAAAAGGTCCATTTTAAGAATTTTTGGGGCCCGGGGCAGATTCATATCCACTATGTGTGAGCACTGGTACCTAGGAGAAGAGGGGAAATCCTTTGGATGCCAATATTTCATACCTAGGAAATAGGCCCTGCTGAATCAGACCAATGGCCCATCAAGTCCAGGATCCTGTTCTCACAGCGGCCACCCAAATGCTTGTGGGAAATCCACAAGCAGGATAGGAGCACAAGGTTACTCGCCTTTCCTGTGGTTTCCAACAACTGATATTCAGTTGGGAGCAGCCTTTCCCAACCTGTGGGTCCCCAGTTGTTGTTGAACTACAACTCCCATCACCCCTAGCTAGCAAGGCCAGAGCTCAGGGATGATGGGAGTTGGTAGTCCAACAACATCTGGGGACCCACAGGTTGAGAACCGCTGCGTTAGAGGTTGGGAAGGGAGGGTTTTTGGGGGGCAGGGAGGCTAATGTGGAGCTGCCACTTGAAGAGGGAGCTGAAAAGCTCTTGTGCGTGAGTCAAGCAGCGCCTCACACTGCTTCGGATCCTGCTCTGTACCAGAGATAGAGGTGTTCCTGAGAAATAATCTGAAACTGGAGCTCTGTGTAGGCACTGGGGAAAAAGGCACCAGGCCACAAACTGGGGTGGGTACATTGGCGCCGCAAACACAGGCCTCTGCGTCTTGCTTTTGTGTGTTGAGTGTGAAAGCCTGAAGGAGAACTGGGTTTGAATCTTGCACAACCCTAGTTCCCAGTGCCGGGGAGGACCCTACTAAGCATGTTCAACAGGACATACTTAAGAGTTCCTATTGGGGGTTCATGCTCACCATGCAAAGGCCAGGAGTGAAGGGGATGCTGGCATGGGCGTGAACATTGGCCCTGCATCACCTACAATGGGGGTCAACCTGAAGATGCTGTGGACTACAGCTCCCATCATCCCTGATGCTGTGCTTGATGGGGTGATGGGAACGTACTGTATTTTTCGCTCCATAAGACACACTTTTTTCTTCCTAAAAGGTAAAGGGAAATGTCTGTGCATCTTATGGAGCGAATGCGTGGTCCCTGGAGATGAATTGCCCAGGGGCAAAAAGCAGATCATGCGCTTTTTTTTTTTTTTTTGAAAGCAAAAAACTGCTCCAGCTAAGGAAAAGACACTAAGGCAAACAAGAGGGAAGGGAGTGTTGAAAGGAAGCAGCTGATCGGCAAGCGATCGGGGAGGGAGATAAGGGACGCTAGAGATAAAGGAGGCTGCCTGGGAGGGAGGAGGTAAAAGCCCATAGATCCTCAGGATTTTTGCATTGGGTCACCCCAAATTCACCATCAGATCACATAGCACGTCCATGGCTACAGCCTGCACCAAAAAAATCACGCACCCACTGTTGTGTGGGGCAACAATGACGCAAAAACGTGGATCCACATGGATTCTCAGGATTTTTGCATTGGGCTACCCGAAACTCACCGTCAAATCACATGTCTGTGGCCACAGCATGAACCACAAAAATCATACATCCACTGTTTTGTTCAGAATATTTTTTTTTTGTTTGTTTTCCTCCTCTAAAAACTAGGTGCGTCTTATGGTCAGGTGCATCTTATGGAGTGAAAAATAAGGTAGTTCAAAGCATTTGCAGTGCACCAGTCTGGCTAGCCTTGCCCTGCTCAGTTGGTGCCCTCAAACACTCTTTTGAGCATCTGCGTAAGAACTATGTTGGGGGAGCGAGCGGACGAGCAGCTGCCCCCAGGAAATGACACCCTTGTTCCCCACCCCACAGATTCACCATATGGGATGCTGCGGCACTGACCTCTCAGCAAGCGGGTCATCTGTTTCTACCCTTAATCTCAAACTGTGGCCATTCAAGTTAATAAATATGTACAACATTCTAGAGTTCAGTGAATATAAATAGCAAATATTTGTTCTGGTATTTCTCTGCACATCTGTTTGATTTCACTGGAAATCTTGGACATCCTAAGATTCCAGATCAGGAGCTTAATGTAACAACAACAAAAATATTATTATTATTTTAAAATGATCTAGGATAGCTCTGAGCTATCCCAGTCAGACGTATAAATATAAATAAGCATAATATAGAAAAATATTCCCCCTCCCAATCCACATACAAAAATGTAATCGTTATTGCTAGCAGCAAGTGGAGTATGAAATACTGAATAGCTAAAACTATGCGCGCCTCACTTTCACCAAATGGATCTGGTTTCCAAGCATTTCTAAGAAAAGCTTCTGGTATAATTTGTACATCGAGAGGCTGTGGAGGAACTTGACCACCTTCCGGAGGCCTTGGATTGTCGTCTTGGGGAAATGGTATGTTTTCAAATGCTTCAGCCCATACGTCAAGCCCTTGATGGTGTCTTGGTCTCTATTTTTTACTCTCCATAAGCTGAGAAGCCTGAGAATCGGCTCGGAAGATTTGCACAGCCTCAGAATACGGTTGATTTCTTCCTTCCCCACTTTCTTCCCTGGCAAATTTTCCATCAGGATGCTGAGCTGCTCAAAGGTGATGTTGAGGTGGGCAATGTGTTTTGAGACACTGTTTTCACAGTGGTCAATGCCTGCAAAAGACAAATAGAGAAGCTGGTTTGTTTCGTGGACTAACAGGGTCGTAGAGTTGGAAGGGAGCCCAGCCCTCTGCAACACAGGAATCTCAGCCAAAGCATCTATGACAGATGGTCATTCAACCTCTGCTTAAAAACCTCCAAGGAAGAAGAGTTCATAAATAAATGTTTGGATTTGATACCTCGTTTTATCACTACCCGAAGGAGTCTCAAAGCGGCTAACATTCTCCTTTCCCTTCCTCCCCCACAACAAACACTCTGTGAGGTGAGTGAGGCTGAGAGACTTCAGAGAAGTGTGACTAGCCCAAGGTCACCCAGCAGCTGCATGTGGAGGAACGGAGACGTGAACCCGGTTCCCCAGATTATGAGTCCACTGTTCTTAACCACTACACCACGCTGGCTCAGTGTATGCATACACTGCTCTGCTTGTATACTGGTCTTACCTTGCTTAATGTTCTTGACCGCAGTGTGGCCATTGTTCTGCTCCTTCCATAATTTCAGTAACTGAAAGGTCTGTTCCTGAGGACTGTGCCTTTGTTTGAGCCTTTCTGTAGTTTCTGTGTTGACCTTTATACCTGGCAGACTATCCCTTAGCATGTTCAGCCAGTTGGGCGTGAGTTTGGTTGGAACGGCAAACCTGAAGAATGCTTCCTCACATAAGGTCACATCTAAAGAAAAAGAAGAAGAAGCGTGTTGATCTTTCAAAGTCTGTCTGGTCTGGATCAGCCATCCAAACATTGCACCTGTGCCCTTTCGAAAAGTATAAAAAATCCCTAGTATTGCTCTACCAAGGCTGCAGTCCTCTGCATGCTTACTTGGATGTAAGCCCTATTGAACATAATGAGACTTGCTTCCTGAGTAAATAAGCCTGGATTCTGTGAAACTACATTTTGACCTGTGTTATTTATTCATTAAATTTATGTGCTATTTTTTCCTCTAAGGACCTCAAGGCGGCATAAATGGTTCCCTCTTTCCTCATTTAATCCCCACAACAACCCTGTGAGGTAGGCTCGGGTGAGAGATGGTCCATAGCTGTCAACTTTCCCCTTTCCTTGCGAGGAATCCTATTCGGAATAAGGGAATTTCCCTTAAAAAAAGGAAAACGTTGACAGCTATGATGGTGACTGGCCCAAGGGCACCCAGTGAGCTTCATGGCATGGGGAGATTTGAACCCTGGTCTCTCCCTGGTCCTGGTCCGACACTCTCATTATTCTGCATAGAATCTTGGGGGTGCACCCCCAAGCTTGTGGCTTCATTCTGTAGAAAAGACTGCTCAAGCGGCCCCCAACTTCCTCTTTGTTAAGTTAATGGCTCTCACGGTCAGGTGTATCTTTGCATGACTAAAGAGTACAAGCGACTGGTTGCTATGGAAACTACCAGCTGGAGGTACTTTCCAGAGCTGGAGTCAAGCAACACCTAGGGGGCCCAAAGGTTCCCTACCATAAGCTAATGAAGTGCTTTCAGAAGTGTCACTCTGGATGAGGAGCAGAGCTGCTACACTAGCTTCACAGCCAGTGGATTGCTGTTGTTTATCAGAAAGGATGAGCGAGGCGAAAAGAGGATTAGACGAATTCATGGAGGAGAGGGCTTTTGATGTCTACTAGGCATGATGACTGTGATCTGCCTCAGCAGTTGGAGGCAGCCATGCTTCTGAATATCAGTTGCTGGTATTCAACATAAGTAGGGGAGTTCTCTTTTACACAGGCCCTGCTTGAGGGTTTCCTACAGGTATTGGGCTGGCCACTGTGGGAATAGGATGTTGGACTAGATGGGCTGTTGGTGGGATTCAGGAGCCTCTTCTTATGTTCTTATGGTGGTGGGAAGTTTGGCGCAGTGCAAACACACTGTCAGAATCAATCCAGTGTTCCTGCCAGCGTGTTTGCACCATTCCAACTTCAGCTCTTCCGCATTCCCTCGGGTTAAGCAATGGTGACCCCCCCTGAAGGGAAGGTCGTGTAACAGTTCTGCCCCACCCAGCAAGCTACATGGAGAACAACTTCTATTTCACATCAGTCAGCTGAAAACTATTCCTTGCTTTGAAGCACAAGACTAAACTAGTAGAAATACAACAACTGGTAAACTGGCACGTACCGATTCCACACTTCTGATCTGATCTGTCGCTTTTTTCTCCCTGGCAAACATTGTCACGTGTGGCGTCTCCCTTGCGCACCATTTTGAGACCCAGCGCGCTGCAGTTGGTGTGCTTCTGACAAGCTTCCTTGGATGACGTTTCATTGGAGAAATAGCCTTCTGGGCATCTCTCGCAAACCGTGTCACTTTCAGGGGTACCTTGGGACAAAAGAAAGAGACAATAAATACGCTTGGCAATCACTTTGTATACAGCACTTCAGGGGCTTCTTATATATATGGTGAAAGGCAGCATGAAAGACTGAGCAGAAAACCAATCAGATAAGTGCCTGATTTGTGTGTTCCCAAAGATTCTCTTTCAAAGGGGGAAGCTCGTTTCCCAGGACAGCTTCGCCAATTAATGTTTTAAATCTCATCTGCTTTGTTTTTGTAAATGGCACATTCAGAAGTCTCACATGGGGCAGTGCATGCCCCAAGGCACTGAACCACTTTCAAACGTAGGTGGAAAGACTCTCCTCCTGCAAGAGAGGGGAGTGGTTGTGGTCGGGAGCCTCCCACTCACATGGCTGGCACCCACGCCCACGGGCAGGCACCTAACCAGGTGCCTGCAAGAGGGCGTGTTTAGCAGCCTAAATTGCTGCGGCACCAGCCTTCCGGCCTCACTTTTCGGCGTCCCGTCGCGAGTCACCCACCCTCCACTCCCTTAGAGCTCAGGGTCTCAGTTTTCTTTGGCCTTGCTATGGACCTTAGGTTGGTCGCCCTGGTTGTCCGGGGGGCCTGGTAGGAATTTTTCCATTTGGCATTAGGCTTTTTGGTTTTTTCGCCTACCTCGTAGCAATCATTACAACTTTCGTGGTATTGGTGGGTAGGTTAGGCATTGGAATAATGTGTTGTGCTGTGTCGAAGGGCTAGGTGTGGCCATCGCCTGCCCCTTTCAATTTTGGGTATTCCGTTAAAGGAATCCAGCGGTCGTGTATTCTGTCCGATGCCTGCGTGGCGGGAGGCCATGGCACGACCCTCGGTGACATCAGGGGAGAGCTTATAGTTGGATTAGCATCAACAGGCTCCACCTACTGGTGAACAAACCCCCCTGTTTTAGACTCACCCCTCTCTGAGGGGGTGGAGTCAGCTGACATAATCCAATGCCTAAGCCAATACCTTTTCACTTGCTGTAATCAATAAAGTCGTGGCCTTTTCTTGCCCATTAACCTTATATCACGTGTCCTTGTGTTTTCATTCCACTACACGGGGATCGGGTCCTCGAACCAAGAGACAGCATTATTTGCCAAAACGTACTTCCTAATGTTAGAAAGTTCTTCCTAATGTGACTTCTGCACATCTAAAGCTCCCTACATATTTAAAACTAGTCCAGAGCTGGTCCAAAGTCAACTCCGCTCAGACAGTTGGGAAAAGTTGCTTGTCTACTAGGTTTGATTCCTATGGACCAGCCCAGCATATACCTGCCCTGAAGACCCCCCACATCAACACACGATGAGCTGCCATTTTATATTTCCCACAGTGACCCAGAGCAGGGCCGGCTCAAAACATTTCAACACCTAAGGCACCGCCTCTCCAGTGAAGAATGGGCGAGTGAAGATCTGAGTCAGGAGCAAGGATAGGAGGGGGGCTGCCAAGGAGGAGGGAAGGTCAGGGCTGGCCCAAGTGTGATGTGAGGTGAGGCGACCACCTTGGGATCCACAGGGTTAAAAGATCCAGCCTGCAAGGAATGCAGTGGCTGCAGCAGCTATGGTGCACTCCCTGGAGTCCAGATCTTCTGCCCCTGCCAGGGAGGGCACCAAGATATGGGTGGTATTTTTGCCCAAGTTCTTCTCAAACCTGGAGCAGAGCTGGCATTGCCCATGGACGATGTCATTTCTTTTCGCAAGCTTTGAAAGAATTCTTTCACCAGAGCACCGAAACCAGTGCTTTGGATAACTCCATGAAATGCCTTCTTTCCCTTAAAATCTGGCTTGTCACGCTCACGTTCGATGTGGCATGCCAGCCATGTGTTATAACCTGCTGGGTGGCTTAATAAACCCAGCCTGTGCAGGCAATCTGGATTTAACTCAAATGAAGGGTTTATCAAACACCTGATGGTCTGTGGTTCGTGGCTGCAAATTGGACAGGGCTGATTTAAGCCCCTTCTGAGCGGCTTTCCATTCCAACATAAATGGCGATAGAATTAAAACAGGTGTTGCATTTTTCAAATCAAGCTGGCATTTTCTGCCTTTCCTATGTAAATGAAAGCTCTTGCTGCACTTAGTTGATATAGATTTGAGCTAGAGTATGAAAATTAGAGTTCTGTAGGTAAATTATGCTGCTGGATACACTTAAATGAGTTTCCAAACATTTTAAAGGTAAGGAATAGCTCAGGAATGTGACACAGTGAAGAATATGCATCGATTTTCCTCTTTGGGCCTGGCTGGATTATTGTATGTGCCCTAAAAATACGATGCTAATATTTAATAAAAAATAATTCTAAAGAATGCATATTTGATGAAACTTCTGTTGTAAAGCAATCAACACAGAAGGTGTTATGTACGGGTGAAAATATTTTTAGGATCCTGGAGAGCAAGAAAGTTGGGGTTCTGTCCTTTACTAAAAGATCTACAATGATGAATTAAATGTGCAGTTAGGGAACAAAAGCTGTCATGGTTATTAAGATGCATAGCTTCTCACAGAAAAGCAAGAATTGTGATCCATCCATATTCAACACAGCAGAAACTCTAGGAGTATATCACCCTGATTGCCAGTAAATTTCTAGCCTTCAATTCTAGTGTTCACTTTTAAGCTCAGAAAGAGCATGGGTTGAGTGGTCCCTGTGTGAGTTACCCTCTGTTCTATATTTCTTTGTCAAAGGTTATGTGCAGGAGCTAGCAGCAGGGCCTTTTCAGAACTGGCCCCACTTCTGTGGAATTTCTATGTCAGGGTAGTTCACAGCATTAGTCTGAATGCAGTCAATGGGTTGCATTCAATCTTCCAGGAATGGATCTAATGCCTGCATACTCCTTCCTTCCTATGCTCCTTCCTTCCACTCTTCAACTGAATGGCTTAACACATTAATTCCTGGTTTGATCAAACCATAGTTTCCTGTTACATCCAGGCTGGCAGATTATGGTTTCAGCAAGGCCTTTGAACTAGAATTGCTTACTAGAACAAAACCAGTTTGTAATCCTGGAATGGAGGGACTGCTTAAATAACAGCCTGAAGTTTTTTGCACAACAGCAAACAATGGATTGATCAAACCACACATGAGGGGGAGGGGAGATCAGATGTACACGGGTCTCTTTCCCAGTCCCCAAAAATGAATGAATGTATTTTGGAAGAATGCATTACATGAGCTCATGTAAATATTTTTATATTTCCTGTTTGGCATGCTTAAAGCATTCAATCCAATGTCTAAAATGTAGCTGTAGTTTAAAGTACAATTTACGAGGATTTTCACACCTCTGGGCATTCTGGAAGCCACTTTATATGCAGCTAGCTAATATTTTTGCAGTAAAAGAAATATATTAAAAACCTACACTATGCATCTGGAGTTGAAATGAATTAGGAGACTGGTTTTCACTCCTCCTTAGCTTCACAAAATGATGACACTAGTATGTGCCGGGCCATTTTCAAGCAGATCCATAAAGTTTCTGCATATCTTTTTGTTGTCGTTTCTAGACAAGGATTCCTTTAGTCTTTATTTTCTAGATAGTGCTCTTCGGTGGCAGTATTAATTTCCATCAATAAAGAACATGCAACCTCTTTTATCTGTCTCCCCCCCACTCCTGAGAATTACTGGCTGTGCATATATATATATATATATATATATATATATATATATATATATGCATGCTTTTCTAGGAGTATCTACTTGCGACATTGGTAATTAATTACTGCCACACATTTGCGATGACTTTTGCTATTACACTAATATTGTTATAATTACTCTCTGGGTGCTATATCAGTCCGCACTTCTGCTGTTTGTCAAGGCGCACAGAGGCTTGAAGCAGCACTCTTCCCCCATGAAAAATGTTATTAGTTATAACCCATAAATACTGCATCCCAGATAATGTCCCTGTGAATGAGGTCAATCCATCATGTTTCTCATTAGAAGGCAATTTGCTGGTGCCATTAAATTACCCATTACAGTAAGAGCAGAACATTTTGCTACTGTGAGCAACATCACTTTTGGCAGCAGTCCAGCGAGATGTTTAGGAGGACAACGGCTGTTTTTCACAGGCGCTGCAATAAATTTGTGATCCATGCGTTGCCTCTGGGCGTACTCAAAAGTTGAAAGCTATGCAAGGGTCTCTGTGTGAGAGCTACACAACTGTGTGTGTGTGTGTTGGTTTTGTAGTTGCTGTTGTTGTTGTTTAGTCGTTTAGTCGTATCCGACTCTTCGTGACGCCATGGACCAGAGAATGCCAGGCACTCCTGTCCTCCACTGCCCCCCGCAGCTTGGTCAGACTCATGCTGGTAACCTCGAAAACACTGTCCAACCATCTCGTCCTCTGTCGCCCTCTTCTCCTTGTGCCCTCCATCTTTCCCAGCATCAGGGTCTTCTCCAGGGAGTCTTCTCTTCTCACGAGGTGGCCAAAGTACTGGAGCCTCAGCTTCACAATCTGTTCTTCCAGTGAGCACTCAGGGCTGATTTCCTTCAGAATGGAGAGGTTTGATCTTCTTGCAGTCCATGGGACTCTCAAGAGTCTCCTCCAGCACCATAATTCAAAAGCATCAATTCTTCGGCGATCAGCCTTCTTTATGGTCCAGCTCTCACTTCCATACATCACTACTGGGAAAACCATAGCTTTAACTATACGGACCTTTGTTGGCAAGGTGATGTCTCCCAGCAGCAAAACCAGGATGCTTTGGAGAATTTTGACTAGGCTGCCATGCACAGCTGTTGGGATACATTTGCCTTGCAATCCATGCAGGCACTTTCATAACTGTGAATCAGGGACGGGGAACCTGAGGCACCTCTGGTTTGCAGCTCCCATCACCCTGACCATCAGCTGGGGCTAATGCAAAGTTCAAGTCCAATAACATCTGGAAGGCCACAGGTTCACTATGTCTGATGTAAGCCAGCCTTGCAATAATAATAATAATAATAGTAATAATAATAATAATAATGTCCACTAAAGTTAACAAACTACCAACCCCCAACCCACCTGCTGTCATTCCAAAAAGCTGTAAAGGAGCGCAAGCCAAGATGCCTTACTCTTTGCATCGTTGAGTCAGCACGACTCCATGCACCAGTGTCCTCTTAGGGCAAGGAAGGAAAGAAGAAGATGCCGATTTGCATGGAATCTGTATAGGCTGATTCATATGCACAGCTGCAAATTTAGACTTGGTAACTGCAATTTAAATAGCAAGGCAAGGCAACTTGGTGTTAGGGTTCTTGCCGTTTGCAACAGGATTTGAACGGGACAGAGGACTCCTTTAAAGAGGAGGCTGTTCTCTGAAAAGCAAGACATATACAGCCCTCATATACATCTACTTGACTGCTTTGATCTGGGGAACGGGCGCTGTTTACAGGTGCCGCAGATTTGTTCTGCATTTGTATGAAACTGACCTATTCATGTTGCAAGCAGCACATGAACACTGGAACTCCCCGCCTATTGACACCTTTGCTTTGCAGTTCCTGCTAAAGACAGTTTTGTTCAGGCAAGCCTATCCAGGCATGCGGAAAGCCTGCGTGCATTTTAATCTGTTTTTATCTTAACTGTTAGTTTTAATTCTATTTTGAGCTTGTTAAATACTTGTTTGTAATTTGTCCTTTTCTTCTTTTCTCTTTTTTGGTAAGCAGCTTATAGGTTCTATTTACAATCAAACGGTACATGCATATTGTCTAGTAAATAAAAACATACAGTTGTTGCCCCAGGCTTGGACCCTTAAACTGAGCAAGTTGTCTGTGAGCAAAAGTGTTAAACAGACTCCCCTCCCTTGTTTCAGCCTCTCTGTATCCCGACCCTGCTGTCTGTCTCAGATCGCATTCATCTCCCTCTGGCACTCTGATTCCTTGCTGACTTGCTCCGGATCCTGACCGCCAGCCAGATTATATCACACTGACACTGAATTCTATGCACCCCAACAGGAGTTTAGCACAGCTAAAGGTGCCCCTTTGTTTGAACCTCACAACAACCCTGTAGATCAGGTTGAGAGACTGGGACTAGCCTAAGGTCACCCAGTGAGTTTCATGGCCAAGCAGGGATTTCAATCCAGCTCTCCCTGTTCCAGCACAGGCTTTCACTAATTGATCTCCCTTATATATAATGCTAGTGATCTGTGGTACGCTGAAGGTCCTGTGGGGGAAAAGCACATGCAAGAACCCATTGTTTCCCAGTACAGTGGTACCTCAGGTTAAGAACTTAATTCGTTCCGGAGGTCTGTACTTAACCTGAAACTGTTCTTAACCTGAAGCACCACTTTAGCTAATGGGGCCTCCCGCTGCTGCTGCGCCGCTAGAGCACGATTTCTGTTCTCATCCTGAAGCAAAGTTCTTAACTTTGGGGCCTCTATTTCTGGGTTAGCGGAGTCTGTAACCTGAAGAGTCTGTAACCCGAGGTAGCACTGTATACCAAAGGGTGTGTGTGCAATCTTCCTGGTCTGGTTTCCTGGAGAAGTTTCTTCCTCGCCCCAGGCGAACAGGCACGAGGCCATCTCTGGGAAACAGACACATACCTTTCTCAGCAACACCATATCCCGGCGGACATGCTGTGTGCTTCAAGCAGAATTCCAGTTCGAGGTACCGCCCTTCGATGCACTCGCAAACACGGTTCTGGGTGCTGCTGCATTCGACTTTCTCGTATTGCAGCTCCTTGCACACCACGTTGCAGTACTGGCACTCATCGTTGTTGTTCCATTCGTCTGCGTAGAACTGATCCGGGCAGGGGGCACACTTGGTCTTCGACGAAGTCGTGCAGTGCTGCTCAATGTAGGTTCCGGGGGGACACTGGTCACACAATATCTGACGGGAGGTTTCCGGGTCGTAATGGAGGTACTTTGGGGGAAGATCCTCCTGGACAGTCCACTTCACAGATATGTCCAACAACTAGCAGAAGAGACACAACACAGTGTTTTAGGTTACGTGGTTGGCAACACACTGGTGGTATAGCTGTTGCTATTTACATTTCTCAGAGGCATTGCCCTTAAAGCAGGTAGCAAGAGACAGGGGGACACCACTAAAAAGGCCCTGCCCCTTGTTGCCACCCTCCAAACACCCCTCGGAGAGGGAACTTGGAGAGGGTCCCCTTGTTTTGAGGGCAAATGTAGGGAAACTTTGAATGATGCAGTTTTGTTTGTGTGTGCCATCTGCAAATCAGCCAAACAGTGAAGGACGTGCAACAAGGCAGAGATTCATGAGGGACAGGAAGTGGGCATCTTAGAAATGCTCATATACAGTACAGAATCCTTCACATAACCTTCAGCTTCCTTTCTTAACATTAATGATGAAATAATTTTCTGCCATAGCAACTCATATAACTTACAGCACTGTTAAATGGCCTGTAGTACCCTTAACAAACATTGTGATGTTGTTGCAAAGTTCTGGTTAAAAAACCTACATGTTTTCAAAAATATCCCAGGATCAACAGGGGGTTTATTGTCCCTCCCTCACCCCCCCCCCATACAGAGAAAAGGATTTTGAAAGGGAAAATGACATTATATTGATTTCCTTTTCTATTGGATCTTTCACACCATTCTCCAAATGGAAGTCAAATGACATTTGAGCTCCACCCACTCGTGTGAAATAAATGTGGATTTGGATGACAATTGCAAAGACAGCCAAAGATCCTACAGGCATCTTTCCCTTCAATCACAGCCTTGTGAAAGTAAAGAAACTAGTTTTTCAGCATACAAAAACATTATTATATGTCTTGGCTTTGGGGTTTCACGCAGACCGCAGAAGAATGTTTGGATTTACTGAAAGAAACAAATAAAGCAGCCTCTGTTTTGCATCACAAACACATCCTGGTGTCTCCTTTGCTTTTGAAAAGGACTGTCAAAGTCTGGATGGGATCCAATGTCAAATCCCTAAACTGTGCTATTCACTGATTCAGGTAGGTAGCCGTGTTGGTCTGACGCAGTCAAAATATATTTTAAAAATTAAAAATTGTCCAGTGGCACCTTAGAGACCAACTAAGTTTGTTCTTAGTATAAGCTTTCGTGTGCAAGAAGTGTGCATGCACACGAAAGCTTATACCAAGAAAAATCTTAGTTGGTCTCTAAGGTTTTCCCAGTAGTGATGTATGGAAGTGAGAGATGGACCATAAAGAAGGCTGATCGCCAAAGAATTGATACTTTTGAATTATGGTGCTGGAGGAGACTCTTGAGAGTCCCATGGCCTGTGAGAAGATCAAAACTATCCATTCTGAAGGAAATCAGCCCTGAGTGCTCACTGGAAGGACAGATCGTGAAGCTGAGGCTCCAATACTTTGGCCACCTCATGAGAAGAGAAGACTCCCTGGAAAAGACCCTGATGCTGGGAAAGATGGAGGGCACAAGGAGAAGGGGACGACAGAGGACGAGATGGTTGGGCAGTGTTCTTGAAGCTACCAGCATGAGTTTGACCAAACTGCGGGAGGCAGTGGAAGACAGGAGTGCCTGGCGTGCTCTGGTCCATGGGGTCACGAAGAGTCAGACACGACTAAACAACAACAACAACAAGGTGCCACTGGACTTTTTTTAAAATATTTCATCTTGCTATTCACTGCTCTACATAATACAAGTGCAAATGGGTCCCAAGATCCATTGGGCCACCAATGTTTTTCCAGCAACGGGTGACTAGTGAGACCCTCAGAAGCAGGACATACAGGGCAATAGTCATTGCCCCTGTTTGTTTGTATCCAGGATCTAGTTTTCTGATATCTGTGGCTTCTAAACCTGGATCTATTTTTCACCTGGGTTTTTGCCTTTCACTTTCCATGCCAGCATGTTACCAAAAACCCATGAGGGGACAGAAGCCCACCCAAAACCAATGACCCACTGGCTCCTTGCTGGAAAGTGACATTTCCTCCTTCCCTGAGGGTTTATGTCTTTCCTGGGGGGGGGGGGGTTATGCCATTTTCCCACCACCTTTTCCATATGCAAGTCAATGGAGAGAGGTATTTATCTGAGGGAGAAAATGCTGTGTACCTGAAAACCTGTTGTGGAGGAGCCAATCCCCACCAAAGACCCTTGGGGTAACATGTTTCTTGCTGGGAGACGGATACTGTCCTCACTTTTTCTAAGAAACCATGCTCTTTTTTCCTCACACACCCGGATTCCTAATGTACCCACCCCAGAACAGTTCTCTTTGCAGGGGAACCACTGCAGCTGTCAATCTGAAATCTGTCAGGAGTCATCCCCTCAGTCAGAAGAGAGGACCAATCTTCATATCCCTGTGAAAGGGATACACACACACAGACACACACAATTTTTTGTTGTTTCATCTGATAACAAGAATTGCCAGTATTTAGAGATGACTTTAAATCCTAACAACATTCTAATAATAAATTCAGTTTATGCAAACTACTGGGAAGTTGATTTCTGTTCTTCTTTTCATATTGAGTATACTGTTGTTGTTTTTAATGGGGCAGAACCCACTGAGAAATGGGGCTTATACAGGGGAACATACCCAGTGGGCTGACTCCCATTTTTAAGAAACAGAAAATCCATTTTTCCTAAGTGTTTCTATATGATCGGCAATAATAACTCACTGAATACATGATCTACCAAATGCTCACATGAAGCAAAGTTGACAGATAACAGGAAGCATTCACAGTTATCTGATCAGCTGTTGCTCCATGTTGCACAACTTCTAGGTAACATCAAACATCACTTGGGTTGATTAGTCACCAGGCAAACTATTCTCAGCTATGAGATCACTTCTAAAATGTATTTGTAGGGTTGTAATCAGTGCTTATCACACTCAGAGAAGACCCTTGATGTTGATGGACACAATTCACTTAGGTCTATTGATTTCAATGGGTTTACTCAGATTATAACCTACTTGACTACTGCCCATAGATTTTGGATTCTTAGCTTTCCCAGAGTGGGGCATAAATATATGTTTCCCTAATGTACATCTGAGAAAGGTTAAAGTGGAAAAAGGGTAAAGGAGATTGCAAAAATAACAGACATCCCAACCCATTGATTTTGGGGCACACCTGGCAGTGTCGATGTTCTGTGGATCTCCTTATGAGTGAAGGAGCTGTCCCATTCTCTTTAACAGACATCTCCACACATGTAATGGGAGCCAGTAAGAGACATTTGCCCAGTTGAAGAGAAGAAGAGTCTGGATTTGATATCCCGCTTTATCACTACCCTAAGGAGTCTCAAAGTGGCTAACATTCTCCTTTCCCTTCTTCCCCCACAACAAACACTCTATGAGGTGAGTGGGGCTGAGAGACTTCAGAGAAGTGTGACTAGCCCAAGGTCACCCAGCAGCTGCATATGGAGGAGTGGGGAATCAAACCCAGTTCACCAGATTACGAGTCTACCACTCTTAACCACTACACCACACTGGCTGGGCACAGAAGAGCCACAAACTATGACCATTCGCATCAGGAGAACTGGTGGCCGAGCAGAAATTGCAATGCTCCAGAGATCTTTCTCCATACGATCATTTTATGGGAAGATTCCAGGGATTGTACCTTAAACCTTCTGCTCTGTCTGTCACCAGTACCTTTTCCACATCCAGCTACCGCCCTTAGACCATCAGAGCATCACGATAAATAATCCAGTACTCTCTGCCTATCTGAGCCCCATATATCCATACATTTGTGCAATATATAAAATTAAACATGGTATCTGACAAACCAGTCCGGTCTCACAGATTTGCTCCTGTTCTTTCCATCTGCAGTGGACTAAGGCTCTCGTAGGAGGGTCAGAACTAGGAGATTTAGATGGCCCCTATTTCTTGAAAATGCAGCATATTAATTCCTTCCTCTACCCCACACCCCAGAAGCCAGGAATGTCTCATCCCTTGTTAAAACTTCGCAGCCCACTACGATTTGAAAGCTAGCACACTTACTGAAAGACCTGAAGAGGAAAAGTCAGCCAGCGGAGAACAGAGAATGATATCAATGCTCTGATCGTGTCAGTTCCAAAGCAATCGTCAGTCTCTGGGCAAGGACTTACCACAAGTGTGCAGCACAGGAACTTGTTCATTGTGGTTGCTTTCAAACCCTCAGGGATCTGGGAAAGCAATCAGGCAGTTAGGGAGCGCTCTGGTCTCGTAGCAGCTTGCAAACAGTGGCCCAGCACATTAAAAGCTCGTTTATATATATATCTGCAGCCCCATGCAACAGGAAACCCTGGCTCAGCTTTGAGTACTCATTCCCTCCCCACGAGCAATTTCTTTTTGATTTTTTTTTTTTAAAAGGAACCTGTCGATGATTTCATGCAACTCCTTTCAGCGGTATTTAACCACAAGCTGGAAAAAAAAAGGAGGGAGTGTCAGGATCCGGGCACAGCGATGGGTTAACTAATTACTGTCTGGCAGTCACCGCCTCTGCTGTGTTACTGCCCACCCCTTTTCTGGGCAAAGAGGGGGAGTCCAAAGCAGACTCACCTCCAGGACAACAAGGGGCGAGTTATTCACAGCCTGGCTGTTCTAGAAACAAAAGTATAAAAATATCCTCCTGCAACCAGCTCATCCTTAAGGTGTCTTTCCTTTTTGGTAGTAAAGTTTTGGGGTTTTTTTTGCTTCCGATGCCCTGAACTAGAGCTGAAATGAGCAATCCTTCTCACTTTGTGATACATGGTTTTACACTTTACCTCCTTATCCAGTTGACACTGCTATGAAGGTCCATATTTTTACTGATGCATTCAAGACATTTTTTTCAATTATGTTTGACGCCGCCATAAACCCTGTAAGGTAGCCCATTCTTAGTCCTACAGTACAGATGGGGAAAGAGGGTTAAGACAGCTATAGCAGGTTTTCTTTGGAATTAAGTATTTTTGTTTGGCTCATGTGTCTTGTTTCTTTGAAATCGTCAGAATAGAAATATCATTTCAAAATGACGATGGGTAGGAACATATCAGGGAAGCTGCCTTATACCATCAGACCACTGGTCCATGTAGCTTGGTATATCCAACTCTGAATGGTAGCAGCTACTTAAGAGTTTCAGGGAGGGGGCATCCCTGTCCTACCTGGAGATGACAGAGGTTAAACTTTCCCTTTAAACCTTTAACTTTCAGCATATAAAGCAGATGTTCTACAACTGAGCTATAATCTTTCTTTCCCCCAGAGCTAATTCAGGATGAATGTCCTATTCTCATCTTCCCCTTGGCCGTGTTTTCCTCCCCATTCACAAGGCTGAGGAATTAAGCTCACAATTTCAGCAAGGGATTACTGTAAATGTTGAGATAAAGGTTGCCTACTGCATTAGATTCGTCTATCGGTGTTTAAATTTGTTCCTTCACAAAATAACATAGACACGAACCAACTGTGGAAGATGGAAACTGTTTGAAAGTGAATTTACAGACCTCCTCCAAACAAATGTACAGTTATCTGTCCTGTGATGTGGTTCGGGGGTTAGTGGGTTTGGGGAAGGTTCAATCTGAACTGGAGAAAAGTTGGCTGAACTAGGCACATATTGGCTAGTGCCCATGTTAATACCAACACTCCTCTACACGGCGAAGCCTCAGAGCAGTTTTGCAAGTGTTTCAAAAACGTAAATGCATGTTTTGTTTTGGGTTGATTTTTTTAAAAAAACAACAACCCAAGGTGGATAAGCAAATATGCACAAAGAAATGTGTTACTTAAAAAAGAACTTGCGGACAGCTCTCTCGATGCAGAAAGGCTAACACACCTCTTCAGCATGGGAAGAAACTTGCCAATTCAACTTTCATCTTGCTACTATGAGTGCAAGCACAGGTTGAAGTAAAATGAACTCACTGTGACCACAAGGCTTCACAACAACTCAGGCAGTGGGGGGGGGGAGGGGGGAGAGGTGTTCCTCAGACTCTCTGTCACTGATTATTTATAACTCAGAAATTCATCTCCTGCCCACCCACCCCCCGCTCTGAGTTGGTTCAAATGACCATTCACAAAAGGCAGATGATTCATATGACCACCTTGACTCCAGCCTTGCTTTTTTTAAAAAAAAAAAATATTTTTTATTAGGAAATTCAACAAGAATTTCAGTCCAGTTCATTTTGTTGTTTCTTTAAGTACTTTGTAAAAGCTTCCCATTCTTCCTTAAAATCACAGTTGCCCTTATCACGTAGTTTTTGTGTCAGTTTTGCCAATTCCACATAGTCCATCAGTTTCTCTTGCCACAGTTCTTTGGTTGGAATTCCTTCATTCTTCCATCCCTGTGCTATTAGGACTCTTGCTGCCGTTGTCACATACATGAAAATGTTTTTTCAGTTTCCTTGCTAATAAGGTGGAACAACGCATTGCTTTTAGGCCTGTGATTCTTTAAAGGGGCTGTTTTCATTATATATTTTTTGCAATATGCAGCTATTGAGGCTACAATTTGAAAGGGATCTCTAGTATGAGGTGTGTGTGTGTGTTTGTTGTGTTTGTGTGCATGCATGTTGGTGGGGAATGCCTTCTCTACTCTCACCTCTTGTGCAATTTTCCTGCCGAATATCCTCCCCCTGCTGTTTTTACTTCCCAGCCCCATAAGAGGGGGGTGGGGGAATATACAGCATCCCATATCCATTCCCCACTGGATTGGCGTGGTTGTGGGGGCAGCTTGGAAGGATTTTCCTTGGGGAAACAACCTGAGGGGAAAGGTTACAAAACCTCTCCTTCCTGTCCTCTCCTTCCAAACTCCTTCTATGGACTGAATTTCCAGAAAACAACAACAAGGACGCCTAAAAAGCATCACCAAGCTACACAGAACATGCAGTTCCGTCCTAAGTCTTCAAACGTCATTGCTAGCTCACCTGACCACATATACCTAGGTTAGTCATTTGTGGCTAACAGATGAAAGGGAAAAAATAAGTAACTTTCTTCCAGGTTACAAAAGTGTCTTGTCTGGCTTCCCAGAGGTCTGTTCTTATTTGCCATGATCAACCTGGTGTGCAGCTATTGACAACTCTGCTTATTATCACCATCATCATATCTAACCCGGATCTTTCTTTCCTTGGAAGATCACTAGCACGCACACTTGCTTCCGGCAGGAATCTTGGTTTTGGGATTCACACCAGTTTAATGCTTTGAATTTGCTTTGACGTTCAGCTTTGATTCATTCACATCTGTTAAAATCAAAGCAGGGCATTTTTTCTGCTGCTCTCTGGTCCCAACGGCAAACACCTGACCACAACCGCAGGTTCCGTAAACATCTTACATAAATCCCCAGATTCATAAACACCGATTCGCAAATAATGAAGCGACAGTAGTTTCGACAACATAAAGTTTTGACAGGGAAATGCTCTTCCCCCTTGCCTCGCCAAACTTAGCCCCCAGCATTCAAACTGACCAAAGAAGGGCAAGGAGGATGGGGGTGAAGAGGAGCAATATCATATAACCACATGTGGCCATGGCTATCCCAGGTGATTCAAAGGTAGGGATGGAGGGGGGAGTTTGGCTCAGTTAATATTTTTAAGGCGAACCTACCTAATTTGCACTCCCTGAAACACTGCATGAACATCCACATACAAAATTTTGAATTTTGTCCCACCTTGGAAGAATGGCAGATGCAAGTAATAGACTATATGGAGATGGCAGAAATGACTGGCAGAATCCGAGACCTGGGAGAAGAGTCGGTGGAAGAGGATTGGAAGAAGTTCAAAGACTACTTGCAGAAACACTGCAAAATTTATGAATGTTAAAATGATGTTGGAAATAGAAATAATATGGCATTAGTGACAAAGTTAGAAAGAGTATGCAAAAATGAATCAAAAAAGGGTGAAAAACTAGAGTTATGTTATGTCAAATGTAAATAATATGGTATAAGTAATGAATTAAAAAGAGAAGAAAGATCGGAGACATAATAGGTTGAATTATATAATTAACAATGAGATTTGAAAGAGGGTAAGGATTTGCTGAATTTGATTGGGCAAATGGGAACACAAAAAAGGGAGGCGTGAGGAAGTCAAGAAACAGGGTTAAATAAGTATAAAGTTTAAAATTGGATTTTTTCTTTTTTATGTTTTTTTACTGTCTTTTTTGATGATTTTCTTGGTGTATTTTTTTGTGTATTTTTTTTGTGCATTTTTGGCTATATCTGTTTTCTTTTTCCTTGTTGTATGTATGTATGTGTCTTTTTGTAAAACCTTAATAAATATTTTTTAAAAAAACAACAAAATTTTGAATTTTGCAACATTGTTCTCCAGCAAAGTAATGTGTTCAGAAATGCGTGTACTAGGTATTCTAATAATAATAATAATAATAATAATAATAATAATAATAATAATAATATTTTTTTATTTATATCCCGCCCTTCCCAGCTGAGAGCTGCTCAGAGCAGCTAACAACAATAAAGGTAACACAGCATTCTAAAATCAATTCATTCTTAAATCAATTCAATTCAAATTAATGGCAACCATTGGGCATATAAATGCATATACTTGTGAAAAGAACATAAAAGTGTGTTATGTTGCAAATTTTTGCAAATTTGGCAAAACTGCATGCAAAAACACGTACTGGTATATTAGTAGAAATTTGCACTGAAATACGAATGAGGACTTCTTTTCCCCAAAACTAATGTGCAGATTAATTCTGCAATCCTAAAGCTGCTGCTGCTACTGGGAAATCCAAAGCCTACATGCGCAAAAAGGCTGTCAATGGCTACTAGCCATGATGGCTATGCGCTGCCTCCATGGTCAGTTATGCTTCTGAATACTAGTTGCTGGGAACTACAGGAGGGCAAAGGTTTCTTGTGCTTGAGTGTCAGGGCTGGTTCAGCTGCAGCTCAGCAGCTCAGAGATTGGCAATAAAGTTGATACAATACAAACAGAGAAACCTGCCAGAACTGATGATCGGGGCCTCCCACTTCCCCCCAATTCTCCTCCCCATCCGGCTGTTTCCCATGCAGTGTTAACCCCCCCCCCACTTGGGGGGGCTGCGCTCTCTGTGCTTGTTGCTCTGCTACATGCAAAAGTCGCTGAGACCTTGGAGACAAGGGAGGAGGGGAGCTGAATACAGTAAGACTGGCAGGCTCCTGTGAATCTGTTGCAGCCTCAGCCTTCCCCTCTCCTTCAGCTGCCTGTCCTATGTCTGCAGTGCTTTCTGCCTCTTCTTCCTCTCTCTCACTTAAGCCTGTGGTTTGTTCAGCATCCAGCCATTCTGCCTCCCCCCTTCATCCTCTGACCTGCCTTCCATGTCCCAACACCACTCCCCTGGCTTGAAGCCTTCCTCTTCTGAGGCTTCTCTGGGGGTTTCTCTGGCAGGAGCCTCACAACACTCTTCATTGTCCAGCTAGTCTCTGCTTGTTGGTTTCCCACAGGCATCCAGTTAGCCTCTGTGAGAACAGGATACTGGACTAGACAAGCCCTTGGCAGGCTCTTCTTATGTTCTGTTTAACTGTCCATCCGAAGCCCTGCTAGGCTCTCAGCAGCAAGACATAAGTCAGGTCAGCAGAGCTCTTGCTCTTGCACTCCTCCAGGCTTTTGGGTTTTATTCCCCTTTGTTAAACACTTTCCCTCCTACTGGGGACAATCAGAAGGAAATTCACAGGGCCAGCTTCTGAGAACATACTACAAAGGCCAACTGCTGAATTGCCTGGGCTGTAAGCATTCAACAGAGCTAGGTGCACAGCTGTAATGGGAAACAGACCCAGGTTGCTGAAAAAGTTAGATTTAATTTTTCATTTTCCTGGAAATATAAGAATGCTGCGTATTTCATCATTTTGTAAAAACAGAAGAATCATTCTAGGAGTCAGCGCATGAGCCCATCTTGGCACAGGGCCACCACCCAAGTCTTCTTTTGGACTGTGCAGACGTTGTCAGTTTTTGGAAGAAATACTGTCACGTTTGGCTTTGTGATGCAAGATACTAATCAGGCCCGGGCACTGTCAGAAACACGAAGGATTATGGATAACTCAGTCACTGCCAAAAGCAACTGCTTCCCTTTGGGTAGTGCATTGTAGTGCCTCAGCAATCATTTTGGATGATCTAGCAGGTGTTTAAGCCACAAATTTTACTTGCATTTGCCATTCTAGTTATCAGAATGGTTGGTGGGAGGCTCTTGTTACGGATTTCCTACTGGATTTCTGTGAGCAGGCCTGTGTAGGTTATAGACATCACTGGTGTTTTTTAATTTTTTAATTTATTTCATGAAATGTATACAGTGGTACCTCGGGTTAAGTACTTAATTCATTCCGGAGGTCCGTATTTAACCTGAATCTGTTCTTAACCTGAAGCACCACTTTAACTAATGGGGCCTCCTCCTGCTGCTGTACTGCCAGAGCATGATTTCTGTTCTTATCCTGAAGCAAAGTTCTTAACCTGAAGCACTATTTCTGGGTTAGCAGAGTCTGTAACCTGAAGCGTATGTAACCTGAAGCGTATGTAACCCGAGGTACCACTGTACACCGCTCGATTGCAGAAAAAATCATCAAAGCGGTTTCTGAAGGAAAAGGAAAAGATAAAACAATACCATTATGTCTACAAAACTTACCCCTGCTGAAATCCCTCATGGCTCAGAGAGAATCTGAGTTTTTGGAAGGTGTGTGAAGGACAGCCACCTATAGGGTTGCCATAGTTTGAAGAGCAAAAAAAGAGGACACATTTGCCAACTTTTAGCTATGGATTACTATGACGACTCTACCCATGAAAAAAAGAGGATGTGTCTGGGAAAAACCCAGGACAACCTGTTTCCTGGGAAGCCTACTCCATATTCTCAGCAAATAAAATGGCCTGAATGGAATCTTACTGCCATGTTATCTATGGAACAGAAAAAGCAGCCTCTCTGGGTCACACGCTGAGAGACATCATCTAAAAACTACAAGCAGTCGCTTCTGCCAAAGTTTCATGAAACATGAATCAGGCATTGTTGGTTACACCCTGAAACCACCCAGTGCACACTTTCGGGGTGTGAGGAACTTAAATTAACAATGTAGCTGGTGTGTAAGAAGTTATTGGAATTTTGAGAAATAGGAACAGATGCTTCTCTAGCTTGGTCTAGCAAGGATCCCACATGAATGTAGCAGCAGTGCTACCAGAAAATGAAACAGTTATTAATATTCACTACCATTTACTGGAATAATACATTTAGGTCGCCTCCAGACTGTCAGTATTTTACAGGAGGGATCCATATCGGAAATTTAGGTTTGCACAATAGAGTGGATTTTAAAGCGCAACAAATCCACTTAAAAAAATTAGAACTTTTTGTGCTTCAGATGGGGGAATGCGCTGAAAAATGTGGGGCTTCAGTTACATTTGAAATTTTATTTATGTTTTAAGTTAACTTTTTTGCATGTGTCTATGACTGAAATTTTAAAAATGATTATTATTATTATTTATTTATTATTATTATTTTATAAGATTTTTATTGGGTTTTCACATTTTATAAACACAGACACACACACACGGACAAAGACAACACATATAAAATTTCATATCCTTACTTTCCTAACCCCAGTTCTTGACCTCCCCCCACCCCCCCTTCATACATCCTAATTCAATTAAATTAGCTCAGCAAGTTCATATCTCTCATCCTTTACATATTATTATTATATATATATATATTTAAAGAAATACTTAATTCTTATTACTTGGCCAAATTTTACTTATCCAGTTTCCTTATAAACATTAAATCCTTTTCTAAGGTCGACTCGAATTCCTTCCACGAATTTCCCTTTTATCTTAAAAATAGGTCATAATAATCAAACACAAAGGTCATAAACATATTTTTAAAAATTCTTTCCCCCCCCCCGCCCCGGTTTCTGTCCCTTCCCAATGTCCCCATGTCCACAAAAACAGTCTTTAGCCTGGATTCCTCACATCTGAGGCCTTTAAATCTCTGTCAGTCTCTCTCTGCCGATTTTGTTGGTAGCCCTCTTTGTTGGTCCTCAGGTCTCGAAGGAGTTCTAGCTCAGTTTCATCAGATTTTCTTCCATCCAAAGTACTTGACACCAGCTGCTGCGAAAGGTCAGCCAATCCATGCTCAAAGAGGAAGCCCCAATCATATTTCTTATTTCTTTTAAATTCAAATATTCCAAGTGTTCCAGGGGCTTCCTCCCTCCTCTTTCGCATCTCTCGCAAGTTTGTAATCCAAAGGTCTTCTTCTTTGTATTTTGACAATGTAGGCTTGTGGTTGGTACTCTCCATCTGTACTGGCCTTTGTTCCCTCTCCTCCTGTTCCGAAGTTATCTCTTCTAATTCAGCTGCAGATTTTTTCCCGGTCAAGTCCATTGTGCATTCAGCAGAGTTAATTATTTTAGAGTTCAAGGTTATAAGTTGTTTACTCATAACCGTAGTCTGCTCCTGCAACTTTCCCACAAGAAAGAACATTCTTTCTATTTCTGCCTGTAATTTTCCATCTGCAGCCATTGTAGTGTTTCAATGTTTCCCCTAGGGGGATTCTGGTTACTTAATAGTCTTTTCCCAACAGTCCGTTACTTTGTTATTTCACTGCTTTGTTCCCAACCATTTTAATTCAAATATAACAAATTTAGTCCAGAAAGGTGTTAAATAATAAGATTTTTAACTTTCACTGCCCGTTTGACAGCTCCTTTGACAGCTGTCAAACTCCTTGTTCCTTTTTCTCCAGCTCACATACAGGACACTCCCGGGTCTGGGGGGGTTTAAACAAAAACTTCTAAAATTCCAGTCTTACTCTCCAGCACAAATCTTCTTGTGTCAAATTCATGAAAATATTATCTTTTAAAAAACACCAAAAAGAAAAAACTCTCCACCTTAGTTCTCCGATCCTTGCTTTAAATCTTCTGTAAGCAGGGGGGGTGCGGACTTCCCTTTAGCACATCCCCCGATCGTACCGAATTCAAGGATAGAAATTTTAAAGTCCAAATTCCATTCTACTCACGGATTAATTAAAGTCCAAATTTCAGGGAAGAAAGTCAGCAGTCTCCGGCCATGGCTCGCGGCTTCGCTCCACTGCAGTAGCGGTCCACTCACAGCACCACGCCACTCCCCGTACCCTCTCCGCAGCCTTTAAAAAGGCTCTTCGTGGGTCGGGGGGGCGCTTTAGGTGCCCGCCGAGTCACCAAGTCCGCAGGCTTCCGCGCCTGCAGTTTCTGAGGGTCCCCGCGTCGCCGTCGCGGTAGAACCCTTCTCCAGTGGAGCCGATTCCCTCCGGAGCTCGGAGGGAATCCGCCATTAACCAGATCGCGCTAACCCGGAAGTCTGATTATTATTATTATTTAAAAAAGAAAGAAATGAATGTGGGATGGATGAATGAACGAAAGATTAATAGGAAGACACAGATAAACAACCTGCAAGTGAATTGGGATGAATTCAGCGTGAATGTTCATTGTCGTGTAACCTCCCAGCGAGCTGTATTTGCAAGGGACAAAGAGGGCATTCCATCACGTGACTCCGGGTGGTTTACAAAACAATACAGTGGTACCTTGGTTCTCAGATGCCTTGGTATACTCAAACAACTTGGAACCCAAACACTGCAAACCCAGAAGTAAGTGTTCTGGTTTGCGAACTTTTTTTGGAAGCTGAATGTGCTCCGTTTCAAGAGTTACACTTTCGTGGTTTGAGTGCCACACTTCCGTTTTGAGTGTTACGCTGAGGTCTTTCTGTTTTTGCTATTTATTTTGCTTTTTTGTTTTTGTGGCTTTGTGTGTGTGTGTGTGTGTGTGTGTGTGTGTGTGTGAGACTGCGTGGAACCCAGTTCAGCTACTGATTGATGGATTGATTGTGCGACTGCAGTACATTGTTTATTGCTTTCATTTTATAGATCAGTGGTCTCATTAGATAGTAAAATTCATGTTACATTGCTGTTTTAGGGGATGTTTTTAAAAGTCTGGAATGGATTAATCCATTTTGCATTACTTTCTATGGGAAAGCACGCCTTGGTTTTGGAATGCTTTGGTTTTGGAACGGACTTTCGGAACAGATTGAGTTTGAGAACCAAGGTACCACTGTACAAAGAACACAATATAGTAAGAATGTAATGATTGCAACATTGTAGATGTTCCTTTCCCCCCTCCAATTTTTTTATTGATTTTAACAGATATAACATATAAAACATACAAAAGAAAACACATTACAATACTACAAAAAAGAAAGAAAAAATAAGAACACATATTCCTTCTAAAGTTCATTTTAAATTCCATTGTTAACTGACTTCCTCAAATCCTCCCTAACTGAGTTTCATTGTATCACCTTGTAACAGTTCTCCAAGATCATATTTCTACTACAGTTAACTCCTTCAATTTACTATCTTCATCTCTTTTCTTATTGACTTAAATCCATATTACTATACAACATTCTTATTCTAATCCTAGGCCTGTTTGATGCTTTCAAGTACTTTCAAATTATCTTATATTACAATATTTAGCTAAGTAATCTTTAAATTTCTTCCAATCTTCTTGGTGTTCCTCTTTTTCTGATCGCGGATTCTTCCAGTCAGGTCAGCCAGCTCCAAAAACTCCCAACATCTTCATCTGCCATTCTTCTACCGTTGGTATTTCTTGAGATTTCCAATTTTTAGCTAACAGCAGTCTTGCTGCTGTGGTGGCATACAAAAATAACCTAACATCTTTTGGGGGCAATTCCAATCCTATTATTCCAAGTAAAAAGGCTTCTGGTTTCTTTACAAATGTATACAGTGGTAGCTCGGGTTAAGTACTTAATTCGTTCCAGAGGTCTGTTCTTAACCTGAAACTGTTCTTAACCTGAAGCACCACTTTAGCTAATGGGGCCTCCTGCTGCTGCTGTGCCGCTGGAGCATGATTTCTGTTCTCATCCTGAAGCAAAGTTCTTAACCTGAAGCACTATTTCTGGGTTAGCGGAGTCTGTAACCTGAAGCGTATGTAACCCAAGGTACCACTGTATTTCAACATTTTTTTCAACTCATTATAGATCTTTTCCCAGAAGTCCTTAACCTTAGGACACAACGTTGTAGATGTTTCTAACTAGCTTCTTATTGATGTAAACTCAATAAAACCCTACTTTCTCTTGCTTGATCATTGGATGATGTGGAGATGGGGGAGTCTTGGAAAAGGGAAGCCTTCATCAACCCATTTCACTTGTTTCTTCACACCTACAGGGATGGCTATTTGGGATGCACAAGCGAAGGCAGAAAACAACAGAACCGTGAAAGTTGAAAATTCCTGCTTTTGCTCTGAAGTGTTGTCCATAGAAGAACCTCCTTATTGATTCAGAACTATCCATGTTGCCAGCAGCATCTTCTTTTCCTCTTCTTCTTGCTCCCAGTATTTGCCTTCCCGTCTTGCCTGTTATGATCGTTAAAAAAATCTATTTTCTGTCCGGCCTGTCATTATAATAACTGAATCTATAAATGGACTTGCGCTTTAATCCTTCCTTCGCTCGCGGTGAAGGGAATGTGGAAGCTGAATACAGTGAGTCAATGTACGGTGGCAGGTGAATATTGTATCATCGAGGCAACCAAGTTTTTTTTCCAGAAGGATATTTCTGGAGCTCTATCAACAAGCAGCAGCCAAACAACAGCTTTCCTGATTCCGGCCGCATCCTTAAAAATAACTTAGCAAGCCAAGGCCAGCTCAGATGCTTGCGAGCCAACATGGTAACATAAGAACATAAGGAGAGTCCTGCTGGATCTGGCCAATGGCCCATCTAGGCCAGAATCCTGTTCTCGCAGTGGCCAACCAGATGACCCTGGGAAGCTTGGAAGAAGGATCTGAAGGCATGGCATGTGGTTGGCAGATCCATTTTCATGGGAAGCCCTTATTGGGATTAGAACACGCAATGTTTCTTCCTTCCCAAATGGAAGCTCTGTGGCAGAGCCATACAAAAGAAGAAGAAGAGGAGGAGGAGGAGGAGGAGGAGTTTGGATTTGATATCCTGCTTTATCACTACCCGAAGGAGTCTCAAAGCGGCTGACATTCTCCTTTCCCTTCCTCCCCCACAACAAACACACTGTGAGGTGAATGGGGCTGAGAGACTTCAAAGAAGTGTGACTGGCCCAAGGTCACCCAGCAGCTGCATGTGGAGGAGCGGAGACGCGAACCCGGTTCCCCAGATTATAAGACTACCGCTCTTAACCACTACACCACACTGGTGTAAGGTCCTTAAGTTCTGGCAAAGGTGCTTACCATTCATCTGAGGACTAAATAGAGGCTGCCTCTCCCTAGTACAGTGGTACCTCGGGTTACATACGCTTCAGGTTACATACGCTTCAGGTTACAGACTCCGCTAACCCAGAAATAGTACCTTGGGTTAAGAACTTTGCTTCTGGATGAGAACAGAAATGGTGCGGCGGCAGCGGGAGGCCCCATTAGCTAAAGTGGTACCTCAGGTTAAGAACAGTTTCAGGTTAAGAATGGACCTCCAGAACGAATTAAGTTCTTAACCCGAGGTACCACTGTATAGGAGATCTCCTACCATTGGCATTCGTCTGACTGAGTCCTGCTCCTAATACCATTGCTTTGCCAAAATAGTAAGTCATGAGGACAAGACATTTTGCTGAGTGCTCACCCCACTGCTGAGACAAGCTTTTCTAAAGGAGTTTGGACCTCTTTACCCCTCTTGGCATTTTGGAGATAATAATAATAAAAAAACCTTTCTTCTTTGAAAAGTCTTCAGGTGCAAAGGCCTGTTTTCCTGCTGTAATTGTGCTTTCACTTAAAAAAATAAAATCCTTGAGCTTTGGAAAGGTAGCTTAAAAATGTTTGAGAATAAATCTACGCTGGCATTTTGAACCGCTTTGAAACTGAGTTAATGATTCTTACCAGGGGTGCCAACTTGAATAAAATATTGGGGAGGGCAGGTCAGCTCTACCGCACACAACACAACACAACACAACACAACACAACACAACACAACACAACACAACACACACACACACCATTTGAACGGCAATGCATGCCCCTTGAGTCATGCAGAATAGTTTCTCTCCCTCCCTCATAACACTACAACTTGTAGACATCCAATGAATCTGAATCTGGAAAATTCAGGAGAAATAAGAGAAAGCACTTCTCCACACTGCATAGTTAAACCATGGGATTATCTTTACCAGAGAAGAATGGCAAAATAAGCTGTTGGATTATGCCGAAATGGCAAAACTGACCAGAAAGCTCAGGAACCAAGAACACCAAAACTTCAGTAAAGAATGGGGGGGGGGGGATTATAATTTACTTGAGCAACCACTGTAAGCTGATGAAAACAGTAGCAGGATTGCAATAACACTTATAATGTAGAAGATATTATGGATAAAAAGTAGAAGCATATAATTTGGATGATGAAATAATATGCAGTTGAAAAGGTTTATAATAGGACCCACGGAGGGGATGGTGGGAAGTCTAGAGATTCGGAGTAATCTCCAAATATGGATATGTATTTTGTATTGTTATAGCTCTGTGCTTGTAAAATCAAATAAAAATTATTTCAAAAAAACCCCAAACAAACATGGGATTAACTCCCACAAGATGTCGCAATGTCCACCAACTTGGTTTTCTATAGGCATCTGGCCGGCCACTATGTGAACAGGATGTTGGACTAGATGGACCATGGACCCGAACTAGCAGGACTCTTCTTTTGTCCTTGTTATTTTCATTCTTAACTAATTCCTGGTGCAGGTTAAAATTTTGGGTTTTTTGACTGGGCAGTGCCCATTCCGTTCTAGACTCAAAGTGATGGCCTACCACTTAATCCAAGAGATTGGTTATGTATGCATTGCAGGCATGAACTCTCACCCTTCAGGATCAAAGAGCTGCTCAGAGATGTTCCTCATCAAGGGGCTCAACTGATGTGGTCAACCTTGTTCTGCCATTAGAGGCTGAATTCCTAAGTGCCCTTATGGGAAAGGACCTTCTTCCAGAACATTCTTCTCCAATCTACCCATCTAGAAGGTCAAAGAGTGCATTGGCTTTGGTGAGATGGCACAAATATCCGAGAAATCCAATTCCAGGGAAACGACTGCTATGTTTGCTCAGTGCCCTCTTGATCTTCTTGGCCTCGGTTTGCTTACTCTATAATGAGCGCTATTGAAGTGGGCAGGAGTATTCCTGCAACATGATTCAAAGAGTCTCCATCCATCCAGACAGCTTTAATCGCTTGCGCAAAGACCCACTTTGACACTGAAAGCTCATTATTCATGGCTGTATCTGATAAGCCAGATTTGGCTGGTGCCAGTTTCAACATCTCCTCCAGTTACAAGCCATTGATCCAAAAGAAGCAGCAAAGTGTTATCTTTTTCTAAATCTATTGCAAGTTATGGACGTTGGAAGTGATACAAGATAAGCTCTGACCAGTACATTTTCTTGACAGATTTCTCCCGCCGCCACCTCCTTTCATCTCTGGCTAAATTATGCTTCATGACGCTGTGATTTGGTTAACCAGCGGCAGCAGAGTTCTGTTATTTCAAGAACAGTTATAATCTATACCTTTCTTCTTTTGGGGCATCAGATCAGCTCCATTAGAATGACAGGAGGAGCTCATTTGAGACCTGGGTTTGGAATTGAATCAGCCTTGGTCACTCTGATGGATGGCCATTATTGGGAAAGAGACCAGAGGAGTGTGGCCCTGCCTCTCTTGCTTGAAATTTTGGTGGCTTTTGATACCATTGACTATGGTATCCTCCTGGGCCAGCTCTGTGGGATGAGTATTAAGGGTGCTGTTTTCAGTGGTTCCATTCTTACTTGCAGAGAGTAAAATCTGGAGACTGTTCCTTGGACCCACATCAGTAATGTCATGGCATTTCACAGGCCACTATTTTGTCCCCATCTAAAGGAAGGCTTTGGAAGTGGTCATGAAGAGGTTTGGGACAACGTGTTATCAGTATGCTGATGAAACCCTACTCTGTTTCTCTGATTCAGGATAGACTGGGGACTGAATGCCACTGAGCTCAGCTGAGATGGAGATCTGTTGCACCCTAAGCTGCACGCAGTAGGTGGTCTAAACCACAGAGCCTAGGGCTTGCCGATCAGAAGGTCGGCGGTTCGAATCCCCATGATGGGGTGAGCTCCCGTTGCTCAGTCCCAGCTCCTGCCAACCTAGCAGTTTGAAAGCTCACCAAAAAGTGCAAGTAGATAAAGAGGTACCGCTCCGGTGGGAAGGTAAACGGCGTTTCCGTGCACTGCTCTGATTTGTCAGATGCAGCTTAGTCATGCTGGCCACATGACCTGGAAGCTGTATGCCGGCTCCCTCGGCCAATAAAGCGAGATGAGCGCCGCAACCCCAGAGTCGTCCGCGACTGGACCTAACGGTCAGGGGTCCCTTTACCTATACCTTTAAGCTGCACACAAATGGGCTACACAAAGGAAAACCGGCTAAAAACAAACCATAGCACTCACTTTGTTTTTACGGGTCAAGGTGGAAAGAATCTTTCTTGAACCATGAATCATGCTGCAGTTCTCCAGAACCCCCCAAACTGCCCTGTTACAAGGGCAAGAGAAACAGCTATGAAATGCAGTTTGCTGTCAAGCAACATCTGGCGTCTCTCCTTCTGCCTTAGATGGAGAGAAGAAACTGGGATGCTGCATTGGCTGCAGGCATCTCCTTTTTATACGGATGCATTGAAAGCAAGATAAGAAGACGCCTTTAGAAATTTCCCTTCTGCCTCCATGTGCTATTCAAGTACATATTGCTGCATTTCCAATGAAAACTTCTTCGTCTTCCTCTTCTGTGACGTGCTTCTGTTCAGGGTTCCAGACACTTCCTTCCCACTTGCTCCTCATACCCAAGGTTACCATTTTCTTCTCTTTTCTCCTCTGTTTGTAGGGCTGGCAAAGAACCTAATGCCAAAGAATCCAAGGAAAGGAGAACAGATTCCTTGAAGTTGTTGATCAGCAGTTAGCAGTACCTGCACAGGAACCCATGGTCTCCATTCTGAGATGAATTTGTTTCTAAATGTACAACTATACATGCAAATACATACATACATGCAAATACATACATCATGTATGTAGTGATGCATGGAAGTGAGAGCTGGACCATAAAGAAGGCCAATCGCCAAAGAATTGATGCTTTTGAATTATGGTGATGGAAGAGACTCTTGAGAGTCCCATGGACTGCAAGAAGATCAAACCAATCCATTCTGAAGGAAATCAGCCCTGAGTGCTCACTGGAAGGACAGATCCTGAAGCTGAGGCTCCAATACTTTGGCCACCTCATGAGAAGAGAAGACTCCCTGGAAAAGACCCTGATGTTGGGAAAGATTGAGGGCACAAGGAGAAGGGGACAACAGAGGACGAGATGGTTGGACAGTGTTCTCGAAGCCACCAACATGAGCCTGACCAAACTGCGAGAGGCAGTGGAAGACAGGAGTGCCTGGCGTGCTCTGGTCCATGGGGTCACGAAGAGTCGGACACGACTAAACGACTAAACAACCACAACAATACATGCAAATTAGAACAAAATGTAAAACTTAAGCACACATGCATCTTCTTTGATCCTCTTTTTGGGTGATCCCTTTCCTTTATTTATTTTCGCAAGGCATAAGTGGTCAATCCAGTCTCTGCAGCCTGGCATTCAGAGGTCCCTTGTAGCATGCTAAGTACTCCCTTGGCTCTTTTGTTGGTGTCCCCCACCCCATCGGTATGTCTCCCCTAAGGATTTTCTGTACTTCTGCAAACCTTGGGGTTCTCCCAAGCCCAAAGTGGGCGCTGTCATTTTGGATCCACAAAGCAATAGCATTCACAGCCCGTTGCTGGTAATAGAGAAAAGGATTGTTCGTGAAAGTTTAGAAGCGGAAGAAGCAACGCAGTCATTTTGCCTCTGTTAGACAGCTATAAAAAAATGTTTTCTTTAAGCCTAATTATGTTCGGTTTCAGCTGCCTGTTGGTGGGCATGTATGTGGGTCCCTCCTACAGTAGATTTCTGTGTCTTGTGGTATACTTTGTTTTGCAGAAGAATAGCAAGAATACTTTTCATTTTCATTTGGAATAGACGAGGGAGGGTATTTGCTCTCTCTCTCTCTCTCTCTCTCTCTCTCTCTCTCTCTCTCTGTGTGTGTGTGTGTGTGTGTTCTGGTATAAACTACCCAAACTGTTGGGGTTTTTTTAATAATAAAAAACCCCCTAGAGGAACTGAATCTTTTGGAAAATCCCAGTCAGTTAAAAAGGTACGTTTTCTCTGAAACTTCCAAGCAAAGTGGGAAAAAATGGGCAAAGATAGGTCTTCATGTGGCCCATCTCATGAGGATGACAAGGAGGGAAAAACATATGTAAATGTTTACCCTCTTTCATCCCCTTCCATTTTTTAAAAAGTAGCACACTTCCTATTGTTTTTGCATACAATGCGTAAATTGCCATCTTAGCTCCCTGCATCATTGATCTGGGATTCTGATCTCCAATAACCCCTTCTGTGTAGCATTTGAGGGAGTGGGCTGGGCTGAGGACCAGCAGTACATTCAAGACAATCTGTTGTTGTTGTTGTTTAGTCGTTTAGTCGTGTCCGACTCTTTGTGACCCCATGGACCAGAGCACGCCAGGCACTCCTGTCTTCCACTGCCTCCCGCAGTTTGGTCAGGCTCATGCTGGTAGCTTCAAGAACACTGCCCAACCATCTCGTCCTCTGTCGTCCCCTTCTCCTTGTGCCCTCAATCTTTCCCAACATCAGGGTCTTTTCCAGGGAGTCTTCTCTTCTCATGAGGTGGCCAAAGTATTGGAGCCTCAGCTTCAGGATCTGTCCTTCCAGTGAGCACTCAGGGCTGATTTCCTTCAGAATGGATTGGTTTGATCTTCTTGCAGTCCATGGGACTCTCAAGAGTCTCCTCCAGCACCATAATTCAGAAGCATCAATGCTTTGGTGATCAGCCTTCTTTATGGTCCAGCTCTCACTTCCATAATCTACTTCAATATCACTTCCATGATCACTTCAAGACAATCTACTGAGGTCCAAACTGCATGTGACTCTTAACACATGCAAACAGCAGCCATCAGTCAGGATCATGCTTGTGACAGATTGGCAGGGGCATCCAATGTTTCATCCTCTGCTGTTGGTCGATCGGAAATCAATGCCACCTCTCAGAAACTGTCATTTGCCTTACAAGGGTATAACGGATCCCCACCAATTTTATATACACAGTGGTACCTTGGTTTACGAATTTAATCCATTCCAGAAGTCCGTTCTTAAATCAAAGTATTCTTAAACCAAAGTGTGCTTTCCCATAGCAGTGGGGGACTCAATTTACAAATGGAACACACTCAACAGGAAGCAAAACATGTTCTTATTCCAAGGCAAAGTTCACAAACCAAAACACCTGCTTCCGGGTTTGCAGCGTTCTTAATCCAAGTTGTTCATAAACTAAGCTGTTCTTAAACCAAGGTACCACTGTATATATAAATTGTACTACAATTTGCTCTTTGTAACTTTAAAAGGTATGCACAATGTTAAACATTGCATGGAATTTTGCCCTGAGCTCATGGTGATGGCGGCTTTTTCATAACTTTATTTTGTAAATTGTAGTACAATAAAAAAACCAACAGTAAGGAAACAAATGGTTACAGATCCCTCATGGGTCGTTGTTAAAGTATATGATTGGAAAAGTATGTCAAAGGATATGATTGGGGAGGAAGTGATGAGCATTAAAATCAGATGAGCAATATGGGAAACAGCTATCTGATATAGCCCCTCCAAAACCCAGCATGGCTAGTTGAAGGTCAGGGCTCTCAAGAGAAGCATTTATAAAAGTTAGGAATGGAAACCCATGTCAAATTGATTAGATGTAGTTTTGAGTTCATGGTTGAGGCAAAAATTCATTATTAGGGGCTTGGTGGTTGGCGGTTAAACCTCACTGGCTGCAGTCCAAACCTTGGCTTCCAACTATCAGAGCTCAGCAAGCACAGCAGGGCCAATACCCCATCAGAAGCGCTGCCCCACTCAATGGCTAGGATGGAAGGTGGGGGACTAGGAACATAACCACACCAGGCTGGAGCTGGACAGCCGTCAGACCTGGAATGGGTCGGATGTCGTTGCACAACAGCAGTGGAAACAGCTGAGGATTTAACAGCAGAAAGCTGGCTTAGCCTAACACACGCCCCTCCAGTCCAGTGCAAGAGAAGGTTTGTATTGCTCTCTTTGCTGGTAGGCTACATCTTCCTCGAAATTGCTTCTTCTTTTATGGACTGACATAAACTCGTTCTACCTTTTCCAACTAAAGGGGGTGGGAATATTCCACAAATGGAAAGCAAACATTGACTCTGGGCGTCTCGGTTGATGCCCATTAAAAAATAACAACGGTTCATTATTTCACATTGTTGGTTTAGCTGTAAATAAAAAAAGACATTTAGGGAACCGAGGAAGTCAGACGTGTAGATTTGATAGGTTTCTCTTAATGGGAAAATGTCACCGAAACCTGAAATCCACTTTTGTAGCACCAAGTTAACTTCTGCTTCCCAGGAACTTTGCTGCCTGGCAATTCAGGCCAAATGGCACCTTGCATGTAATTCCCTGAAACTGTCATCTAATGGTGTCTTATTATTGGGCAAAAATAATCTTTGGGTAGGGGCGCTTACATGCAGACCATCAGGAGAGTTGGGGGGCAGTTGTCCAGGGTTGAGAAGGGGGGTTTCCTTGGCAGCAACAGCATCTGAGGGGTGGGAGCAGCAGAACTGCAATCAAAGCTCAGAGCCGCCATTTAAATTTCCCACAATTCCCTAGGCCAATGGGGGACGCAGTGGGCAGTACATTACCAAGCCAGCTTTACAGTGCTTGTTTTTTGACACAGAAAACCTCGAAATACTACCTTGGCTCCCTGCCCACTGCTTCAGCAGATGCTCTTACATGTCAGAAAGTAAGTAAGCTTTATTCAACGCCTGCAGGCACAGATTACACATGGCCACATTGGCACCAAGCATTTAAAGCACTGTTGATGCCACTTTAAACATTCATGTCTTCCCCCAAAGAATTCTGGGAACTCTAGTTTGTTAAGGGAGCTGAGGGTTGTTAGGGGGCTCCTTTCCCCCCCTCCCAATGTGATTTAACAATTAATTTCTCTTCACATGAAACTCTGGGAATTGTACAGTAGCTGTTTTTTACATTAAGTTGTATCCTCCCTTTTAACCTTCAGACATTTCTTGAAGACTTTTTTTTTATTGCCCACGGGCCCATTCAGTTGTTCAATTTTCTTTGTTTAGGTGAGTCAGTCATTCTTGTGACAGCTTTGCATTCTTTCATGATACATTATGTCCTGCACAGCCTTGTTGTGTTCTGTTAGTGGGTGATAGATAAGTAAATAAATAAATAAAAAGGTCAAGGTCAAGGACCCCTGACGGTTAAGTCCACGACTCTGGGGTTGCGGCGCTTATCCTGCTTTACAGGCTGAGGGAGCCGGCACTTGTCCGCAGACAGTTTTTCCAGGTCATGTGGCCAGCATGACTAAGCCACTTCTGGCGCAATGGAACACTGAAACCAGAGCAGCGCATGGAAACGCTGTTTTCCTTCCCACTGGAGCAGTACCTATTTCTCTACTTGCGCTTTTTGGCGTGCTTTCGAACTGCTAGGTTGAAATAATCAATATCAAAAGGAAATAACAATTTTCTTGCCTTTTAGGGTCGTTCCAGGCTCTGTGGTAGTGTGAACAATGACAAATCATTTCCATAAATAGATAAATCACACGCTGACTCATACAACACCCAGCATGGTTTGCCCAGGGTAGATTCTGGCATTTCTAGAGGGGTCCTTCAAGGGTGCTGAGTAAATGCACCTTCGTCTCTTTTGCTTCCTGATCCTCAATTGTCCCTTCCTCAAATGTCCCTTCCTCAAATGGCCTTCCAGAGTATTTTTTAAACGGATGTCAGACTATGACTATGGGCCTTTGTATGAAATGTGTAGCTTGGCCCTCAGATTCCCACTCTATGTGGCTATTCAAATATTTGTGCAAGAGTTATACGCAGAAGATAGTTATGACTCAAAAGCTTATTATGTCTTGACAAAGGTATCTTTGCTAGTGATCTGCCTCTGCTTAGAAATGGCCCAAACATATCTTGCTATGGGGGAATTGTTTTGGCAAAATGGTTCATTTGTTTTATGCCACAGAATATTCATGTAAATGCTTTGATGATCCCTATTTATAAAAATAGCAGGCCAGCCTCCGGACTTATTCTGTCCATCCATAACTGCTGTTTCTTTCCTTTCCAATGTGCTGCACACAGTTGTACTTCAAGCAGGAGCTTTGGGTATGGTGGGGCATATAACTCTAGGCCAGTGTTTCCCAACCTTGTGCCTCCAGCTGTTTTTGGACTACAATTCCCATCATCCCTTGCCACTGGTCTTGCTAGTCAGGGATGATGGGAGTTGTAGATCAAAAACAGCTGGAGGCACAAGGTTGGGAAACACTGCTCTAGGCAGATGAACAAGGGTTTGCATGCAAGAAAGGTAGAGACTTTGGGTGCCCATATTATATTATATTATATTATATTATATTATATTATATTATATTAATATGTTGTTGACATCTGTCTGTCCCGAGAGACAATGGAGTGTGCCTCCATGGGTGAAGTCAAACTGTTCCATTAGCCGTACGGGATTGAAGTTCCATGGTACGCAAGCTTGGGCAGTGTGTAAGCAGGTCCTGGGCTGCCAAGACTGTTGGAGCCTCCATACGACCGAGCTGTAATGGCTATTCCTCCGGACGTATCATCCAGGCTCTCCTCCAACAGTGATTAATGACCTAGGTCTTTGAATGAGACTTCAGGCACGCTGTCCATTGCGCGAGTACTCAGAAAGCAGCAGAAGGAGCCAGAAATATGTGTGCTACATTGCTACTTTATTTCTAACTACGCAAGACAGAAAAGAATATGCGTCTGGTCTCTGTGAGAGACAGAAAACAACATAACAAAGAAACAGGAAACCAGTAACTGCAACATCCGTCTCCCATCTCCCGTGAGACTTCCAACAGTCTGGAATGTCAACAGAGTCTTATGACTCCAAGAACTGCACAGTGGCATAACAGAAACCTAACAAAAACAACATGACCCCCCTCTTGGTCTCACTGATGTGGTCCAAAGGAATACATTTGGCACCAGCTTGGCTGCAGGAGTTGCCAGAAGGAGGTGCCATCCAACTGTCTTAGGGACTCCACTCTGGTCTTGTGTAGGGTTTACTCCTTAGACTTTTCTTCTCCTGAAGAAATCCCACAAGAGCCTTCCTTCTCCTAGATGGGCTACCTTCCTAGGCTGACAAGCCACATCTGCCCCTCACTTCTCTCTACAGACTTCTTGACCATTGGACCCACTATTGGTCTGGTCCGGTCAATCTGCTGGAGCCTGTCTTTGCATGCAGGGGAAATCCCTAACTCACCGAGGGTTTGAGATCCATCGGCTATCCTCACCTGGTTTAGCCAGCCAGTCAAAGCCATTCCCCAGTGTGTGCCTGCTGTTGCATGCTGACAGCTTCTAGGAGCCACAGGTGAGTGCTGAGTGGGGACCAAAGGTGGACCAACTACCCCAGAAGGAGCATGACATATCCCGCACCAGAGATACTCCTCCTCCCTAACATTCCATATACCCCATGGAATAATCAACACCGTCATAATGGTTTGTATCCAAAGTAGTGTTAAGTAAATTGTATCATCAGCCAAAGTATTTCCATTTGCACAACAGAACTTTCTTCCTTTTCCTCCCCCCTCAACCTCTAAATCTCTTCTAGAGGGTTCCCTGGGGGTTCCCCCAACCCTCCACAGCAGATTTGCGGAGGGCAAGGGGCATATGCAGGGGGAGGAGAGGGGGGAACATTCTGTTGTGCTAGCAGAAATCGTTATGCTAATGGGGCACATTAATTGGATGACACCCAGTATTCTTAATTATTGGGTTCTAACTGTTTTTAGAACGCTGTTTAAAAATGCTTTACATCATTGATAAGTTTGCCACCCTGATCTCCTTCAGGAGGAAGAGTGGCAAACAAATTGATTGATTGATTGATTGATTAAATAAATAAATAAATAAATAAATAAATAACAATAGTATAGTATTCCTTTCCCACCCTATACCAAAAGTTCCTGTGGCAGGTTACATAATAAAAACAAAGCAGTGAAAAAGCAACGCCACCCATAACCTCAAACTCATAACCCATCCAAGACGTTACAGAGATGACACCAAAATCAGTCCTTCGATTTTCAATACTAGGTACTGAGTAAGTCCTAGCATGTGTGGTCCTTGTAATTCAACATAATAAGTAATAAGGTTGATACGGCTAAGTTTGTCCCTTTCCGATGCTGCCAAAGGCTATTATCCATCTTCAGGGATGATGATGTCTCTAGAACTCCGTTGGTGGTCCTGACCATTCTTGGCAATGCCAGAGACAAATGAAGAAGCAAACAAACAGCCTTCTCTCCTGGGTCTGCATCTTCTCAGAATGGTTATGTGACTGCAACGAATGAGTCTGCAGCTCTGAGCACTGGCTATGTTACTGGGCAGAGGCACACAGTAAGGCAACAACCCATTTCCAACAACCAGTAATCAGTAAAGGCATGTGGTGCAGTACTCTTGAAAGGGGTGTCCACATGGAGCAATCCCAGGGCCCAAGTCCGCAGGTCATTTGTGCTGGTCTCCAGATCTCCTGCTCCTTCCCTAGCACAAATCTGTGTCATGTTGGACCTGTTCCTCAAGTCTTTTAAGTCCTTGGCAATGCCCCTGTGTTCTTGGAACCACATCCCTTCACAATGCAGAAAAGGGGCCATGTGTTTGAATGCACCCCTGAGAAACGTAGCCTGTCAAGTAGCAGGGTTCTGGTTATCAAAACAAGAGGACAAGGTTGCTGTAGTTGCTCTGTGGAGATCCTGAGGCAACATTTCCCATTCAACCCCATTTTCATAATGATTTCCCTTTCCTTCCGCATTCTCTGGAAAATTCTTATCTTATTGGCTTGCATTTAAGTCTTGCATATATTACTGTTTTCCCTGCATGTTAGTTGAAGCAGTTGTTTTTTAGGCCATTCCTTTTAGAATGTGTTCCAAATGTGACGTCTTAAGGCTAGTGGAGCATACACACACACTAGCCTGCTTCAGACATTCAGAGGAATGTGTGATGGGTCAAAGGGATTGGGAAAGACTGCAGAGCATTTGTCTAGCATGCAGAAGACTCCCAATTCAATCCCTGGTTGGATCAATAGAACTGTGGTGGCCATGTGTCTTACCTAACAGACAACAGTCCTATATTTCTTGGTGTCTATCCAAAAAAGTATTTGCTCCAAATCCGCTTAGAGATAAAGAACCACAAGAAGGGAGCTGCCCATCTTCTGAACAGCAGACTGGCAATGTACGCTAGTCACCTGGTCAGTCTTTCTCACTATGGTGAATTTTTGCACCAACAGTGGAAAATCAGCCGTGCTGTCTTCCAGAAATATACTCTCGTAGCATGTAGACCAGTAGGGGATGGACAGCATAGCTGGACCAGAGTCTGGTGATGCTGTTCCTCTGAAACCAGGGTGCTTATCCTCTCGCAGATCGGCTACAGAGTCAGCTAGCTACAGAGGGGGAAAGAAACAGCACTTTGGGGGAGAATAAAAGGAGCAGTTTCTGAGGGAAAGCGTTGGATAGGACTTGTCTTAGAGACGGCAGTTAGGGAGTGAGATTGGGAGAAGGATAGGGTTTGATTGAGGGACAACTGGTTCTAAGTTAAACATACACACAGCTGTGACTATCCATAGTGAGAAGACAGAGCCTTGCAGCTTGGATAGGGAGACCGGGTTGAGGGTCTGGGAAAGACAGGAATGGTCTGGTAGGGCTGAGTCTGAGCCAGGAGAGGTAGATCCTGTCAGAGTTCAGGCTACCTGGGTCTCAATATAGCCAAGGATGGGAGAGTTCTTCATATCTATCATCTATCTATCTCTATCTATCTATCTATCATCTATCTATCTATCTATCATCTATCTATCTATCTATCATCTATCTATCTATCTATCTATCTATCTATCTATCTATCATCTATCTATCATCTATCTATCATCTATCTAGCTACAGTTGTACCTCAGGTTACATACGCTTCAGGTTACATACGCTTCAGGTTACAGACTCCGCTAACCCAGAAATGGTACCTCAGGTTAAGAACGTTGCTTCAGGATGAGAACAGAAATCATTCTCCAGTGGCGTGGCATCAGTGGGAGGCCCCATTAGCTAAAGTGGTAAAAACATTAAAAACTTCCCTAAACAGGGCTGCCTTCAGATGTCTTTTAAAAGTAAGATAGTTGCTTCTTGCCTTGACATCTGATGGGAGGGCGTTACACAGGGTGGGTGCCACTACCAAGAAGGCCTCTGCCTGGTTCCCTGTAACCTCACTTCTCACAGTGAGGGAACCGCCAGAAGGCCCTCAGCACTGGACCTCAGTGTCCAGGCTGATCGATGAGGGTGGAGACATCACAGGGCATACGTGTTAATTGAAATGTTTTTTACCTTGCTTTTTGTTGTTTAGTTTGTTTTGGGTCAAATGTAAGTAATACCTGGCCACACCATTTTCCAAAATGCTATTTCTTTCCCTGCTATGCTGGTCGCTGGTTGCTCTGCTCCCCCTCTAGTGTCACATTTTAATTCTTCCTCACTCCGTCCTTCCCCTCCCGTGTCCTTTATTATCTGCCCCTCGAATACCATTGAAGGGGGGGGTGTCGGCATTTGAATGCAGTAAAAAAAGGTAAAAACTACATATGAGCAGTGTTTCACCCATAGAGCAGCATAAAATGAATAAAAAATTAAGCAATAAAAAGACAAGGTAATAACACATTATGAATGTAAAAAGTAGGACATCATGTGTCCATCTACATTATCAAAACCATTCCTTAACCCTTCCTTAATGTTAAAAACCATGTGTATAGATCTGACCCTGGAGACTGAATGTGGCCCTCCAGTCCTCTCTGCCTGGCCTTCAATACTCTCCCTAGGCCACTCCCCCTCTCCCCAGGCCACACCCCTTACTGGCCCTGCATTGCACCCTGAACATTTATTGCCTCTCTAGAATGCCTGCAGAGAAGGGTGTGCAAGTGTGTGAAGAAGCTAGGCTACGGGATAAAGGAACATTTTACATGAGTTGCTCCATCCACTTTGGCCTCTGGCTCTGGCCCTTGATAGGTTGCCCAGTGAAGAAGGCGACCCCCATCCCTGCTATATGAGCTATATCCCCTAATCAAGCACCGTCCCAGACATCCTATATTCCTCATTTCCTTAGATCAGTAGAGGAACGAAAACTCCCTTTCCTGGCAAGTGTAAAGTCCGTGACAGACGACAATTACAGCCAAAAAAACAGGTGCATTCTCAGAAGAAGAAGAAAGAGATTTGGGGAAAAAAAATGACCCAGTGAACGTCAGTCTCCTTCATGCTGCTTTTTAAAAAATATTTCCCACCTGGCCACACGTAACTTGGCAACAAGAGGTTTCTGCCTTCGCACGGTGCAATTTGCATTCATTTGTCGGTTCCTTCGCTGTCTTCCAGGGACACCAGAGAGACATCATTATGGGATTTTCCAAAAGGCTCCTGGCTATATTTAGTGATGGTGTGCAGTGAGTCAAAGCACCCACCTGTGTCCTCCACAAATAGACGTTATAAATAGCAGTGACTGAAGTGACTAAATCCCAGCTAAATAGCAGTGACTGAAGTGACTAAATCCAGTTTTAGCATGAATTCAAATAGTGTTCCTGGTTCCAAGAACTGTAGGCTGTAAACTAAGGGGGCGTGGATACTGGAAATCTCGCAGTTACTTTTACTACCGGCTGGGCTAGCGGAAGGAAGTTGGAAAAAGGAGACGTAACTTCACAGTGCTGTGATTCCTTTCCCTCCCCTCCCCATCATATCTGCTTTTTCACAAGTCTTTGCTTATTATTCATTAGTGCATTAGGTGCACAGCCAGATATACTACAAGCTTAGGTTTGCATGCTAAAATCAAGCTTGGTTCAGAAGCGTAACTAATCTGGATTCCTTTGCATTTTTGCTCATTTCAAAGGACAGGCTTTTCTGTTGTCTGTCTTGAACCTTGACTACACATATGGCTAACCAACAGTTTCCTTTAAAGGGATTATATTCTGGGAGAGCTCTAATACAGGTTTAGAGTTTGTTAAGGCTGCTGGAAGTTGTAGCTCTGTGAGGTGTACAGTTCCCAGGATTCTCTTGGGGAAACTCATGTGCTTTTGATGTGCATTAGATGTACTTTAAATGTATGGCATGGATTACTCCTAGTTTAAGAAATGGCCATCCAGCTTCTGTTTAAAAACTTCCAATGACTGAGAGCTTCTGAGGGAGTCCCTTCCACAGTCGAACAGCTCTTCCTGTCAGAAGGTTATTCTGAATGCTTAGCCTACCTAATGAGAGAATGCAGTTATTTTACTGTGCCTTAATACAACCCCAGGGTGGACATTTTCTTTTTGAAGTTGTGATTCTTCAAACATTCGCCCAAGTGCCTCCAAATTCCATGGTTATGAGTTGCCCAGGCAACTTCTTTGGAGCTGCCTGAAATCTAGGATCTGAAAAATTGTGAGGCCCCCATGTAACATTTCCACGTGGGAGGGTGTCCATGTGATGGATGAAAGCCCATCTTGTTGCTGCATGGTAACGCTTGCTAGAAACTCTTAGCTACTGTAGACACTTTCCCAGCACAGAGCAAGGCTATCCTTGTTTCAGAAAGCCCGCAAGCCTCGGGGGGAGAGAAACAGGGTGCCCATAAATCGCTCCACCAACTATTAAATTATAGCCAGCTACCCTTGAGAATAGCCAGGCTGTTCTAGGAACACAAGCAGCTATTATCATGGTGCCAGCAATACCACACAAATGGATGGGAAGGAAATAAAGACGAGCGAGCCCTGGCCTGCTAAAGCAATAAAAGAATTGAGGTGATTTTTCCATAGCGTAATGCTGGCCAGGAGACCAGGACAGACAAGGCTATTCTTGCAAGCAGAAGTTGTCTGATCTCCTGTGAAGTGGTTTCGGAGTCAGGATCTCATTTTTCACAACTCACCTGAAAGTCGCCGCCCACCCACGGCAAAGCAAAGGAAGCTGCCATTGCTGGGTTCATGTGGTTAGCATCTGAATCACCAACAGCCAGTCCATCAGGGCAAATGAGGCACTGCCACACCAACCTGTCTGCCCTCAGCCAGCCCCCACCTGCCTGACTTCTGACCTACAACCAGTCCAGGGGTTGCATTGCTTGTCAGCACCTTCCTCCTTAGTCTCAGTGTCGCCCCCTGTAGAATTCAGCAAGGAGGAGGAGGGTGGGGACAAAACTAGAATTAGCAGGCTCTGTCTGCAATTGCCTCTGGTGCCACCTACTGGTGGGTTCCTGGTTTTCTGCCCTACCAGACCCAACGAGCAATAGCCACCAATGCCAGCAGCTCTACTTCCTGTAGCACTGTTTTCTAAACCTAGATTAAACCCTTAGCTTAGACCATGTTCCTCAAACTTGGGTCTCCAGCTGTTGTTGGACTACATACAGGGGCCAGCAAGGTTTACCTTGCCTGGGCCGGTTCACTCCAGCAAAGATCCCTCCATGGGCTGGATCGTGCACGCCCCCACGATTTCTGGCGTCTGTGTCTGCACAGACGCGATTTTTGGCGCCACGAAAGCGAGTCCCCATGCACCGATTTAGCACAACATGCGGGAACTCACTAAGCGAGCGGCTCAGTTCAGGGGCGGCTCGTGAGCTGGTTAAATGACCCCCATTGGCCAGTGTGGTGTAGTGGTTAAGAGCAATAGACTCGTAATCTGGTGGACCCGGTTCGCGTCTCCGCTCCTCCACATGCAGCTGCTGGGTGACCTTGGGCCAGTCACACTTCTCTGAAGTCTCTCAGCCCCACTCACCTCACAGAGTGTTTGTTGTGGGGGAGGAAGGGAAAGGAGAATGTTAGCTGCTTTGAGACTCCTTCAGGTAGTGATAAAGTGGGATACCAAATCCAAACTCCTCCTCCTCCTCCTCTTCTTCTTCTGTTGCCGACCCCTGGACTACAACCTCCAAAATCCCAAGCTAGCAGGCCCAGTGGTCAGAGATGATGGGAGTTGTTGTCCAACAACAGCTAGAGACCCAAGTTTGAGAAACACTGGTCTAGGCCCTTAGTGAATGTGATCCTCTTTAGAAGTTGTTGGACTCCAGTTCCCATTCAGCTCCAGCCAGCTTAGCTAATGTCCAGGGGTGATGGGTGTTACAAGCCCAACAACATCTGGAAGGAAAAGATTCATTGCCTCCTCCACCAATCCACGTAGACTATTTCAAAATAATGAGCTCCAGCCAGTTCATTCACATTAAATACCCACATCCTTAGGGACGCTTGTCCACATTAACAATAAATGTTTTCTGCTTTTCATACCATATCAGAGCCAAAAACAAGATGTGCCTGAAAGGATGCTAAGAAGCAAGAATGCTTAAGGGAAGGAAACCGGAGGGGAGCCAATGAACTGAAACAAAGGAAAAGAAGGATCTGTAGCCATTTGGAACACATTTGCCAGCATTTATATCTTATAAAATTAGACCTGCGCTGCAAACACTGCAAGTCTTCTGAGAAAGCATCCCTCTTGTGAACAAATTTAATTAGCCGTGCTGTATAAGTACTCCCCAATCATCGAGAAGTCCAAAGATAATTCTGCTGGGCTTCATTTGGATGTAGGAGAGAGAGCTCTGGAACAATGGTGCCTTTGTAATATTTGCTTAATTGGCAAATATATACAAAGAGAGCATAAAGGGAGCAAGCAGGAAAGAAGCGTCACGTTCCCAAAGCAGCTGGGTGGACCTCCTGCAGGGTCTCTGGCTCCTACCAGGCCAGCTAAGTGCTCTCAGCCTCTCCAAGTGCTTACAATTGACTCTCTAGGCCTCCCTAAAACTCTCTAATGTGTGTTGCATTTTGCACTCTGGAACGAGACTCCACCAAGACCAGGAACATTTCTTTTGTTTTGTTATGTCCTTAAGAAGCCAATGAGAACTTTTGGAAAAGAACAAACTAAGCCCCATATCTATGCTGGCGTGGGTTGCTATTTTGGAGTTGGTTGCAGCTAGAGATGGAAGAGACGAACTTCCCCACAAATTGCATACCCACCCCTCAACTTTCTCAGTTTTATCCTGTTTCTTCATGTGAGAACAGCTGGGGGAGAGGCAGCTGGTGGACCGTTTGGGCAGCACGGAGCCTACGCGCCCAAGCCACCGTGTCTCACCATGGCTCGGGCATGTTGCAGGCCCTGCGGTGAGTGCCGCCCGACATTTTGTCTCCCCCCAGGGGTGACCCGCCCCTACTGCACCCCCTTCCTCCGTCCCTGCATGAGAGCACAGTAGCCATTTTGGGTGTTGAGATCTTGCACTGTGATCTTGCTTTGAAAAAGCACTTTTTTGGGGGGGCTGTGATCTCATGTGAGTCACACGATTCACACAGGAACGCGTCCTCGGAAGATGCGTATCCCGGTTTTTCATTTCGGCGTGTTACAGGGTATGCAAACTGAGATCCTGTTGGAATAAGCAACAGCCTTTAATTGAAACCCACTGTACAAGGAAAGAGACAGACAGACAGACAGACAGACAGAGAGTGAGTAGCAAACATTATGAGAGACAAAGTAGTATTTCACTTCCCGATTTTTCTGTATCGTGATACTTCCCATTTAGAACAAAGTCCATTTCTATCATTTTAATGTAAACCCCACCTTTAGGTCTCAAAGATCTTATCTACCTACTGGAATTACCCTTTCAGGCAGCTCTAATATTTTGTTCTCCAGAGTAGACAGAATGAACAACGCCCCCCCCCCCGCCATTGTAGTCAGGGGCTACCTTGTTAGGGGGTGTTCCAGAGGGGGGATGACTGAGCTCCAGGTTCCATCTACTTGGGTCCCTAAACCTTTCTGGCTCCTTTTTAATTAGCTGACAGGACTGATGAACATGCTGCAAAAACAAAGTAACACGGAGAGACCCCAGCCACTCAGGGACCTTAATTTGTGTGTATACACATAAATTAGCATATGCAAAATTTATGCAACTATGTGCCATGGGCCTGTGTCCCGAGTATTTCCTCTCTCCTTCTAGTGTTGTGATGGATTATCGTGATTTTGCTTATTGCTGGTATGTTTGTGCTTTTGTGTTATTGAGTTTGCCATACGGTTTTTGTCTTGGTGTAGCACCCTGCTTGTGGTTAACGCTTAGCTGGAATGAAATATTCAACGCAGCAATAGAGAAATTAAAATAATAATTTATTTGTCAGACAAATAAATATGAGGCACAGTGGTATATGGTTACCAAGCTCTGGCCTGGCCTCCTGCCATTATGGCCAGCACTTATATTTCCTTAATCCAGCCCCCTTGCTCCTCCTGTGGCTGCCTCTGTCCAATCAGCCTGGTTGAAATTCCTATTGGCTGTTTGCTAGAACCAATCACAAAAGATACACCCATTTCCTCTTGCCCTTTTATGGGAAACAAAAAGCTATATATTCTTCTATCTATAAATGACAAATAAGTAGTAATATATATCTTACATGTGTCTCAACAAGGAACCTTAATTACCAGCTCACCTCGCCCTATTGCCCTCCAAAACAGATGGTTTAATCTTAAATTTTTATCTTAAACAGATGTCAAGGATCTTGAGTTCACATCATCATTGAAAGATCTCCTTCTCTTGGAGGTCTTTAAACAAAGGCCTGACAACCATATGTGTGCTCTAATGATGTTTCCTGCTTGGCAGGGGGGCTGGGCTGGTGGCTGATGGCCCCTGTGATCTCTTCCAACTATATGAAATAAGAATCTAGCATAAGGATTTAACATTTCTTAGCTTCTAATTCCTTTGCATAATTACATTTAAGCCAATATATTTAATACATAACATAGATAGCCTTTTAGAAGAATAAACCTTCTCAAAGTAAAAAAGGAAGGAACATTTTACAGCCTCAAAATAAAATAGAAAGAAAACCTCTTCTTCTCTTTACACTCCCCTTCTCCAGCCAAGCCAGTCTATTTGTTCTTCGCCTTTTAACCTTAGGAAAATATGGCTCAAGTTTAATGGGAGGCACATGGTTTTATTTTACTATTTACCCACTCTTAATTATGTTTTTCTCTGCTTTTTTATCTTCTGTAATATGTAGGGTCAGTGTAACCTTGGCTGTCAGCCTGTAATTCCCTTTTTACGACTTTGAGAATTGTTTTCTGCTATAAATCAGGGGGGCCCCTTGTCCAGGAGAATAAACATCTTGTCAAGGTTCTTAGGCAGCTGGTCTTCTGCCTGGCATGAACATTTGAAAATCTTTAAGCTCATTTTAAAATACAGGCCCTGATCAAGCCTTAATAAAAATGCAGGCTATGATTAGATGCCTCATTGGGATGTATTGTTATTTTTCTGATTTTATGCCAGTGCTTTCAAAATGTTCTACGTTGCTTACAGCCTTTCTATGAGTCGAGTGACTAATAAATTGTAACAACAACAACAACAACAACCAACAACAACAACAACAACTCTATAATATAGCATAGCATATCATTCATATCATATCCAGGGTTATAGCATTCTTTCTAGGTCAGGAAACTGTGGTTAAGGCAAAACAATTGAAAGATAACTATTCACTGAATGAGAAATATCAGCTGGCTGATAGAAACAGGCCTCAGTGAAGCCCAGGCTGTATTGAGCTCCTGCCCGGCTTCTAATCATCTGACATATTCCTCTTCTAGAGGTCCTCTGGGAGCCAGCCTTGCATCAGCAGCAACACACAGTATAACTGGCCTTTCTCTCAGCTGGACAGGAGCCACCTGTCTATGAAAAGCTCCTGTGTACTTGGGCAAAGGTGTAAATAACCCTTCCAAACAGGCAAGGAAGGACTGCCTATTAGGGATGGATGAAACTGTTAAATCCACTTTCTCCTGAACATTTCCAGCATGTTAATGCAAATTTCTCCTACTTTTGACTAGCACGTTTCTGCAAGCAACGTTGCCTAATATGCAATGAATATTTGTATGTTGCTTTCGCTAATACATGCATTTTATGCACTTTTTACTCTTACCTACACATTTTTCATAACACACTGTTTGGTTGGAGAGATGTGAATTTGGAAGAATATTCGAATTCCGGTTCACGTATTCAAAAAAGCGACACTTAGGAAATTTCTCCTTATAATGCAAACAGAATTGAATTTCTCCTCCTGGTCCCTACTGGATATTCAGTTATTCTGTATAGCCTCAGGACCATTCTGTGCCAGGGAGAGCAAATTTGACAAGAAAGACCTGATGTGTATCACTTCCCAGATAACCGACTCCCATGTTTTTGCGGAAACATCTAGGATGTGCTTGCACTAGTAAGATCTGAATGCTCAAATTGCTTAGGATGGAACGTGTACAATTTCAATGCTGTGTTTTAGATTTTGTGGGCTGATGGTTTTTTAAATGAAAACAGGTTTCGGTTATTACTGCAGAAATGTTGCATAACTTGGCGCAGGAACCTGGAGAGGAGCAAGGAAAATGTAACACGAGTAGCTGATCCGTGAAAACGAACCGCCCCCCCTCCAGCCCATCGCTTGTGTTAACTGCATTTTGCTGAATCGTCTGATCATATTTATTAGGACCCCAAGTTTTAATCAAGCATCGTGTGCAATTAATTAAGGCACCAACGCAACTATGAGTTGAGCACACTTGACAATCCCATGCTGATATTACGCCATGTATCCAATGTGTGCTCAGCCCAGAAGGTCACACAAGTAGAAAATACAAAAAACAGCACAAAAACGGCAGGCATCTCTGTAAACTTTGCCAGTGCCCACCAATCAGGGACTGAGCCAGCAATGCCACCCACATATGAAGCCAATGAACTCATAAAGACGAGGTACACACCCACCTCCATCACCGCAGAAACACCATGCAAGATGCCAGACTGACTGACCCCCGTGCTAATCATCCCCAGGCATCTCTCAAGCCAAGGATTCGATTCCTCTTATGTTGTTCACAGACACTGTTTCAGAAGCATGCAGCACACAAAGGGAAGGAAGGATAGGCCACACAACATGACATTCGTACAGCTCACTGCGCAAGACACCTGCAGAGCGCATGCACACACTGTGATGGCCTGGGACTTGGGCTCGGACTCAGAACCAGAGGTGTCTCAGTCCACGCTGGATCCTTTGCCTCAGGCGGCATCTGAACCAAGTCTGGGGCCTGCTTCTGAAGAGCCCCAGTTGCACAGGTTCCCCTGCAACAAGCACCAGCTGAGTCAAGTCAGGGGCCTGAGCCTGCCCTGGCTCCAGATGCTGGGATTACCTTGTTGCCTTCAGCTGGGCAATCACTTCCAGCTGCTCCACTACCAGTTGGGTCAGGAGAGGCTGAGGCAGCCTCTGGCTCTAGTAACCCACTGACATCTACCGAGCTGGAGACACTCAGGTCTGAGAGAAGGAGAGACCTGAGTACTCGCAGGAGGAGTGCTCGCCTTTGGGCGAGACAGGGTGGTGAGTCACCGGGGGATCAGGACCAGCCGTTACCCCGACAAAGATAAAAGGCTGTCGGGCCCCGCCTCAGGTTGCGGGAGCAACATCGCTGTTTTCTAGAACCTGCCTGAGACCCTGTGCCTGACCTAGCCTGGTTTCCTGCCTTGGCCCGTTGGACTGACTCTTCGTGGAATCCTTGGATTTGGGACTGGACCCGGACTGCTCTGCTCAGGTTAACCCCTGGGCCCAGCACACACACACTTGCTGCCCTCTTAGGTCAAGGGTTCGAGACCCACACAGGGAAGAAAAGGCCTTATCACCAAGGCCAGGACACAAAATGTGAGTTGGAGGGTGCTGAAATCCCAAGGGAGCAGAAAAGACTATTTATGCATGCAACCACGGCTGCAAGGATGTTATTGGTCCAGAGACGGAAAGAAGATAAAGCTCCTACCAGAGAAGAATGACAGATCAAGTTGGTGGACTATGCTGAAATGGCTAAAAGGACTGGAAGAATCAGAAATCAGGAAGACCAAAATTTTAATAAGGAATGGGGGAAATTTATAACTTATCTTAAAGACCATTGTAAGCCGTTAAAATTGTGAGTAGGATTGGAATATCGCTTGTACAGTGGTACCTCAGGTTAAGAACTTAATTTGTTCTGGAGGTCTGTTCTTAACCTTAAACTGTTCTTAACCTGAAGCACCACTTTAGCCTCCTGCTGCCGCTGCACCACCGCTGCACAATTTCTGTTCTCATCCTGAAGCAAAGTTCTTAACCCGAGGTACTATTTCTGGGTTAGTGTAGTCTTTAACCTGAAGCGTATGTAACCCGAGGTACCACTGTAGTTTAATGGTGAATTTTGGACACAGTGGAGATGTAAAAGATTTGGATCATCATAAAAGATGCAGGAGGAAATGATTAAAAATAGGACCCACAAAGGGGAGAAGGGAAGTCCAGGAGATTCATTGGAATCTTGCTTTTATGATTTATGTTTTGTATATCTCTGTAAAATTTTAATTTGAAAAACCAAATAAATATATATATGAGAGTTTGAGCCTCCCTAGAGATGTTGGGATGAGTGCCTACCCTTCGATACACTGCTTCCAGTTGTTGGGTGAAGGGATACAGAGGAATCAGCCTTATACTGTGTCAGACCATTAAAGCAGCTGCCTCATACAAACCAGACACTCAAAAGAAATGTAAAACCACAAAATATTTAACACCTGTCCCAAACTGCTCGACCATACCATCGAAAACTGGTGGGCCTTAAATAGAAAGGAATGTAAGCTCTTTTTATATGCAATAACAGCAGCAAGAATATTATTGGCCCAAAAATGGAAGCAAGAAGAGTTACCGTCGATTGAAGAATGGAGGATGAAGTTAATGGACTATGCAGAATTAGATAAACTAACAGGAAGGATTTGAAACCGGCAAGACCAGAAATTCTGGACTGGAGTAAATTTACGGACTATTTGAAAAGTAATTGTGAAGAGCAGACGATGTTTGTAGGGTTGCAAGAAGTTTGGTGACGAGTATTATTAGAAGTATTGTAAAAATGGATAAGGGGGAGGATGATTTGTTAAGAGATGTAAAGGCAATATAAAGTTAAGAAATGCATAAGTGGTTAAAACGGTGGATCATCAGAGGTGCTGATGGAAGTCCAAAAAGATTGTATAAGTGATAAGTTTTGTGGTACATTTTATAATTTATATGTATGTTAAAATTAATAAAAATATTGTTTTTTTAAAAAAGAAAACTGGTGGGCCTTGCCGAGAAATGAATTCAAAATTTGTGGTTTTGCAATAAGCCTTCATTGCCTGCAATGGTGTCTGATGGGTGAAGAAGGACACCACACATGGGGAGGTTCATGTAATAATTGCAGACAGTCTGTATCCTGAGCCCAGCCCATTTACGGAAAGGGCATTACTGATCCGATGTCTGATGAAAATTCGCCGTGGCGAAAAGCAAATTTTGAACTCTATAATTTCAAGGAAAAACAAAAGCGAGAGCGAACATCACGCCCCATTCCGTGAAAAGGAGCTTTGATGTCTGTGGAGGCAAGGCCAGTTCTTCTTACTTGGCACATCTCTAGGGCTTGCACAGACAAAGACCAAATTCAGACACAAGAAAGGAAGGGATCGTCCACATTGCCGTTCCACAGATGATGTGGATTTTCCAAAATGAAGTTTAGAATTACGCTTTCTTTTTCCAGTGAGTTGGTAATGCTCAAATAATAGCAGGGAAGAAGAAACGTTGTGCCTGTCATTCTGGCTGGGAACATTTCAGTTCTTGCTGGGAAAGTTGCTTTTTTGGTAAGAGGATTAGCATGAGAATGCATCTCTTGCTGCCAATAGTATATGGGGTAGTGATTGAATTATAGAGGGGCAGAGCAGGGCATATACCCCACTTTTCACATGTGTCTCAAAGCGGCTTACAGCATCCCTAGTAACTGACCAGGCTAAACTGGGGTTGATGGGATTTGCAGTCCAACAACATCTGAAGGATTGCAGGTGTTTTAAGCAGGTGGTAGGGATGTGGGGCATAGCTGTCAACTTTTCCCTTTTCTTGCGAGGAATCCTATTTGGAATAAGGAAATTTCCCTTTAAAAAAGGGAAACGTTGACAGCTATGATGTGGGGGAAAATCAGTTCAGTGTGTATTAAAGCACACTATCAAATCTGTGGCTCTGTGGGTTAAACCACAGAGCCTAGGACTTGCCAATCAGGTCGGCGGTTCGAATCCCCGCAACGGGGTGAGCTCCCATTGCTCGGTCCCTGCTCTTGCCAACCTAGCAGTTTGAAAGCACATCAAAGTGCAAGTAGATAAATAGGTACCACTCCGGCAGGAAGGTAAACGGCGTTTCTGTGCGCTGCTCTGGTTCAGAAGCAGCTTAGTCATGCTGGCCACATGACCTGGAAGCTGTACGCCGGCTCCCTTGGCCAATAAAGCAAGATGAGCGCTGCAACCCCAGAGTTGGCCATGACTGGACCTAATGGTCAGGGGTCCCTTTACCTATCAAATCTGCACTTTTTGAAACAGTATGAGAAACAAAACAGTCATCCTTTGAAATCCACCCTTAGCTGAATTTTCCTGAATGAAGTTCTCCAAATAATTTTTACCCCCTCCCATATTAGGGGGGAATGTACACAAAAAATGAACAGATTAGTGAAAATAACATACAAAAATGCATGATATTAGGACAAATTGCTAGTCAAAAATGCATACCAAAATGTTTCAGTTAGATGGAATTCACCCTAAAATGCTGAAGAAATTCCATCGAGATTTTTTTTAATTATTTTTTTTTAAATCAAATTGCTGCAGAAATGTCGATAACTAAATTTAAGACTGGGGAAATGAGATATGGAGAGAACCACAATTAATAGATCCTTTCTGTCAGTTTGCATTTCTTAGTGCAGAAAGATGTGTAGAGATCTTTCCTATTCTAATTAATTCAAGACGGTTCTGGAAGCTTCTCTGTGTGAAAGAAACAAACAGGAGGTTCGTAATGTTTGGGTTATAGCTTTAGAGAAGCTGAGTACAGCTGATTTAAACTGGTGCTCTTATATGCTGACTATAAAAGTAGGGTCAGAAGGAGCCTGGGTTTCACTTTCTCTTTCTATCTGTTTTCCGTCTGGTGTGGTGTTCTGTACATAGTATGCTTAGTGTTAAGATTTAGACTTATTATAAGTCATTGTAAGTTTAAGTTAAGTCTGCCGCAACTGGATTTCTTATGGACAGTGCCAATCTTGATTGTATTGGATTTGTGACCATTATGCTCATTTGCCTTCAGAAGCAGTAGAGCTCTGTTGGATGAAATATAAATTTCCTCTGGTCTATTTTTTGGGAATCCTGCAATGTGTTTAGGTTTTTACTTTGCTAACTATACATTGGAATCTGCTTTGGATCAGTACTGAGTAGAATTCAATGACACTTTCATCTCCACCCAGGAGGCATTTGCTGGTATCCCATGAGTGTGCCAAACCCATGCACAAATTTACTGATTCCCCACCCACAATTGCGGATAGCTGCTTACACAAACTCTTGTTTGGGAATACATTGTTTTTCATAGCAACTGACCTTTGGGACATCTTGTCTGGAGGCCGGCCTACATTTCTGCATTTTCCACTGGCCTCCAGAACTTCTGACCTAAACTTAACTCTGATGCATGTGCTGTGTCAATAAGGATGCTTTTAGAACTTTCTTCTAACTGGGATTCATCCAGATGATTCTCATGGGCCTTAATGTCCTGTTTGCAATAAATTCTTTATTTCTGAAAAGGAAGAAGACACACACACACATTTTAGGCTGGTCCCAGACATTATGCAACAAACTCAGGATTCCTAATGCTGTGTTTTCTACATAATATAAGTGGTTGGTTAGAGTGCAAATACAATATCAGTTGGTTAGAGCAGGGGTCAGCAAACTTTTTCACTGGAGAGCCAGTGTGGTGTAGTGGTGAACCGGGTTCGCTTCCCCACTCCTCCACATGCAGCTGCTGGGTGACCTTGGGCTAGTCACACTTCTCTGAAGTCTCTCAGCCTCACTCACCTCACAGAGTGTTTGTTGTGAGGGAAGAGAAAGGAGAATGTTAGCCGCTTTGAGACTCCTTAGGGTAGTGACCAAATCCAAACTACTACTACTACTACTACTACTCTCTTCTTCTTCTTCTTCTTCTTCTTCTTCTTCTTCTTCTTCCCTCAGACCTTGTGGAGGGCCAGACTATATTTTTTTCTTTTTTTGGGGGGGGGAAAATGAATGAATTCCTATGCCCCACAAGAGATGCATTTTAAATGAAAGGACACATTCTACTTATGTAAAAACACGCTGATTCCTGGACCGACTGTGGGCCGAATTTAGAGGGGAACGAGCAGGAGGAGTAGAAAGAAGGAAATGTTTGAAACTGGTTTATCTAGCTCAGCATTGTCTTCATCAGGGATGGAGAGCCTGGGGCCTTCTAGATGGACTACAACTCCTACCATCCCCAACGGTTGGCAAAGGTAGCTGGAGTTGAGGCGAACTGGGAGTTCGGCATGATCTGGAAAGCCACAAATTCCCCATCTCTGGTCTATTTTAACTGGCAGAGGGCAGCTTCCCAGGGCTTCAGGCAAAGGCAAACTCGGCCCACCAGATGTTTTGGGACTACAATCCCCATGATCCCCAGCTAACAGGACCAGTGGTCAGGGATGATGGGAATTGTAGTCCCAAAACATCTGGTGGGCCGAGTGGGCCTATGCCTGCGGTAGATCTTTCTCACTCCTGTCTGTATTTTTGTGAAGTGCATTTAAGCTACAATCTTATGTCAATTTAGCTTTCTCAAAGTTTTATGTTTTATCAACCTTAGTTTCAGTTTGCTGAATTTATGCATCAATTTGGAATGTGTGTGTGTGTGTCCTCACAAAAATTCCTGAGAATTTTAGCATGCATTTCCCCTAAAATGCACATTTTGTTATGCAATTTTGCCTAATGGAATGCATTGTCGTATGCAATATTTTCATCATTATCTGTATTTTAAAACTAGCATTCCTCCAATATGCACACTTTTGTACACATTTCTGCACCGGGTAACTGCATCACGAAAGGAGAGCATCAAATCCACTTCTTAAAAAAAGAACGAAAACCAGACATTGCATAGAGTAACAGTAGGGAGTTTATTGAGGACAGGCAACCTCTTGGTAGTCTTACCACATGAGAGACCCAGTGGAAAACTGAAAGCCACCAATGCAAATAGCTTTGGAACAAGTCGAAAGGGAGAAGTTGCAGCAGTAAGCAAAAATGGTCGGACCTCAGGCCTCCTAACCGAAAAGATAAAGTAGAAACAGACCAGGCCTACTGAGTGTAAGGAGCACGTCTTTCACCATCATAATGTGTTTCAGTGGTTTCCAAACAAGGCCATTTAGAGAATATTTTTTCTATGAAAGAGTTGATTCTTAAATGATGGTGATGTTATTGCTGGATGCTGAAGCCTACCAAGCCCTTGCTCAGCTGGCATAAGCTTTGGACAAATCTCAAACAGACAGTGAGGAGCTTCAAAAGCATCTCTCTAAAATGGGAAACAGAAAAGAGGGCGAGGCTCACATATGTTCCAAATGAATGTCTCCATCTGCTAGGGTCAGTCCACTTATTCGCATTGTACTCGTCTAGCTTTTGCTCAGAGTAGACCCATTGAAATGAATGAACATGGCTAAGCGCTCATCCAAACTCACGTTGTGCAGATGCTTGATTATCGTCTACCAAAGCAACTGCTCTATTCCGAACTTAAAAATGGAAAGCGTAATGCTGGTGGTCAACAAAAGAGATTTAAAGACTGTCTCAAGGCAAATCTAAAAAAATGTACTATAAACACCGACAACTGGGAAACACTGGCCTGTGAGCGCTCCAGTTGGAGAACAGCCTTTACCAAAGGTGTCATGGACTTTGAATACACTTGAACTCAGGACTCAAGGGAGAAACATTGCTAAGAGGAAGGCACACTTGGCAAATCTACACCGTGATCCACTCCCACCCCGAAACCAATTTTCCCACTGTGGAAGGACTTGTGGGTCCAGAATTGGCCTCCACAGTCACTTACGGACTCATTGTTAAAACTGTGTTTATGGAAGACAATCTTATTCGGCTACGAGCAATCGCCAAAGAAAGAAAGAGGAAAGCAAACACGGGTCTGCACTTTAAAGCTCTGTGTCAGAACACTGCTTTTTTCATCCCAGAGCTTTCCCTATGAAAACCCGCTTGCTAAAACTGAAGCGCAACGAACAGCAATTCAGGTTCACCATGGATTGCTGTTTGCTCCGGTTCAGCAGCAAAGAGCAGGGAAAAGCTCTGGAACAAAAAAGTGCTCTGATGTCAGGCTGGGAGCTTTTCTCAGTTCTATCCTCCTCAGCCTGTTATGGGCAAGATATATTCGAGAAGGAAATTTGGGAAAGATGTATATTGGACTGGAATAAATTTAAAAACATATTACACCTGTATAAAACCATGTCAATGTAGTGGCTCACTAACTTGAGATGTTATTTTTTAGCATTATTGGATTGTTCCATTCACAATGTCTGTTGTGCCTTCCTATGAATCACGACTGGCTTTCTCTCTGTGTGTATAAACTTATTTAAATAAAGCATTATATATATATATATATATATATATATATATATATATATATATCTGCATGAGCCTTTCATTGCTAAAGACCTCCAGTTCTGGATATGTGTAGACCACTAGGAATTACTAGTAGCTGTGATGAGTAAAGGTTGGTTAAAGTGAGGGAACTTCTATTTGGATCAGGGTTTGTTTCCGCAAGGTCTGTTGAGTCTTTGCCACTGGGACACACTGAAGCTGTTATCCACAATGCAGTGGTATTTGCTGAAAAGTAACGGTAGGGTGACTCACACTGCTCTATGTTGCGCTCCAATTAAAAGCACTATAATTTGGCTGAGCGGTAGCTGTTTCAGTGGTTACCTTTCGGGCTCGAGGGTTTGTTTTGATGCGGCAGTGAAAGTTTACCCAAGCTGCATGCAGCTACTAGTCATGCCCTAAGGGACCATGCCATCTCAACATTGATTTCTTTCCGTAATGACTCATGCAACTGACTAACTCCAGTGTCTGTCCAGGTCAAAAAAATGCTGTTTGTTTGTTGTTGCTGTTTATTACTCTCTCTCTCTCTCTCTCTCTGTGAGATATATATATAGCTATATATATCTATTTCTATATATAGATATATAGGTAGATATAGCTATAGATATGAAGAGTTGACGATCTTTTAAAGTTACTGTGTATTTTAATCATGGATGGATTTTATAGTTGTAAATGACTTCGAAGCCATTTTGGCATATAAGCAGTATATAAATTAAATAACATTACTAATCTGTCTTGAAAGTGTTTTAAAGATGTTTCTGAGATGTTCTTATTGTTTTATCACTTGTTGGTTTGTTGCCCTGGGCTGCTTTGGGAGGAGGGGTGGGATTTATTTTCAACAAATAAATAATAGAAATAAATTTCATCTGGCCTCAGGCAGTCAAATCAATTGTAATCAAGTTCCGGCAAAAAAAAAATGTCTTTAGTTTCACTCACAGTGAAATAAAAAACTGTTTTCTAGTAGTATGAAATAGAGATATTCTGCAGTTCATAATAATACATCTCTGACTGAGAAAAGTCAGCCATAGAGCTGAAAGTACTTAACAGAACTTTTGAGGCTTCAATTTGGTGACTGAGCGGAGAAAATGTTACTAAAAGGTTTGCACAAACCATCAAAGTTCCCTTATACCCAGATGATGCCAGAGTGAGGAAAGGATATTTGATTCAGATATTTGATTCAGTTCACAGATTGTTCTGAAACAATATGTGAATGAAACTCAGCCATTCTTCTTAATTCACATTTCTCTGAATTTTGCAATGCAGTTCCCCAGCCAAGTAATGTGTGCAAAAGCATATATACTGGGGTAAAGTGTGCATAAGAATGCATATATTAGGAAAACTCCTTTACAAAGATGTGTATATTACAAAAAAAAAATGTGTATATTGTATTTGGAAAAAAATGCACTAAAATGCTAACAAATATTCATGAAGACTTAAAAAAATAAGTTTGCAAACTGCTGTGGAAATGTAGAGAACTGAACTTAAGATTGGAAAAACGAGAAACCGAATTTACAGATTTGCCTATGCCAAGAGCAGGAAGTTTTGTGCTATTCTGAAACTAGAGGGAGGACAGAAGCAGGAAATGGAACTATTGCTTCCTTCCTTTCCCCTGGTGTCTTCTGGGTAGAAGAGATTCCGAAGAAAACTGTCACTCAATAGCAGCAGGGAATTTGAAGCTACTACCCCTAAGTGGGACAAACACTTTGCCCTTCGTCATGCCCCTCCCCATCTCCAAAAACTCCTCACCCAATTTTGCATCCCATTAAAGGTGTGTTGAAATTAGGAGAGGCATTGCAATTCTACTGTCCCTGATTTTTAGACCGGGAACAATCAATCTGAAACTCTAGGGCAGCCTTCACAACCTTGGGTTGCCTGATGTTGTTGGACTACAACTCCCATCGTCCCTAGTGAGAAGGGCCAGCAGTCAGGGACGATGGGAGTTGTAGAACCAGAGACAAAAATTGCAAACATGCACTGGATTACAGAGAAAGCTAAAGAGTTCCAGAAAGACATCTACTTCTGCTTCATTGACTATGCAAAAGCCTTTGACTGTGTCGACCACAGCAAACTATGGCAAGTTCTTAAAGAAATGGGAGTGCCTGATCACCTCATCTGTCTCCTGAGAAATCTTTATGTGGGACAAGAAGCTACAGTTAGAACTGGATATGGAACAACGGATTGGTTCAAAATTGGGAAAGGAGTACGACAAGGCTGTATATTGTCTCCCTGCTTATTTAACTTATATGCAGAATTCATCATGCGAAAGGCTGGGCTAGATTCCTAGCCGGAATTAAGATTGCTGGAAGAAATATCAACAACCTCAGATATGCAGATGACGCAACCTTGATGGCAGAAAGTGAGGAGGAATTAAAGAACCTTTTAATGGGGGTGAAAGAGGAGAAAATATGGTCTGAAGCTCAACATCAAAAAACGAAGATCATGGCCACTGGGCCCATCACCTCCTAGCAAATAGAAGGAGAAGAAATGGAGGCAGTGAGAGATTTTACTTTCTTGGGCTCCATGATCACTGCAGATGGTGACAGCAGCCACAAAATTTAAAAATGCCTGCTCCTTGGGAGAAAGGCGATGGCAAACCTAGACAGCATCTTAAAAAGCAGAGACATCACCTTGCCAACAAAGGTCCGTATAGTTAAAGCTATGGTTTTCCCAGTAGTGATGTATGGAAGTGAGAGCTGGACCATAAAGAAGGCTGATCACTGAAGAATTGATGCTTTTGAATTATGGTGCTGGAGGAGACTCTTGAGAGTCCCATGGACTGCAAGAAGATCAAACCTATTCATTCTTAAGGAAATCAGCCCTGAGTGTTCACTGGAAGGACACATCCTGAAGCTGAGACTCCAATACTTTGGCCACCTCATGAGAAGAGAAGACTCCCTGGAAAAGACCCTGGTGTTGGGAAAGATTGAGGGCACAAGGAGAAGGGAACAACAGAGGACGAGATGGTTGGACAGTGTTCTCGAAGCTACCAGCATGAGTTTGACCAAACTGTGGAAGGCAGTGGAAGACAGGAGTGCCTGGCTTGCTCTGGTCCATGGGGTCATGAAGAGTCAGACACAACTAAACGACTAAACAACAACAATAAACCTCTGGGTACCCAAGGTTCAAAAAGGCTGCTCTCAGGAATATCCAAGTTATCAAACAGTCCACTGGTGAGTTGACGTGAAACAGATATTTACAGGTTAGAGGATGGGAGCAAGGACAGAAGATGTTGTGAAGGTCCTTTCAGTAAAATATTTGCGCATTGCTCGGTAAAAGCAATGTTTAAAGGCGAGGGAAGCTGAATTCTCATTCCTGACCATATAAGTCTCAAAGTCCATGTATTGCTACATCAATTTGGAATGCTACCACAGAGGATAAAGATACACTTTGTCAGAGTGCCCAGTCCATATGAAAGAAGTCCACATTAATGACGCTGCGATGGAGAGAAAGCAAAGTGCTGTGCTGTGGTGGGTATCCTGTCGCCCACACATGATGGGGAAAGACTCTGCGGGTTACTGACTCATGCCAGTTGTAGCTGATACTCTGTAGAGGAGAACACACACACTTGGAGAAATTCTTTCTGGTGCTGTGCTTGCTTGTGAAGCATGCAGGAGGCCGGAGAACGGCTGAGCCACAATGGGTTGCTCTCGCTGCTGGTTGCCAAGCAAAATCTATCTCTGGTGGAGATCGGCACCCTACAGGAATTGGCTTACCACACTAGCGCGAAGGCTTCATACCACGTTACCCGCCAGGCGTGGAGTGTGCCGCTCCATAGCCATATGTGGGCATTGCCTAGCGGTATTTGGGGAAGAGTTCCAAGCCCAGAAATGTGGCTGAAGCTTCGTGGATGGGTGCCGTTGCACATATATGGCCATTGACAGGACATGGTCAACAATAGCTGGGTAGCTCGATGCACATCAAAGCACAGATCCAATGTTCTGATTGGTCAGATCCACGCCACAGGCTTGCAGTGGTTTTGTGAAAAAGCTCAGTCATAGGAACTGGAGATTTCTAAGAGATAATGTGAAGGTAAAACATAGGCACCATTCTTAGCAGCTGTTTACAGCGTTATCTTCCATGGATTTGCCTAATTCACCTTGAAATCCATCCAAGGTGGTGGCCAACACTGCCCCCTGTAGGAGCATATTCACCCCATAGTTTAATTATGCACCACAATAAGTATTTTCTTTTATCCATCCCAAATCATCTTTTGTCCCTGCCATTTCCCCTTCTGCATATAATTTACCCCTTTGCTGTTCTGCCATCACCTCAGTCTCATGCCTCCACATCCAGTCTACTGCCTCCAAATGCCTCCTTTTACTTTCCTATCTGGCGTCAGAATTCTAAAGGGAGGCCCCAGCATGGCATTGCTGAATTACAACTTATTTAGGTCTGAACAGAGACCATGGTTTACTTTTCGACTCAGAGCCGGCGCACCCATGAGGCAAGGTAAGGTGACCTCCTCAGGCGGCAGGATTCCCAGGGGCAACGAGATCCTGATGTTGATATTTCTTTCCCCCTTGTTCCTGATGTAGATCTTTCCTCACCCCTTTTTCCCTGGCATGGAAGGGGCTGCCATTTTGGGATCCACCTTGTTGTTGTTTAGTCGTGTCCGACTCTTCGTGACCCCATGGACCAGAGCACGCCAGGCACTCCTGTCTTCCACTGCCTCCCGCAGTTTGGTCAAACTCATGCTGGTAGGTTCGAGAACACTGTCCAACCATCTTGTCCTCCGTCGTCCCCTTCTCCTTGTGCCCTCAATCTTTCCCAACATCAGGGTCTTGGGATCCACCTTAGGTGCCAATTTGTCTTGGGCCAGCCTACAGATGCTAATCTGCATAGTCACATTGATTGTTTTGCCACTTAACGCTGCTGTGATCAGTTTATTACCTATCACACTGCTGCTGAAAAGTGTTGCCACACAGTAGCTAAATCTGAATTGTCACTATCTGTAATTTTTTGACATTTCGCTTCCCTATGAACCTAACTACTTACAGCTACCCACCACAATTTTACATCTGCCACCCATCCACTGAAGACATTTCAGAAGTTTCAGCTGGTGCAGAATTCAGCAACCAGGTTGCTCATTGGGACGAGATGATTTGAGCACATTTCATTGATCCTGACCTGGTTGAATTGGCTGCCAATTTACTTCCAGGCCCAATTCAAAGTGTTGGTTTAGACCTCAAGGACTGCTTCTCCCCATATAAACTGACCCAGACTTTGCGTTCATCATCTGAGCTCCTTCTTCATGTGCCTTCTCTGTGTGAGGTCCAGAGGGTGGCAACATGAGAATGTGTCTTTTTTATATATAATAATTTTTATTAAATTTTCTGTTTTACAATTTCAAACAAACATTTTACAAACTTTAAAATATCTTGTGGCTTCTTCTCTTCCCTTGGTTCATTTTGCATATCTTACATCCCTGACTATTTTACTATATAGCCATTCAAATCCATTTTCCACTATTAACATCCATCAAGAATTATTCACTCTGTTGAATTTAACTTTAATGCTGCCAGTGTTTTCAGCTGTACACAGTTATTTTCCATATACTCAATAAACGTTTTCCAATATTCTTTAAAACATATGTTCTTGCTCTCTTATTCTGTATGTTAAATCTGCAAGTTGTGCATATTCTATCAACTTGAGTTGTCAATCCTCTTTAGTTGGGATCTCGCTCGCTTTCCATTTTGGGGCTAACAAAACATGGGCCACAGTTGTTGTGTACATGAATAACCTATTCTGACACCTGGGAGTTTCAGTCTGGGTTATCCCCAGCAGAAAGGACTCTGGGTTTTTTTGAGAACGTGTCTTTTTCTGTAGTGGTTCCCTGTTTGTGGAATGTTCTCCACAGGGAGCTTTGCCTGGCACCTTCATTATATATTTTTAGGCACCAGGCGAAAATGCTTATCTTCAACTAGGTCTTTGGCTGATTAATATTATAGCCTTTTAAATGTGTCTGAAGGAAGGGAGGGGTTATTGTTTTGGTTTAATTATTTACTTGTGTATTGTATTGTATTGTGTTGTATTGTATTTTGTGAACCACCCTAAGATCTTCTGATGAAGACCTCAGTTCTCAAATGTCTCAGTTGACAAACGTCTTGTAAACTCAATGCTGAAAACCTGGAAGTAAATGCTTCCATTTTTGAACTCGCCTTGGAAGTCGAATGGCTCCCGCTGCGTGTTTTTTCAATTTTCTCAATTGAATTTGAAGACAGCCCTTTGCGCCTCGGTTTTCGAATGTTTCGGAACTCTAACGGTCTTCCAGAACAGATTCCATTCAAGAACCGAGGTACCACTGTATATAAATGCAAATAAATGAGGTGTATCCTGGTCCACAAACGATTGTGTAGAAATAAAATGTGTTCGTCTTTTAGGGTGCCACAATCTGACCTCTGTGTGACCTTCTGAATGAGCTCTGTAATTACAAGCTTCCTCCATGAATGCTCAGAAATAGCTCGTCTTCCAGCACATAACGCCACGGCATGTGTGCTGATGATGCCATGCCCCCTGGGAATCCCTGTGCCATTTTCCTATCCCGCCTCACACCACCAAAATGTAATTCCCAGCACCAGTCATGGCACACAGCCAATTAGAAATTCAACCACAGGGCCACCCCTCTCCAAACATACTCGGGAACAGCGGGAGGTCAGCAAGGGTATGGAAGCTGACATTAAAAAAGAACATTTGTGTATCTGCCTACAAAGCAGCGTTCTTTGGGCACATAGCCTGCTGAATGTTACAAATGCATGCACAGAACCGAGACAGAGAAGAACTTGGGGAGCAGGGAGGCGAACGACACTCTGTGCTGGACAAATTGGCGCTCCAAAGAATTGGGAACATGGGACACTGTGCTGGTCCCGGGGGGGGGGGTACTGTGTGGCGAGGTCCGTGTCCAGTCCAGGGTCGAGGGTGTGCTGTGTAGGCTGTCCATCAAGGCTGAAGCAGGGTCCAAGGCAAGGAGTCGGGCGAGGTCAGGAACTCTGGCAGAAGAGCAGGACAAGGTGCTGGCAGGAACAGGTTACCAACAATGTTGCTCCCGCCACCTGGGACTGGGGCTGACTTGCCTCTCCTGGCCTGGAGGCGAGCACTCCTCCTGCAGGAACTTAGTTCCCTCCGCCTCTCTGCCCTGGGCCTCTGCAGCTCAGGAGAGGCTGGAGGGTTACCAAACCCAGAGGCAACCTCCTCTTTCCCTGATGGGGCTAAGAGTGGAGCACCTGCAGGCAATGGGTCCTCCATCTCCGCAGGGGCCAGAGCAGACTCAGCTGGTGCCTGCATCTGAGGATCCAGCACAGCTGAGGACCCTTCAGGTTCAGGCCCCAGCCCCGCCTCAGCTGGTTCTGGAGGCGGGGACTCCTGTGCAGGCTGGGATTCCTCAGGTTCAGCCTCTGAGTCCAAATCCCAGGCCATCACAGACACATCAGCTAACCTTTAAATAGAGTCAAGGTGCTGCGAGGGACCTCAAAAGGCATGTGGTGAGATGGCTTATTAGGGGGATATGGAGACAAAACATTACATACCGAGGGTGCTGTTTATAGCACATGACGTCGTCCCCCAAATCCTGAGAACTGTGGTTTGTTAAGGGAGGAACGAATTGTAGCTCTGTGACAGAGAAAATACAGTTACCATGGTTCTTTGTCATGTGCTTTAAATGTATGGTGGTGTGTAGGCCCCCTCAGTCTGCACCTTACTCCCATGTTGCTGCCTGAGGCACAGGGCAAGATTGCACCCCACCCGCCCCCCTCCATGAGTAGAAGCTGACTGGACTAGCACTTGAAATTTACTTGAATGGGATGGCATCCCACAGTGCACATGAGGGCCGCAAGCTAGTTAAGGGAGTGTATGACTGGCATAAGGCACACAGAGCCACCTGAGGGTGGTTGCCTCACCTTGCCTAATGGTAGGGCCGGCCACACAAAACAGCAGCAGAGAAATTACTTGCAGGCGTCCCAGCTTGCTGCATCAACCAGCAGGTTGATGGACATACTTATAAGTGGAACTACTTATGTAAAGGGCTCCACTTGCCCTATGGCCTGATAGCAAGAGTGTGTGGCGCTCCAGATGTTGTTGAATTCCCGACTCCCATCATCAACAGCCAACAAAGCCAATGGTCCAACATTAGGGAAGTTATAGTCCAACAACATCTGGATTTTCAAAGGTTCCCAACCCCAGCTATACATCAAATGGAGCTTTCCATCATTTGATTTTGAACACATGCTCCTCTTTGGTTTCCAGTGGAAGGAAAATTACTGTCAACTGTGGGACCTAACGAAATCTTGGCTTGTGATACATAGCTGGAAAACAGATTTAACTCTGAGCTTCTCCTGTGATCTGCTGTTGTATTGAATATTAATTTGACCCTTAAGGAAACATTTTGAAGTTACATCTGCTATATCAAGGGTGGACAGATTTCAGGCTTGCGGGATACATTTGGGGTTTTTTAATCCAGCTAGATCCACCAGCCAGAGCCAGGTGGAAAAGACTCCCCCCCCCCCAAGTCACCCAAAGATCTACCATTAGATTCATACCTACCTTCTGCTAACCTCTGTACTACAAGGGCATTTCCAAAATGTTTTGCTCGGTGGTCCTCCAATGGAACTTGGTATTTGCTTAAGGTACACTCGCTAGCCTGCCAATCTCTCTGATCTGGTAAATAAGAAAGTAAGAACTGCTTTGCTGCATCAGACAACCTAGCCCAATGGTGGCCAGGTAAACTGCAGCAACTGAGCTGGCCCCACCATTAGACAGAGTGAGGTGTCTGCCTCCGGCAGCTGATCCTGTTAGTCTTGTTTAATTTGATTTTACAAATTAAGTGCTGTGGGTGCCAGTCACAAAATGGATGCAATGGGGCATGGCACAAAAGAAAGGGGCTGCTCTCGGGGGTTGTTGTTGTTTAGCTGTTCAGTTGTGTCCGACTCTTCGTTACCCCATGGACCAGAGCATGCCAGGCACTCCTGTCTTCCACTGCCTCCCGCAGTTTGGTCAAACTCATGCTGGTAGCTTCAAGAACGCTGTCCAACCATCTCGTCCTCTGTCGTCCCCTTCTCCTTGTGCCCTCCATCTTTCCCAACATCAGGGTCTTTTCCAGGGAGTCTTCTCTTCTCATGAGGTGGCCAAAGTACTGGAGCCTCAGCTTCACGATCTGTTCTTCCAGTGAGCACTCAGGGCTGATTTCCTTCAGAATGGAGAGGTTTGATCTTCTTGCAGTCCATGGGACTCTCAAGAGTCTCCTCCAGCACCATAATTCAAAAGCATCAATTCTTCGGCTCTTGGGGGTATGAGAACATAAAAAGACCCTCCCTTCTGGATCAGGCCAAAGGCCTATCTAGTCGAGCATCCTGTTCTCACAGTGGCCACCCAGACGTCCCTGGGAAGCCCACAAGTGGGACCCAAGCTGGTGAATCTGGGAATCGGCCATCTGAGCTGCAAGCTGCTGCTCCCGCCAGGTCTTCCCAGAGCATTTCCCCTTTAATGTTTACGCTGTCTTTGTATTTCTTGCACTGTTATCTATCTACCATAAACTGAAAAAGGAGGGGATAAAAATGTGAACATTAATAAATAACACACGTTTATTATTAGATTCCCTCACACGCAACAGCCTTCCAGCACCATCGCAAAATTTCTGAACCTGTTCAAGGTGGGCATTAGCATTTGCTCCTAAATCTCCCCCAGTCTAAGCAAACCACTTCAAATCTAAACAGTTAACTCTGCAACAGGAAGACGTGTGTTCACTTTTCTCAAGGCGAAACGGGTGCTCCAGAAGGAATTGCATAAATATTTATGAAAACGGAGCAGGAAATATTTTCCCAGGGTAGTTTTTCTCTTCAGAGCTTTATCGGGTCGTGGAAGTTAGCGTTTATTTTAAACTTTAGATCTAAGAGCTCTGACACAGGAAAGAGCTGCCTTTTAACAAACTAAGCTGGGACATGTAGATCGATTACAGCGGGGGTCGGCAACCTTTTTAGGCCTGTTTTATTTCGTGAGCATGTGGTTCTTGGTGCATCCACTGTTGTTGGTTGTTTTGACAACTCCAGTTGGAAAGCAGGATAGAATCATAGAATCATAGAATCATAGAGTTGGAAGAGACCACAAGGGCCATCGAGTCCAACCCCCTGCCAAGCAGGAAACACCATCAGAGCACTCCTGACATATGGTTGTCAAGCCTCTGCTTAAAGACCTCCAAAGAAGGAGACTCCACCACACTCCTTGGCAGCAAATTCCACTGTCGAACAGCTCTTACTGTCAGGAAGTTCTTCCTAATGTTTAGGTGGAATCTTCTTTCTTGTAGCTTGGAACCATTGCTCTGTGTCCGCTTCTCTGGAGCGGCAGAAAACAACCTTTCTCTCTCCTCTATATGACATCCTTTTGTATATTTGAACATGGCTATCATATCACCCCTTAACCTCCTCTTCTCCAGGCTAAACATGCCCAGCTCCCTTAGAAATCTACTAAACCAGTGGTTTTCAACCAGTGTGCTGTGATACCCTGGGTTGCCTTGAATGATGGTCAGGGGTGCCATGGGTAACACTGGCCTCTGTCCCTCTTTCCTTCCCTCCTTCCTCTGCTGCCCTCTCACATCTCTGGCTCCTAAAGGCTTGCATAGCTATTTGCTGCAGCAGCCCTGGCTACTCCCCCCCCCCCAATTTTTAAAATTAATTTTCCATATAAAATTTTTAAGACAGACAAACAAATAAACAAACAGACAAAAATACATCTCAACCGTAATTAAACCAAACTTCATAACATTGTTAAGTGAATTCCTCGTATCCCCCGGTTGAATTTCAGTGTATATCATTTTAACGGTTTTCCAAAACCTAAATTCTTAAAAATTTAACTTAATCACTTAACATCTTTCTTTCTTTACAATTCAACTTTAAACATATTAATTCGTCACATTGCATATTTTAATCCTAAGCCTATCTGGTATTTGCAAGCTTTCCAGTTAAGTTAACACATTTAACTAAATAGTCTTTAAACAGCAGCCCTGATACTGCTGCCTCTGGGGCTGGCCAGGGCGTGCTGGTTGCCTGGAGCTGAGGCGGCTCAGAGACCAGGGAGGGGGGCTGCAGCAACTGCTCAGAGGGCTCCCAAGGAGAGGGGGCTGAGGGAGCACCACACAAGGGACGGTTTTTGAAAAAGGGTGAGAGGCTGCCAGCTCAGCAGGCAGGGGGTGACATAACTGGGCTCCTGAGCCCCACAGGGGTGCCGCAGAAAGAATGTAGGGAGGAAGCCATGGACTCAAAAAGGCTGAAAACCTCTGTACTGAACAAAAAACAGCATGTTCCTTCCTCCCCACATGGAGAAAATCTCCCTTCCCCCTTCCATCATCACTACAGTCGTACCTCGGGTTACAAACGCTTCAGGTTGTGTGATTTCGGGTTGCGCACCACGCTGAACCCAGAAGTACCAGAATGGGTTACTTCTGGGTTTCGGCACTTGCGTATGCGCAGAAGTGCTAAATCGTGCTTTGCGCATGCGCAGAAGTGCCGAATCGCAACCCGTGGCGCTGCGGGTTGCAGACGCTGCGGGTTGCGGACGTGCTTCCCGCACGGATCACGTTCGCAACCTGAGCGTCCACTGTACTTCGTATGTCAACAGAAACAACATCACATCTCCATCGGCCCTTATTTGGTTGGACTGTGTGCCTACGGAGTCTCCATTTTATGCTTCTAAAGGAGAAAATAGCCCACAAGCAGAATTACGGAGGAAATGTGAACAGGCAGGCCTGGTTCAAGACATTTTGCTGTCTGAGGAACAGCAGCAAATGCAAATATGCATTAAGGGGGCATCATACCCAAGGCCGGTCAAATTATTTTGGCAGCTGAGGCCAAAATCGCAGAAGCGCTCCCCTCACTTCTCAGGCAATAGAAATTATATATCCATGAATTAAATGACCATCAATTTGATACCCTGTCATGACCACCAATATCTGCTGCCTGAAGCAGCCGCCACACTCTGCTTATTTTTATGCTGGTCCTGTGAACAAGGAACTAATTATATTATTGAGTCCCTAGCAACACTATTTATAATACCACTTTGAACAGTCATGGCTTCCCTCAAGGCACCCTGGGAACAGAAGTTTGTTAATGGTGTTGAGAGCTGCTAAGAGAGTCTCCCCATTGCCCTCACAGAGCTACAATTCCGAGAATCTCCTGGCTAGAGGGCTTGTGAAATGCAACTCTGTGAGGGGAACAGGGGTCTCGTAACAACTCCCAGCACGCTTAGCAATCTACAACTCCCAGGATTCTTCAGTGGAAGCCATGACTAAAGTGTTGTTCTTGGCATCCGTCTGTCTCAAGAGGCAATGGAATGTGCCTCCGGGGGTGAAGGCAAACTGCTATGTTAGCAACACCTTCGTGGGGCGCAAGCCTGGGCAGTGTGTATGGAGGTCTTGAGCTGCCCAGATGACAAGACCCCACAAATACTGCTTAAAACATATTGTGCAGATGTGGTCTGAGTTCAGCAGGGCTTCCCGGGCCTCCCCAGCCACTCTGGGCGGCTTCCAACAAAATATTAAAATACAGTAATGCATCAAACATTAAAAGCCTCCCTAAACAGGGCTGCCAATCAAATCAAATTGTTATAACAAAGGGGCAGAAAACGCTATGTAAAAATTGCATATACGGTAATTTTTTCCCTCTCTGGCGCCTCCTGGTGTTGCATGTTTATAACGAATTCAAAATGTCATTTTTTGACTAATGTAGCTGAGTCCCCTGAGAACCAGCCCAAGCCATTTTGCAGCCTGAGGCAAAGAGCAAAATGGCACCGCCTCTCTCGCATTCCATGCACAGATGTGGCGGAATGGCAATAGGACTTCCACTGCACTTGAGAGGCGCAGGTCACCTTAGCAGGCAATGGCATAGGCAGCTCTGTCCTCCAACACCTCATTCTGCTCCCTGACTCTCCAGCATCCTTTTTTTCTGAAGTGCCCATGTCTCTCTCCGTCCAATGGTAGAGACGGCCATGTCAGCCTTACAGTGCAAGGTGTGTTTACACATTCTGGAGTCCCATTATCTCCAACAGGGATTACTCTCCAGGCAATGTCTTTAGAATGGCTGCCTTAATGCCTTTTCTATTATATTTCTCTGACAAACATAAGAAATCAGCTCTCAGATTCCAGCAGGCAAATACAGAGGCCGGCTTGTGCATTCAAGACATCTCCTCCGGCCACTGCACTTAATTATTTCACAGCCAAGAGATAAACTTTAATAAACAACTGTCACTGCTGCATAAATATATTGCACAGTGTATGCTAACACACACACCCACACACCCACACACACACCCACACCCCCCCCCCACACACAGGGCCTCTTGATGGCCTTTCTCTATTTAGCTCTAATCAAGCGGGATCTTCAATTGAGCTTGCTTTCCAGAGTTATATGGGAAATCTTATTTTAGCAATTATTAAGGCTGGAACGAGGGAGGGCATTTCCTGTGGAGCTGAACGGCGCAAGCAGCATGAAGAACCAACTTTGGAAACACGAAACCTCCCTGTTGCTTTTTCTTGTCCTCCTAGTGCAGATTTTTGGTTTGGATGACGACAACCGGTCAGCGACGGAGATCTGTTCCACCCATACCATTCTACCAGGACCAAAAGGTGAGCCTTCTGTGTGCTAAACATCTTTGCTGTTGCTGAAGAGACACAGCAGTGTGTGCTTCAGGGGAAACCAACACACTGCTTATGATTCTCCCCCCAGCTCTTGTGTCACATAGAATTGGGGAAGGAAGGTTGCCAACTTTTTGGCTGCTTCTGCAACTGTGCCTTTAAGAGCAGAAGACCTTGCAGGCTTCTGCAGCTAATCATGGCGAGAGCTTATATTTTGGTGCATCAGATTTGGTGCCGCTGAAGGTCCAAGCTCAGGCATTTTGCTAGTCAGTTGGCAATCCTTCGCAGAGCAGGCAAGAGACTTATTTGCATTTTAATCTGATAGACAATGCCTGTTGTGGAAAAATAATTAAAATGTCAGTTGTACAATGCTTAATCAGTGTTTTATTATGTAAACCAGGGGTGGGAAGCAGGTGGCCCTCCGGTCTTGTTTTCTCACTCGACTACAACTCCCATCATCTCAGATTACTGGTCCTGCTAGCTGGGGCTGATGGGAGTTGGAGTCCAGCAATATCTGGAGGGACAACAGTTCCCCATCCCTGATCTAAGCAACTGGTTGGGGAAAAGTAAAGTACTGTAAATTATAATGGAGCAGAAGAAATATGTAGTGTTTGTTTGGGTTATAAAGGGTTAAGCACCTCCCCACCTAGTAGTTGGAAATATTTTAACTTGAATTAGTTAAGCACCTCCCCACCCCCTGTAGTTGGAAATATTTTAACTTGAATTAATGCCAGGGCTATGCCCCTGGATTGAGGAGCAGTTACTCAGTTTGTGGTGCGCTGCAAAACATGGGATTTTTGCTGCAAAACTGTTGGCACTGGTTTGGAGTGATTTGGACACTGATGGTGTTAATTACAAACCCTGTGTTTGATGTATCAATTACAGTGGTACCTCGGGTTAAGTACTTAATTCATTCCGGAGGTCTGTACTTAACCTGAAACTGTTCTTAACCTGAAGCACCACTTTAGCTAATGGGCCCTCCTGCTGCTGCTGCGCCACTGGAGCATGATTTCTGTTCTCATCCTGAAGCAAAGTTCTTAACCTGAAGCACTATTTCTAGGTTAGCGGAGTCTGTAACCTGAAGCGTATGTAACCTGAAGCGTATGTAACCCGAGGTACCACTGTACCCAGTTTGTGGGGTGCTGCAAAACATGGGGTTTTTTCCTCTGCAAAACAACTGCAAAACTTGGGCACAGGTTTATAAGGGAACCCGAAATTCTGGGGTCCGTAGTTAATTATCGTGCCAACTCAATTGGAGGAGAGAGACAACTATTCTCTTTCCCACATTGCCTCAGTTCCAGCAGTGTTCTATGATTATGATTTCACTTCCACCGTATAAAAAAAGCTAGTGCAGCACAGTGGTGGCAGTGGCTGTTTGGTTAGCATATGAAACATTGAGGTTGGAAATCCCTGCCCAGTTACGCTGCTTGTTGGGGAACCCCATGAATCAGTCTGCCCCAGCTTGGACTACCTCACAAGGCTGTCGTGCAGATAAAAAAATAAGAGGGCAAAGACACGTGCTCACTGTTGCCCCACAGAGCAGGATTAGATCAAAGGGGTCGTTTTCAGTTGAACAAGAAGAGGAGAAATTTCTGAATAGAAAGAGCAGTCCCAGAGATACACCAGCACAGCTTTGTCATCTTGGCAAAAAAAGGACCATTCTGGGAATATGTCAGTATCAAAACCAAGCAGTGGGGCTTATGCAGGATCCTAACTCTGTTCAGCTCAGTCACATGACCTGGCAAATAGGGTGTTTTTACAGCCAAACTCTATTTTAAAGACTTGTTTTCGCTCTGAGAGGCTTGGAACTGCGTAGCCAGCAGCAGTCTTGCTCCTGAATAGGGTTTGGATCTGGCACAACTTTATCCTTGCTTACTTGCTTAATGCCAACTCCTCGTGAGTAGGAGCACTCTCACTGTGGTACACATGGAACCCTCATACTTTTATTTATTTATTTGCTTATTGAAACACATTTTAAAACTGCTTCGCATTTTAAAATCCAGTAAGTGTATACATAAATACAACATAAATGCAACTGAACAGTCTTGTAGAGACCGAAATACAATACCAAAACTAGAATTTCCTTCCCATTTCCCGTAAGTGCTCCAGATTCCACGCCGCCCCAAGAGGAGCACAAGACCTCAGACGTTGAACAGCATCTTCCCCACCAGTTTCTTTTTTTTTTTTAAATAATTTTTATTGCATTTTTCACAAAAAAGAACAAAAAAGCAAATTTTCACAAACATTACAAAAAGAAAATTTTTCACAAACATTACAAAAGAAAACGAAAACATAGACAAAAAAAAAGAGAAAAAAGGAGATTTTAACATAAAAAAACAAAGAAAAAATCCCTCACTTTCCAATTATAACCTTCAAAACCTTATTTTCCTTACTTCCACCCGCCTCCCGATCTTGTATTCTATGTAATAATTAGTTCAGCAAGCTCAATCTTTGTTCATTTTGATTCTTGATCCCTCCCTTTGTGCTCTTATTTAACTCAGTCACTAGAACCCCTTCTTTCCTTTTCAATGTCCTCAACATTCAAAGATTTTACAGTGTTTTTGTAGATAGACTTTAAACTTCTTCCAGTCCTCTTCCACCTGCTCTTCTCCTTGATCTCGAATTCTGCCGGTCATTTCAGCCAGTTCCATATAGTCTATTACTTGCATCTGCCATTCTTCCAGAGTGGGTAGATCTTTCCCCACCAGTTTCTGATTGTAAGCTCCTTGGGGCAGGGGACCTGCCTTTTGCTTACGTTTTTATTCTGCAAAGCACCACGCAAGCTGCTAAACAAGGTGCATTTCCTCCTCAGTTCTGTGTGGTCACCTAGAAGTTACGGTTGTGATAAAAGTCGTGGGCTAAAAATACACTGCAAGGATTACTCAGGGCAGGCCTGATAATCTCAGTGGCCCAGGTTGGCTTTAAAAGTCAGTCCTTGATAAGAGCAAATGGCTCAGCCTGCTGTCCTAAGTACACTAACCTGGGAGTCAGCAGCACTGAATCAAATAGGACTGGCTTCTGAGAAGATATGGTTGGAATTAAAAAGTGCCTAATAAAAAGGACTGATGAAACCCCTTGCTTAATAGATATTCAAGGCTGCCCCCAGGTGGCCACGAGAGATGCCTGTACTGCAGACCTTCATATCAACAGGCCTATTTCAATATTAAATGTGCTACTCTCACTTCCTGCAGGCAAGACCAACCTTGGCCTCTGCAGCTTTTTTCCAGGCTCATACAATAATTGTGAAATGATTAAATTCTTTATCAAAGAAATAAAATGACCGAGACTCTAATAAGGTGGGTTCTGCTGGTTTGATGTGTCTTTTGTACATTAGTCATAAAGGAAGCTTGGGTATTTAATGCAGGTATGCTGCAGAGGACATGGGTGGCGCTGTGGGTTAAACCACAGAGCCTAGGACTTGCCGATCAGAAGGTTGGCAGTTCGAATCCCTGCGACGGGGTGAGCTCCCATTGCTCGGTCCCTGCTCCTGCCAACCTAGCAGTTCGAAAGCACCTCAAAGTGCAAGTAGATAAATAGGTACCGCTCCAGCAGGAAGGAAAACAGTGTTTCCGTGCGCTGCTCGGGTTCGCCAGAAGTGGCTTAGTCATGCTGGCCACATGACCCGGAAGCTGTACGCCGGCTCCCTCGGCCAATAAAGGGAGATGAGCGCCGCAACCCCAGAGTCGGCCACGACTGGACCTAATGGTCAGGGGTCCAGAGCACCTGAATGAAGTTTGCAGGCCACTGGTGGTCTGGTGACTTCCATTGTCTTAGCCTAATTCTCAGGAATGCTATGAGGATGAAGAAATGAGTGAAAAATTGTACTTCATCCACTGAGAAGTACTTGGGAGATTATTAACACGTTAAGCATCAAGCCAGAAAAGATCCAGGTCTCGATTGGAAAAAATTTAAAGTTTATCTACAGAAACATTGTAAAATTAAGGAATGTTAGAAGGATGTTGGAATGAAGCTATGTGGTTTTAGCAGAAATGTTATAAAGGATTAAGTAAAAATGGATTGGTAATTAGTGAAAGAGGAGAATGTAAAATTATAGTATATTAAGATAAATTTTTAGGATAAAAACAAAGATGGAAAGGATTTGCTGAAATATCTAATTGAACTAGAATACAAAAAAGGGAGGTGTGAGGAGGTCAAGGAAATAAGCAAAGGAAAGAAAGTTATGTAAAGGTTGGACTTGTGTTTTTTCTTCTTTCTTTTTTTCTCTTTTTTTCTCTTTTTGTTTGTTTTTGTGCTTTGTTTGTTTAACTTTTTTTACTTTTCTTTTTGTAACCTTTAAAACTTTAATAAAATCTATTTAAAAAAAAGAAAGAAAAGAAAAGATCCAGGTCTCATTTTTCACCTAAAAGCAGCTGCAGGAAGGTCGGTTAACCCTTTCATCCCATCTTGCTTCCCTGATCTCACTCACCCTCAACTCCAAACTGCAGTTAGCCTCACATACAAGATTCCTTCATATGAACACACCAAGCTGCCTTGCATGGAGTCAAACTTTTTTTTTTTAAAAAAAAACTTTTTTCTTCCAAAATTAAAACAAAACATATTATCCAGAAACATAACATTCTTATTCCCCACCCCCATTTTTCCTCTTGTGTGTTGTTGGGTTACCAATAGCTGAAGGTACCATGAAAAGGGCCTCTGTGGAAGGTCTCAGTTCTCTCACAGGGTTACATAAAGTGCAATGGTCCTTCAGGTACAGTAGCTTGGTCCCACCCAAGCAGTTTAGAACTCTACCTTGGTCCATCAAGCTCAGGATTGTCTGCACTTACAGGCAGTGGCCCTACAGGATTTCAGTCAGGGAGTTTCTCCCAGGTTTACCTGGAGATGCCGGGGATTGAACCTGGGACCTTCTGCAAATAAGACCACCACCTTCTTAAAGATAAGCAGGTTTGGGTATGGGCAGGGCTTGGATGGGAGACAGCATTGGAACCACAGATGCACCACCTTGGGTTCCCTCACTGTGAGAAGTGAGGTTACAGGCAACCAGGGAGAGGGCCTTCTCGGTAGTGGCGCCCTCCCTGTGGAATGCCCTCCCATCAGATGTCAAGGAGTTAAAGAACGATACATAATAATAATACCTTTATTGTCATCAGTGGCGTAGCGTGGGGGGTGCAGGGGGGCCCCGGCCGCACTGGGCGCAACATCTGGGGGTTAGGGTTAGGGATAGGGTTAGGGGGCGCAAATCCAGGGTTAGGGGGCGCAAATTACTTGCCTTGCCCCGGGTGCTGACAACCCACGCTACGCCACAGATTGTCATTGTACAACCTGTGTACAATGAAATTAAACAAGCCTCCCCCCCCAAACACTCAGTCTCTTATCAAACAACACACCACCTCACAAGTCAATTTCACTATGCTGTTTTTCATTCAACGGCCTAACAGCCCACGGATAGAAGCTATTTTTTAGCCTGTTGGTACAGCTGATTGTAATTCTATATCTCCTGCCCGAGGGTAGAAGATTAAAGAGGTGATGACCTGGGTGTGAGTCATCCCTGAGAATTTTTCTCGCTCTCCTAAGGCAACGATCCCTTGCGATGTCATCTAGCGGACTCAAGGAACAGCCCATGATATCATGTGCTGCATTCACCATCCTCTGTAGAGACTTTCTGTCCGTGGCTGTCAGGCCAGCATACCACACTGTGATACAATATGAGAGGACACTTTCTATTGTGGACTGGTAAAAGGAGTTCATCAGTTGTTTTTAGAAGACACCTGAAGGCAGACCTGTATAGGGAAGTGTCAGGGGTTCAGGAGCAGAGGCACAGGGGAGAGAGGAAGCGGAGAGCGAAGGGGAACAATCCAAGGGCAGCGTAGGGGAGTATGACAGTGGGCCGAGAGATTCCATGAGCTTCTCCAGCGATTCGGAAGATTCCCAGAAGGGGGCACCGATGGCCAGGGCAAGGGGGGTCCCGGGAAGGACGCACCAGAAGCAAGGGGCCAGCGGCGACTCCCAAAGCAGCAGCTGGAGATCGGGACCAGCTTCCCCACCAGGGCGTAGCGGGGGGGAAGAGTCCCATGCGTCAGGGCCGGCTTCCCCTCCAGTGGGGAGAGAAGATGAGGCAGGGCTGACCACGCCCCTATCGCTGAGTGAGGGAACGGAGGGGAAGTCAGACCCAGCTGACCCCCCCGAAGGGGGAAGCAGTGACAGGAGCAGTGTAACGGTCAGGAGGAAGGTTGCCGGCTGGGCGCGCGCGCCAAGTTCAAATGTACAGGAGCGCGGGACAGCAGGGAGGTCGGATTGGGAGCCAGGTCCTAAAGCACGCCGGAAACGGGGAAGAATCCGGGGAATCAGCATCAGAAGAGTCCAGAAAGGGCGACACCCCAGCGGGCAGAAGGACCCAGAGGAGAAAGGAGCAAAGGAGGAGGTGGAGCAAGGCTAGGGTCTTGAACTGGTGTCGAGGGGGAGGAGATTCAGATGGAGCTTCGGCGGTCTAGGGTTGAGACGTAGAGCTGCGCGCCGCGGCTTTGAAATGGAAACTGAACCTTAATAAAGACTTTTGTATATAGCAAGAACTGGCGTTGGTCCTTTGTGAGCTGGGACCTTGGGCAGCTCTGACAGGAAGTTTTTAATGTTTGTTGTTTTATTCTGCTTTTATATAAGTTGAAAGCCACCCAGAGTGGTTGGGGCAACCCAGTCAGATGAGCAAAGTACAAGTAAAATAAAATCATCATCATCACCATCTAATGGAATAAACAATTGCCCATTGTGTGAAACAGGATACTGGACAAGATGGGCTTTTGGTCTCATCCGGAAAGGCTTTTCTTCTTCTTCTTCTTTTTTAATAATAATTTTTATTAGTTTTCCAATTTTAAAACAAAACAATAACAACGACATAAAAACATCCACCAATACAAACAAACACACAAATATAAATTCTTAACCTCATTTTCATAAGCCTCCTTTCTCGGACTTCCCCATACCTCACCTTTTTTGCATCCTTATTTTACAGTTTTTCAGCAACCCTTTTAGCCAATTAAATTTAAATTTGTTATCTTTCTCAATTTCACCTTAAATAACATTTTCAGCTGCAATTCTGCATCTTCCTTCCCCTTGACATTTTAGCACTCATCAATATTATAACAGTTCTTAAGATAAGCTTTGAACTTCTTTCAGTCTTCCTCCACCGTCTCCTTCTCTTGGTCACGGATTCTGCCAGTCATTTCTGCCAGTCCCATAAAGTCAATCACTTTCGTCTGCCATTCTTCCAGTGTGGGGAGTTCTTGTGTCTTCCAATACTTTGCTAGAAGGATCCTTGCTGCTGTAGTGGCGTACATAAAAAAAGTCCTATCCTTCCTTAACACCAATTGGCCGACCATGCCCAAGAGGAATGCCTCTGGTTTCTTGTGAAAAGTACATTTAAGTACCTTCTTAATTTCATTATAAATCATTTCCCAAAAGGCTTTAATCTTTGGGCAGGTCCACCAAAGGTGAAAGAAGGTACCTTCAGTCTCATTACATTTCCAACATTTATTATTGGGCAGATGATAAATCTTCGCAAGCTTAACTGGGGTCATGTACCACCTGTAAATCATTTTCATAATATTTTCTCTTAGGGCATTACATGCCGTGAATTTAATACCGGTGGTCCATAACTGTTCCCAGTCAGCAAACATAATGTCATGTCCAACGTCCTGTGCCCATTTAATCATGGCTGATTTAACTGTCTCATTTATTGTATTCCACTTCAGCAACAAATTATACATTCTTGATACATTCTTAGTATTGGGTTCTAGCAATTCGGAAAGGCTTTTCTTACATTCATACAGCATCCTCAAAAGACTATAATCAATTTATTTCACAAGCCAGAGCCCCCTTTTGACAAATGCATGGCATCACCCAATATCTTCCTCCATTTTTAATGGTGCCTCGTGACTCCTTGCATGAACCAGCACGGCAACACCCCTAGAACATGTTGAAGGAGTCGTGTTGTTGTTCAAGCACTATCCAAACTTCAACATGCTGCGTACTCGTCAAACCCTCCTGAGGACGTAGGAGAGGTGCGACTCCGGAAACATATTGAAGTAATTGCACGATCGGTTCAGCGCGTCGAAAAGAAAAGGAATGGGTGACCTCAGCCAAGGTTGGCGGGCTTGTTGCTGAGAACTTCAAAGGAATCTGAATTGGGTCCTATGTGTTCAGTAACTGGAATAGAAGGCAATTTGAAGGGGAATAATGGGAGTTCACCCTGCAGCTATGTGGTGTGTTTTGGAACGCTCGCCTTTCATTATTTTGACAAATGTCAATTATAAACTCCTTGACATCAGTCAGTGCCTCCAAGCCCTGTTTCTTGTGGTCACCGCTGCTGCTGCTGACCATCTTCCAGACCTAATAGTGGCACTTGCACAGCTCTGCTTCTGGAAAAGGGCGAGCTCAGTCTGAAGCGGAGTTTGCCACATTCTGAGCTCCCTGTTGGAAGTGCAGAAGGACTTCACCCCACATCCTCAAGGACTCTTGGCCGGACTCTTGTTCCTGTGGTCTCTGTCATCACTCCCTTCTTTTCTGACCTATGTGTTCTCCATGCTTTAAAAAAGAAATAATTTTAAAAATTTAATTAAAAATCCGAATTCCGTGCCAAATTCTGCAACGAGAAAATCCATGTTCTGCAACCTGCAGTGAAAGAGCATCTGGCTTGCACACACAAGGTCCTGGGTTCAATCTCTGGTATTGCTACGTAATAATAATAATAAATTATATAAAAATATATATATTTGTACCCCGCCCTTCCCGGTTCAAAAACCGGGCTCAGGGCGTCTAACAACAAATTTAAAACAATTGATGCAACAAAAAACAGCATAAAATACAGCATAAAATGTGAAGAACAATAAATTCAGAATTCAAAAATCACTTTAGGGGGGAAATCCATCCAATAAATATTAGATGATCACCAGGGCTAACTGGCTAAATTAGTCCTGTTTGGGCCAGTGTGGAGACCAGGGAAGAATTAGCTGTGGGATCCCAGAGCGGGTAATCTTCATAAAAAGGGGAGGGGGAGGGAAGGAAGGGGAATAAAAGATCAGGCTAAGTTCAAGTTGAAAGCCAGGTGGAATACCTCTGTCTTACAGGCCCTGCGGAAGGAAGTTAAATCCTGCAGGGCCCTGGTCTCATGGGACAGAGCATTTCACCAGGTTGGAGCCATCACTGAGAAGGCCCTAGCCCTGGTGGAGGATAATCTGACTTCCTTAGGGCCCAGGACCTCTAAACTATGATTATTCATGGACCTTAAGGTCCTCTGTGGGGCATACCAGGAAAGGCGGTCCTGTAAATACAAGGGCCCTAAGCCACAAAGGGCTTTAAAGATCAAAACCAGCACCTAGAGCTGGGAATATTCCTCAGTTTGAAACCCTGGAGAGTCTCTGCCAGGCAGTGTAGTCAACACCAGGTTAGATCAACCAACGCTCTGATAAGACAGCTTCCTACTCATATTTTAATAACAGTCGTCTTGTAACAAGGATGCCTGTGAAATCAACTTTTTGAGTCAGGAAGAAACAAAATCAACTTCAGAGGCAAGTACAGGTTATTCTCAACTCTTTGACTAACCTTCCACATGCCACCTAAATGGGACTTCCAGGCCACCTATGTTCTACAGATGATAGCTTGAGACCCTCTGGTGCAGGTGCAAGGTGCAGAAGTCCCACCCTCCTTGCACTTTATTTTCACAACAATCCTGTGAGGTTGGTAGGTTAGGCTGAGGGAGAAAGAGTGCAGGCCCAAAGTCACGCTGGTGATCTTTGTGGCTTCGGCCTGGGTCTTCTTCCAACTACTGAAGCCCCAAGAGCAGGTAATGAAGGCTAACCTTGATTTTGGCTCGAGCAGACACGCAAGTGCATAACACAAGAATGTGGCCTCTCTCCACAGCTGATCTGTGCAGCCTCTATGCCTTGGGTTGGCCAAAGGCACAAAGGCACAAAGGCAACAGTACTCCCTCAATGTCACTGTCCCTCCTACCCCAGGAAAAGGTATTCAGTAGCATACTGGTGTTGAGATGAGCGGGGTATGTGTGTGTGTGCCTCTCTTGGCAGTGCAGTTGCCCTCAGAAACCATTGGGATAATTTATTTATTTAGTCTATTTATTTATTTATTTATTTATTTATTTATTTTTAGTGTTGCAATACATATATGAGATATTTACATAGTGATACATATACATTATATTCGTAAATTCACATTTTCACATTTTATTATGTACCAACATTTAATCCATTTCTTATTTCTTGCCCTGTGCCTCCCTTCCACCCGTGCGCGACTTCCTTGTTATTATTTTGTAACTTTATTACTAAGACTGTAATTTTGTATCTTAATAATTAAACATTCAATCTTATACATCTGCTTAGCTTAGCTTAACTTTGTGAAATCAGTCTATACATATCAATAAATTCTTGTTGGAGTATCTTTTGGTCATGTATTGTTCTACACATTTCCATTCCTGTTTGAGATTTTGATTAGATTGCGTTCTAATTGTTGCCGTCATTTTGGCTAATTCAATCATTTCAAAAAATTTACGTTGCCAATCTTTCAATTTTGGTACTTCTTCTGATTTCCAATTTTTTGCAATCAATAACCTTGCGGCGGCTGTTGCATATAAAAAGATTCTCTTCGTGTCTCTGGGGATGTCATTTGTTATAATTCCTAAAAGGAATGTTTCAGCTTCTTACCATTTTTTTTTAAACATTTTTTTTTCAGTTCCTCATGTATATTTCCCCAAAAGTTTTTAATTTTATCACATCCCCACCAGACATGATATAAGGATCACCATTGGGATAATTTATTATGGACCTGGAGAAATGGAGTTCTACTACTTTCCTGCTACCAATCGGCCAGCAGAGTGGGTGCAGGCAGTGGCAGACCTACATTTGGGGGGGCCTGAAGCTTGAACTGTCATGTTGACTAGATGACCCTCATGGTCCCTTCCAACTCCATAATTCTATGAGGACCCCTTCACAACCAGCAACAAGGTCTGGGTAACCACTGTTATCATCTTCAATGGGGTTGTTCCACAACAGATCGCCACACCTTTACAACATCTGTGCTACCGACTCTCAAGCTTTGGGAATGTTGAAATATAAAGGTAAAGGGACCCCTGACCATTAGGCCCAGTCGTGACCGACTCTGGGGTTGCGGCGCTCATCTCACTTTATTGGCTGAGGGAGCCGGCGTACAGCTTCCGGGTCATGTGGCCAGCATGACTAAGCCGCTTCTGGTGAAACTGAGCAGCGCACGGAAATGCCGTTTACCTTCCCGCCGGAGTGGTACCTATTTATCTACTTGCACTTTGACGTGTTTTTGAACTGCTAGGTTGGCAGGAGCTGGGACCGAGCAATGGGAGCTCACCCCGTCGCAGGGATTCGAACTGCCGACCTTCTGATCTGCAAGTCCTAGGCTCTGTGGTTTAACCCACAGCGCCACCCGGGTCCCTTTCTTGAACTATAGACAAAGACAAAAATTAATCTCTCGATTCAATGCGACTCAAACTGGGTTTAGTGTTGTTGTTGGCATTTGTTGGTCTCGGGAGACAATGGAGGACTGTGCCTTCGGGGGTGAAGTCAAGCTGTAGGCAGACTAAAGTCACTTATGGGCCCCCTCTGAGATCAGAGCCCCTGAAGCTTAAACTTTGTTAGGTTCATAATAGATCTACCCCTGGGTAGAGGATTTCAAGGAATAATTTTACACAGCTCTAGAAAAAGCAAATGGGTGAGTTTTGGACCAACAAAAGACACCACGAGAGGGCAGCAAGAGTCAACTCTTGGTACATCTTCAAACTGTGTTGAGAGAATGTTCTTTGGAGAGGATAGTTTTCCATGGACAAAAAAATCAATTCAAGGTGGTCATAGTTTAGTCTTTTTTCTTTTGCTGACAATAACAACTTGGCTAACACACTGCCAGCAGGGTTGCCACCTCCTCTGTTTGCCCTGATCCTCTACCTTAAACCATAGCTGTCAACTTTCCCCGTTTTTTAAGGGGAATTCCCTTATTCCGAATAGCATTCCTCGCAAGAAAAGGGAAAAGTTGGCAGCTCTGCCTTAAACAATATGCTGGTGTGCAAGAATTAAGACAGCACTCTAAGGCGTCTGATTGTTTCCTTTGCAGCTATGCCTTTACCTGTATCACACCTGACATCAGGTGAGGGCAGGTGAGCAGGCCAGTGGTTCTCTGCAGTTTCTCCTTTCAAAATGAGGCCAGGATACTCTTTCCTAACCTGCATTGTAGCTTGTATCAGAGTGTCTGTTTTCTCCCTCTCTGCCCACTCACCCTGTGTGTTTGTTTTTGAAGGAGATGAAGGCAAAAAGGGAGACCAAGGAGAAATGGGCAAGCATGGGAAACTCGGCCCCACCGGATCCAAAGGTAAAGATGTGCGTGGTTATTTGCTGTGCCCTGGAAATGTCTTGGGCTCCCTCCACCTTCCCATATTCATTTCGCCTTTGGAATGCTCTCACAAGTGCTCAGTTATGCCTCTGGATTAATGGAAAAAAGAATAAACTCTGACCCTGCAATCATCATCTGAGGCCCTTTTCTGTATGCATTAGGATGCAACTTCAGAACGGTGACTTTTCAGCGGTGGCTCCCTGCTTGTGGAATGCTCTCCCCAAACCCGGCGCCATCGTTGCTGTCATTATGCACCAGCAAAAACATTTCTTTTACACCAGCCATTTGGCTTTTAATTATCAGTGGCCTCCTTCAGTGGGTGAGATGCTCAAATTCAGCACCAAAAGCAAGCCCTGATTGTAGAGGAACAATCAAACAGACTTTAAGCCTCCCAGATGTTTCCCTTGCAGCCATGGCTGTCCCACATCTGATGTCATTTTGGTGTGGGGCAGGTGGGCAGGGCTTGTGGAGAACAGCTCCACGGGCCAAACTGAATGGGCCTACTGAGACTTGAGAGCAGCCTTCACCATCCTGGTGCCTTCCATTGGCATCGTGTGGGCAGGGCCACAGGGGTGGTTGCCCTGGGCACAAAATTCTTAGGGGTGCAAAATTTCAAAAGGAAAAAAGAAGAGAGAAAATAGTAATAAAAAAAATAATAAAAAGCGCACCCTCCCCCTCACACAATAAATCTCCCAATGTTTGTGTGGATGGACTGAGGAATGGATTTGGGTGACAGCCAGTTGCTAGGGTGCCCTCTGCAGCGTTTTAGAAAGATACCCACTCCTGACCAACCCTCCATTCATCTTTCTGGTGTGCTTGACATTCATGGGGCGCTGCAACTGCCACTCGGGTAGGTTGCCGAGCTATTGATACTTCCTTCCAGCCTATCAGCAGGTGGTACCGAAGAGCCCTGCCCTGCTCTGTCACCCCCTTACCATCTGGTGCTGCTGGCAGTGCCAGCGACAACATGGAATAGGAGGAGAAGTTTGTGCCATGGGAGAATGAGCGTCCCCGCCACACCAGAATATCTGCAAAGGGAAGCTGATTCTGGCTCTGTAAAGCTGTTGATCTCTGGGGGAGCAATACTCATCTTGCCCCGGACTCTGGCAATCCATGCTATACCACTGGGCCAACAACGTCTGAAGGACACCAGGATGAGGAAGCAGCTTGTTTAGAGGAAGCAGCTGGCCACATACTGGGATGCCCCACGGTGGATACAGAAAGGGAGCACCCATCAAATACATTACGCATCAAGGTGTGGGGAGGAGGTGCCACAGTTTGAGCTATTAGGAAGTAGGATAAAATAGGGCAAAGGGTGACCAAAGAACATAAGGTGCTAAACAGGCCATTTATTGTACCAATGGCCCCCATGCCAGCTCTGTAGGCTGGCTGTGGACTTCAGCGTAAAATTTCGCGGCAAAATTGCTTCGTACTTCAGACAGCTAGTTGGGCACAAATAATGGCCGTATAAATTCTGTCCACACATTTATCAATGGCCTAAACACTTCAGGTTTTTGATCAATAAGATTTTACGACCGAAATACGTTCAATACGCAGCTATAATAAAACACTCTCTGGTGTGACGCTGCTTCATATTGCAAAAATGGGATTTGACGTCGGGTGGGGGGAGATAGGCTGCCTGCCATACACATTTATTGGCTCTTAAAAGAACCTAAATTGCCGCCTCTACAAAAACAGGGCTGCTCCATTTATTCACGTGGTTTGCAGCTTTAGGAGATGCTGAAGGAAGACGCTGGGACATTCCTCTCATGTGTTGTGAAACTAAGGCCCCGTCTGCACTATATGTTTAAAGCAGTATCATACAGCTCTTGAACAGTCTTGTCTTCCCCCAAAGTATTCTGGGAACTGTAGTTTGTTAAAGATGCTGAGAGTTGTGAGGAGACCCCTATCTCCCCCCGCCAGCCTCACGGAGCATAGTTCTCAAAGTGATTTAGCAATCAACCCCTCCCCTCAGGAAACCCTGGAAATTATGGGGGGGGGGGCGGGTAGAGATGTAACAGCTCCCAGCACCCTGAACATAACACAGTTCACAGGATTCTTGCAGGGGTGGAGCCATGACTGTTTAAAGTGGCACGATACTACTTTAAAGTACAGTCGTACCTCGGGTTAAGAACTTAATTCGTTCTGGAGATCTGTTCTTAACCTGAAACTGTTCTTAACCTGAGGTACCACTTTAGCTAATGGGGCCTCCCGCTGTCACTGCACGATTTCTGTTCTCATCCTGAAGCAAAGTTCTTAACCTGAGGTACTATTTCTGGGTTATCGGAGTCTGTAACCTGAAGCGTCTGTAACCTGAGGTACCACTATATAGTGCACATGGGGTCTAAAGTATATTTTAAAATGACATAGAGCTGCCATGGAGTGGGGCAACCATCACTGCATTAAGGTCTCCCTTTCCCCCTCCAGAAACACAGCCATCCTTTGAAATTCCCACTTATCCAGTTTTTGCAAAGGGTGGCGCAAGACTTTTAATCTCAATGGGGTTTGCTCCCAAGGAGGCATGAATAACAGCCTTCCCAGCTTGGTGTCGTCGAGATGCTTTTTGGACTAACAATGCCACCCATCAGCCTTGGCCATTGGCAATATTCCTTTTACACACACGCACACACACACAACCTGAGCGTCATCATTATGGCAAACACATTGCTGGTAATCAGTAAGCACTAGAGGGGCTTGTGGATTAAGACTGTCACATTCTGGTTTCAGCATCATCCTTAAAAAAGAAAAAAAAAAGCTTTATGAAACAAAAACATAACAAAACCAAAAAAAGATGCCTCCAGGCTCCTCAACTGGGAACTTTTAGTTTGGCAAATAAGCTTTGAAATTTCATACTGTTTCTTCTGCAAGAGTGCCGGCGGCGGGTGCGCAGAGCCATCTGCTGCCAGTCGGCTCAGAACCTCCAGTGCCGGTGAATCAAAGACAGTCCCTCTGTTGGATTGGGCTCTCAGAACATATGGGAAACCTACTGTTCGGCTGGGAAACAAGGGAAAGCATGAATGTTCACAGCTTCAGCTCTACAGATGGCTTCAGCGTCATGGCTGAAGCCTTGGCTCACTGGAGGAAACTAAATGTCCCCACTTCTTAAAAAAACAACAGTGTTGTTGTTGTTGCCACCACCACCCCTTAAAGGGCCTCTGAGCGACAATCAGAAATGTAACAAGGGAAATCTTTCCCATCACTGCACTGAGGAAAGATTTGCCCTGATGAATTTCTGCCTGTCACACGGCTATTAACTAGAACAGCAGTCCTCTCGGAAGAAGGCGGTAAGGTCATCTACTTATACAAGGTCATATGAAAATGGCGTGAGAATGAATAAAACGGGAACTTGTCGTGGTATTTCCTTCGCAGGAGACAAAGGAGCTGCTGGCGATATCGGCGACCAAGGGATCATGGGTAAAATTGGACCGATTGGCAGAAAGGGTAGGTTTGCCTTTAATACTTTTGGAATGTGTTGTGATGGCACAGAGCAAAATGTGGAACATCTGCTATTTACGCTTCCCAAATTAAACAGATGGCTTTTATTGCCAAAGAGAAAAAGAAAAAAGCAAGTCGTGAATTACATTAGGTCTTATGCCTTCAACCCATGACCGGCAGAGTAGAAGACCTGAGATTTACCAGGGTTGCCTAAAAGTTTTCGAAAATACATCTTATATGAATTCATTTATTCATTTCTTTGGAATTTCTATGCAATAGTCAAGCACACAGTGACCATTCATGACACCAGTGATTGACAATAACACACTCTTTGCGTGTTCAGACCCAGAAACCTCCCCCCTAAATAAATTCACACTTGACTCAAAATTTTGGTTTGGTTTTTGGCAGAATTTAGGCCACAACTTTATTGATTACAGAAAGTGACTGGTTGAAAAGGCTCTGGTTTGACTAGCTCCCTGCCATGCAGGTAGCGCTGACCCAGGGAACCAGCATAGTTCAGTCAAGGGTGAACACCTGGATAAGCGGAAAGCCGGGCACAGAATAACTCTGCCACCCAAATGTCCCCCTGGACTCAGGCACAGACACAACCCCCTCACAGGAATTGACCAAACCATCGGGTCCCTGGATTCCTTTAATGGAATACCCTTCACATAGGGATGGCAAGAGCGTTCTCCCATCCCTATCACCTGAACCAGAGCCTATCTGCAACCTTACAAGTTGTGATAAATTGCTACGCAGCAGGCAAAACCCAAATGGCACCAGCCAATCGGGGGAAATTCCTGCTGTGCCCCTGTCCCAACAACAGACGACACACAATGGCATAGCAAGGTCAAGCACACAGCCCTAAATATAGGGAGAGGTGGGTGGGTGTTCTGAATGCATGCGCCAAAAGAGGAAGCTCTGGGTCATATGCATGGGCATAAATAGGTCCCTTGAACCATTTAGACTGTGTCCCTTTGGCCAGATTGTACCCACCAATCAGGTGTTGTGGCTAACCAATTGTACCCACCCAACACAGGGTGTCTGTTGTCCAGGTCTCACTGCAATACATGCCCTCTTTAAGGGAGGACCCAATTTGCTAGCTTTAGTGTGCTAATTTAATACCTGTGGTCAGAGAGAAACTCTTGGTTGAATCCTAAATTAATAGAATCAAACTAGCTAACAATGCCCGTTCAGCACACTCAAGCTGAAGTATTCCTCTGAAGGTCTTCTCTTGGAGAGTGGTAACTTTAGAGCCACCAAGTGGCATGTCCCAAGAGAGGTCCTGCTATTTTCTGAACTTTGTGATTTTCCATGTATTCTGCCCCCTTTCCCTTATGGGATATTCCAGACCCCTTATAGAGTCCTTAAGTGGGTTCCCTATAGGTGGGGGGGGGAAATAACAGAGGCCAACCAGAGTACATTAAGAAGCAAAGTGGTTAGTAAGCCTGATCTTTATTCAAGGAACTGTTGCAACTCACCACACACAGGAGGGAGGAGAACCGTGAACAACTTTTGAAAATGTCCACCCTGTAGCCCCAAAACATCATACATACATCACAGAAGGAGGCAGTCTACAGCAGAAATCCTGCCTGCCAGGATACCTGAAAATGGTCACTGATTGCATTACCTGGGCAGCCTGGCCATTCTTTTGTGATGGTTAATACTTTAGTCCCCGAATCCAGGTCACAGGCTCACCTTATTCAAACACAAATACGCCCTTAAAGACAGGATTTGCAAGCAAAAAAGACAATGGGAAGGCTTTCCCCATTTGCCTCCCTTACTGCAGAGGAATATTTGAGGTTAAATGAGTCAAAATGACGTCAGGATTGCTCCCCCATACTATTTCAGACACATGGTTCATATATTTAGATATGTGTGCATTTATGGATATTTATTCTGTATCTGAGACCTTGAAATTTATTCTGTATCTGAGACATTAAAATTCTTATAACGCATACCAGATGTGCCTCCCTGCTTGCCCTTTACAGGCAAGAACTGAGCAGGAAGAGGAAGCAGTTTCTCATGCACTGTGAATTTGTGAGGGAATATTGACGGAAAGCTTTCACAGGCACCATAGGAGGTGCTACTGAGCTTCCTCATACCACCAGGCACCACACTGACAATCCCCTTGTCAGAGGCAAACCAGACGTGGCCCTAAGCAGGTACAACAAACCACATCTGTCTTTCTTAAAAAATTAATAGTATGCACTAGGGTGGGGGGCAATTTCCTACAGAACACCTGTGCATCTGTGGTGCCATCCTCCTTGGGGGACGCCTTTAGGGGTACGCTTGGCACTTCAATCATCTTTCATGTCAACAGCACCAAGCGGAAAGCCTATTAGTTCGCCCAGCCATTCATAGGCTGTTAGTTTCAGGAATGAAGGGTGCCTGTTTGTAGTTTGCAAGGATTTGTAGGGGTGCTGTTTTTTTTTTTAAAAAAAAGAATTTCTGGTTTTAATTACAGGTGTTTTTACCTGTTTTTGCACTTCACAGATTTCAGGTTTGTAATCATTTTAATGAGATTTATCTCATGGCATAACGCCATTGTACTCTGCCCTGAGATCAGTTCTGATAAAGGGCAGGTTCGAAATACCTTAAATAAATGACAAATAAATAAATAAATGGATACTCCTATTGGGCAAGTGGGACATTTTTACCCAAGGGCTAATAACAACTGGGGGAGGATTTTTTTTCACCTGAGGCTGCAACAAGGGGAAAAAAATCTCCCCATCCCACACGCTGAGGTTCCAGCAAAAAACAACAACAAAAAACCTTCCCACTAGTGGCTGCTATTAATATTTTAAGAAACACAGGTGTGGTTTGCAGTCATGACACATTTAGCAACATGTCGGGTTTGGATCGGGATGCTTCAGAACTCTTCAGCTGGAAACGATAGCGAGATTCCCAAGAAATGGCTGTGTGTGTGTGCACATCGCAAGCAATTGTGATTCTCTCACAATACCCAAATCAACTCTTCGAAAAACTATTATCGGTCTCCATTACTTGCTGCTCATGCATGCAGGAAGGCAGTACCAGGCGCCATCCAGCCACGAAGCCTCTGAACTTTTAATGGGTCAGCTATTAAAAGCTCGCAGCTTTGTCCACTAAAACAAAAGCCTGAGAGAGCTATTCCATGTGTGTTTACTCAGAAATAAATCTCACTGTGTTCAGTGGAACTTACTCCCATCCAAACGGGCCGGTAGGGTTGAAGCAGACCTGTTTAATTTGGCACATCCGCTTAGTCCTGTATCGGGAAAGCTTTTAATGTTTGACGTTTTGCTGTGTTTCTATTATGTTGGGAGCCTCCCAGAGTGGCAGGGGCAACCCTATCAGATGGGTGGAGTATAAGTAATAAATTATTATTATTATTAGCCCTGTCCATCTCTCAAACCTACTCTGCAAACATTACTCAACAGAGCAGTTCTGTTTTCTTATGTGTACATCCTGTGTTTTCTTCCTTTAATCAGGTGACAAAGGACTGAAGGGGTTATCTGGTGTATCTGGAGGAAAGGGCAAAGCAGGTAGGCCGTTTCGATTTATTTTTGGCTTCCCGAGCAGCTCCTGTCTGCGGGCAGTGATTCCATAGGTGCGTGTAAGCCAGGGATGGTAGCTCTCCCAATCTGGCCACCCAGCTTCCATCAGCCCAGTTAGCCTGGCCAATGGTCAGTGATGATGAGAGTTCATACTGTCCAGCATTCCTCAGGTGAATATAGAGACACTTCTCACTCCCCACAACTGAAAAATACACACCAACAAATACAGTCATACCTCGGGGGGAAGTAGCTTAGGGATGAGTATTTTCGAGTTGCGCTCCGCGGCGACCCGGAAGTAATGGAGCACATTACTTCTGGGTTTCACTGCTCGCGCATGCGCAGACGCTCACGCGCATGCGCGGAAGTGGCGAATTGCGACTCACACACACGTAGACGCACGGACGTTGGTTTCATTCGCTTCAGGATGCGAACAGGGCTCCGGAACGGATACTGTTCACATCCAGAGCTACCACTGTAAACTTTAGAAAGAGACAATATCAGACGCGGACACACAAATCATTTTAAAATAAAATCAAGACTCCTTGTGCTCCACTCTGCTTCCCTTGTTTTCCTGCCCTCTGCCTGGTCCTCATAGTCATAGGGCTGGGCCTCAGTGGCTACAGCCTCTCTTCCTCCTCCTTGCCCACTCGCCAGCAACTGCTACAAGATGCCCACGGGAGGTGGCCAGCGGCAACGGCCAGGGAGAGGCAATGGGATTGTCAGGAACGTTCCTTCCCAGAGTGAAAGCGAGGGCTCTGAGGACTGAGGGGGGTGGCAGGCAGAAATAGATGGAGGCTTGCTTTCTTCACATGCAGAGAGTGAAGTGAGTACCTCCCATCCGGGAATGCAGGCTGTAAATTTTCAGGACAGCATAAGGCAGACAGAGGGGCCATGGCTCTCAGACATGTTCTCAGGGGAAGAGGGGCAAACTGGACAATCTGCTCCTGAGTCTCCTCGTACTAGGAGGATGGGCAGAGTCCAGGCTTGGCGTCAAGCCCACAGAAGGAGGAGCAGCACTTCAGTGGGCTCGACTGACCCATCTAGTGAGGAAGACTGAGCTGTGTGCTCTGACTAAACTACTGTGTAAAGGTAAAGGGACCCCTGACCATTAGGTCCAGTCGCGGCCGACTCTAGGGTTGCGGCGCTCATCTTGCTTTATTGGCCGAGGGAGCTGGCGTACAGCTTCCGGGTCATGTGGCCAGCATGACTAAGCCACTTCTGGCGAACCAGAGCAGCGCACGGAAACACCGTTTACCTTCCCGCCGGAGCGGTACCTATTTATCTACTTGCACTTTGAGGTGCTTTCGAACTGCTAGGTTGGCAGGAGCAGGGACCAAGCAACGGGAGGGAGCTCACCCCATTACAGGGATTCGAACTGCTGACCTTCTGATCGGCAAGTCCTAGGCTCTGTGGTTTAACCCACCAATAAATCTGAAAGTTATAAAACTGTCAGCCTGCCATGTCTTGGTGTGAGAGGGAGGTCATAAATCCTGACAGGGATGCTCCCTCGCCACCGCTTAGGGCAAGCGCCAGCCCCTTCTCCTCCCCGAGCTCAGCAGCGTCAGAACTGGAAGGGGAAATAGGGACATTCCAGGATCAAATCAGAAGCTGGGATGGCTTTTGCAATTCCAGGACTGTCCCAGGAAAATTGGGGGACTTGGGAGGGTTTGGGAGTTGTGGTCCATCAGCATCAAGAGAGCTACAAGTTCCCCATTCCTGGTGGAGGAGAACATAGGAAGCTGCTTTATACTGAGGGGTAGCTTCTGTACCATAATAAAAGACAAAAGTGGAAAGGACCTAACAGAACCAGAAGACATCAAGAAGAGGTGGCAAGAATACACAGAGGAACTATACCAGAAAGAAATGGATGTCTCGTATACCCCAGGTAGTGTGGTTGCTGACCTTGAGCCAGACATCCTGGAGAGTGAAGTCAAATGGGCCTTAGAAAGCACTGTTAATAACAAGGCCAGTAGAAGTGATGATATTCCAGCTGAACTATTTAAAATTTAAAAATATGATGCTGTTAAGGTGCTACACTCAATAGGCCAGCAAATTTGGAAAACTCAGCAGGGGCCAGAGGATTGGAGAAGATCAGTCTACATCCCAATCCCAAAGAAGGGCAGTGCCAAAGAATGCTCCAACTACCGCACAATTGCACTCATTTCACACGCTAGCAAGGTTATGCTTAAAATTCTACAAGGCAGGCTTAAGCGGTATGTGGACCGAGAACTCCCAGAAGTGCAAGCTGGATTTCGAAGGGGCAGAGGAACCAGAGACCAAATTGCAAACATGCGCTGGATTATGGAGAAAGCTAGAGAGTTCCAGAAAGACATCTACTTCTGCTTCATTGACTAGGCAAAAGCCTTTGACTGTGTCGACCACAGCAAACTATGGCAAGTTCTTAAAGAAATGAGAGTGCCTGATCACCTCATCTGTCTCTTGAGAAATCTCTATGTGGGACAGGAAGCTACAGTTAGAACTGGATATGGAACAACTGATTGGTTCAAAATTGGGAAAGGAGTACGGCAAGGCTGTATATTGTCTCCCTGCTTATTTAACTTATATGCAGAATTCATCATGCGAAAGGCTGGGCTGGATGAATCCCAAGCCGGAATTAAGATCACCGGAAGAAATATCAACAACCGCAGATATGCAGATGATACAACCTTGATGGCAGAAAGTGAAGAGGAATTAAAGAACCTTTTAATGAGGGTGAAAGAGGAGAGCGCAAAATATGGTCTGAAGCTCAACATCAAAAAAATGAAGATCATGGCCACTGGGCCCATCACCTCCTGGCAAATAGAAGGGGAAGAAATGGAGGCAGTGAGAGATTTTACTTTCTTGGGCTCCATGATCACTGCAGATGGTGACAGCAGTCACGAAATTAAAAGACGCCTGCTCCTTGGGAGAAAGGCGATGGCAAACCTAGACAGCATCTTAAAAAGCAGAGACATCACCTTGCCAACAAAGGTCCGTATAGTTAAAGCTATGGTTTTCGTAGTAGTGATGTATGGAAGTGAGAGCTGGACCATAAAGAAAGCTGATCGCTGAAGAATTGATGCTTTTGAATTATGGTGCTGGAGGAGACTCTTGAGAGTCCCATGGACTGCAAGAAGATCAAACGCATCCATTCTTAAGGAAATCAGCCCTGAGTGGTCACTGGAAGGACAGATCATGAAGCTGAGGCTCCAATACTTGGGCCATCTCATGAGAAGAGAAGACTCCCTGGAAAAGACCCTGATGTTGGGAAAGATTGAGGGCACAAGAAGAAGGGGATGACAGAGGACGAGATGATTGGACAGTGCTCTCGAAGCCACAAACATGAGTCTGACCAAACTGCGGGAGGCAGTGGAAGATAGGAGTGCCTGGCATGCTATGGTCCATGGGGTCACGAAGAATCGGACACGTCTAAACGACTAAACAACAACAAAGCTTCTGTCCATCTAGCTCTACAGGCCTCAGCAATCCTGGGTCTTTAGTCAGGGACCTTTTGTCTAGTCCTACCGGAAGATGCCAGGGATCAAACCACAGCCCCTCTCCAGTGTATGCATTTGTCCAGTGTGATGTAGTGTGTCTGTGTGTAGTGTGGTGTAGTGGTTAAGAGCGGTGGATTCATAATCTGGGGAACCGGGTTCGCGTCTCCGCTCCTCCACATGCAGCTGCTGGGTGACCTTGAGCTAGTCACACTTCTCTGAAGTCTCTTAGCCTCAGAGAGTGTTTATTGTGGGAGAGGAAGGGAAAGGAGAATGTTAGCCGCTTTGAGACTCCTTCGGGTAGTGATAAAGGGGGATATCAAATCCAAACTCCCCCTCCCCCTCCCCTTCTTCTTCTTCTTCTTCTTCTTCTTCTTCTTCTTCTTCTTCCAGTGCTTTGTCCTTCCGACAGGCTGTCCCCCCACCCCTTTTGCAATTATCTAGCTTGTGAGGACGCCACACTTGACTGAGTGTGTTATAATATTTAGCCATTCAATGGTGTGTTCAAATGTTCAAACCACTCCACATAAAGTGCTTTCTTCTAATCCTTTGATAGTCTGGAGAAGCAGATGAGTATTATTATCTCTCTAGTCAAGGTGGGATGGGTGAGTTCAAACAAAAATCATGGAAAGGGTGAGGCTTTCCGATTTGTTTTTCTGTTTCTTAGCTGCTATGCTGCATCATACACATTGTGCGCACTGTGTTGTACACTGATCTGAAAACATAAGAAGAGGCCCGATAGGTCAGACCAAAAGTCCACCCAGCATCATGAGAACATCCATTCCAGCATCCTGGTCTCACGTTGGCCAACCATATGCCCTTGGGAAGCCCACAAGCAGGTCATGCACACAACAGTAATCTCCCTCTCATGATGCCCATGGAGGTATTATTCAACTAGGGACATAGGTGGTGCTGTGGTCTAAACCACTGAGCCTCTTGGGCTTGCCGATCAGAAGGTCGGCGGTTTGAATCCCCACAATGGGGTGAGCTCCTGTTGCTCTGTCCCAGCTCCTGCCAACCTAGCAGTGTGGTGTAGTGGTTAAGAGCAGTAGTCTCGTAATGTGGGGATCTGGGTTCACGTCTCCGCTCCTCCACATGCAGCTGCTGGGTGACCTTGGGCTAGTCACACTTCTCTGAAGTCTCTCAGCCTCACTCACCTCACAGAGTGTTTGTTGTGGGGGAGGAAGGGAAAGGAGAATGTTAGCCACCTTGAGACTCCTTAGGGTAGTAATAAAGCAGGATATCAAATCCAAACTCTTCTAGCAGTTGGAAGCACGCCAGTGCAAGTAGATAAATAGGTACCGCTGCGGCGGGAAGGTAAATGGCATTTCCATGTGCTCTGGTTTCTGTCACGGTGTCCTGTTGTGCCAGAAGTGGTTTGGTCATGTTGGCCGCATGATCCGGAAAGCTGTCTGTGGACAAACACCGGCTCCCTTGGCCTGAAAGTAAGATGAGCGCCGTACGGACTTAACCATCCAGGCGTCCTTTACCTTTTACCTACCAAATGTGCAACGTATCTGTGGAGAAGGAGGAATGAGGCCACCCCACCCCAGGGGTGTGACCAACACCCCTGACATCATACAAGCCGTGTTCCTTGACATTTGCACAAAGAGATGATGGTCTGCAAGGGGGCACAATGTGCATTTGTAGGATTAGGTGTCTCTTTGCAGACCTTGGGTTTTAAAAGGAAAGGTCAGAGGTTAAGGTCAGAGGGTGTCGGAAGCAGCGACAACAGTAGGGTTCCACTCCCTCTCCTTCTCTACTTTCAATGGAAAGTGAGTGGAGAAGACTTTGGCTCAAGTTTAGCAAGTTTGGGTCCAAATAGGGGTGTCGACTTAAATAAAATAATGGGGGGGGGAGGTATGCCCTACCCTGCACAATCAATCACATGACACAGAGCACCCACAACATATGAATGGCGGTGCCCATCAACTTTGGGGGGAGGGCGAAGACCTCTTCGGCCCCCCGGAGTTGGCTCCTATGGGTCCGACTAAATATTATTTATTCAGTTACTATTACTCCTTTCCTCCCAGGGCAGTGAACAGCAAAGCAGTCAAACAATAAAAACCGTTTAAAAGCATTAAGAATGTCCAAAAGCATTTTAAAAACAGCCACGCACCCTCGCAGCTAATAATTTCAAGGCTTGCTGGGGACAGTATATTCCCGCCATTAAAAGCCTAGGTTGAACAGGGTTGTGTTTGAATCCCTTCTGGGTTTTAATGAGGGAAGTAGACACACTTCACCGGGAAGGGCATTCCACAAACAAACCCACCACCAAGAAGGCCCCGTCATGGTTCAGCAGTAACCAGACAGCAGCCGGTGATGGCAGCGCCAATAATTCAGCGCCAGGAGTTCCATTGTGAAGAAAAAGGAGAGATAGAAAATAAATAAATAAATAAATAAATAAATAAATAAATAAATAAATAAATAGTTATATACAAAACCCCAGGTCAGTGATGCAACATTAAAACCTGGCACACATTAAGTCCCGATTTCTGTTATCTTAACACACTGAAAACTTTTGTTAAAGAAAGACATAACTCTTTTTTGTTTTTGTCACACAAGGGCTTTTCTGTTCTAAATCCAGTTTTTTTCCTTCTTAAGGGCACCAAATTATTTTTTAAAGCACATATTGACATTCTCCCTAAAGCAGAGAGAGTACTATGCAAACAAAGGAAAAATCTTGCGTAACGTAACTCTAATCCTTCTCCTTTCAACAGAGGAATTAGAAAGAGTTCAGGAGTACAGGTTGCCGGGGTGTTTTCGTTTTGGCCTTTTTTTTGCCAGGCCCAAACAGAATCCAAGGCCAGTTTGCAAGGTTGAATATTTTGGGTGTTTCTTGCCAGCCCAGCTGAAGCACGTGCTGAGGACTAAAGCAGTCCAGCGAAAAGGCCCTCAGCATTTTGCAACAAGCATTCATCCCGGATGCATGGCTGTGATAAACTGTGTGTATTTGAAATTACAGTATGCTAATAGGCTCTAGCTGCAAGATGACAGAAGCCCACTAGACAAAACAGCTGCAAGAGAGGACAGTTACCAAAGAGTCGTCAGTACCAAATCTTGTTCCCCAATCTTGGGTCTCCAGCTGCTTTTGGACTATAATTCCCATCATCCCTGACCACTGGTCTTGCTAGGTAGGGATGATGCGAGTGCTGGAGACACAAGTTTGGGAAGCACTGCCGCAGAGGAAGAGTGAGGAACCTTTGTCCTCCCCGAGATGTTGCTGACGTGAACTGCAACTCCCATCATCCCTGGCCATTGGCCATGCTTGCTCAGCATGATGGGAGTTGTAGTTCAGCAGCAACATCTGGAGGGGCAAAGGTTCCTCACAGCTGCTGTAGCATGTGGTCAGTAACAGTGGACAAAAGCCACCCCCACAAAAAAAAAAGAAATTACTTGCTCTCCTGTAGCCTCACCTGACTCTAGCAGACAGAGCAGCAAAAGTCAGCAGAACGCAGGTTGAGATTGCAGGTGGCAGAAAAGCAAAAGCGTTTTCTGCATTTTCCTCCATAACAGCTTGCCTATTTTCCCAGCCCACAAAAAAAGTATTTTTATCCTCCCTACTCCCACAGGAGCTTGAGGCAGCTTGCATTGAAAACATGACTGTAAAATAATCACATTGAAACCTATAAAAGACAGAGGACACACAGTGGCAATAAACATGCTTTTGCCAAAACATTGACTAACGCCGCTGGGCTGCTGCGGGAGACAGGCCCACGTTAAAAGTTCTGCCGTGTTTCAAGTCAGAGGCCTGGTTCATATATAATGAGAAAGCATGTTTTCCATTATGTGAACATGCTGTGATGAGCATCATGTCTGCAGGTCCACCCCCCTTCACATACCAGAGGAGAGTGGAGGTTTTTGCTGCTGCTGCTGCTGCTGCTGCTGCTGCTGCTGTTATGGAAACCACGGTTTCCTATTACAGTGGTACCTCGGGTTACATACACTTCAGGTTACATATGCTTCAGGTTACAGACTCCGCTAACCCAGAAATAGTACCTCGGGTTAAGAACTTTGCTTCAGGATGAGAACAGAAATCGTGCTCCAGTGGCTGAGCACCTGAACAGGGCTCCTTTGGCTTCCAAGTCTGGTTTGCGCCCTCACTAGAGTTTAAACAAACCATAGTCCCCTGACAAAATGTGGAACCATGAGTTGTTTAAAACTGGAAGCAGGAGCTTCTGATCTCCCCCGGTGGGTAAAAGAGAAGAGTGTGGACATGTTAGCTGGAGCCTCATCACGGCTCATTCCCAGTATGATGCTCATTCCTTAATTAAGAAGCAATGGCCGAATAAGCCAGGATTGTTACGTCCAAATTGTCCCATTGCACATTCTACCCCTGACCTTCCAGTGTTAAACAAAAAGGGGGCTTCTGTGTGCATTTGACTGAACACCCTTAGAAGTATTATAATGATTATTTCAATTTCTTAGCTGCCCTTCGCCATAAGGCACGGATTGGGTTGCAGCAACTTAAAAATGCAATATTAAAAAGAGTTTAAAACAATTTGCAGTCACAAGACGAGTCTGGATCCTAAAAAAAAAAATGACTTTCAGGTGTCAAAGGATGAGGTAAAAAGGTGCACATTCATCATACAACAGAAACTCCGCACTGAAAATTTCACATGCATTGTCCTGTCTAGAGGCAATTCTGCAATTTAGGAGCTGCCACAGGGAATGCCTTTTCCAGGGATACACCCACCCACGAAATTCTGAGTGTGGTAAAACTACCACGACGGCCCTTTCTGCCAATTTTAGTGCCCAAGAGGGTCTGTGGAGAAAGAGCTCCTACAAACGAGGACCTTCTGTTATAACGGTTCCCAATCTCAAGACTGCTTCTAAATGCAAGCTTTGTCCTCTGCTTCACAACTCATGGTTTGGCCGGGAAAATGGACAACATGCTACAACAAACGATGGCTTAGCTCAGTGCGGCACAGTACCAAAATGGCATGGGAGGAGCGAGGTGGCCTCTATTTCCCTTCTCAGAGCCTGTATGCTTCTGCATTCATGCTTCTGAGCCATAGTTTGGCTTTGCGTGGCAAAAGTCCCCTTTGCTGTTGTTGTTTAGTCGTGTCTGACAATTCGTGACCCCATGGACCAGAGCACGCCAGGCACTCCTGTCTTCCACTGCCTCCTGCAGCTTGGTCAAACTCATGCTAGTAGCTTCGAGAATACTGTCCAACCATCTCGTCCTCTCTTGTCCCCTTCTCCTTGTGCCCTCCATCTTTCCCAACATCAGGGTCTTTTCCAGGGAGTCTTCTCTTCTCATGAGATGGCCAAAGTATTGGAGCCTCAGCTTCAGGATCTGTCCTTTCAGAGACCACTCAGGGCTGATTTCCTTAAGAATGGATAGGTTTGATCTTCTTGCAGTCCATGGGACTCTCCAGAGTCTCCTCCAGCACCATAATTCAAATGTCCCCTTTAACCTTAGTTAAAGGTTAGCCAATATGTCTCCATGCTTTGGGTGCTGCAAATGGTCAGTGCAATTCCATGGGATGGACTCAACTAACTCATTTCACTAGTAGAAATCAGCACAAGGACTTCCAGTCATGCAACAGGGGTTTTCCTCCTTTCCTTTGGGCATTAGCCCTGCAACCCCAAACTGACTCAGGCGAACGGGTTGTGAGAACCTTCAGAGCAGCTTGCATGGGGAAAACTCCTTCCCGGGAGTTGTGTGGGGCATCAGACCACACCCAGGTCCTTCCTGACTTTATCATATGTATATTTGTTTTAAACAGCTATGTAATGCTTACCCACTTTGATGTTTTGGGTAGACTATTTGATTATATACCTATATGGGGTTAGGTGCTGTCTGTGACTGCGGGAAATATCGCAAAGTCGTTGGACAGCTGGACATCAACGTTGCTCGGCTCAAGAGTTCCATCAAGTTTGTGAAGAATGGTATGTTTCATTTCCTTGGTTCTAAAACTGCCATTTGGGAAAGGTGGCATAAAAATGTAATTAGGCGCCAGGCAAAAACATTCCTCTTCTTCCACACCTTTGGCTAATTAATCAACTTATGGCCTTTTAAACTGCGGGTGAGAATTTATTGCTTTTGTTTGTGACTATACCATAGCCTTTTATATACTGACCTTTTATGTTCTTCCACATCCGTTTAATGCTTCTAACCCTTCTTTTACATTCTTTTAGCGTCTTTTAGAATACAATAGTCTTTTATATATACCTTCTATTTTAATAATTTTAGCTTTCCAAAACATTTTACAGATTTTAAATGATTGTTCCCCACCCTACTTATGCTGGTCTATGACCGTAATAAATATTTGATTGATATGTATATTTTTGTTTTTATATTGTAAATCTCCCTGCTATCCTTGGATGAACAGTCGTGTAGAAATTTAATAAATCACAACAATAATGATTCGGGGCTTTTGAGGATATCCTGAAAAAGCCTGCTTTGTTAAAACGGGCTTTTTGTTTTTCTTCTCCAAGTGTTAGCAGGTATCAGGGAAACAGAGGAGAAATACTATTACATCGTACAGGAAGAAAAAAGCTACAAGGAAGCGCTGACTCATTGCAGGATTCGAGATGGGGTTCTGGCGATGCCGAAGGATGAGGCTGCCAACGCCGTGATCTCTGACTATGTATCCCAAAGTGGCCTCTTCCGAGTCTTCATTGGCCTGAGCGACATGGAGAACGAAGGGCAGTTCGTGTATGCCGACCGTACTCCATTGCAGAGCTACAGCAACTGGAAGGAAGGAGAACCTCAGGACACCTCCGGGCAGGAAGACTGTGTGGAAATGCTCAGCACCGGGCAGTGGAATGACACGGAGTGCCATCACACGATGTACTTTGTCTGTGAATTCCCAAAGAAGAGGAAGTAGGCACCAGAGGGAATCTGTGGCACACCCTATGATCACCCTGTGCTGGTCAGCTATTGAACTAAGAGTCTAGGAGAGGAATCTGCTCCCAATACACCAGGTATACAGAACTGGTGGCCCTCCATAAATTGTTGGACTCCAAATCCCCTCATCCTTATGTTGGCTGGGGCTGATGTCCCTTGGAGTTCAACAAACTCTGGAGGGACATTAACGATGACACTATAATTTGGATATTGCAATATTTACTACTCAATAAATCTTTTAGTATTGGAGCTTGAGATCTGGGCCTTCTGCTAGGTCTCTGCATTATCTTCAGACACAGCATCCTAAGCTGTTGCCTCTCGTCCTTTCTCCTTGCTTCCAACATCTGGAGCTCATCCACAGGCCTGATTATAGACAACCACTGGCAAACACAACGAGTGCCAAAGTCACAAGAGATAGAAGAAAGGGCATCCTTGATGTATGCATGTCCTTATCTGGCACCAATCCTCAGAATACTTACAGGCCAGTCCTAAGCAGCTTTTCTTCGGGGTACATCCCACCGAGTTCAATAGGACTGAGGCTTGGTCTACACATATAGAAAAATGAGAATAGAATACAGCTTCAGAGAGCAGGTGGTGGAGTTAATGCTTATGAATTCTGCTCCCCTCTTAATTATTGTATTTTAGGAACTACAGCAAATAGAGAGCCAGTGTAACAAGTAAAGATCTGGTTTTCTGTTTGGAGGCAGGATTGATCTTGTTTTTCTACACAGAAACAATCAAAATTGTTATCCCTTACTGGCTGTAGCACAGTCTGTTCTACCACCACACTTGGAACTCATTCCCCTGCATGTTGGTTCCAGCGTAAGTATATTTAGGACTTTACCCTTCCTCCGACACAGCAGCCTGGCTGCTTCTGATAAATTTCAGTGCAATGTCAGTGAGATTATTCCTGGGCTTCATTTCTCATGCCGTGTACTATATCACAGAATTGTTGTGAAGGTTAAGACACAATAAAGACTATAGCATGGTGCACTATGATGTACTGCATGATAAGTAGTCCTCTATAGAAATCCCACTTCTTCTTCTTACAATCAACTAAAAAACAGGCACCCACCTCCCACTCGTCTCCCTGTTCCAACTAGAGATGGAGGAGAAATTTTATTCAGTTCACATTTCAAGGCAAAGCAACATACTTCACATTTTGCAAAACAAGATGCAAAACTGAAACACTCCCAAAATTCACACTTCTCCGAATATTGCGACACAGTTTTCCAACCAAGCGATGTGTACAAAAATGCATTTGTACTGGCATAAAAAGTGTGCATATTTATATACTGGTGAAAATAACACAAAAAAAATGTGTTAGGGGAAATTGCTTTGACAATGTCTATACAGCAGTACCTCCGGTTACGAACTTAATTCGTTCCAGAGGTCTGTTCTTAACCCGAAACCATTCTTAACTTGAGGTGAGCTTTCGCTAATGGGGCCTCCTGCTGCAGCCGTGCCACTGGCACGCAACATCTGCTCACATCCTGGGGCAAAGTTTGCTACCAGGAGACCTACTTCCGGGTTAGCAGAGCTTGTTACCTGAAGCATTCATAAGGAGAACAGTACGTAACCTGAGGTTCCACTGTATTTGGCAAAAATCATGATAAAACCCTGATCAATTTTCACAAGGACTTAAAAAAAACCAAAACTGCAGAAAGATGTGGAAATGCGGAGAACTGAAGTCAAGATTGGAAAAATGAGAAACTGAGAGAAACCAAGATTGACAGACTCATTCATCCCTAATTCCAACCCTCGTGGGTGGGGAATGGGTTATTAGTTTCCTGTTCTTCTTAGGGACTTTTGCCAAGAGCTAGTTAATGAATCACAATAATTGTGAGTTTAAATGAGCAGAGAAACTTGATTCACAGGTTAGTTCAGGAGATATCACCTGAGTCACGAGCTTCCTGGGATGGGTGTTGACTAGTAGCGGGCCTCTGCCTGCCAAATTAGCACCACTGGCAGTAGAGATGATGAAAGAGAAGATAGGAATGGCCCCACGGCTTGCAAAAATGACAAAATAGCAAAGGACCAAGTACAGTCCAAGTCTAGTTGTCCTTTAATCAGAAGGACCCCATTATGACGCACCAAGAAAACACAAGAGGGAGAGAAATTAGTACATCATCTTTGGATACTGAGTTGTCCATGCCTATTGCAACTGGATCTGAAGCATGCTTGCTCAACAGAAAATCTGAGCGCTCCTCTTGTAAGTTGTGCATAAGATTTCTGCCTTGGGCTACTTTCACAGGTCATATAACCAAGAGCAGTGAAGCCAAAGGTAAATCCCTAGAGGATCATGGAGCATGTCTAAGATATATAACCAAGGCCTTTACCATCCAAATATTGGAAGCTCTCTCTGATGCGTTCACCAACGTGAATGGCTTCGGATATAGCTGCGCACTTTGTTCCTCAAACACAGGAGCTGCTTCTTTCGTCAAAGGCATCAGCTGTCAGTTTTGGGACAGAGGAAGAACAAGGGTGAAGGCTCTTCAGTTTTGCACAGAGCCTTTGGTTCCAGTGAATCACACGCCTCATTTCTGCAACAATACCAATGAAATACAGTCATTCACAAACAGCAGAAACAACTGTGAGTGAATGGGCTCTCAAAATTTGTATCCTATTTTTGGGCAGAGGAACTGGAGGGGCCATTTCACCAAATTTCTGCAGGAAAATGAGAAATTCTCCAAAAGTGTCCCTTGGCAGAAATAGCACAGCTTCTTTCTCCTCCTCCTCCCTGTTTTCTTTTTCCTTTTGAGCAAACAACAGTGAAACAGCATCCTCCACAATGCCCTAGGCAAAGAAGTTTAGATGCAATTGTTTTGTGGAGTATCTTCTACTCAGTACATGAAGGTAGTCAACATGGTGTCTTCCAAATGTTGTAGACTTGTAGACCACAACTCCCATCATCCCTGACCATTAGCCATGTTGGCAGAGGCTGATGGGAGCTGTAGTCCAGAACAGCTGGAGGGCAGCACCGGCAGAAGTACATATGGTATCCCTGCAATCTGTGTTCAAGCTCAAAAACACTAGGGTTGCCATATTTCAAACAGCGAAAATCTGGACAGAAAAGTTGTTGAGCTGTGTTTTTGTGTGTGGTTTTTTTGGCCAAAGTTGTTGAGCTTTTACTAGTTTTGCCCAGAGTTGTTGGGCTTTTTGGACAAAATCGCTTATAACTCTCAGTCTTGAACTATTTTTACGGGGAAATGGCAAAAAATGGCACTGCCGACGTCCACATTTTCCCGGTAATTTTCCTGATTTCTGCCCAGACACTTCTGCCAACTACAGTATTCCAGATCTGTCCGGGAAAAGCCGGAACGATGGCAACCCTGAAAAACACACTAATGCTGGGGGGGGGGGGGGGACGGACTCATTCCTTGGTGTTAAATATAGCCAAGAGGTCTTCCAGTTCAGTGATGGTTATACAGTGGTACCTCGGGTTGCATACGCTTCAGGTTACATATGCTTTAGGTTACAGACTCTGCTAACCCAGAAATAGTGCTTCAGGTTAGGAACTTTGCTTCAGGATGAAAACAGAAATCGTGCTCTGGCGGCGCAGTGGCAGCAGGAGGCCCCATTAGCTAAAGTGGTGCTTCAGGTTAAGAACAGTTTCAGGTTAAGTACGGACCTCCGGAACGAATTAAGTACTTAACCCCAGGTACCACTGTATTGATCTGTATTGATGCGAGATTTGTGTGGTATGTGAGAACTCCAGGGCAGAGCAAATGTATTTTCCCCTCAAGTGTTGTTGCTGCACCTTGCCTGCCTTCCTGCCACACCCTTAGCCATCCCCAAAATATTTCCCCACTGCGATGTTGCACCATGCAATTTCACAGCCAGAGTTTTACTCTCTTGATTTTCATTAGAAGGGTGGAATCTTGGAACGACTTGCAGAGTCCTGTTTAGCAGGAAGAAACAATGATCAACAGAGAAACCCTTAACAAATATTATAATGGAAGGTGCACAGGTCTGTACAAAGGCATGTCCATTCTTAAGAGATGATTCAGCACTTAAGCCTGTGTTTAATTTTAAGTGTGCATTTGGCATCCCAGTGCCAAACATTCAAGTCCTATACAGCCTCGGTGATTTTGACCAGAAGGTTAAACACAGGCTGAATTAAGAACGCTCCAACTGAAACCAACAGGACTTTAAAAAGGGCTTAATTGAGCAGGATCGTGTCCATTGTGTAGAAGTCATTCCTGCTGAAGTTCATATGGCATGCATATATAACAAAAGGTAAAAAGGTAAAGGTAAAGGACCCCTGGACGGTTAAGTCCAGTCAAAGGCAACTATGGGGTTGTGGCGCTCATCTCGCTTTCAGGCCGAGGGAGCCGGCGTTTGTCCACAGACAGTTTTCTGGGTCACGTGGCCAGCAGAACTGAACAGCTTCTGGCACAACGGAACACTGTGATGGAAGCCAGAGTGCATGGAAATGCCGTTTACCTTCCCGCCACAGCAGTACCTATTTGTCTACTTGCAGTGGCGTGCTTTTGAACTGCTAGGTTGGCAGGAGCAGGGACAGAGCAATGGACAGAGCTCACCCCGTCACAAGGATTCGAACTGCCGACTTCCAATCGGCAAGCCCAAGAGGCTCAGTGGTTTAGACCACACCACCCCCATGTCCACTATGCTTTTAAAGAACTATGATACAGTCATGATTTCCCCGAACAAATTTTGGAAGCCGATTGTGTGGCATCTTTAAAACTTTGCTCTCCACCCCACCCATCCCACTGCAGTTCCAATCCAGATCAGGGTCCCCATGCCTTCAATCTGCATTGCGAAAAGGTCCTTTTTTCCGGGGGGGGGGGGTTCAACATGGACTGATGGATGTTGTACTTCAGCATCATCTGAAAGAGCCAAAGCTTCCCCACAGCTGGGTTAAACGAAACAGTGCACTTCGTATGCACAAGGAAGAGAAGTTACAGTCACAGTGAACTTTATTCATTTTAAAGGTAAAGGGACCCCTGACCATTAGGTCCAGTCATGGCCGACTCTGGGGTTGCGGCACTCATCTCGCTTTATTGGCCGAGGGAGCCGGCATACAGCTTCCAGGTCATGTGGCCAGCATGACTAAGCCGCTTCTGGCAAACCAGAGCAGCGCACAGAAACACCGTTTACCTTCCTGCCGGAGTGGTACCTATTTATCTACTTGCACTTTGACATGCTTTCGAACTGCTAGGTTGGCAGGAGCAGGGAGCAAGCAACAGGAGCTCACTCCGTCGCAGGGATTCAAACCGCCGACCTTCTGATCGGCAAGTACTAGGCTCTGTGGTTTAACCCACAGCGCCACCTGCATCCCTTTATTCATTTTAGGTGTCTGCAAAATCTCGGCAGGGTACTGCATCGCCATTAAATTTTGACGTTGATGAGATGGCTATCTTTGACGAAAGCAAAATCTGGCAGGGACTGATTTGTGGCTGTGCCGCTTCACTGCTGCAGAACTCCAGCCCTGCTGAATTTCAGGAGCACAAAACTGAAATTAAACAGCCATGAATAGAACCACGGAGGACCAGTTTCTCTGGAACACACCATCTGCATGGGACTATGGTCTGAATGCCCCAAGCGTGTTCCTGGCTTAAATGCCCAGTTGAAAAAGACTTGCAGCTGCTGTGTGCCAGCAGAGGACCACGGAGCAGCTGCCACCTGCAAGGGAAACCTGTCTAATGACATTCCTCACTTGCCTTCCTTCGTAGAAGGACATGATCCAGCAAGCATCATTGCTGAAAATCTGCAAAGATGAATTTAAATCCTATTGGAGCAACCCTTTTGCTGTTGTTGTTCTCAATAAACTGGGACTGATCAATGCAACCAACACATAGGCAACACCATAGCTGTGCACTGAGGCAGCACTCAATTCCATTCCATTTCCATTCCATTTAGTGCTCATATGCATATTAATGGGAAGGGCAGGGGGAGTTTGCAACTTGGTTAACCCGGAAAATCGTGGGAGTTTTGTGCTGCAATCTTCCCACTGCTTTTATGCACCCCGCCATGCGAAAAAATTTAGGGTGGTATTCCAGCATACAGATATTTCCCATGGGTGATTCATGGAGGCACAGAACGGTGGAGATTGATGCCCGCTGTTGCATCACACCAAGCCCACCCGGTGAGGTAGAATGGATTTTCACTTGGAATGAATTTTAGGGCAACATGGTGGCATATTGATCAAAAAGCCGCAGTTCCATAGTGCAGCAGGCACTGCTGTGTAAACAGAATGATAGAAACCAGAATAGAAGTGGCAGCAATCTAACCAGGAAACAAACACAATAATCGCAATGTTTGAATCAGGCATAGGCAAACTTGGCCCTCCAGATGTTTTGGGACTACAACTCCCATCATCCCTAGCTAACAGAACCAGTGGTCAGGGATGATGGGAGTTGTAGTCCCAAAACATCTGGAGGGCCAAGTTTGTCTATGCCAGGTCTGAATGCATTCTGAGTGGTGCTTTTGCAGTAGTGCATTCCAGACGATCAAGCCCCATCCTATGCTCTTTTAATTCTCCCCATCCTATTCCTCCTTTGAGGTCCAGCTCTGAGGGCCTTCTGGTGGTTCCCTCACTGCAAGAAGCAAAGTTACAGGGAACCAGGCAGAGGGCCTTCTTGGTAGTGGTGCCTGCCCTGTGGAACGCCCTCCCATCAGCTGTCAAAGAAATTAACAACTATCTGATGTTTAGAAAACATCTAGGCAGCCCTGTATAGGGAAGTTTTTAATGACTGGTGTTTTAATGTATTTTTAATTTCTTGTTGGGAGCTGCCTAGAATAGCTGGGGAAACCCAGCCAGATGGGCAGGGTATAAGTAATAAATTATTGTTGTTATTATTAGTATTAGTATTAGTATTAGTATTAGTATTATTGCTCCAAAAGGGTTGCCTTTTATCTACACATAAGTGTATTTTACAGCCTCTGCTTAAAAACGTAAGAATAGCCCTGCTAGAGCAGAGCAAAGCCTCATCTAGTTTGGAGCAAGCTCCTTTAAATCCTTTTTCGAGCGTTGACACAATTTCGTTGTTGGCGGCTCATCTCTGAAACCCTCCCACACCAGAAACCAGAGTTTCTACGTCAGGGTAATTCCTATCCCAGTTCAGGATCAGACCTATGCTGTATCATTTTTATTACTACCAAGCACCTCTTTCATGCTTGAAAATTGCAACATGACTCCATAGATAGTTGCAACTATGCAGTCCAACCAGAATGTGGTGTGCTGGTTTGGCATAACACGAGTAAGATGAATAAAGATTTTTTTTTTAAAGGATCTTGAAACCTGATACACAGTCACAGGCACTTATTATAGCCACACCTACTAGGGTGTGTGTGGGTACAAAAATGAGAAATCCTGTTGGAGGTTTCTGAAACCTAGTAGAATGCTGCAAACAGGATTGGAGAAGAGGCCTCTGATTATCTTCCAGGAGTCTTTTTCATTCCATTTAATGAGAAAAATAGCCCAAGGCTTTCAAATTAATCCCATTTCCCTTCATTTTGTTGAATGTGGCTAGGCAGAGTATATGCATTATAAACAGAGAGAGAAAGAGACGCAAACTCATTCCAGCTCTCTGAGTAGCAAGAAGTTCCAAGGACACAAAACTTACCCAGGTGTGGCATCCATTAGAAGATAGTGGCACCTGCCCTGTGGAACACCCTCCCATCAGATGTCAAAGAAATAAACAACTATCTGACTTTTAGAAGACATCTGAAGGCAGCCCTGTTTAGGGAAGCTTTTAATATTTGATGAATTATTGTATTTTAATATTTTGCTAGAAGCCACCTAGAGTGGCTGGGGAAACCCAGCCAAATGGGCAGGGTAATAATAATAATAATAATAATAATAATAATAATAATAATAATTACTACTACTACTGGAGGCTTGTTGGTGTTTTTAAATGCTTGCAAATATATCTTCTTTTTCTTCTTCTTTGGTGATCGCTCGTAGCCGAGTAAGATTGTCTTTCATAAACACGGTTTTAACAGTGAGTCCGTAAGTGACAGTGGAGGCCAATTCTGGATCCACATGTCCTTCCACAGTGGGGACATAGGTTTCCAGACGGGAGTTGATCACGATGTGGATTTGCCAAGCGTGCCTTCCTCTTAGCATGTTTCTCCCTTGTGTCCTGAGTTCGAGTGTCTTCAAAGCCCATGACACTTTTAGTAAAGGCTGTTCTCCAATTGGAGAGCTTGCAGGCCATTGTTTCCCAGTTGTTGGTGTTTATACTACATTTTTAAAGATTTGCCCAGAGAGAGTCTTTGAACCTCTTTGGTTGACCACCAGCATTACACTTTCCATTTTTAAGTTTGGAATAGAGTAGTTGCTTTGGAAGACGATAATCAGGCATCCACACAATATATACAGTGGTACCTCGGGTTACAGACGCTTCAGGTTACAGACGCTTCAGGTTACAGACTCCGTTAATCCAGAAATAGTACCTCAGGTTAGGAACTTTGCTTCAGGATGAGAACAGAAATTGTGCTCCGGCGGCAGCGGGAGGCCCCATTAGCTAAAGTGGTGCTTCAGGTTAAGAACGGACCTCCAGAACGAATTAAGTTCTTAACCCGAGGTACCACTGTATATGCAAATATATAGGTTGTGCACAGCCTATGCAACAGAGGCACAGCTTGAGCACTTAAAAGTTCGCAGCACCCACATCAGATCTCCAGAGAGACAGTCAACACTCTTAAGTTGCCCACACAGCCCAAACTCAGCCTTTGTCGCTCTCTCTCAAATTGCAACCACAAGCACAACCCATGGTGCTTCCGGATAACCTGTTTATTGAGCATTCATTCTGGGGGAGATTCTTCAGGAACTGGAGATGATCAGTCAGGTTGTGTAACAGTGACCAGAGAAGGAATGACAGCTGGGAGGATCGCAGAAAGGAACGCCATGGTGCACCTGTATCAACACAACCAGACGCCTTCACCTGCCCCAGCTGCAGCAAAACATGTCTCTCCCTCATCGCGAAGTATTGGAAGACACAAGATTTACCCACCCGGGAAGAATGGCAGATGAAGTTGATGGACTATATGGAACTGGCGGAAATGACTGGCTGAATCCGAGACCAAGGAGAAGAGTCGGTGGAAGAAGACTGGAAAAAGTTTAAAGATTATTTACGGAAATACTGTAAAATTAATGAATGCTAGAAAAATGTTGGAATGAAGTTATATGGCTTTAGTAGAAATGTTATAAGGAATTAAGTACAAGCAGATTAATAGAGTATTAAAGGAAAAAATAAGGTTAGAATGTGTTAAGATAATTATAGGATTGAAAACAGAGGAAGATGGAAAGGAATTGCTGAAACAATTAACAGAATGGAATACAAAAAGGGAGGTGTGAGGAGGTCGCGGAAATAAGTGAATGAAAGATAAGATACTGAAATTATTTGATGTGTTTTAAATTGTTTTTGTTTTGTTTTGTTAGTTTAATGTGTTAGTGTTATGTAGTGTTTTTGTATTGTATTGTTCTTTTTTGTAGTGTTTAAATTGTTGGAAAAGTAATAAATATTATTTAAAAACAAACAAACATGTCTCTCCCACATTGGTCCCTACAGCCACAGCAGACGCTGTAACTCTTCAACACTTTGACTTCACCTCTAAAGGCACACTCCTCCATTGTCTCCCAAGGCAGATAGATGCCAACCAGTGCAGTCCAAATCAAATGCTCTCCAGTGCATTTTCCTGCCACAAATAGAACGATCTTTTGGATAAAGCAGATTTGTTGTGCATGAGTTCCCAGTCAACCATAATTGCACAACCTTAATTTGCTGCTATGTGCTTGAATCCTACCTGAAAATAGTGAAAGCGTGGAAGTACCTCTAGATAAGCATTTCCCAAACTTGAGTCTCCAGCTGTTTTGGGTTTTCTGGACTACAACTCCCATCATCCCTAGCTAGCAAGACCAGTGGTCAGGGATGATGGGAATTGTAGTCCAAAAAAAGCAGCTGGAGACCCAAGTTTGGAAAACACTGCTCTAGTCTAGATTATACATCATCCTTAGCAAAGGGTGGAAAGCAAAGACAGAGGATTCAGCTATATTAGTCAAGAAAACAACTTTTGAATGTGTTATAAACATGCAACACCAGATGGCGCTGGAGAGTAAAAAAATAAATCTATGTGATTTTCCAAAGCATTTTTTTTCTTTTGTTATAACTATTTTATTTCTGACTTATTTATAGCATCCCCCCCCCCCGTGTATAGATCTGCGAAGAGAAAGGTATCCAGTTCTCAGTTATTTCCAATCCACTGAAAACCATCAGCTGATTTCCCTAAGAAAAGGAAGATACTTGGCAACTATGCTAGGGCTGGTAGAGATGTCTCTGGCTCCACTGACCCTTACTGCCCCAACCCCCAGCCTCACAACAATACTAAAACACTGGTACATATCTATATAATGCTTTTGCAATCTGCTCAAAATGGCTCACAATCTTCTGTGAGTGGAGCAAATGGCTGGCATTGCATTTATGGAGCGGCTCCTCATGGCTGCTCCACCTGCCTTTTTATAAGGCTGGAGGAAGCGCAAACACAGGCTGGGTGGGTGGTTTTTGAAAAAAGGATTTACAAGCAATCATTTAAAAATAAATAAATAGGGAAAACAAGCAATGCAGAAAAAACAAATGGTGTGATGCATTTCAGAATTGTAGAAATCAAAAGACTCAGATGCAGGCATGGGAAACCTTCAGAAATTGGTGGGACTGCTCAGGATGAAATGGTGAAATCTGCTATGATTAAATGGGCACAAGATGTTGGACATAACATTATGATGGCTGACAGGGAACAGTTATGGACCACAGGTATGAAATTTACGGCATGCAATGCCTTAAGAGAGAATATAATGAAAATGATTTACAGGTGGTACATGACACCAGTCAAGCTTGCAAAAAATTACCATTTGCCCGAAAATAAATGTTGGAAATGTAATGAGATTGAAGGTACATTCTTTCACCTTTGGTGGACATGCCCAAGGATTAACACATTCTGGGAGATGATTTATAATGAAATGAAAAAGGTATTCAAATATACCTTCCTGAAGAAACCAGAGGCCTTTCTCCTGGGCATGGTCGGCCAATTGGTGCCAAAGAAGGACAGAACTTTCTTTATGTATGCAACAACAGCAGCAAGAATACTCATCGCGAAGTATTGGAAGGCGCAAGATTTACCCACCCGGGAAGAATGGCAGATGAAAGTGATGGACTATATGGAACTGGCGGAAATGACTGGCAGAATCCGAGACCAGGGAGAAGAGTCGTGGAAGAAGACTGGAAAAAGTTTAAAGATTATTTATAGAAATATTGTAAAATTAATGAATGTTAGAAAAATGATGGAATGAAGTTATATGGCTTTAGCAAAAATGTTATAAGGAATTAGGTACAGACAGATTGTAAATGTATTAAAGGGAAAAGATAAGGTTAGAATATGTTAAGATAAATTACAGGACAGAAAACAGAGGAAGATGGAAAGGAATTGCTGAAACAGTTAATTGAAGTGGAATACAAAAAGGGAGGTGTGAGGAGGTCACTGAAACAAGTGAATGAAAGTTATGATATCGAAATTGTTGGATGTGTTTTTAATTGTTTTTGTTTTGTTTGGTTGATTTAATGTTTTAGGGTTTGGGTTGTGGGGAGTTTTTGTTTTGTTTTTGTATTGTATTGTCTTGTTTAATTCTTTTTCTTATCTTTTGTAATCTTTAAACGGCTAATAAATATTATATTTTTTAAAAAAGAAATTGGTGGGACTGCAATGGATTCCCTATCCAATGGTCAGGGACGGTGGATGTTGCAACCCAACAATATCTGAAGGTCCACAGTGTCCCTTTCCTGCTGCTCTAATGCAAAGACAGTGGGACACAGGTGGCGCTGTGGTCTAAACCACTGAGCCCCTTGGGCTTGCCGATCAGAAGGTCAGCAGTTCGACTTCGCGTGACGGGATGAGCTCTGTCCGTTGCTCTGACCCAGCTCCTGCCAACCTAGCAGTTCGAAAGCATGCCAGTGCAAGTAGATAAATAGGTACAGCTGCAGCAGGAAGGTAAACGGCATTTTCGTGCGCTCTGGTTTCCATCACGGTGTCCTGTTGCACCAGAAGAGGTTTAGTCATGCTGGCCACATGACCTGGGAAGCTATCTGTGGACAAACACCGGCTCCCTCGGCCTGAAAGCGAGATGAGTGCCGCAACCCCACAGTCGCCTTTGACTGGACTTAACCATCCAGGGGTCCTTTACCTTTACCTTTTTACCTGATGCAAAAACCCAAAGAGTTGCATGTAAGAACTGGTGGTCATACACATCTGCATCTGCAAGAAGAGATGCATCCTGCTTCATCAACAGAGCCTGGATAAATACCTGTAAGCCTCTAGAGCAGGGGTCGGCAAACTTTTCCAGCAGGGGGCCGGTCCACTGTCCCTCAGACCTTGGGGGGGACACCATATTTTTGGGGGGGAAATGAACAAATTCCTATGCCCCACAAATAACCCAGAGATGCATTTTAAATAAAAGCACACATTCTACTCATGTAAAAACACCAGGCAGGCCCCACAAATACAGTGGTACATTGGGTTAAGAACTTAATCCATTCTGGAGGTCCGTTCTTAACCTGAAACTGTTCTTAACCTGAAGCCACTTCACCGCCACCGCACGATTTCTGTTCTCATCCTGAAGCAAATTTTTTAACCCAAGGTACTATTTCTGGGTTAGCGGAGTCTGTAATCTGAAGCATCTGTAACCTGAAGCGTCTGTAACCCGAGGTACCACTGTAACCCAGAGATGCATTTTAATAAAAGGACACATTCTACTCATGTAAAAACACGCTGATTCCCAGACCATCTGCTGGCCAGATTTAGAAGGCGATTGGGCCGGATCCGGCCGCCAGGCCTTAGTTTGCCTATCCATGCTAGAGGCACACCTGTGTCGGCAATGCCTGTGAGCTCACAAGCCTGCTTCTGCAGAGCGTTTTTCCTTGCTGGAACATAAGAACATAAGGAGAACCTATCACCATGTCCATACACACAAAAAGGTCTGCAGTCTAAAGCAGATCCTGGAAACCTAACTTCAGTATGGACAAAAAGACTTTCCCCCATTTGTTCGAATTATGGGTGGAGTGATGGAATTCTGCTCCGCTGCTGAACCTTGAGTAGTATCTGATGAACGTGAAACAAATATATCCGCATGGAGCGACAATGACAACTCCCAATTCTGCATTGTGAGGAATGTGCAAAAGCCCACTTCTGTGATGTGCAAAGGGGCAGACCGAGCATCTTTCCCCAATCTCAGGTGTATACTTGAAGAAGCATCCATGTGGATACCAGGTAACCACTATGCATCCTGCAAGCTGCATACACAAGATGCAAGAGGTGAGATGCAAATTCCCTCATCTGTAGCATCATCCCTGTCCTCTTTTGCATCTGGACAACCTAGTTCGGACTCCTGGCTGGCTGCTCTTCCCACATCTTTGGCTATTTCACCCCGCTTTCAAAGGCACAATTGGAACAGGAAGAGAACAAAACAGTAAGAGGTTACTATTTTACTACAATAGTAACAAAACAGGAGGGATGCGTGTGGCGCTGTGGGTTAAACCACAGAGCCTAGGACTTGCTGATCAGAAGGTCGGCGGTTTGAAACCCCGCAACAGGGTGAGTTCCCATTGCTTGGTCCCTGCTCCTGCCAACCTAGCAGTTCGAAAGCACGCCAGCGCAAGTAGATAAATAGGTACCGCTCCAGCGGGAAGGTAAATGGCATTTCCGTGCGCTGCTCTGGTTCACCAGAAGTGGCTTAGTCATGCTGGCCACATGACCTGGAAGCTGTACGCCGGCTCCCTCGGCCAATAAAGCGAGATGAGCGCCGCAACTCCAGAGTTGGCCACGACTGGACCTAATGGTCAGGGGTCCCTTTACTTTTAACACAACAGGAACATGCATATATTTACATATCAATGGTGGCCAACACTCCATGCATCTAGGCCAGGGGTGGGGAACTTTTGGCCTTCCTGATGTTGCTAAACTACAACTCCCATCTGTCTCAGCAAGCATGGCTAATGCCCAAGGATGATGGGAGCTGCATCAGGAGGCCCAAAGGTTACCCACACCTGATTAAAGCCATGAAAACTATCAGGCAGCAATAAAACTTGTACTAATCTTTACAGTACCACTAGGTTCTTGGCTGATTTTTGCTGCAGCTCAGTGCAGACCTGTTGAAATTGGTGCATTTCGGTAACTTTAGTCTTGATTTCAAGGGGTCTGCTCTTGAGTATGACTTAGCTGGGGAGTCACTCCAACAGCATTTCCTTACTCAGAAGCCCCCATCGAGTTCAATCCGTCTCACTCCCAAGCAAGGGTGCACAATGCTTTTAAAAAGGGGCCTTAGCTCAAGAGCAGAACATCAGCTTTGCATGTGTAAAGGTCTCCGGGTTGGACTGGGAGAGATCCGCGCCTGAAATCCTGGAGATCCCTGTTGCCACTCAATGTGGCCAATGCAGAGCTAGATGGGGCCATTGTCCGACTCAGTTTCCTATGCTCCTGAGCGTGTGCAAAGTGCAAAGTTCTTTTTCCTTCCTTCTTTCCTAGCCTTCCCCCCCAACACAAATCGGGCACCAGGGATGCCCCCTCCAGAAAAAAAACCCCTTAAAAAGGACTCGGTGCTTAAAGACGGCCAAGATTGACGCAGGCCAACTCTGTGTCAGCCTGTACAGCGCCGAGCACACGCTTTGCCTTGATTAAAGAGGCGTGTGGAAGAAGCGTGTGCGTGTGCATGCGCGCGCACGTGTGTTTGCGTTGCCTTGATCAAGACGGAGCCCCCTCTAGCTCGGCACCGGACGCGGGAAGGTGGGCGCCAAGGCCGCGTCGGCGATCGGCGAAAAGGGGCGGGGGATCGGCGGGGCGGCGCCCAGCGAGTACACTCTCCCGGCCCGCCACCTGCGCCTCCGCGCTTCCCTTTCTGGTCCCTCCTTCTTCCTTCCCTACCTGGCCGCGGCCACGTCAGGGGCTCCTGCTGCTGCTGCTGCTGCCGCCGCCGCTTCTGCTGCCTCTCTCCCTCCCTCCCTCTCGCCCGATCGCTCGATCCCTGCTCTGGGATCCCCCCCCCCTCACCTACCCCGGAGGAACCATGATCTCCTCCCGAGGGGGCGCCATGCCGCCGCCCCCCAACGCCACCGCCTACTACCCGCCGCCGCGCATCACCCTGCCCTCCGGCTTGGAGATCCTGCGCACCTACTCGGGGGCCTTCATCTGCCTGGAGATCGTAAGTGGGGGAGCGCGGGTGGGAAGAGAGGAGATCGGGGCGGCAGCAACAAGTGGGAGGCAGAAAGGGAGCACTCCGGGATCTCTCTGCCATGATTGTGCCGGAGGGGATTTTATGCAGTTGTGTTGCTTCGCTGGGCGCTAAAAAAACAACCACCACCAGTTGCAGTTTTTAACATTGGTTGAAAAATATATGTTTCCCATGCATGTTTTTCTCTTCCTAGCACTTCCCTAGCAGAAATGCACCAGGTGACATGACTGCCCCACACCTGCCCCTCTTCCCCTCTCAAACCAGGGCACATAGTTTGCTGGAATTTAGCAAGATGGATCCCCACCTTGAGTTCTTCCATGGAAGAAAGGTGGAATACAAGTGTGTGTGTGTGTGTGTGTGTGTGAGAGAGAGAGAGAGAGAGAGAGAGAGAGAGAGAGATCTAAACTGACACCAGGGTGAAAGGTGTACCTGTTCAATTGCTGCTTACCAAACACAGCTGTTAGTCATGAGATTCCCTAACCACTTCTTAAAATTGCATTTATCTATTCCCTCGAAGTCTTTCCTAGCTACAGCTTTTCTCATTTCCTCCCTGATTTGGATTTTAAAAAAATATTATATAGTCTTCAATCGATGTTCCATGTTTACTTGGTCTTTGAAATGATAGCTGCATTAAGGGCCAGTTGTGGGTTTAAATCATGTGACACGACCTCATTCCTAGAGCCCCCTTAATTGCTCACTTAATACTTATTTCTCTTCCCAACCCTACATGTCTTACTTGGACCCATGCCATCTTAGTTAAAAGCTTCCTGTCTTGCCTGATTTCGCTTATGCGGCGCTCATCTGTATAAGCCCCACGCTGTCTGAATAGCAGCAGCTTTCCAGGGTCTCAAAGTAAAAGTCAGAGATCTTTTAACTAGGTAAAGGTAAAGGTACCCCTGCCCGTACGGGCCAGTCGTGTCCGACTCTAGGGTTGTGCGCTCATCTCACTTAAGAGGCCGGGAGCCAGCACTGTCCGAAGACACTTCTGGGTCACGTGGCCAGCGTGACGAAGCTGCTCTGGCGAGCCAGCACTAGCGCAGCACACGGAAACACCGTTTACCTTCCCGCTATAAAGCAGTACCTATTTATCTACTTGCACTTAAGAGTGCTTTCGAACTGCTAGGTGGGCAGGAGCTGGGACCGAACGACGGGAACTCACCCTGCCGCGGGGATTCGAACCGCTGACCATACGATTGGCAAGTCCTAGGCACTGAGGTTTTACCCACAGCGCCACCCGCGTCCAGGACGCCAAGAACTTAACCTCTTAACCAGGAGCCAAGACCTTAACCTCTGACATTATGCATCCATCCAAAGCTCTGCTTCTGGGCTATGGCCCTTCCCCACAAATCTCCCCCTTCCCCACCCCCATCCAGCCTTTCCAAGGTGGCCAGATGCAAAAGAGACAGGGCACTCCATAGAAGAGGAAATTTCAGCAGGTGTTGCATCCCTCCACCGCAACTCTCTCATCCTGACCAGTTCATACACCCATTCCATTCAAGGTTAACTGGCTTGTTGTCAAAGCAGCCACAGAGTATGTGGTGACAGCCAGTCTTGGGTGTGGCTCATCGCAACTACAGATTGCAACCTTCTTGTACCATGGATAGCGAACTCTGCCTGCCCAAATGTGGTTGGACTTAGCCCTAGCCAGGATAGCTAGTGGCCGAGGATGACGGAAATTGTGGTCCACAGCTTCTCCAGCCCTCTTCTGTGCTATCATAGACACTGCTAAGCCAGGTTTAGTTTCAGAGTTCCCCTGGCACGGCTCCTGTAACGGCATGCAAAAATTCAAGAGCTGGCATTTCCCGCAGCAACGAGAAAATTTTATTCCTTCTATGCAGCTGTTAAAATCCATAGGAGCCCAGCCACAAAACTGGGTTGGCAACCTTGTTTTTTTTCTTATTCTCACCTGTGTGGATGTACCCAGTCTGCTACACCCTCCTCAGACACACCCACATTACAGGAACACCTCTCCCTACTATTCTCACCTGATCTCATTATTTCTCAGGATCATGCATGTGCCTTCCTGAACTTCATTCTTCCTCATGCGTTCAGCTCCACGATGCTTCCACTCCCTGTTACCCACATCCCTGGACCTGCTAAAGACAAATACTGCCCCCTCAAAGGAGTTTAATGGTAGCCCATGAAGGCGCTTTAAATCCAGAGTGTGATTCACAAAATGGACAGTCTATCATATACCATTTGCCTAACAAGCCAAACTGGAAATCCAATCACAGGCTTCCCTCTCTTAAAAAATGTCATTTAATTGTAGGGTAGATTCATTGAACTCTCTCCCACCGCTGCGCATACACAAATAATTTCAGTAATGGATTTCAATCTGTTCTCTCCCTTCTCTTTAAAAGTCATGTTTCCTGAACAAGTTTGCATGCTAATTGTTTGCTGTAGCAATTAAAATGCTTGCTGGTTCACAAGTAAATAAAGTACGTCTAGACTATACTGAAGCGATCCATACGTTGTTTGTGTGGACAGTTGTCTCTTGCACTCCAGAGTTGTAACTCCTTAGAGACAGGGAGCAATTGTGAAATGAATTGACTTTTGTGTTGCTCTCTCTTGGTAGAGATGCAGGGATATGGAGCAAGATTGCCTGCTTGAAATCCAAAGCTGCAAATTCCTATGCAAATAACCCGGGTGTAAGCCCCATTGAATGAGCTGGGACCTACTCCCAAGTAAACATGCATAGGATTATCTTGTATGTGCCTAGAGTTTTCCAGAATAAGCAAGTGATTAAGAGCAGAACAGCGTTTCCCTCTTCGAGATCGAAAGTAAATTCCCTCCTTGTTTGCTTAGTAGGGTCATAAATATTTAGCGACTGGGAAGCAAACGTCTTGCAGAGCTCAAGTTAGACAGAAGGCGCAAAATAGGAGCACAGGATCATGCAGATAGGTGGCGGAGTTAGTAAATTATCCAAGCAAGATCATGGAAGAAGAAGAAGAGGAGTTTGGATTTGATATCCCGCTTTATCACTACCCTAAGGAGTCTCAAAGCGGCAAACATTCTCCTTTCCCTTCCTCCCCCACAACAAACACTCTGTGAGGTGAGTGAGGCTGAGAGACTTCAGAGAAGTGTGACTGGCCCAAGGTCACCCAGCAGCTGCATGTGGAAGAGTGGGGAATCGAACCCAGTTCACCAAATTATGAGCCCACTGCTCTTAACCACTACACCACACTGGCTCAGTGGACTGGACAGTGTCTATTGCAGTGCAGGGAACCCTTGGCCCTCCAGGCAGTGCTGAACTGCAACTCCCAACAGCTCTTGACAGCATTGACCAGGGATGATGGGAGTTGTCGTTCAGCAACAGCCAGAGAGCCAAATGTTCCCCCACACCTGGTCATAGAGCCATGGAATTGACAGGGGTCTCAAAAACCATCTAGTCCACGCCCTGCTCAACACAAGAAAAACAGATCTGGGGCATCCCTGACTGATGGCTTGAAGACCTATAGTGAGGTACAGCCCACCAGCCTCCTAAATAATTGGGAAGCTGCTCTTATCATTAAGAAGTTTATTTTAAGGCCTAACAAACCCAGGGCAGTTCTGACTTACAGCAAGTATGGACAGAAGGAGCACACAGTTTGGCTGAAATTAAACAGGTGTGGTTAGTTCCTGAATGGGAGACTGTCCGAGAACCCTGCGAATGCCTCCTTGAGCTCCCTGGAGGAATAGAGAGATAAAGGTAAAGGTAAAGGTACCCCTGCCCATACGGGCCAGTCTTGACAGACTCTGGGGTTGTGCGCCCATCTCACTCAAGAGGCCAGGGGCCAGCGCTGTCCGGAGACACTTCCGGGTCACGTGGCCAGCGTGACAAAGCTGCATCTGGTGAGCCAGCGCAGCACACGGAACGCCGTTTACCTTCCCGCTAGTAAGCGGTCCCTATTTATCTACTTGCACCCGGAGGTGCTTTCGAACTGCTAGGTTGGCAGGCGCTGGGACCGAGCAGCGGGAGCGCACCCCGCCGCAGGGATTCGAACCGCCGACCTTTCGATCGGCAAGTCCTAGGCGCTGAGGCTTTAACCCACAGCGCCACCTGCGTCCCAATAGAGAGATAGAAGTATGTAATACAACGGGTTTGCGCTTAATTTCTGCCTGCAAAAGTGTTCTTGGTGGAAATGGTTCACCAAAATGCCCTACCTTCTTTGCAGTTGGCGGGTTCCCCCTTCCCTGCTGCTCCTTCAGCTCCACTCTTTTCTCCAACCAATCAGGGATCACGCAGCGAGCACAATGACACCCCATCTCCACATAGCCCATGAGTGTATCTCCGTTGCTGAGGCAGCCAAGGCAAGGCTCCCTGGCCGGATGCAGCGATTCCTCTCACAGCATGACAAGGATCATTGGTCCAGTTGCCTTGGCAACAGGGACATTTCTTCTCATGCACACCCAGGCACTGCTGCACCCTTTCCTGCCTTCCCTGGAAAAAAAAATCACAGGGGAAAGGTGTGCTTTTCAGGGTGTGCGGAAGCGCTAGCAAAAAACCAAGCCGTTCCGTTTTGACTTAGTCCTACAAAGTACTCCCTGTTTCCTCTTCCAAGCGTTCGCTTTGCCCTTCGGAAGGGCCTGAGAATGACCACCCTGCAGTCTGTGTCATTTGATCCCTGGCCAGGAGACCATTGGATCCACCATAAACCAGAGGCGTTGTGGGTGTGGGGGAGTGCCAGAGGGCCCATGGCTCCAGGCGTGGATTTTTGAGGGGGCAAATCTTGGGCTTAGGTATCCTGGGCCCGAATCATTCAGGGCTCTGTCTATCAACACAAAAGCCTTGAACCTGGTGCATGGCATGTGCTGCCCACATCAGCTGTCTAGCTATTGTTTCCTATACAGTGGTACCTCTGGTTGCCAGCAGGATCCGTTCCGGAGGCCCATTTGCGACATGAAAAGAGCGCAAACTGACGTGCCATATCTGCGCAGGTGCGTGGCGCGATTTTGTGCATGCGCAAGCGGCAAAACCCGGAAGTAACCCTTTCCGGTACTTCCGGGTCGCCGTGGAATGTAACCTGGAAGAACGTAACATGAAGCAAACGTAGCATGAGGTTTGACTGTATTCAGAATGGAGTGGCAATGTTCCAGGAAGTGAGGGAAGCTCCACTTCTGGCAAACGGTGACTTTCTAAAGTCCGGGACGACACATATTTTGTAAATACAGTGTGATTATTGTGCACATACGTTTCGGTTTTAAGACCTTCTTTTGTTTTGTGTTTTCCCTTTGTGTTCTCAGCTGTTCGGAGCACTTGTCTGGATTTTAGTATCCGCCACCCACGTCCCTTTGCCGCTGCTGCAGGGCTGGGTGATGTTTGTGTCGGTGACGGCTTGCTTCACCTCCATCTCCTTCCTCTGCGTTTTCCTCTTCAGTTACAGAGAAAGAATCGCAATTGATTGGAACCGTTTGGTAAGCATTTAAAAGGCAGCACATTGTCGTTATTATTATTATTAAATAGAAATCAGTTAATAGCAGTGTCTTCGGGGCTGTAACATTCTCTGGAAAGTTGGACCCAATTTGCAGATGCAGTCTCAAGTTTGTTAGCAGGTACAAAACAACAAAGCTAGAAAAAACACATTTTATTTATTTGATTTCAACCCCACCAAGGAACTGAAGGTGGTGACATACATGGTTCACCCCTCTCTGCATTTTACGACATCCCTGTGGGGTAGGCTAGGATAAGAAGCAGAGAGTGGCCCACGGCCACCCAGTAAGTTTTGAACCTTGTTCTCCCAGGTCCTGGGATCACACAGGACAGAGAGTGGTCTAAACCACTGAGCCTCTTGGGCTTGCCGATCAGAAGGTCAGCGGTTTGAATCCCCACAATGGGGTGAGCTCCCGTTGCTCTGTCCCAGTTCCTGCCAACCTAGCAGTGCGAAAGCACACCAGTGCAAGTAGATAAATAGGTACCACTGTGGTGGGAAGGTAAACAGTGTTTCCGTGTGCACTGGCTTCCGTCACAGTGTTCCGTTGCACCAGAAGCAGTTTAGTCATGCCGACCACATGACCCAGAAAGCTGTCTGTGGACAAACGTTGGCTCCCTTAGCCTGAAGCAAGATGAGCACCACACCCCATGGTCGCCTTTGACTGTACTTAACCGTCCAGGGGTCCTTTACTTTTACCTACCTTTTAGTCCCCCTAGGGCTCTTAACATTTACAGCTCAATAATTTGTATGTTTTCACTCCCAAGTAATGGATGCATAGCATTGCTGCAGTAATGTATAGGAGCAATCAGAATTTACTTAAAATGTCCCTCCAGTTATATCAAAGCAGATAGATATAGACATAGACTTAGAGGTATAGATATAGATGTTTTCTTTTGTATAAGTGCCTCCCAAAGCCATGGATATTATTATTTAATACTATTGTAATGATTGTTGAATGTTACTTTTTTGATATCGGTTACCTGTTTTAAAGTTATGTTTTATTATCACATTTTTGCATTGCATTAGATTATTATAAGATGTCCATTTTTTGTTTCTTCAGCTTGTAAAACTGCCTTGGGTGTTGTAAGATAGAAAGATGGTATACAAATTAAAAATGATGATAATGATGATGACGGATGATAAACTTCAATTTTTAAGAGAGTTATCCGTTCTTGTGTGAGAGGGCAGGGGACATGCCATTTTTATTAAAACCCCTACTGCAACATTGGAAAGAAGACTTTCCTCCCATCTTAGAGCACCTGACTTTTTCAACAAATGTGTAAATTAATGCTGAAACAATTTAGTTTATTATGATGCATGCAAATAGCTCCAAGGTGACAATGTGACAGCCACACTTTCCCATTAGCATTTTGTAAATCTCTGCTTTATTAGGAGGAAAAGTTGTGCATCTTTCACGACTAATTAGCAGTTACGCGGGGCAGAACATTTTCCATTTCATAAATTCATCAGTACCGAATAGATGTCAGTTGCAGATACAGTGCTAGGCAGGTCGTGGCCGTTTCAAAGCTTTTAGCTTTGTTTACTGAGCACAAGTAAAATAAACATGCTATGTTAGATCGCTCCTAGTAGTCAAATAATGTACGAAGGCACAACGTTGGCTACCTCTCTTCTAAGGCATCGGGGGAGGAAACCACCTTTTCAAAGTGAAAAAATTACAGTGCGAATTACCATATTCCAATTCATAATTTTCCTGTAAACTGCACATCACCGCTGATTCACAAGTGTGAGTTCATCGCTTATCACATCACGGCTCTTTGCTAAATGTGTGAACTCTCTCAACTGGGAAAAGTGCATTTGAAATGATATGGCTTCTCCTCTCCATGGGGATTGTTCTAGGATGATTCATTCATACTTATGCAAATCATAACTTGATGCTGCCATAAGGGAGTGATTAACATGCATGCCCTTGGCTGGCTAGTTGATGTCCAGGAAGACTTAAAGGAGCCTTCCTGGGTCCTCAGACATTGTTGGGTTACAACTCTCATCATCCCAGACATTTGCCTATACTGGCTGGGGATGATGGGAGTTGTGGTTCAAAAACATCTGGAGACCCAGGTTTGGGGAAGGCTATATTACTATGGCTGTGAACATGATTGCTTGGGACACTACTATTCTAGAATGAGGGTGGACAGAAATTAGCTGCTGATGCAGTTTTATGTCATCTGATCAAGTCCACAAAAATGTTTTGCTCTTAAGGAAGTCAAACCCTCCTGATGGGTAGCCAGGGTGATGTTCTCCAGATATTGCATCCGTAATGCCCTTCATCCCTGACCACGAGCTGGGAGATGATGATAGCTGGAGTCAAGTAACATGGAGCTTTTCAAGCAGAGGTTGGATGGTCATCTATTATGGATGCTTTAGCTGAGATTCCTGCATTGCAAGGGGTTGGACTAAATCAGTGATGGCCAAACTTGGCCCTCCATCTGTTTTGGGACTACAATTCCCATCACCCCTGACCACTGGTCCTGTTAGCTAGGGATGATGGGAGTTGTAGTCCCAAAACAGATGCAGGGCCAAGTTTGGCCATCACTAGACTAAATGATCCTTGGAGTGCCTTCAAACTTTACAATTCTACGGTTCTACCACCTGGAGGGCACATTGTGTTGCTCTTGAAGTACTGTGGACACTGGATTGTCTACAATGCTGCTCCTGCTCAGAGCAGACCCAGGCAAGCTACTGAAAATGACTACTTCATGGTCATTCATTCCAGTGAGTCTACTCAGAGTAGGACTAATATTGGCGGCAACCCAGAAACTCTGTGGAGGCTGTGCAAACTAGCAGAGGAGAGCAGCTTTCAAGACCGCATTATGCTACAGGGCCACTGGAGAGATTGTAAACCTTTCAGACCCAAATCGAAGCACTTAGAAATTCTCTCACTCCCGTGGGTGAACAATTCCATTAGTTTCAATGGAAGCAAATTTCAGCTGGGGATAGGCTTGTCAACATCTACTCCTCAATGTTTACGCCATGCCTGCAGAGATGGAACATTCGTGGTTTATCTGGGTGTTCCTTCGGTGTTGTTGTGGCATTATATCCATCTCTTTGTCTGTTGTGTGCGCGCAGAGTGGGAGCACTCTGAAAGCACTTTTGATCTGGAAAGCCACAAACACCTCCGTGTATGTTTGCATTCATCCTTTCCTTGCTTGCACAGCAAACAAGAAAGGCCCATGGCTCTGTTGCAGAACTCAGGCTTTGCCTGCACAACACACCCCAGTCTGCAGTGTCATGGAGAATTGCTTCCTCGTTTGACCTTTGTTTTACACCAGGTGCTTAATTTGTGTCAGCTAATGCAGGTCCAGGCCTGCCTGCTGTATGTCCCACACCAGGGAACCATCCCTAAATTACGTTGGGTCTTTGCATCAATTTTGCAGCATAGAGTTAGCCATATTGCCTTTCATCGCACACTTTGGGCTCCTCCATACAACCTGTTTGTTGAGCATTCATCCTGAACCGCTTGCACAAAGCTCATGCAGTGCTTAGAGAAGGCCTAGTCTGTATTCAGCATTTGTTTTTATTTGTCTGCGGAGAAGATAAACAGCAATGAGCATTCATCCTCATTTGTTTGTTTGGTGGTTATACGTCTTCCCATTCATCCATTGTTAATGACGGAAGGACCACAGCTTGATGGTAGAGCATCTTCTTCGCATTCACAAGACCGTGCGTTCAATCCCTGGCATCTCCAGGTGGCGCTGGGCACGCCTTCTCCTACCTGAAACCCTGGAAAACTGCTGCCAGCCAGAGTAAACAGTGCTGAGCTAGATGGTTTGACTTGGGTTAAGGCAGTTTCCTATGTTTATCCCACGCTTTATAGCGCATATCCCTGTCATTTTCCTGTCTGCAAAAGGTCTTTTAAAAAAAGCAGCTGATTTGTTATCCCAGAATCCTTTTTAATTTATGCAAACCTACATTTCCCTTGGGTTAAACCACAGAGCCTAGGACTTGCCGATCAGAAGGTCGGCAGTTTGAATCCCCGCCACAGGGTGAGCTCCCGTTGCTCAGTCCCCCCTCCTGCCAACCTAGCAGTTCGAAAGCACGTCAAAGTGCAAGTAGATAAATAGGTACCGCTCCGGAGGAAAGGTAAACGGCGTTTCTGTGCACTGCTCTGGTTCGCAAGAAGCAGCTTAGTCATGCTGGCCACATGACCTGGAAGCTGTCTGCGGACAAACGCCGGCTCCCTTGGCCAATAAAGCAAGATGAGCTAGCAACCCCAGAGTTGTCCGCGACTGGACCTAACGGTCAGGGGTCCCTTTACCTTACATTTCCTTTAGAGTGGCTTCACTGAAGTGGGAGCCAATCCTGGTGAGGGAGCTGTTCTCTCTGAAGTTTGGAGCTGTCAGTAGAGTCTGTCCTAGTATGGAGACTCTTCAGTGGTGCAACTGGAATAAATAAGGGAATAGGGGTAAAAATCTCTGGCAGCCTGGGGACTCAGCTATATAGCTGCAAATAAAATGTTTTAAGTGCAATATGCAATGTGACACTAGATGGTCGACAGTGAACTGTATGGAAAATTCAATGTATTTTTTATAAAATGCACAAAAAAGCATTTTCAGAACATTTTTTTTGTACATGTGTAGATTCCACCTGGGATTCCTTGTTTCCGTTACAGAGTGGAGGAGGTAGCAGCAGCGGTGGAGGAAGCCGCTTGGGTGCCTGGGGTGGCGCGCCCAGGGGCGGGGCGAGCCACCCATAGGGGTGGGGCAAACCGCAGGGCCTGCAGAGTCTGCCTGCCTCCTCCCACTTAGCCACCCTACAGCTGGTGGGGAGACAGCGGGCGGACTGTTTGGGCAGCACAGGGCCTGCGTGCGCCGAAGCCACCGTGTCTCTCCCGGGAGAGATGCATGGCTTGGATATGCTGCAGGCCCCACGGTAAGTGGTGCCCGCCATTTGTCACCCCCTTCAGTGGTCACACCTGGGGCGGCCCACATCTGCCACACACACCTTCCTCTGCCCCTGAATAGCAGTTGTGAGGGGCAAGACAGCTGAGTGGCATAGGGAAGCTAGTGGGTGTGATCCAGAGGTGTCAAGGGCATCAAGAGAAAGAAGCAGTGGGCTTGCTGGCATGGCTGCCATTTTAATTGTCCCACAATGCAACACCCTTTTGGAATGGGTGGGTCCTCATTTTGTCAGTTCTGTTCCAGTGGTTTTCTGGTTTTGTCTGTGTCGAAATAATGGTGTGGGTTATTGAATTTGGATCCCCAAAATCTTAAAAAAAACAAAAACATGCCTTTCCCTCTGGCAAAGGTTTCTGTCCTTCTACTAGTGACAGAGAACTTTATTGTACTGGTTGCCAAGGGGCAGAGGAAGTTCCACGCGGGTAGAGGAAATGAGATCACCTACCTTCTGAAAACACCCACAGAGACCTGCGCACACTGGGCTACTCATACGGGATGTATGTGGTCCCTTCATCGGCCAGAACCTTGAGCAAAGGTGTTGCCCGTTGGACAACTGAAGGCCTAGGAGATGAATGGTGGTCCTTAGTCCATGGTCACTACAAACTGCTTATTGTGCTGCTTGTTTCCTCAAAGGATCCTGGTTCCCTTGTGTGTTCCTAAGACAGGAACAGTAATTGAATTTCTGTGAATTGCCTTGTGGCTTCATCTATCATACACCAGGAGAATGCCCTTTCATATGATGGATGGAGTGGGTGCCTGTGTGAGAAGGGAAGGCCTTATATTCAAAGAGGATATTGCAGCGGTTCTCTGTGAGATCTCACACAGAGACACATTATGTACATATTTACACACACACACACAGCCTGCGTTTCCACTCACTGGAGCCACAAATCTTGCCACACTCTCCTTCCAGTTACCTCAAATGCAGTACACATTACTTTTTTTCTGTAGGGTTGAACAGCAGCTGTTCGCTCATATGAGAGAAACTAAAGAAGCAAACCTGGGGAGTTTGCTAAATGTTAGGAGGAAATCTTCCAGCCTACACCACCCCTGATCTGATCTTTTCCCTGGTGGGGGGGAAAGTATGCGGGACACATTTGGCATTTCCCGACAATATTGTTTGGTAGCTGCTGCAGGAGTGAGCAACTACCAAAACCCTAAGCACAGCGACATCCCATTTTTCCTTTTGCAAAAGGTTGCCAAAGGAACATTGGCTGACATCAGTCAACATCCCCTGTAACACAGGGTTAGGCCCTGAGTTCATTCCTGTTTTGTTTCTACCATATAAATCAAGGTTGGGAAACTTTGGGTCTGTGGGCCAAAAGTTTGAGTTTGTTTGAAACCTAAACAGCTTATCTCTTATTCCTTTGTAAGTGTTTCTAAAAACCGTTTTTGTAAACTCAGGGAAGCGTTTCAGCCCTGCTCTTTAGTTTGCTGGAAATCATTTAAAATCATTTAAGGTTTACAATGTTCTCATAAATAGGGCTATGTTTAAAACTTGTCATTGAGGTTTTTATACCTTTTTTGTAAACTCAAGGAAGCGTTTCAGCCCTGCTCTTGAGTTTGTTTGAAATCACTTTAAATCATTTCAGGTTAATAAAATTCTTTATTTCCTTCTGAGGAAACTGATTGGTTCAGTGAAACAAGTTTTGTAGCCGGCATCTCATAAAGTCTTTGTTTAATTCTAGGTTAATTTTTCCTTAATTTTTTGTTATTTAATTCAATTCTATAGTTGATTACATCTCGTTTCAGGGATTTTCACAGCAATTCTTTTGTTTTGTTTTGTGTAATTTCTTGGTTCCGTGACTGTATTTTTTTCACCGAAGGTGGCCCTCTAGGCTGCTGTCTCTGGCCCTTAGAATTCTCCTCAGGCCACAGCCCTCACTGGACGCCCAAGTATATTTGCTTGGCTGGGATGTGTCCTTGAGCTCTGATAACCAACCCTCCAACATTCTTCAGATGAAAATCAGGAAATGGGTCCTTTCGGTGCTGTGCTTCCATGCAAGTCAGCAGGCTCATACGAGAGCACAGCTCTGAAAGATCTTCCCGAACTCAGCGGTGGCAGTGCTGGAGAGGGAGAAATTGGGACATTCTGCCATCCAATCAGAAGCCAGGATGGCTTCTGTAATTTCAGTATTTCACAGGAAAACTGGGACGGCTGATGGGTGTGTATAATGCCTCTTGCTTCCCTAGAAGGGTGGTGGGTGGGTAGGAATTAGCCTACTGCAGAAAGGAAAAACCCACGTGTGGTGCCCTGCCTGCTTCAAACGACAAAGGCTGTGTGGAGTAGTGGTTAGAGTGTCTGACTAGGACCTGGCAGGCTCAAGTCCTGAAGCTCACTGGGTGACCTTGGGCCAGTCCTTGTCTTTCAGCCTTTCAGTGGTTGTGAGGATAAAATTGAGAGGGGAAGATGCAGGTTCCTCTGCCTTGAGCTCTGTGGAACAGAGGTGGTGTATAAATTTAATAACAAATATTAATCCTGCTTTTATTTATTTTATTGTTCCGCTTGAACCGACTCTTTATTTTAAATTTTCTTCCTTTTCAGGATTTCATTTACCATGCAGGTGTCTTTGTCTGCTATTTTGGGACCTTTCTACTGCAAGCGGCAACCACCTCTTTGCATTCTCACCCGGTGAAGTACACCGTCAATTTCGACACCACCAGGAACGCCAGTACCACTAGCTTTGAGAAGCTTCTAAGTGAACACGAATACAACTTGAGCATCGCAGCTGCCGTAAGTATTATAAAGGCACATCCTTAAAGGGGGAGAAGGGACAAGTTTCTCCCCCCTCTTCTCTCTCTTTCGGACCTGTCTTCCTCTCCTGACCATGAGAGGGCTCTGATGGGATACAGTGGGACCTCGGGTTAAGAAAATAATCCGTTCCAGAGGTCCGTTCTTAACTTGAAACTTTTCTTAACCTGAGGTACCACTTTACTTAATGGGGCCTCCCACTGCCGCCGCACCGCAATTTCTGTTCTCATCCTGAAGCAAAGTTCTTAACCCAAGGTACTATTTCTGGGTTAGCAGAGTCTGTAACCTGAAGCGTCTGTAACCCGAGGTACCACTGTACTGCAATGCCTTGAGGGCTTACCCAGGCTTCCTTTTGTGTTGTGTTCCTAGACAGTGGTCCACGCTTTAAAGCTCTGTGTCCGAGCAGTTACTTCTTTGTCCTGGAGGTTTCCCTGGGGAGGCCCACATTTAATCTTTTTCAGGCCGGAATAATAACAATAACAATAACAATAACAATAACAATAACAATAACAATAACAATAACAATAACAATAACAATAACAATAATTTATAACCCACCCTCCCCAGCCAAAGCCGGGCTTAGAGCGGCTAACATCATACAAGTAAGGCAATGCATAAAAACAAGCGATCAATACATTAAGATACATCCCACAATTAATTCAAACAAATTAAAATTAAAACTGGACAAGTGGCAATCTTCAGGTTAAAACTGAAGGCGGTTACCAACTGTTTTCCACTGATATTATAAGCACCTGTGAGCGGGCTGGGAACCTCCTTCGTGCTTGTTCTTATACAAGGAGAAAATGAGTCAGACTGAACCCTGACCAAAGGCCCGGCAGAACAGCTCCGTCTTGCAGGCCCTGCGGAAAGATGTCAAATCCCGCAGGGCCCTAGTCTCTTGTGAGAGAGTGTTCCACCAGGTCGGAGCCACAGCAAAAAGGCCCTGGCTCTGGTTGAGGCCAGTCTGTTCTCTCTGGGGCCCGGAATCTTTAGGATGTTGTTATTTGCATACCATAAGGTCCTCCATGGGGCATACCAGGAGAGGCAGTCTCGTAGGTACGAGGGTCCTAGGTTGTATAGGGCTTTAAAGGTTAAAACCAGCACCTTCAACCTGATCCTATACTTCACCGGGAGTACCCTACTCAAGCTTTGCCCACTTTAAGTAGAGAGCATCCAGTATACCTGAAGGAGCGTCTCCACCTCCATCGTTCTGCCCGGACACTGAGGTCCAGCTCCGAGGGCCTTCTGGCAGTTCCCTCATTGCGAGAAGCCAAGTTACAGGGAACCAGGCATAGGGCCTTCTCGGTAGTGGCACCCACCCTGTGGAATGCCCTCCCCCCAGATGTAAAAGAGAAAAATAACTAACAAACTTTGAGAAGACATCTGAAGGCAGCCCTGTTTAGGGAAGCTTTTAATATTTGATGAATTATTGTATTTTAGTGTTTTGTTGGAAGCCGCCCAGAGTGGCTGGGGAAACCCAGCTAGATGGGCGGGGTATAAATAATAAATTATTATTATTATTATTATTATTATTATTATTATTAGAAAGTGCTCTTGGGCATCACCTGCTGAGAAGGCATCAGGGAGTTTGAGGTGCTCAGTGTGCAAGGGGCAGCTTTCTCAGGGGAGAACGACTTACGGGTTGGTGTCTCTGGTGGTTTGCAGGTGGGGGGAGGCTGCCAGGGTGATTTCCCAGGTGCATTTGGGGGGGGGCGTGCTGCTCACACCACTGTTCCTGAGCCAGCCCTGTTCTATCTTGTGAGGCTGGAATCTGATCAAAGCAGGGCTGGCTCAGGGAGGGCGGAGCAAAAAGGATGCAACAGCTCCTCGGGGGCGAAGCTATATGCAAGGGGCGCATGGCGTTCTTCTCAGGCTGCCGTCTCCGAGCCGCTTTCCAAAGCTTCACAAAGTGGCACAGGCCTGGTGTTGCTCTGGCGGTAAGAGCTGGTATGTCATGGCACAGTTAAAGCACGCTCCGCCGCTGGTAGTTTGAGGGCCTCGGGGTTTGAGGGGTTGCAGCTCAGGCTTGGAGTCCAGGCCTAAACCTGGGTTCAACCCCTCCATGGCTTGCACTGCTGGTTTTCCTGATGCAGCTGGTTCTTTCTGCTCTCTGTCAGAATCTTAGTTGCTGTATAGCAGGCATTTTCAACAGGTAGATCGCAATCTACTGGTAGATCATGGGGGTGTCCCAGGTCGATCGCCACCCCCCATGTTATGTAGTGAAGTTTCACCCTGGGCCAGCAGGGGGATACTGTAGATAGTTTTCACTCAGGTCTGTAGATAGTTTTCACTCAGGTCCACGTCAGTTATTTTAGGCGGGAAACTCTGGGTTGTTTTTGCTACAATGTTGACAGCTGGCTGCCTATAAAAGCAGGCCGGCTGAGCTGTTTCCTAGTCAGTTCTATTCCAGCTTACAAAATAAAGAGCTGCTTTGGAGAAATCGCTGTGTCGTCTGCTATGTTAACCCACAACTTAACACCCCAGTTCGATCTCCCTCCCCCCAAAAAAAGTTCAACAACTTTTGCTTCCTAAAACAACCTTGGTAAAGGTAAAGGGTAAAGGGACCCCTGACCATTAGGTCCAGTCGCGGATGACTCTGTGGTTGCGGCGCTCATCTCGCTTTACTAGCCGAGGGAGCCAGCGTACAGCTTCCAGGTCATGTGGCCAGCATGACTAAGCCACTTCTGGTGAACCAGAGCAGCACATGGAAACGCCGTTTACCTTCCCGCCAGAGCGGTACCTATTTATCTACTTGCTCTTTGACATGCTTCCGAACTGCTAGGTTGGCAGGAGCTAGGACTGAGCAATGGGAGCTCACCCCATTACAGGGATTCGAACCGCTGACCTTCTGATCGGCAAGTCCTAGGCTCTGTGGTTTAACCCACAGCGCCACCCGCATCCCTCAACAACCTTGGCTTCTCAAAAAAAAGCTCAACCATCCTCCAATGACAATGGGTAGATCACTGCCATTTTTTTTTTAATACTGTGAGTCTCTTGGAAGTTGGACGTCCCTGCTGTATAGTGTCAGGATTATGACACTTCCTTGTTTGGGAGGTCTTGACTAGTGATGACCAGGCTTTTTTTTGGCAAGTGTGAGTGCTGTGGATGAGAGGGAGGGAGGGAAAGAGAAAGAAAGAGAGCACCACACCCTAGTGGTTTTGCCTGTGGTTTACGAAGCTGCAAAACAGGTTAACAGAGCAAGAGTAAGTAGGAAATCCATAATGTGGAGCTGAATTGATGCTGAGCTTACCCCATGGGTCAAGCTACTGCTCTTCACTACTGCTGCCTGTGTCACTTCTGCAGTGCTTAAATTGGGGGCAGGGCAGGGAGAGGAGCTTACGAGTTACGACTGACCCTCTTAGCTACATAGGAAGCTGCCTTATTTTGGCTCAGACTCTTTGCCCATCAAGCCCAGTGCAGCTTGCTCGGACAGGCAGCAGCCCTCCAGCATCTATCCCACCGCTTCCTATAACACAATCCCTTTAACTGGAAGTGCCAGCTATTAAACCTGCGACCTTCTCTGAGGAAAGTATGTGCTTCTCCACTGAGCCACACACCTTCCCCTGAGAGGCTGTGGGGAGGGCTGGAGCATTTCTCTAATGTCCAGCCAGGCTTCTTGGGCCCCCTTCCCCATTCATGCTTGGCACATGGGCCATTTCTGGCGATGCTTGGCCATCCAAACGCTGACACATGACTATCCATGGTTCTCCTCCTGTCCCTTGTCTGTTTCTTCAAAGGGTCCTCTTGAGCTTTCTCCCTCCCATTATGGCTTCTATAGTACTCCAGTCCTCAATCCACCCCTAAAGTCGATGTGCTTCCTTTGAGGACACACAGTGCAGATTAGTAATCATTTCTCCTCTCCAGGAAACCCTGGAAGCTATAAGTCAGGGGTAGCCAACATGGCGTCCTCCGGATTCTGTTGGACTACAGTCCCACAACATCTGAAATGTGCTGTGTAAAGTACTCCTTTTGCAATGTTTCTGAGAATGACATACTAGAGAATACTAATATTTCACCAGACTACAACACCCAAGATTCTTTGCAGGGATCCATGACTAGTTAAACCTGTCTAAAACATATAGTAAGGCTAAATCCGCAGTGTCTGCTTGGACATCCACATGAGTCACTGCCCTGGTTCCTTGTGACCCAAAAGGTGTGAATATCATGTGCAATCAGGGATTAGTTGTCTTTTTATAAGAACAAAACCTGGGTTGCATTGCTAAGCATGCTTACGTAAGGATGCACTTTGAGCTTGGTGGGGCTGGTGCTCAGATAGATCTGCTTTATTACCAAGGCGTTAGGGAGACATCAAAGCCATTAAGCAATCTATGGAGCACAGTCCCAACGTTAGAAAGAAACCTGGATTACGTTTTCCCTTTAACCCTTGGAGTGGTTTCAGGTTGAGAATTAATGCCAAATTTATATAACCAAAGTTGATGTCATCCACATTATTTTAGGGTGACTCACCTTAATGGCGTTGATGAATAGGTAGATCAAAGAACATGTTATGCAGGGAATCTCCCAGCAAGATTTCTCTCTCTCTCTCTCTCTCTCTCTCTCTCTCCCCACACACATACATACATACACACACTTTTCCTTTGTGAAATCTGAGGAATACTTTACTATCCCACCGACCCAACAGGAGCAGTTTTGCAGGTTTTAAAAATGTGTTGCTCTTCCCATTATTTTCTTTTAAAGGGATGATGTTTTAAGTGCCCTTTTAAGTGAGGGGAAATGGGAGGTTGGGGTTGGAAGAGGGCAGGCTCCTGCCTAAAGCTTGGAGAATAGGTGGGCCACTGGCGGAGGAAGAGGAGTGCGGGGGGGGAGCGCACCGCCCCCGGCAGCGTAATCCCAGTAGGGTGCCATCATGGCTGTTCCCTGCCCCCCCCCCACGCTGGGCTCCACGCCCCTGCAGGCGGTGTGCCCCGACCCCACCTGCTCTCTGCCCCGCCCCCGGTGCCGGAGCATGAAGCTCTCCACTGAGGTAGGTAAGCCACTGTGGCCAATGTTGGGGTCATTAATAATAATAATAATAATAATTTATACCCTGGCTCAGTGCAGCTAACACCAATAAAATTACAATAAAACATAATGGGGGGCAAACCAGTTGATTAATATATGGAAGAGGTCTCGGTGTTTTGATTTCTGGGAATGGAGTTGAGAGATGACCTAACCTGGGGAGAAAACAGCAAAGACCTGATGAAGAGAGCACAGCATACTTTCTGAGAATCCTCCGGATAAACAATCTCTCAAAGGACCTGTTGGTGGCATTTTACAATTGTACTGTTGAGAGTGTATTAACTTATGGTCCGTGTGTGTGGTTTGGGAGCTGCACGGTCAGGGAAAAAACAAGGCTGTCCAGGGTTGTAAAGACTGCGGAGAGAATAACTGGGTGCACTCTTCCCACCTTGGATCAAATCTATGCTTCCAGGTGCCATAAGAAAGCTGCAGAGATAGCGCAGAATAGTGTGTACCCCGGAAATGATCTCTTTCAGCTTCTGCCTTCTGGAAGAAGGTACAGGGATATGAAGACTAGGACTAGCCGCCTGAGAAACAGTTTCTCCCCAAATGCAATTCTGGTTTTAAACGCAGTATAAGGAGTCTCTATAGGAGTATATTGTATTTTAAAATGGGGTTTCAGAGTTTTTAGGGGGTTTTGAATGTCTTATGTAGATTTTTCAATTTCATTGTTCATTGAAGCATTGTTCAGCTTCCAAAAATAGTTCAAAAACCGGAACACTCTCTTCCGGGTTTTGATCGTTCGAGAGTCGATTTGTTTGGGGGCCAAGGCGTTTGAGATCCAATGTACGACTATAATAATAATAATAATAATAATAATAATAATAATAATAATAATAATATAAATCTCACTGCAAAAAGCATTCTGTTGTGGCAACCATAACCTTGATTTAATGAGCCATGTGGTGATTAGCTTTTATATCTGAGTTTCTGACTGGGAGGAAAGAGGGATTTGAAATCTAGTGAAACAGCCAATTTTCTACAGGAAAACTCACCTGGCGCTTTCTTCCTCCTTCTGCAGATCTTTGCCTTTGCAACAACTGTGTGTTATGGGTGCAGCACTACCCTGGCTCTACGAAGATGGAAGCTATAGCACTAGAAGCGACAAGGCAGCTAAAGGGCATCCCGTCTCGTTTGCGTACTTGTTCCGATGATCAAATGATGTACTACTTGTGGAGTTGCAAAGGATGCTTGGAACACATTTATATTTTTCTAAGATGTTGACACACACAAACATACACAAGAAGTCTATGTCATAATTATATATGTGTGTATATAATATATATATATATATATAATATATTTGGACAAGGGTGGGGGAAAACTTGCTTGTTTATTTCTCCAGTTTTCAGTTGCTTATGTTAACTGATTTCCTGGGAGCGTTACCCTCTGCTACAGATAGTATTATAAAGTTGAGTGATGGAATAGGGTTATCGTCGGCAGACAACTGCGTACTTTTTTTTTTTTTGGTGCTAAACATCTGCTTGCAAGAAAAGCAAACATCTCTACAGACGGGCTGTGTCTCTCGCACACACACAAACACAGGGAGGCAGCTATGAAACGATAACCCGCCGAGCATCCGCCTGAAAGCTAACTGTGTTCGCAGGCCTGCCAACATCAGCAGCTAAACACAACCTCCATTTATTTCAGTGCGGCATCCTTTGGCAACCTGGTTCCCTCCAGATGTTGTTTTGGTCCCGCTCCTATCAATTGTCATTCCACAACATCTGTAGGTTGGCGAAAGGTGCAGTGGGGACTGTGCTGGACTAGGTTACCAACTCCCTGGGTTTGGCCCCGAGTTGGGTTTTGCAGTCAATTCTCGAGGCCATTGGATAGTGTCAAACTGCTGCCTTTGAATCTTGAATCTAGGAGGTTTTCAGTAGTATTCCTCTAAAACAGTATAAAAATAGCTTACCATTCTGAAAGAGAAAAGGTGTAAACTTTTCTATCAATGTTTCCCCAGATTTCCAGTTTCTCCAGTGGGAAAACCAGGGAGGAAATTTATCCAACCCCATATTAATTTTCCCCTGTTTCCCTCGATCTTCACATCTGTAAGTGCCACCACCCTGAGCCCCTTTTAGCTCTCTTTTCACGAACTGGCAGCTCCATTCTGAGGCGTTGGGATTCCAGAGATCTGTCCAACGCCATGTGGGATTTCCGTGGAAGTCTCTTGAAATCATTTAACAATTTATCAGGAGCCATGCTAGGTGGGTTCTCCTAATGCTCTTGAACTGATGTCTATTCAGGCAGTAAAAGTAATATTTTTCAGAAAGTTGATTTCCCCCTTTTTTATTACTTTAAAAAGAAAATAATTTATGGAAAGGTGGGTGGGCGGGGGAGTCTTTTAATATTCATTCAGTCCTTATATAAGGCTCTAGCTTTAGTTTTTAAACTGTACTTTTCACCTGTAATCTTCAAAGCATTTTAGAGAAAAAAATTCTTGCCCAAGAGGAAAAATTTAGGTAAGCAATGTACTCAAAGCTTTAACATTAGCAGAGAATGGAAGTGTACTTTAAAAAAAAAGGCAAGCCAGGAATATTAATTGGTTGGATTTGAAATCATGACAACTAGCTAATTCAATAACCATATAGATCTCAAGTCGGCTCTTTCTATCTGGTATTTGTTGGACTGATAATATAAATATTTTTTACAGCTCTGAATTTAAATTGTGTATCAAAATTCCTTTTTGAAACGATTTGTGTTTCTTCAAGGGAAATAGTTATATTCAGTTTTAAAATACATACCTGTATTGATTAGCACTGTAGTTCATATGATCCACGCACAAAACAGGCATATTGTTTCAACTCTGTGTGGGCTGTATAAACTTGGATTTTATTTCTTACTTCTCCTGGTCCTGTGTGTCTTACTGCAACAATATGGAGTCCCTTTCCAACTTTTGCAGGCAAGATCTGGAAAGTGCCAATGTCTAAACTCATATTATCTAATTTATATTGCCGACTCCCGCACTTATCAGAAACAGCTTTAGATTTTGAAAGCCAATAGCTTCTTGCATTGACAAATTTTGTTTCAGCAACATGTATTTATATTGCAGAGCACCTCTAAAGCATTGTTCTCAGTGTGGAAAAAATGTATATTTGTGGTCAACTGTTGTGCAGATTTCTCCCTTGAATATAAATGTTTGCACTATTTCACCTGGCTGGGCAAGTTCTTAACCCATTTATGCTTTCTGTAAGTGTGGCATTTACGCTTTCTTCTAATGAAAGTTTCTTAAAGATCATGTGAATGGAACTGAGCCCAGATCTCCAGTTTGACTTCTTTGCATCGCCTCATTTTGTTGTGCTGCGAGACACCACGAACCAAAGGAAAGCATCGCCACTGCCTGAAACCAATGTTGAAATGGGAAAATGCAGCCTACACGGCAATTGGTAGAGGATTAGGGGCTCTGAATAGGAAACAGGCTGGATCCAGTCTAGGCATGACAGCCTAGACAAGATAAAGGTAGAAATTGGGTTTGGAGTGCAATTTTGAGAGGAAGCGGCAGAGTCCTATTGACTGGAGCAGGGACCTAAGCAATAAACAGCTTCACAAGCCAAGGGAAGGGCTGTAGCTCAGTGCTAGAGCATCTGCTTTGCATGCAGAAGGTCTCAGGTTCAATCCCCAATATCTCCATGTATGGCTGGGAGAGACCCCCCAACTGAAATCTTGGGAGAGCTACTGCCAGTCAGTGTAGAAAATATTGAGTTAGATGGAGCACTGCTCTGACTCAGGGGACGCGGGTGGCGCTGTGGTCTACACCACTGAGCCTCTTGGGCTTGCCAATTTGCAGATGCAGTCTCAAGTTTGTTAGCAGGTAGCACTTTGGGTTAAACCACAGAGCCTAGGACTTGCTGATCAGAAGGTCGGCGGTTCGAATACCCGTGACAGGGTGAGTTCCCATTGCTTGGTCCCTGCTCCTGCCAACCTAGCAGTTCGAAAGCACACCAGTGCAAGTAGATAAATAGGTACTGCTTTGGCGGGAAGGTAAACAGCGTTTCCGTGCGCTCTGGTTTCCGTCATGGTCCTCCGTGAGCCAGAAGCGGTTTAGTCATGCTGGCCACAAGACCCGGAAGGCTGTCTGTGGACAAACACCGGCTCCCTCGGCCTGAAAGCGAGATGAGCGCCACAACCCCATAGTTGCCTTTGACTGGACTTAACTGTCCAGGGGTCCTTTACCTTTACCTTTTTTTGCTCTGACTCAGTATAAGGCAGCTTCATATGTTTCACAGAGAAAGGGTACCGGAAAGGAGACGAAGAGATCCAAATGTACAGTGGTACTTCTGGTTGCGAACGGGATCCGTTCCGGAGCCCCGTTTGCAACATGAGCAGAACACAACCCGCGCCTGCGTGTCGCGATTTGCCGTTTCTGTGCATGCGTGTGACGTCATCTTGAGCTTCTGCGCATGCTCGAGCGGCGAAACCCGGAAGTAACCCTTTCCAGTACTTCCGGGTCGCCGCAGGATGCAACCTGAAAACGCTCAACCTGAAGCAAACGCAACATGAGGTATGACTGTATTGGCGAAGAAAGAATCTCCCCCCCTCTCTTTGATTGGTGCGTTCAGGTTTCCCTCTTGCCTTTGAAGCTGGCTCTGAAGTTTTGCGAAGTCGTTTGTACCTTACTCAAGTCACAAACGCCTTAAACCTGGGCTAGTAAGTTGGGTGAGGAGAAAGGGAGCTCTGTTGTCAGGAGGTTCAAACTGGATTTGTGACTCAACTAACTGAACCACAGCTGCTGCGGGGAGACTTTCTCAAAAGGAAGAAGGGAATTAACCTTTTCGTCTGCTTTGCCTCCAGCCTGGATGGTTCAGCAGAAGCATTTCCTGTTTGGCCTGGGAGCACCAGGAAAATAAACTGCCAAGGCCTCTCCGATTAAATAATACTCTCCCGCCTCGTAATCCTGCTGCTTCTGAAGCATTTGTGCTTGTGGCACATTGTGCCAATGAGAAACTTGAGAACTTATAGGAGGTTTCCAAGCCATGGGACGGAGCTCAGTGGATAGGAAGGTTCAGGACAGGCAAAAGAAAGAGCTTTTTCACACAGCACACAGTTGATCTTTGATTCTTCTTGTGTTTTTATGCCTCAATTGCCAAGGTGAGTGTTTGCCATTAATGCTGTCACAGCTAATGCACCACCAGAGGACTGAGTTGCCATTTATTTTTCTGATTTGTATATTTAATTCATTGTGCATATCCCAGGCTTGTTTTTTTTATAAAAAAATTAATCCCTAAAAATTCCAGCCCTACTCTCTCTCTCTCTCTCTCTCTTTGTATGTGTGTGTGTGTGTGTGTGTGTGTGCGCATATGCATGTTGGACTGGTGTTGTTTTTTAAAAAAACAAAAACCACCAATCTTGTGAAAAACAAGTTTTGAATGCTCACAAAGAAATTTATAAAACCAGAACTCTAAACACTGACTTTGTTTTTTGTGTTGTACAAAAATGACGTTTCGTTATATGTTCCGCACTACGCACACATGTTCTGAGCTCCATTAAAAAGTGATCCAAATATTTGGTGGTTGAAGCCACTGAGGAATCCAAGACGCACAAGAAAAGCGTTTTTCTTTTCTTTTTTAATGTTTTAGTTAGAAACAGTTCGGAATTGCAAGATGGAAGATGAGACTCGTAGCGGCCTTTCCACAGCAGGAACCTCCTGTTGATACTGGAGAAGAAAAAGATACAGACTCGAATTAGTGGGTCTTAAGTTACAGGAGGACAAATTTTGATTGAATGCTAGCAGAATCTTCCAGAAACTTGGCAATGGGATTAGTTACCAATTGGGCCTCCCCCTTCCTGGAGGTCTTCAGGTAGAGGCTGGGCAGCCCTCACCCCTGTGAGGTAGACCCAGAGATAGTGACTGGCTCCAAGGGATTTGAACGCTGGCCATTCCAATAAACTCAGCATTCGGGCTTTCCCTGCTGCAGCTTTTGCCAACGTGGCACCCTTCAGATGTTGTTGGACTACAATTCCCAGCACCCCCGTGGTCAGTCGCAACCTAGGAACTGTGGTTCCCATGGATTCCTGCAGCCACTATCTTCTCCTGTGGCTGCTTTTCATTATTGCGCCACCCTAGCTGCAAACGCCTCCAGCACGTGAATGAAGAGTTTGTTGTGATTCTCTTCAAGCAGGAGTTTGTCGGCCAAGACGCAAGCCACCTCTCAGCTCAAGTGATAGAAACTTGATTGAACTGCAGACAAGGACCTTGTCAAACTCCCTTTTCCAGCTGCCTCAAGTGGAGCTGTTAGATGAGTGCCAAGTGCACTTCAGCTCTTCCCCAAAATAAGAATCAACTTGCAGCTGTTGATCCTGGAAAAGTGCTGTTTGAGCTAGAGAGGATTCTCTCCAGCTGCACACCTCCCCCTTGCCTTATATATATATATATATATATTTAAAAATAATATTTATTACTTTTAAAGCTTACAAAAAAGAAAAGGAAGAAAGAAGACAAAAGAACAAAAAAGAACAAAAAAGAGAAAAAACAATACATAAACAATACAAAACACAACCTTAACACATTAAACTAACACAATAAACTAAACCAAACCAAACAAAAACAATTTAAAAACATACATATTCTATCTTTCATTCCCTTGTATCATTGACCTCCTCTCACCTCCCTCTTTGTATTCCACTTCCATTAATTGTTTCAGCAATTCCTTTCCATCTTTCTCTATTTTCTATCATATAAATGTCTTAACATATTTTTAATCTTATTTCCATTAAAATTAGTATGCTTATTTAAGCTTAACTCCTTATAGCATTTCAGCTAAAGTCATAAAATTTCCTTCCAACATTTTTCTATCACTCATTAATTTTACAATATTTCTATATATAGACTTTAAATTTCCAATCTTCTTTTACCATCTCCTCTCCCCAGTCTCGGACTCTGCCAGCCACTTCTGTCAACTCCATACAGTCCATCAACCTGGAGATCTTATGTCCGAGGCTCTTAACTCTTTTCCACGTCCCTTCTGCCAGTCTTCTTCATATTCTTTGATGCTAAAGAGCAGATCTTGGGGAAACTCCAATCCAACGATACTTTTATTCCTTCTCGACAGGTCAGCCAGATTTCCATAATCAGCCAGGATCCATAAAGTATTTCAGGGCATGTTTCAAAATTCCTCCAAATCCAAAGGCCCCCAGAACTCCAATCTCCTCCTGACCCAAATCCATATTCCAAAAGTCAGTTATTTTTTTTAAAAAAATAAATTTTTATTAACCGGCCAATCACATCGAATCAAACCACATCACATAAATTCCAAATTACAGTGCCGAATTTTTAAATTTTGTTGGGGGGTCTCATACTTCCAGATCCGAGGAGGGATTCTGATCTAATCATTACTTCTGCATTAATGTCCAAATCAGTCCAAATAAGTCCAAATAGATGTTCAAACAGTCCAAACACATATTCATAGTTCTTTCCAGTCTTATCTTGCTGTTTCCACATCACTTCTTAATCAAATATTTTCTCTTTGTCCTTTATGGTCTCTCCTGATGGTCTCCTTAAGCCGATATACACCGGTAATGCTCCTGCGTAGATTTCCCGTCGTGAACCTCCGTCCAGATGGTTCCCATAAATCATCACCTTCGGAGATAAGATCACTTTTTCCCTCGTAAATTCATAGCTCTGTCGTACTTAAAGCCTCTTTGATGAATCTCTCCCACGATATTCACTGTCCTCCCAGGCTTATTCCTCCGACAGAGCTTCCCAAGATGGCGACGACAACATTTTTAACTGCGTCAGAACAAAGCTCTTATACATTTCACAGTCTTCTAAAAACATACTTTGGTTCGAAAGTTTATCTCCACACAGCCTTAGATTCATAGCTTAAGTTCTTAAAACCTCATTTCTGGCTTTTGACTCTTGAAGGGAGGGGATTCTTGGGGTTAATCACATAAGTAAAATAAAACGTTTTTCCCCCTCCCCCATCAGTCTTTGCCATACTGTAGCTTGACGTATCTTCTCATAAATTAAATCTTGTTTTTCCAGAGACCTCTTTGTTGCAGTATTCACTCCTCCTCAATTCCTGAAGTATGTGCGTTTCCTTCGTGCCAAAATAGTTTCTTTTGAAGTTCTCGCAGCTAGTGGTGCAGGTCAGAGATGGCATCCAGGAGTGCCGACCCACGGGAGGATTTTGTGCCTAATGCCCCCATCCCCCTCAAAAATTCAGGGGTGGTATCGGGCACAGCAGGCATACGGCCCCACTCACCGTCTTGAGTGGGTTTAGGGAGGCTAATTACTCCCAACATAGCCTCCAAATACCTCCCGTGGGTCGGAGAGATGTTATTGTCGGCCATCTTCCTATGCGCCCCCTAGTGGGCCCCCCCATATTCCAAAAGTCAGTTAATCCCTGCATAGAGGGATCTTTCCAACTTTCCTTTTCTAGTCCAGGCCAGGCTCCGATCTTCAAAATCTGACTTTTTCTAGTCTCAATCATAAAGGGCCTCAACTTGTAGTCCTCAATTTGCCTCTGTAAGGCTAAGGCTCCCCCTTGTGTTACTTTAGGTTCGACAACAGCAACTTTCTCCTTCTCCTTTTCAGCAATTTGTCCTGTTGAAATAGATTCCTGTGCCAAATCCTGAATAATTTCTTTATTGGTGCTCACTTTTGGTTCCAAAATGTCAATTTTAGTAGTCATAGCATCCATCTTTTTATGAAGCTGTTCCAACAGGTGGCTTATCTCAGAAAATACAGTCCATAAGGCTTCTCCTGTCGACATTCTTGAATATCCAAGGTCAATCTCTAGTTCTCACAGTTCTTATCAAGCAGCTGGAGATTTCCCAGCTCCACTCTTGTAACAGTTTCAAAAGCTCTAGAGGGGAACAGTCTCCACTTGTATCAATCTTTTCCAACACAGATCAAAAAGTAAAGATAGTTTCAATTTTCAGATACTTTCCCTCCCTTTTAAACGCAGAAGCGGACAATGGAAACAATATATTTCTCTTATTTAACTGACTGTCAACATCCGTTATCTTCGCTGTCAATGAACTCTCCCGAAACGTCAATCACTGGGAGCCCGTTCCCAGATTCAGAGCAGTGGTAATTTAATTTTAATCACTCTCTCCTGCAGGATACACAGTCCAAAATTTCCCCCCTCTTCTCCTGCTTCCAAGGGACCCATCCCCTCTGCAGGGAGGTGGGACCGATTCGGATGGTCCGCCCCCGCCACTTAATGGATCCAAATGGTTTCCAGAGAGTGGTAGGGGATGCTTTATCCCATGTTGATGGCCTTTCAGCCGATTCCCTGGTGGCCCGCTGGAATGTGGAGTTAACCAGGGCTATTGACTGTTTGGCTCCGAAGCGCCCTCTCCGATTGCATGGAGCCCGGAGAGCCCCGTGGTTTTCCACAGATCTGAGGGCAATGAAACAATTGTTGAGACGGCTAGAGCGCCGGTGGCGGATAACCCATTCTGAATCTGACCGGACACAGGTTAGAGCTCAACGTCGAGCCTACCAAGTGGCGATAGCGACGGCGAAGAAGACTTTCTTCACCGCCTCTATTGCATCTGCAGAAAACAGCAGCAGGAGACTCTTTCAGGTGGTTCACAATTTAGCGGAACCACCTGTAACATCGGGGCCCAGTACGGGCCACATGTTCTCCTGCAATGATTTTGCAAATTTTTTTGCAGATAAAATCGCTCAGATTCGGGAAGAAGTAGACTCCACCGTGGGAGCAGGGCCGGGGCGGGAGAGTGCTAGAGTCCTGTCTGGTCAAGTTGTGTGGGATCAATTCCAATCTGTTACCTCCGAGGATGTGGACAGGCTGCTTGGACGAGTGAAGCCAACCACCTGTCTCCTGGATCCTTGCCCATCCTGGCTTATAAAAGCTAGCCGGGAAGGACTGGGCGATGGGCTTCGTGGGGTGGTGAATGCTTCCCTCCGTGAGGGAGCCTTCCCAGACCCGCTGAAAGAGGCGGTTATTAAACCGCTTCTTAAAAAACCATCTCTAGATGCGGCCAGTATGGCCAATTATCACCCAGTCTCAAACCTTCCATTCTTGGGCAAGGTGATTGAGCGAGTGGTTGCTGAACAACTCCAGGCACGCCTGGAAGAAGCGGACCATTTGGATCCCTTCCAGTCGGGATTCAGGCCTCATCATGGGACTGAAACTGCCTTGGTCGCACTGGTTGATGATCTCAGGCGGGCTAGGGACAAAGGTGAGAGCTGTTTCCTAGTTCTGCTGGATCTCTCAGCGGCGTTTGATACCATCGACCATGACATCCTTCTGGACCGTCTTGAGGGGCTGGGAGCTGGGGGCACTGTCATACAGTGGTTCCGCTCCTTCCTCCTGGGCCGTGTTCAGAAAGTGGTGGTGGGGGATGAGTGTTCAGACCCCTGGGCTCTCACTTGTGGGGTGCCTCAGGGTTCTGTCCTCTCCCCCATGCTTTTCAACATCTACATGCAGCCGCTGGGAGGGATCATCAGGAGGTTTGGGCTGGGTGTTCATCAGTATGCAGATGATACCCAGCTCTACCTCTCTTTTAAATCAGAACCAGTGAAGGCGGTAAAGGTCCTGTGTGAGTGTCTGGAAGCGGTTGGAGGATGGATGGTGGCTAACAGATTGAGGTTGAATCCTGACAAGACAGAAGTACTGTTTTTGGGGGACAGGAGGCGGGCAGGTGTGGAGGATTCCCTGGTCCTGAATGGGGTAACTGTGCCCCTGAAGGACCAGGTGCGCAGCCTGGGAGTCATTTTGGACTCACAGCTGTCCATGGAGGCACAGGTCAAATCTGTATCCAGGGCAGCTGTTTACCAGCTCCATCTGGTACGTAGGCTGAGACCCTATCTGCCTGCAGACTGTCTCGCCAGAGTGGTACATGCTCTGGTTATCTCCCGCTTGGACTACTGCAATGCGCTCTACGTGGGGCTACCTTTGAAGGTGACCCGGAAACTACAACTAATCCAGAATGCGGCAGCTAGACTGGTGACTGGGAGCGGCCGCCGAGACCATATCACACCGGTCTTGAAAGACCTGCATTGGCTCCCAGTACGTTTCCGAGCACAATTCAAAGTGTTGGTGCTGACCTTTAAAGCCCTAAATGGCCTCGGTCCAGTATATCTGAAGGAGCGTCTCCTCCCCCATCGTTCTGCCCGGACACTGAGGTCCAGCTCCGAGGGCCTTCTGGCGGTTCCCTCACTGCAAGAGGCCAAGTTGCAGGGAACCAGGCAGAGGGCCTTCTCGGTGGTGGCGCCCGGCCTGTGGAATGCCCTCCCATCGGATGTCAAGGCGATGGACAGCTACCTGACATTCAGAAAACATCTGAAGGCAGCCCTGTTCAGGGAAGTTTTTAATATGTGATATTTTAGTGTATTTTTCATCTCTGTTGGAAGCCGCCCAGAGTGGCTGGGGAAACCCAGCCAGATGGGCGGGGTACAAATAATAAATTATTATTATTATTATTATTATTAAGGGGGGGTCTAATAATTTCAGTCGATGGAAGTTTAATCCTTTACATAAGGCTTTCCAAGACCTTAACTTGTAAGCTCTTTGCTTTAGTCTATTTACAAAAGGGGAAGGCGGACTTCCTGTTTTGAACCTTCCCCGTTCGGTGTCAAATTAAGGTATTTAAAAATCCAATTTTCCGTTCTACTCACGGGCTGTTGTTTAAAGTCCAATTGTCCACAGGAAAAAGTCAGCGCTCTCCGGCAGCAGCAATGCGGCTTCACTCCGTGAAAGAAGCGGTCGATTCAAAGCACCACGCTGCTCACCCCACGTCACTCCGGATCCCCAGAACAGGGTTTCCCGCGAGTAGGGGAGGCGCAAAGGGTGCCAGCCGAATCCCAAGTTCACAGGCTTCTTCCGCCTGTGATTTCAGTGGGTCTCCGCCTTCGCCGTGGCGGTTCAGACCCTACTTTTCACGGAGCAAGTTCCTCCTGTTCGGAGGAGCTCCGCCATTGCCAGAGGCGCTAACCTGAAAGTCCCTGTCCCTCCCAAATTGACCTCAAATATTTCTCTGCAAGGTTGAAGGGAAATGGAAAAGCCTCCCCATTGTCTTTTTGTTCACAAATCTTAAGGGTATGTCTGTGTATGAATAGGGTGAGCCTGTCACCTGGCTCAGGAACTATGTATTTATCATTTCAAAAGACTGGCCAGGCTCCCCCAGGGTATCCAATCAAGTGACCATTAACAGGTAACCTGCCAAAAGGAGATAAACAACGCACTCAGATTTCTGTTGTAGACCGCCCTTTCTGTGATGTAGGTATGGTGTATCTGAGGGGTGGTCTTGAGCTCCAGGGCAGGGCAATTTTAAGTGTCTATATAAGGGCAGGCACACCTTGATTCAGGGTCCTCCTCCTTTCCTGCATGTGAGGGGAGCCCCCTGTTGCAACAGTTTAATAAAGATCAGGCTTAAGAGCTGCTTTGCTTCTCAATATTCTCTGGCTGGCCTCTGTTATTTTCTCTGACCAATGGAGAACCTACAGAGGACTCTATAAGGGCTCTTATTCCCCCATAAAGGAATAAGGGCAGATTTTTGTTTATTACACTGGCCACTGTGAGAAAAGCATGATGGACTAGATGGGCCATTGGCCTGATTCTGCAGGCTCTCATTATGTTCTCAATGTGTTTCCTGCATCCCAAATTGACCTCAATGTGTTTCCTGCATCGAACAGAGGAAGACTGCACGTTAAAAACATGTGTTCTCTCTTCCCATTTGACAACACAAGATGGAGCTCTAACCTAGCCTAGCACTTTTTCCTGGTCACATTCAGTGTCTTTTACAGAACACTGGCTGGAAAAAGAAGATTCTAAAGAGGCCTTTTCCTAAGGTGAAAGGGAAGGGCAACTTGGCATTTCTAGAAGCGTGCCCTGCATAGGCAGAATTGCTAACTGCGGAAATGACCACTCGGCCACTTTTAGCACATCGAGAGGAAGCAGGTGGCTTTGTACTAGCAGCTTTGAAGTTCTCCCATTCAAACTTTTTCTTCACCCACCCGGCTCTGTAGGTGTGCAGCAGCGCCTTCTCCTTCAGCGTGATGGCAAGGGCCATTGCTACAAGTTCTGCCCCTCTCTCAGGGTCCTGAAGCGACAGCGCTTCAGGTTGACGTCTTACAGGGCAATCTGGTGGCAAGATCTGCCAGGAAGGGCAGCTTAAGTGTGGTGCAGTGGTTAAGAGCGGTGGACTCGTGATCTGGAGAACCGGGTTCACATCTCCGCTCCTCCACATGCAGCTGCTGAGTGACCTTGGGCCAGTCACACTTCTCTGAAGTCTCTCAGCCCCACTCACCTCACAGAGTGTTTGTTGTGGGGGAGGAAAGGAAAAGGAGATTGTTAGCCGCTTTGAGACTCCTATGGGTAGTGATAAAGCGGGATATCAAATCCAAACTCTTCTTCTTCTTCTTAAGATGCAGCAGATCTCCGGCATTCAATTCTCAACTTTGGCTCAGCCAAAGATTTGCTGGCCTAAGTTGTTCAGCCAGCCAAGCCGAAGCTGACTGAATCAAAGCTGGTCCTCCAAAATGGGATATGTGTGGAAGCGGCAAAGCCAGAGAGGGGAAACTGAGGCTGGGTCTAAGCCTATTCAAATCAATCCTGTGACTGGACAACCTGGAATAGAACACTACGTTAAAGGCTTGCTTTTCCGTTAAAGGCAGAGGCCAGGCTTAGGCGAGAGCAGCAGCCCTGCTGCCGTCATTTACACTGACTTGCTGACACCAGTTTCTTGCTACCTAAGGGCTCGTACACATGTCTGCTTTTTGCATGGGTCCAAACGGTTTTGTCTTTCCCCAGCAACTTCCCCCTGGAAAACCCACTCTTTAGCAATCTGTTGGAAGGAAGGGCAATCCGCAGGAAACCCGATTGCTGTTTGCTTCAATTCAGTGCTAAACCGCAGGAAGGTGGCAGGGCAAACGGAAGTGTGGATCACAGAATCATAGACTCAAGTTGAAAGGGTTCCTGAGGGTCATCTAGTCCAACCCGCTGCAACGCAAGAATGTGCAGCTGTCCTTGCAGCCTTGGAGGTTAGGATGAGACCTTCGTCATGCTTGAATCCAAATAAAACCCTGGTCCCAAACTCATTTGCTTGGGATTAAACTCGCAGCTCTGTGCACACTCCCCCTGCTTTGTTGCAGCAATCCTACTAATTTGTTTCTGAGAGGTGAGGTGTGTACCCCTCCTCTTAGGACATAAATACTCTTCTGTTTGCACAGAATCATCCTGAGCTGGAGGATGAAAGATGAGCAGTCCAAAGGTCACTGCACGCTCTACATTTATAGGCACACCACGTACTCTGACTGTTTATGCCGTTTCATATGGGATGGCACACAGACAATTTCTTTTATGCCAAGTTGTTTTGGTGCAGTTAAATGATGTCGAGTCGGTGCCGGGGGTTAGGAATGTGCTTTATTGATGGGAAGTTGTTACGGATATGTGTTGTTGTTTCTGAATCACCCGTGTGTCAAGGCGATTCACAAGCATATCATAAAAGCAGCTAAAAATAGTTTTTTAAACAGTGCGAAACGTAACTGAAGATAGGTTGGAAAACAATGCCGAATGAGCACCTGTGGCAGAGAACTTTTCATCCAGCTGGAAAAGCTTGTTGAAACAAAAATGTCTTCCATTGTTTCTGGAAAGTGGAGGTAGTGGACACCTGTTTTATCTTGACAGGAATTCTGTTTCATAAGAGAGCCAGTGTGGTGTAGTGGTTAAGAGCGGTAGTCTCGTAATCTGGGGAACCAGGTTCGAGTCTCCGCTCCTCCACATGCAGCTGCTGGGTGACCTTGGGCCAGTCACACTTCTCTGAAGTCTCTCAGCCCCACTCACCTCACAGAGTGTTTGTTGTGGGGGAGGAAGGGAAAGGAGAATGTTAGCCGCTTTGAGACTCCTTAAAGGGAGTGAAAGGCGGGATATCAAATCCAAACTCTTCTTCTCTTCTTCTTCATAAAACAGGGGCCGCTACAGTGAAAGCCCTGCTTCAAGGCTGCGATGGAGCAAGCTTCCAATATTTTGGGGCCTTTGAGGAGCAACTCTCCTGAGGAATGCAGCAACCTACTGAGTACATAATGTGATGTGTATTTGGGTTTCTACAAGGCGAGACACAGTGGTGACAGCAAGAGACTTTATTGAGCAGATAGCTAACAGAACAGAACAGACAAACAGGGGAAAAGGAACTGCTTATATGTATTTCTGAAGCCCTGGGCTGCTCCCAACCTCAACACAATTGGCTGTCTAAATCCCCAAGCTCCTATGCCATTCACAGCCACGTTTCCCAGAGTAGGTTAAAAACCAATTCATCTTCACGCCTGAGAATTGTAGCTCTGTGAGGGGAATTGGGACCCCCTAACAAACTATGACTCCCAGAATTCAGAGGCAGGATTTAAACAAGGGACTTCTTGCTTCCTAGTCATCTCAGCCACAACACTTCCTCATTCTATCTGGGTTGTGCTCATAAATTCACCACTGGATGCGGCAACAGTATCTGGTCCAGAGGCACATTCCCACCTGGGTAACTAGTCCCAGGCCACAAAGTACAAGGAGCTCCATAGAAGGAATAAACCACCCCACCCATCCTCCTTCCGATCTTCAGGCTGTGTGTGCCGTTGCTTATGTGGTCAAAACAGCACCACCCACGGAGGAGGAGGCAGAAGCAGCAGGCTTGGGGAAACCCTCTTTCCATATGAACCTACCCAGACCCTGAGATCATCTTCTGAGGCCCTCCTTCATGTGCTTCCTTCTCAAGTGCCTGGAGGCAGTTGGAGGATGGATGGCAGCTAACAGACTGATGTTGAATCCTGACAAGACAGAAGTACTGTTTTGGGGGGACAGGGGGCGGGTGGGTGTGGGGCACTCTCTGGTCCTGAATGGGGTAACTGTGTCCCTGAAGGACCAGGTGTGCAGCCTGGGAGTCATTCTGGACTCACAGCAGTCCATGGAGGCACAGGTCAATTCTGTGTCCAGGGCAGCTGTCTACCTGCTCCATCTGGTACGCAGGCTGAGACCCTACCTGCCCGCAGACTGTCTTGCCAGAGTGGTGCATGCTCTAGTTATCTCCCACTTGTACTACTGCAATGCGCTCTATATGGGGCTACCTTTAAAGGTGACCCAGAAACTGCAATTAATCCAGAATGCGGCAGCTAGACTGGTGACTGGGAGTGGCCGCCAAGACCATATAACACTGGTCCTGAGAGATCTGCATTGGCTCCCAGTACGTTTCTGAGCACAATTCAAAGTGTTCATGATGACCTTTAAAGCCCTAAATGGCCTCGGTCCTGTATATCTGAAGGAGCATCTCCACTCCCATCGTTCAGCCCGGACACTGAGGTCCAGCTCCGAGGGCCTTCTGGCAGTTCCCTCACTGCAAGAAGTGAGGTTACAGAGAACCAGACAAAGGGCTTTCTTGGTAGTGGCGCCCACCCTGTGGAACGCCCTCCCACCAGATGTGAAGGAAATAAGCAGCTATCTTATCTTTAAAAGACATCTGAAGGCAGCCCTTTTTAGGGAAGTTTTTTAATATTTAATGCTGTATTGTTTTAACACTCGATTGGAAGCCGCCCAGAGTGGCTGGGGAAACTCAGCCAGATGGGCGGGGTATAAATAATAAACCTTTGGCTACAGGGTGGTAAATAAATTCAATAAATATACAAACAACAACAACAATAACAAAACTGTCAGAGGTCGTGTGCCTCTGGTAAAAAGTGTTCATATCCTGCTTTCAGGCTTCTCATTTGCACCCCATTGGCCATTATGAGAACTTGATGCTGGACTAAACGGACAAGCTGTGCAATGTTTCCAAGCTTCCATTATTTTATTTTATTTTATTTTATTTTATTTTATTTTATTTTATTTTATTTTAGGGTGGAAATTTATCATCTCTGCCCTTATTGTATTTAGAGCCGTTTGTGTGTTTGTGTGTGTGTGTATGGTATATATATATATGTGTATATATGTGTATATATGTGTATATATATATGTTTCTACAGAATCTAGCTTACCTTGGTGCAACATTGTGATTCTAGTAGCATCTGGTATGAAGAGCCTTGCCCATCATGAGATTAATCTGGGGTTTCTAGATCATAAGTAGACCTGATATAGTCCCAATGACATCACCATCCCAGGTAGGTGTCGTCCCCTGATAACATCATCACTGCAGGTAAGCTCAGCCTGCACCTTTGTGGCTTTTCATAGGAACTTGTCCATAGGAGCTGGACGTTGTTTCAAATTCCAACCATAAGATAGCTGGCGACTGCTAGCAGAGGGGAGAAGGGTGGAGTGTTATGAAGAAACATATCCAGGGAAGTCGAAAAGCAAGAATTAAAATATTTCCTATTGCTAGGATCTGAAAAAATATTGACTGTTCCCAAGGCTCAAATGTTATAGTGTGCCCCTTGTGGTTTTCTCCACAAGGCCTCTCCAACTATTTCCTTTGATGTGTTGCCTGTAGCGTAATAAACTTTAGCTAAGACATGGGAAGGGAGGAGGGTGGCACACAAAAAAAAAACCCAACCAGCTGGTCTCTTTGAAAGCACAGAAGAAATTAAATGGGAAACACAGACTGAAACAATGCACTTAAGGCACAATCCTGCATTGCAGATCCTCTGGCTGGTGGTGTTTGTTGCAATCCTAGCTCCACATAACTAGGAGCACACCATGCTTCTGAATTGCTGGGAATGACAACTGGGCAGAAAAATGTTGCCTTCTTTTCCTGCTTTTGGGCTTTTATTCAAGCCCCTGTGAGATCAGGATGTATTCACAAGGGGGGTTGTTTTTAGCAGGAACTTAGAGAAACTGAGTTTCCTTACCTTTTAAAAATTATTATTTATTTATTTTGTCGAGGAGACTGAAATGGATATACACCCCATGCCTGAGCCAAGAATCCACCTATATCTGTAATCAATAAAGTTGTGGCCATTTCTAATCCAGATCATTAATCCAGTTTATTAATCACATCTTACATTTAGCCTGGGTGTGGGACATTGCGACTGGGCCCGCAACAAACAAGCAAACAAACTTTGTGGTGAGTTCCTCCACCTTTCCCCCCCAGAAAAAAACACTGGTATTTACTCTTGCTCTTGCTAAAATTTATGTCTACACACACACACACACACACACACCCTTTGCCCTTTTGGCAGGAACATGAATGCATTTGGTTTTTAATATTTTTTAAACGTTTAAGAATTTGTTCTGGGTGTTAATGGTTCGCATTGTTTGCATTTGCATTCTTTGTGAGCAATCTTGGGGTTCTTTTTGGCCGAAAGATGGCATATGAGTACAGTCATACCTCGGGTTAAATATGCTTCAGGTTGAGCATTTTCAGGTTACACTCCATGGCAACCCGGAAGTAACAGAATGCGTTACTTCCGGGTTTCGCTGCTCACACACGCGCAGATGCTCAAAATGTTGTCACGCACATGCGCAGAAGCAGCGAAACGTGACCGTGTTACGTTCTACTCAGGATGTGAACGGGGCTCCGGAACGGATCCTGTTCGCATCCAGAGGTACCACTGTAAACAGCAACAAAGCAAAGAATTCTGAGAAAGCCATTTCCCGTTCCCGGGGAGATGACATTGCAGGCTAGGAGCAAGCTCTCCCCACGCGCACTGGGCAGGATAGCCCCTGCGTCATTGGATGTCATCCTTAGGCCATCCAATCCAGATGGTCTGGGGGCGTGGGCTATTTAAACTGCTCACGGCTGAAGACTCACCCCTGTTTCTCTCCCTGCTCAGTCAGTTCTCCCGCCCTCCCTCCCTTAGGTTAGGCTCTTTATTTCTTGACCTTGCTATGGACCTTGGCTGGTCGCCTTGGTTGTCCAAGGGGCCTGGTAGGATTTTTTTTTCCACTTGGCAAATTGGCACCGGCCATTTGGTTTTTTGCCTACCTCGTAGCAAATCGTCAGAACTTTGTAAGGTTTGGCAGTTAGGCATTAGGTTGAAGGTGAGGGGAGGTAATGGCCATTACCTACCCCTCTGAATGCAAGGGTATTCCATTGAAGGAATCCGGGGGGGCATGGTCTCTGTCTGAAGCCCCAGACGAGGGGCTAGGGCCATGGCACGACCCCTAGAGGAGACCCTGGGGGAGTTCCTAGTTGATGTGCATGAGCAGGGCTCCCCCTTTGTTGTTGTTGTTTAGTCGTTTAGTCGTGTCCGACTCTGTGTGACCCCATGGACCAGAGCACGCCAGGTACTCCTGTCTTCCACTGCCTCCCACAGTTTGGTCAAACTCATGCTGGTGGCTTCGAGAACACTGTCCAACCATCTCGTCCTCTGTCGTCCCCTTCTCCTTGTGCCCTCAATCTTTCCCAACATCAGGGTCTTTTCCAAGGAGTCTTCTCTTCTCATCAGGTGGCCCAAGTATTGGAGCCTCAGCTTCACGATCTGTCCTTCCAGTGAGCACTCAGGGCGGCTGATTTCCTTCAGAATGGAGAGGTTTGATCTTCTTGCAGTCCATGGGACTCTCAAGAGTCTCCTCCAGCACCATAAGAGGCTCCCCCTACTGGTGGTTAACCCTTCCAAGACTCCTGCAGACAGGCAGGAGTCAGATATAGTCATGTGGTTTCCAATGCCTAAGCCAATACCACTCACATTCTGTAACCAATAAGGTTGTGGCCTTTTTTGCCCATTAACCTAAAATACTGTTTCATGTGTCTTTATTCCACTTCCTGGGCGGGTTTGGGACCTTGCCACGCAACCGTCATTTTCCATTCACAGAGCTGCAGTTCCCAACATCCTTCTCAAACTACAATTCCCATGACTTTTTGAGGAGGGAGCTTTGAATGTGCTTTAAGGGCATAGTGTGTACACAGAGCCCAAGACATCTCCGTGTCTCTCAATGTGCTGAGCAGAAATAGAGCTGGAATGGCCACTGGATTTCAGCCAAGGTTAAGTTTTTAAGGAGGTTTCTCCTCATATTGGAAGAATTTTGAGGAAAGCTTATTAATTGTTTTGATAGGTACGAGTGACATTTCCACACACCCTTGCACTGTTCGTAGCTGAGAAAACCAGGGAGGAAATGAATCGCTTAACAACAACAAAGAGATACGCAGATAACATTATTCTCTGGAACAATAATATATTGCTCCAACATTTTGTGGGAAACCAAGTTGACTGAATTAATGCCAGCATCAGTTTCACCCTAATTTCATGAGGCTTCGCTGTAGGCTAGTTCCGTTTTGTGCGGAAGTGTTTGTTGCACCTTCTTAAGCATGGGGATTGATCAGCCTTGGGCTAATGCGCCTCCACGTTGCTCAGGTGTGAGCCAGCAGAGCCAAGATGCCTAATGGGGATGTTCATCAAGGTGCAAATGCATCTAGGCATCCGGGAAAGCAGCCTCTTTAGCCAACAGGTTGCCAATCTGGGTTTCCACATATATCATCCCCTTCCATTTCTGATGCTCTGAGGCGAGTACCAGGGCTTGTGTTGCCAGAATGGCACCACCCATGTCATGAAGGGAAGTATCAGCAAGCTTGGGGGGAATTCCAAGGTTTGCATAAGACCAAAACATTGTTTCGGGGGGCAAAACCCTAAGTAGGGGGAAAACCCCAAAGAAGACTGCATGGGCTCAGAAGAAAGGAAGCAATGACTAACTGTTGATCAGGTGGAGGAGGAAAAAATGGGTGGGAAAGGCTAATGGAATGGAATAATATGCTGGAGGGCCTGGCTGGCTGTCTAAGACACCAAACAGAAGCACTCCATACTGCAAAATAAAAAATTCTGCAGATCTCCCTTAGACCACAGCTTCTATTTGCTATTTAGGTCTGTCTCCTTAATGCTAGTGGTGGAGGAGTGAACACAGCCCCCCCCCCCCTTCATGCATGTGATGCCCCAATTTGGGTAAATCTTTCGACCTCAAAATAAGAAGGCAAAATATGCATGGGACAGGTGTTGATTTCTTGTTTTATTAGTGGGCAGTGGTATTTTTCTAGAAAAAGAGGTGCTGAAACTCACCATGAACCATGTTCTCTTATAATGGCTATGGTTCCCACCCGAGAGGTGAAAAAAAGCCCCTCTAGTGGGTATTATGTAACTGGGGGAAATATCATTGTTGTAACTTGAGCTAACAGAAGGAGGGTGTTCAGATGAGTTCCATATACTCAAGGGGTGTGTGAGTGGGTTCTAGGCTAGCCCCCCCCCCTGCAGCCACTAGTAGCAGACCAAGTGGCAGGGCAGAGGTGCTTACAAAACTGCCCAACAGGAGAGTCACTGCCTCTTACTGGGAGGGGGAGAAGAGAGGCAGTGGCAAGGTCAGCGCAGTGCAAATGCATCAGCAGAGCCCACCTGGTGCTCCTGCCCTCCCTGCTGCCAGTAAGGTTGCAGCCACAGCAAAGGTAGCATTTTTCCATCTCTGCCATATTAAGCAGTTGATCCCTTACCTTTCTTGCCCTGATCTGGCCACAGTGATCCATGTGATGGTCACCTTCAGGCTTGATTATTGTAACTCACTCTATGTGGAGCTGCCCTTGAAGCTGACCCAGAAACTCTAGTGGGTGCAGAATGCCGCGGCGAGACTCCTTACGGGGTCCTCACCGCAGGATCGCATTCATCCAGTGCTTTACCAACTGCACTGGCTCCCGGTGGAGTACACGGTCAGGTTTAAGGTGCTGGTTTTGACCTTTAAAGTCCTATGCGGCCTAGGACCCACGTACCTACGGGACCGCCTCTCTGATTGGCCCCGCAGAGGACCTTAAGGTCCAGAAATGACAACAGTTTGGAGGTCCCAAGTCGCAAGGTGGTTAGCTTGGTCTTAACTAGGGCCAAGGCCTTTTCAGAACTGGCCCCGACTTGGTGGAACACTCTGTCACAAGAGACTAGGGTCCTGCGGGACTTGACATCTTTCCGCAGGGCCTGCAAGACAGAGCTGTTCCGCCTGGCCTTTGGTTTGGACTCCGTCTGAGTTTCCCTCCCCTTATGGTTTTGATCTATGGGCTACTATTAAAATGAGGCTGCATTTTAAACTGCATTTTTAACCTGTATTTCAAATTGGTTCCCCCCCATTATGTTTTTATTGTAATTTTACTGTAATTTTACTCCCCTGAGCACGGCTCTAGCAGGGGAGGGCAGGGTATAAATAAATATTATTATTATTATTATTATTATTATTATTATTATTATTATGTCTGGCATGCAAAAGGTGCCAAGGTGAATCCCCGGCAATGAAAAGCATCAGGTCGCAGGTGGTGGACAAGGCCTCTCCCTGGGACCCTGGAAGGACATTCATGCGCTTGATTGACAAAGCACCTGGCCTCAGATGAGGCCGTTTCCTGTGTTAAAGCGATGCACCTCCTCAGATGCCTGCAATGTGTCAAGATGCTCCCTTTTCAGCAAGAGCTTTCAGCTATCATGAAATGGAGCTGGAGCAAGTATGTGAGTTAAAGGGGCTTGTGGTTGTTGTTTAGTTGTGTCTGACTCTTTGTGACCCCATGGACCAGAGCACGCCAGGCACTCCTGTCTTCCACTGCCTCCTGCAGTTTGGTCAAACTCATGTTGGTAGCTTCGAGAACACTGTCCAACCATCTCGTCCTCTGTCGTCCCCTTCTCCTTGTGCCCTCCATCTTTCCCAACATCAGGGTCTTTTCCAGGGAGTCTTCTCTTCTCATGAGGTGGCCAAAGTATTGGAGCCTCAGCTTCGGGATCTGTCCTTCCAGTGAGCACTCAGGGCTGATTTCCTTCAGAATGGAGAGGTTTGATCTTCTTGCAGTCCATGGGACTCTCAAGAGTCTCCTCCAGCACCATAATTCAAAAGCATCAATTCTTCGGTGATCAGGGGCTTAGCTGATGTTATTTTTAATGAGTCACCAGCAGCCGAAAGAAATCCACGTTTCCATTCCATTCACCACCCGAAGATGCCTCTTTAAATGACGGCGGATTCCAAACAAAATGTCACCGGAGTGCTTGCCTTGGAGCATCTTTTGTTTAAAGTATTTCCCTCTTATCTGCAGGATGGCCAAAGGGTGTTTTCTCTGGAGAGCTTGGTGGGCATTCATCTGCTGACTTTGAATCCCTAACTCAGACTTTCCCCAACATGGTGCCCTCCAGATGTTTGGACAGCAAGGGCCAGTGGGAGTTGTCATCCAAAACATCTGGAGGACACTGGGTCTGGGATGGCTGCCCTAACATTTTAGGAGCTGCAAGTCAGACATCATTTCCACCAGAAGAACCCCACTTACGTGGGGCAGAAACATAGTTCAACAACTAAGAAGGGGGCAGTTTGCACCCAGAAACACTATTTCCCATGCATCAATAATAGCCAGTGACCCCACAATATCTTTATAGGATTGGGGGATCTGTCTGGATGATATCCTTGGGTCTCTGCTTATGGTTCTGTGTTCCTGAGGTTTAGAATCTAGTAGAAGAGCCTTACTTACCTGTCATTTGTTAAGGTAATGGCTGCTCAGCTAAGCATCCCTCAGCATCTTAAAGAGGTTGCCCTGCTGCCAGAGAGACAAACTGGTATGTCTTTCCCCAGCTAATTTGGCTGGATGCCACATCATGTTAGGATGGAGAACCATAGGTGAAGGGAGGCTGTGGGGGATTAGTTTGGCTGATGCTGGAAGCAGGAGACACAGAGGCTTGTCCTGCTTTGAGCTGGAAACCAAACTATGGCATGGAGGTCTCCCTGGAAACCTAATGAAGAAGCAAGATCTATTGATGTGTACATGCTGTGAGCCTCTCCATCCCATGTTTAGCTTGTATATACAGTGGTACCTTGGGTTGCAGACGCTCCAGTTTACAGACGCTTCAGGTTACAGACTCCGCTAACCCAGAAATAGTACCTCAGGTTAAGAACTTTGCTTCAGGGTGAGAACAGAAATCATGCTGCGACGGTGCAGCAGCAGTGGGAGGCCCCATTAGCTAAAGTGGTACCTCAGGTTAAGAACAGTTTCAGGTTAAGAACGGACCTCCAGTATGAATTAATTTCTTAACTCGAGGTACTACTGCATGTGTAAATGAAACCATATATCCTGAAGACACCACAGTCTCCACTGACCTTAGAATCATAGAATCATAGAATCATAGAATCATAGAGTTGGAAGAGACCACAAGGGCCATCGAGTCCAACCCCCTGCCAAGCAGGAAACACCATCAGAGCACTCCTGACATATGGTTGTCAAGCCTCTGCTTAAAGACCTCCAAAGAAGGAGACTCCACCACACTCCTTGGCAGCAAATTCCACTGTCGAACAGCTCTTACTGTCAGGAAGTTCTTCCTAATGTTTAGGTGGAATCTTCTTTCTTGTAGTTTGGAGCCATTGCTCCGTGTCCACTTCTCTGGAGCAGCAGAAAACAACCTTTCTCCCTCCTCTATGTGACATCCTTTTATATATTTGAACATGGCTATCATATCACCCCTTAACCTCCTCTTCTCCAGGCTAAACATGCCCAGCTCCCTTAGCCGTTCCTCATAAGGCATCGTTTCCAGGCCTTTGACCATTTTGGTTGCTCTCCTCTGGACACGTTCCAGTTTGTCAGTGTCCTTCTTGAACTGTGGTGCCCAGAACTGGACACAGTACTCCAGGTGAGGTCTGACCAGAGCAGAATACAGTGGCACTATTACTTCCCTTGATCTAGATGCTATACTTCTATTGATGCAGCCCAGAATTGCATTGGCTTTTTTAGCTGCCGCGTCACACTGTTGGCTCATGTCAAGTTTGTGGTCAACCAAGACTCCTAGATCCTTTTCACATGTACTGCTCTCAAGCCAGGTGTCACCCATCTTGTATTTGTGCCTCTCATTTTTTTTGCCCAAGTGCAATACTTTACATTTCTCCCTGTTAAAATTCATCTTGTTTGTTTTAGCCCAGTTCTCTAATCTGTCAAGGTCGTTTTGAAGTGTGATCCTGTCCTCTGGGGTGTTAGCCACCCCTCCCAGTTTGGTGTCATCTGCAAATTTGATCAGGATGCCCTTGAGTCCATCATCCAAGGAAACCTTCATGCCAAGGAAACAACCTTGGAAACCCTGAAGTCTTCTACTGCTCGGAGACTGCAGTGCATGCAACATTATATGGGCCTTTGGGCACTGGCAGTTCCAGGAAAGCTGACATCCATCTCAACAAATAGCAAAAGATGGAGATTGCCCCCTGCAATTAGACCCATTTGCCGGTGACAGAATGTCACTTTCTGTTGTGACTAACCAATGATTAATGAGTAAAAGCAATTGCAAGAATCACAACGAATGTCAAGCTCTTGGACGAATGTTGATTATTTCCACTGTACCTTGGTTGTGCGAGCAATGGTTTTCTGCCCTGCAGCTACAACAGTTTCCTGGGTGTGCATGATATTCTAGGGTAGAAAAGGCCAGGTCCCTGCTGGAAGGAGCTTGCAATCTAAAATTTGACACAGGTGGAGAGGAATGGAGGGGAGGCAGGTAAGATTTGAAGTGTGAGACCACCAAAGTACCCATACCCCCAACACAACCCAAGGAGCAGCCATTTGTAGTCTAACAGCCAATTTATTAGATTTAGTGGTCTGCAAAAGGGTTGTTCCAAAGAGTAGGACAGGATCAGAGAGGGAGGACTTACTAAGCCCATCCAGTTTGTTCACGTCACCTGGAAAATTGGCCCATAACACTATTTTAAAGGCTTGTTTTCCATCCGCCAGGCTTAGGCCCTGCTGCAGAATGGGCTTTGGATCAGGTGCTAATTTTACACAAGCTTAAGTTACACCAGCGTGCTTTATGCCAGCTTCCTGTGAATGGGACTGCTCCCTTAGGTAGCTTCTCATCAAAATGGAAAGAAAATCAACTTTCTTGCCCATCCCTAGTTGAAATCCACAATACTCTATTTTTTGAAACAACAACAACACCGATTTGAAATTGCCTTGGCTATGCAACAAAGCCATTTGCCCATAGCACCTGGAAGAACAGTGCTTCCCCGAAAATATTGATGTTGTGGTCATTCTTTCCAGGACATTGGAACAGGGTGCAAAGCAAGTTTTATAGGCAAGCAAGGAGCCTGTGAGAATGAAGGGCTGGCATAGCTATGAATAAAAGGCATTCATTAAGAAGCGATACCTTTCTTAGTGCTTCTCCTTTGGAGTTGACATCAAAGACCAAGTTCAGTAAGGAATGTAGGGAGTTTTCTCTTTTCTCTACAGAAAAGGCATTTTTAAAAATCAGAAACAGGAGGCGAACTGAACACACCGTCCTCTCAAAAATAGTTTCAATCCTATCTATCAAGAGTTAAAATTTATGTGCTGTGATTCAACATATTCTCTTCTTAACAGAAAAACCCCTATCCTTTTTATAAAAGGGTGGGGGAATCAAGGCCAACAAAAGAATTAATGAATGACCACAAAGTCTCGGTTTCTGTTTCACATTGTGATGGAAGTTCTTTTGGGGGAGGGAAACACGTGCACATTCTTCCACATCCTAGGAGGCTGTGCATTATTGGCATTAAATCTTCCTCGATGAAATTTGGGCAGATTTTTAAAAAGCACATTTTCTGCCTCGCATGGGATTTAGATAATTGACACATGCAGAAACTTCATAACCTGTCAGTTGGAAACTTGCTTTAGACCATGGGTAGGCAAACTAAGGCCCGGGGACTGGATCCGGCCCAATCGCCTTCTAAATCCAGCCTGCGATCGTTCCAGGAATCAGCGTGTTTTTACATGAGTAGAATGTGCCCTTTTATTTAAAATGCATCTCTGGGTTATTTGTGGGGCCTGCCTGGTGTTTTTACATGAGTAGAATGTGCCCTTTTATTTAAAATGCATCTCTGGGTTATTTGTGGAGCATAGGAACTCGTTCATTCTCTCCCCCCCCCCCCATCTAGTCCTGCCCCCCACAAGGTCTGAGGGACAGTGGACTGGCCCCCTGCTGATAAAGTTTGCTGACCCCTGCTTTAGACTCAGTCCATCTGTTGATTCCACCTAGCTTGGCATTATACAAGACTGCCAGGGTTTCGAAGAGGAATCTGTGCCAGATCCTACCTGAAGCTCCTGTGACCTTCTTGTGAAGTCTGGAGATCAGCTATTTATTCCTTACCACTGAGCTATGACTCTTCAATGACAGGGACAACTGTTAAGAGTCATGGATACCACATTCTTGTCCTTGGCCTCAGGCAGCAAAAGGGTTTCCCTGAGCATCCTAAGACCATCTTGGTGGCCCATTTTGGCTCCTAGCCTGCCAGCACTCCTCAGCACCTGAGTTTGCTATCTGAGTGATGATGACTATAAGGAATCCCCATGTTCGGAGGCAGTATTCAGCTGAGTTAATATGAATCCCTGGAGGATCAACAGCAGGAGGGATCACGTCCATCTTGAGGGCTTCCTGGAGATGATGTCTGAGATTAGGCAGGATGCTGGACAAGAAGGAACCTTCATTTGTTCTTACCTTCTCAACAGGATGTGAACATTGATGTCCCATGATGTTTATAATGCCTTGTCAACTCTCCAGTAAATAGTAGCATCTCTCAGGAGAAGGAGGGAGGGGATAGAGGCCTTTCAGCTCGGCAACCAAAGTCAACTCCCAACTCTGGACTGAGGAGAGGCCAGTGCTCATTTGCTTATTCTGAAAATATGGCTCCATGTGGTGCTCTTCACAAACCCCTGTGCTAGGATGCACAGCCCAGGGCCTAGTTCGTTCTCTGTCATGTGCGCAACCAACAACCATGACGGAGACATTGTTCAGGCAAAATACTCTGCAAGTTTGTTTAGAGTTCCTGATTTATGATGATGGGTGTGATAGCTCAGCCAAGTCCTATCAACTAATAGCCAAGGGATGTGCTTTTCTTTTCGTTTTAGAATCAGAGAGATTTGTTTTCCTTTGCACTTGGCTATTTATTGTGGCACCCAGAGCGCTGTCCTGACCTCTTCCAATGGAATGGCAAAGGAGAGGGAAGATCCCATGAAAAGGTGCTTGATATCATAGAACAGTGACAGGGAACCTCTGGCTCAGGGTCTCTATGTGGCCCTCCAGGACACTCTGCCAGGTCCTTGAGCGCCTCCCTAAGCCACAGCTCTTCTATAGGTCACCCCTCAGTCCTCTCCCATTGCCAGGAACTTCACCAGCCATGATCCACACCCCTCTTGCGTGTTTTTGTTTGACAGTTGCTTTTAGGGGCTTCCCAAAAATTCCTGAACCACTGTTCTCCCCCTTCCCACCACCCAAGCTTCCCACCACCCAAGCTTTTAGTGGTTTTATTGTCCTTGATATTGTTTTATACTTGCACTCCAGTGATTATTAAACGGCTTAATATTTAAAGATCTCTTAAGTAGTATGCAAAAATACTGCATAAGCAGCCATAAAACAGTATCATAAAATCTGAGCTGCAAACATAAAAGCTACCAAACAGTAATGTAATGTAGCATTATGAAAACACGTACAGGGAGGTTCAAGAATAACAGAGTCCAGCTAAAATATATGCTACGCCATGAAGCCTTTTGCCATATAGGACCTGTCCTCCTTCCAGAGGGGAGTGGTTATGAGCGGGAGCTGGTTCCCATGTCGGCAGGGGGCATATTCGGCTCCCTGTGTCAGCTCTTCCCAGCTGCCGTGCCAAGCCCTCCTGCCAGCCAATAGGGCTGGAGTGTGGGCAGGGTTTAGCCGCACTTAAGTGACTGCGGCAGGGACGCAGGTGGCACTGTGGGTTAAACCACAGAGCCTAGGACTTGCCGATCAGAAGGTTGGCGGTTCAAATCCCCGCGACAGGGTGAGCTCCCGTTGCTCGGTCCCTGCTCCTGCCAACCTAGCAGTTCAAAAGCATGTCAAAGTGCAAGTAGATAAATAGGTACCGCTCCAGTTGCCTTGGTTGCCCAAATGGCCTGGTAGGAATTTTTATCCATTTGGCAAATTGGCACCAGCCTCTTGGTTTTCCACCTACCTCGTAGCAAATCATCACAACTTTCTAGTATTGGTGGTTAGGCATTGGAATATGTGTCGTGTGTTGGAGGGCAGGTTGTGGCCATCACCTACCCCTCCCCATGTTTGGCTATGCCATTAAAGGGATCCGGCGGTCGTGGATCCTGTCCGATGTCCTGCTGGTGGCTAGGGCCATGGCACAACCCCGGGTGATGTCAGGGGAAGCTTCAAATTGTATTTGCATCAACAAGCTCCTCCCACTGGTTGTTAACCCTAAAATGACTCCCTGGTGAATGGGGTGGAGTCATGCATAGATAGTTTGATCCAGTGCCTAAGCCAATACCACTCACATGCTGTAACCAATAAAGTTGTGGCCTTATTTAGCCAATTAACCTAAAATACATGTGCCCTTGTGGCGGGTCCTCTACTCACAACCAGATTTCAACAACGTATACAGTAGTACCTCGGGTTACATACGCTTCAGGTTACAGACTCTGCTAACCGAGAAACATTACCTTGGGTTAAGAACTTTGCTTCAGGATGAGAATACAAATCGTGCAGCGGCCCTATTAGCTAAAGTGGTGCTTCAGGTTAAGAACAGTTTCAGGTTAAGAACGGACCTCCAGAACGAATTAAGTTCTTAACCCGAGGTACCACTGTATTAACATTTGAAACAGGTTATTTTTAAAAAATTGAATCTTGGCATTAGTATGTTCACAATGTCGGTGAAAAACAAATATCTGAATGGCTGTCACATGGAAGATGGGGCAAGCTGGTTTCCTTCTACTCCGAACCAATGGATTTATGTTACAGGAAAGCAGATTCCAACCAAACATCAGGATGCTAGGAGTTGTTTGACAGTGGAACAGACTCCTTCAGTTAGTGGTCCCTCATTCATTGGAGGTTTTTAAGCAGGGCCATTTGTTGAGGATGCTTAAGTTGAGATTCCTGCATTGCAACTGTATGATTCATTCCTAAATAAGGTCTGGGAATGAAGCATAGTCTGATGTTCCTTAAAACCATTTCATTGAGACATCGTTGATTTAAGTAGCTCAACAAACGTGGCGCTACACTTCCAGGTTTGGAAATGTGGGTCACTTCAATCTGTCATCACCCTATGCCTCATGCCATATGCATTTTCTCAAGAAATGGTCTCTAAATACTTTGGACAAAGAGCAATGTCTGCTATTTATATTTTTGCCCAGAGTGCCAAGAGTGCGACGCAGCTGTGTACCTACAAAGTCACCCCTGGGAACAGACTAATAACAGAGCATAAAGGCTGCAATCCTGTAACTAGTCAATTACCCTCAAGTAAATAATTGAGAAGATGCACAGGCATACACACTGATACCAAGGAGGTTCAAGGAAGTGCTGGCTATCAGACATTTTGTTTGTACATTCAGTACTTTTGCCTCAAGATCAGGATCAAATATTGCACTAAATAAACCAGATGCATAAAGATTTTTGTGTGGGATTTTTTTTTTATAAAAAAGAAGAAGTTAAAAACTGCAAATTGATGCGTGGAGTGAGTTGAACTTAAAAGCTGGAAGAATGAGAAACTGAGAGAAATTGAAAACTCACAGATTTCTCCATCTTTACCCACAAAGGAATGCAACCTTCAAAAGAAGAAAAGGTGCCCACTCTTGATGTAAATGGATGGAGGTGTGGACTTCTATTGGACTGGGAAGTTGAGGCACACATGAGCTTTACGGCTACAAGTGCAGTGGGCTGGTGACCTGAGTGAGAGATTTGTAATAGCAGAAATTGTGACAAGACAGTAGTGTGGGATTAGCATTGGCAACAATTTTATTGATTACAGATGTGAGTAGGCTTTGGCATAGGCACTGGGTATGTATTCTTATCAACCAGCCAATCAGCTGATTGATTACTTCTTCAGGGTCAATCCTGGGTTCAGGGATCTCCCCATGAAGCAGATCAAATAAGGTAATCCTGCCAGGATGTCATTAGGGTCCATCTAGACCATTGGGCAGAAGCCTCACTCTGGACCCCTGAATTTCGATCCCAATTAGGGAGGGGGTGGGACTCTCTCCCCAGCCCAGAACTTAAACCAGGCATCCCCAAACTCGGCCCTCTAGATGTTTTGGGACTACAACTCCCATCATCCCTAGCTAACAGGACCAGAGGTCAGGGATGATGGGAATTGTAGTCCCAAAACATCTGGAGGGCCGAGTTTGGAGATGCCTGACTTAGACTATGGATCCAACCCAATGCCTTTTTTTCCAACAAAGTTGTGACAATTGCTATCAGGAACGCAACCCCACCACCCGAAAGACAAATTCCTTCCTGGCCTCAAATATGGTGACCAATTAATTCCACATCAAGGCCATGCTTCCTGTTTATCTCCAGGCAGCCCAAACCTATGAGCTGGGCAGGTGAGTTGTTTGATTGCCAACTGCACTGGCCATTCCAGGAGCAGCTGGCACTTACGCTGTCTTCAGCTCCACCCTCTACAGACCATGATTGGCCAGTTCAAATAAAATTTTAGCGGGAAATCCCATGAGCCCCCTTGGTTGGCTGAAGCCAATAATGACATTAACCAGCTGTGCAAGTGACAGACCCCCTCCCCCCAGCTACACTTGGCCACAACCACCACTATCCCCAAAGAGGTAAGGGGTCTTTGTCATAACAAGGTAACTTTCTGTACCATGCGCATCCTCAGTAATTCACAGTTCTCCCCTCAAGAAAGTCTATGCCGGCAGTGTGCTAACGTTCAGAGTGAGCTAAGTTAGCAATTTAAATAACTTTGAGGGGTGGGGAAGAGATAACAACGTTCAGCAGAACTTAATTTAAGATGACATGATGCGCTTATTCCTTAGGTATGTCAGGGGAATATTTATTCAAAGGGGGGAACCCCATAAATATGAACACAACATCTGGGCCCGACTTGGCTGTACATGTAAGAAGACTGTTGCAATCCTCAAATACCAGGAACAAAAGGGAACACCTATTGGCACGTCTTGAAGGGGGAAAAGGGAACATTTTTAATAAGCAACATGCTTTTCGGCGTTTCCGTCACCTTGGCTATTTCCAGCTTCTGCAAAGGGATTCTGAACGTGCTGTCATACATACATGTATCTCAGGGGTCATTCATGAGCAGAACTTTGAAGAACTTCTCTGGCTTTCCAGTGTATTTCTGAATGCAATTTGAAGTGTTATGTTTACAGCCCTCTCAGGCTTGGGACTTGGGCGCCTGAGACAAAAGATAGTAAGACGATACTTGGAACTGGAGTTCCAAGTACGAAAGCCAATCTCACGGGGGACTCAGTCCTACTTCAACGCTGTTGATAAGTGGGGAAACTCAGGCTTGGGTACCAATTATGGACATGTGCAGGACTCTCCTCAGGCCACACCCCTTCGCATCGCAAGTCTTTTTGCCTCGCTGGACTCTTGATCTTGCCTCTTGTCTGGACGGTGGTCAGAGAGGGGTGTGTTGCTGTGGAAACTATCCTACTGTACAAAGGTAATAGTCATGCACAGTGCTTTTTTTCTTTAAAAAATGTTTAGGGGTACTCTCATTTTGACTCAAGAAAACCACCATTTTATAGTTCAAACTGGGAAAAATTGGACTTCCGGAGGCGGCGCGAAACGGCAATGGCGATCCTCTTCGCGCTGTGAAGAGGGGCCCCGCAGAAAAGGGTCATCCGCTACGGCAAAGCGGAGACCCACTAAGAAAAACCACAGGCAGAGTGAGCCTGTGGCCGTGGGACTCGGCGGGCACCAGAAGCCCCCCCAGAAACGAGGAAGGAACCCCGTAAGGGGCTCCGGAGCGTGGAAGGGGGAGCAGTGCTGTGAGTTCATCGCTCTTTCTGCAGGAGTGAAGCCGTGCGGTTGCTGCCAATGAGCGCCGACCTTTTTTCCTGGAACATCAGACTTCAAACTACAAACCCGTGAGTAGGGGATCTTAAAAATTTGGGACTAAAGTGACTGAAATTCGGCTAAAAGCGGGAGACGTAACCAGGAAGTCCGTCTCCTGACTGTGCTCAAACTGGGAAAAATAAATAAAGTAAATGGACAAAAGTACAAAGAACATGCATTACCTCACATTACACAGCTGACAGCTCACAGTAACTTCCACATTGGCATGAGGTTGCATGCATTAACATCTTCCCTATTCTTCCCAGAAATACCAGGAAAGGACATGAAGCTGCCATCGGAGGTGGTAACAATGAAACTGACCAATCACTGTGCTAGATTCCAACTCCTACTTCCCACATTAAATGCTCGCTTCTGTCTGAGACTTAGGAAACACTGTGACAGGAAATGAGGCTGCCATCAGGGGTAGCAATGGAACTGACAATTCACAGTGCTAGAGAAGAAACTAATTTTTTATTTTTTATTTTAGTTTCTTCTCCTGTTAGATTCACAACATGTTTAGGGGTATGCGTACCCCTGTGTCCACCCAGGAAAAAAGCACTGGTCATGCAAGTTGTTCCATCTGCTTTTGTCACTGGTCCTGCCCACTTTTGGCAAGTGGCATTGAGAAGCAATGGCAGCCCTTGGGTGGGGGGAAAAATAGCCTCTCTCCTTGTTCTGCAGTAGCTGAGCAAAACAATAAACCTCCACAGGACCCTTGAAGTAGCTTGTGGTTGCTGTTTCACACAGGGAAAGTCATTCCACAGTACCAGGGCAACAACAGGAGGTGCCCTTTTGGGGGTCGCTGTTGGGGACTGGTTGAACACAGAGGAATGGTGGGAGATGTGATGGCCTGGGACTAGGGCTCAGACTTGGAACCAGAGGAGTCTCAGTCTGCACCGAATCTTCTGCCTCAGGCGGCACCTAAACCAAGTCTGGGGCCTGATTCTGAAGAGCCCCAGTCTGCACAGGTTCCCCTGCAACAAGCACCAGCTGGGCCGAGTCAGGGGCCTGAGCCTGCCCCGGCTCCAGATGAGGGGATTACCTCTTTGACCTCAGCCGAGCAATCACTTACAGCTGCTCCACTACCATTTGAGTCAGGAGAGGCTGAGGTGGCCTCTGGGTCTAGTCACACACCAACATCTCCCAAGCTGCAGAGACTTAGGTCTGAGAGAAGGAGAGACCTGAGTGCAGGTGTGCTCACCTTCGGGCGAGACAGGGAGGTGAGTCACCGGGGGATCAGGACCAGCCATTACCCCGACAGAGATAAAAGGCTGTCGGACCCTGCCCCAGGTTGCGGGAGCAACATTGCTGTTTGCTAGAACCTGCCTGTGACCCTGTGCCTGACCCAGCCTGGTTTCCTGCCTTGACTCTGTCGGACTGACTCTTTGTGGAACCCTTGGATTCGGGACCGGACCTGGACCGCGTTGCTTGGGTTTTCCTCTGGGCCCAGCACAGGAGGAACCAGCTGGAGAACCCCAAGGGAAGAAGGCTCAGAGCCAGGAGATTAGTGGTGGGGTGACAAGGAGTGGTCAGAGGAAGAAGGAGAAGACTGGGAGGATCAGCATAGGAACATGCTCTGTAGTCACCCAATGCATATTCTGTATTTTCAGTGTTTGGATAAAAGGAAGTCTATGGTACTCCAGGTCACTTGCTGTACTGCTGTATAATATTACACTGCCTAAAGTTATATGCGTGATCTCAACTTCCAGAAAGAAAAGAAAAGAAATTAGGCAAAGAGAGCCACATGTGGCTGTTGAGCTGTAGGTTGTCCTCCAATAACATACGGGTTGCACTTGCCATTAAGTAGGGAGTTCCCTGGATCAATACATTCCTTTTCCTTGCAGGCGGAAAACATGTGACATGTTTCTTCTCTGCAACAACCAAACAACCGTTCCTGGTTGTTAACTGGATAATTTATAGGTCACTTTTCAACAATGGTCTCTTTGTTCTCCAGAAGTGGGCAAGCTTTCAAGGAAATAATAAAATGCCAATAAAAATCACAGCAATAATAATAAAACCTTATAACTGGGACAGATTATTAAAAACAGAGGGGCAGCAATAAAGCAGCATCTAATCATAAAAGGCCTGCGTGGAAAGAAAGGTAGTGACAATGGCAACTCATTTGAAGGCATCAGAAGCTCAGGTCTATCACATGGAATCTGGTCATTGCTTGCAGGGCCTGAGATAGTGGAGGCTGCTCCATTAGAGTGAGTGGGGCATTGCCATTACCAGTCGGAATCGACACAGGTGAAGGCAATAATGCAGGCTTCCTCAGCCTCGGCCCTCCAGAAGTCTTGAGACTACAATTCCCATCATCCCTGACCACTGGTCCTGCTAGCTAGGGATCATGGGAGTTGTAGGCCAAAAACATTTGGAAGGCCGAGGTTGAGGAAGCCTGCAATAATGCTTCTGAATACCAGTTGTTGGAAGCCACAGGAGGGGAGAGCACTTTTGTTCTCAGGTATTGCACCATCGATGCATCCCTCTACGTTCTTAGTTGTTCTGTGATGCCTTCCCAGTGTTATTGCCATCTGGAAAGAGACTCTTGCACAACAGTGCAACAAAACAACAAAGCACCCCAGAATATTTGTGGTAAAGAGGGTTACCACAGGATGTTACGGGGATGCACCAATTGGAAATGAAGCGGTGTGGCCATCCTGAAAGTTTTGCGAGGAAACCAGTATTGAAAGTGGGCTCACACCCAACTTCCCCAATACAGTGGTACCTCTGCTTACAAACTTAATTCATTCTGGAGATCTGTTCTTAACCTGAAACTGTTTTTAACCTGAGGTACCACTTTAGCTAACGGGGCCTCCCGCTGATACCACACTATTTCTGTTCTCATCCTGGGGCAAAGTTCTTAACCCAAGGTACTACTTCCGGGTTAGCAGAGTCTGTAACCTGAAGTGTTTGTACCCGAGGTGTTTGTAACCTGAGGTACCACTGTACCTTCATTAGAACAAATAATCATGAATGTGCAATATATATACAGTGATACCTCTGGTTACGAACTTAATTCGTTCTGGAGATCTGTTCTTAACCTGAGGTACCACTTTAGCTAATGGGGCCTCCTGCTTCCACTGCACCGCCGCCAACACGCGATTTCTGTTCTCATCCTGAAGCAAAGTTCTTAACTCGAGGTACTATTTCTGGGTTAGCGGAGTCTGTAACCTGAAGCGTCTGTAACCCGAGGTACCACTGTGTGTGTATGTGTGTATCTGGAAGGACACCTAAGATGTTCTGTACAAAGGAATAATAATATATGTTATTGCAATCTAATATAGGAAACCAGCAAATTCAGATATCAATTCTTATGTTGCATGAAGCTGTCATTATAACGAATGGTTGGTTTGGTTACTGAGATGACAGCCAGCTCTGGGAGGAGAGGAGCCAAGGGACAGTTGGCTCATAGGCCAGGCTGATGGAGGGTGCTTTGATGTCTCACCTGTCTCACAGATGCAGCCATTGATGAAGGCTGTTCTAAGAGAAGATGAGGTCAAACTGCAGTTGCCCTCAGCTGGTAAGGGCTTTGCTAACTCGCCTCCCACTTCTTATGTAGCCAGAATGGGAAGGGCTAGGAGGAGTCAAGAAGCCACTGATCCCAGCTGTGAGCCAATGAGGCTGGGTTTTGCAGTCATAGTTCTCCCTCTGGAAAGAAGGGGAATTTGTGTGAAATATGTTTGAAAGCACAACAAGACATCATAGTCTATATGTAACCCATAGCATTAAACATCTGTAGGTAAATTCCACATTAAGTATTCTAAATTCAACTGAAATAGGCATCAAAGGCATACATTTGCACAGAGCTATTTATAAAGAGACCTATTGATCTTGGCATGGCAATAACATTCCAGCGAAACTCCTTTTCTTTTCTTCTTTTTCTAAAGCCAAGACAATTCCATGCTATTTCTTTTCTCTCTTTTTTTGTCCTGGAAAAAAAAAATATGTTGGGCCAAAACCATCATTTGGTTGGCCACATAGTTCTGGTTTATGGTCAACAGGGGTAGTAAAAAAAAAACTTTTACAGAAGAGGCAGCCAAGGAGACTTTTTTCCCTTGTAAATCACAGCATTTATTTTATTATTATTATTATTGCTGTGAGAGTTTGGGGACTGGAGGCAGGGATGGTGAAGTTCCAAATGCAACTGAACCTGTAAACTACCAATATGAAACAACATTCTTTCTGAATTAGAAGCATCTCCTCCCCTCCTCGCCCCCTTCAATTTTCCTCTGAGCATAACTCAACATCCCTTTCCACCCCTAGCAAATACTAACAACTTGCAAAGATATTTCCAGAATATTGCTCTCACTGTGATTCTACTGAGCTCACTGTACCACAGTACCTGGACTGTACCAGTTCCCTCCATTTAGAACATAGGGGGGCTAGCTTGGCTGGAATCCACCCCCTTGCTAGTTTTCTGTCCAATGATTTGAGTTGAATTGTTGTTGTTGTTTAGTCACTTAGTCATGTCCAACTCTTCGTGACCCCATGGACCAGAGCACGCCAGGCACTCCTGTCTTCCACTGCCTCCCGCAGTTTGGTCAAACTCATGCTGGTAGCTTCGAGAACACTATCCAACCATCTTGTCCTCTGTCGTCCCCTTCTCCTTGTGCCCTCCATCTTTCCCAACATCTTTTCCAGAGAGTCTTCTCTTCTCATGAGGTGGCCCAAGTGTTGGAGCCTCAGCTTCACAATCTGTCCTTCTAGTGAGCACTAAAGGTTGATTTCCTTAAGAATGGAGAGGTTTGATCTTCTTGCAATCCATGGGACTCTCAAGAGTCTCCTCCAGCACCATAATTCAAAAGCATCAATTCTTCGGCGATCAGCCTTCTTTATGGTTCAGCTCTCACTTCCATACATCACTACTGGGAAAAACATAGCTTTAACTATATGGACCTTTGCTGACAAGGTGATGTCTTTGCTTTTTAGGATGCTGTCTAGCATCCTAAAATGATGCTCATCTTCCAAAAGTTATGATGCTGGAAGATGAGCCCCTGAGTTGACTTATAAGAACGTAAAAAGAACCTGCTGGACCAGGCCAAGTGGTCCACCAGATGTTGCTGGAAAACCATCAAACAAGATCCAAGCACAATGGCTTTGAGCAGTGGCATTGAGTAGCCATGAATAGCCCTCTCCTCCACAAATCCGTCCAAACTTCTTTTAAAGCCATCTAAATTGGCCACAGCCTTCTAGTGGTGTGAATTCTATAGCTTAATAATGTGATGTGTGAAGAAGTGTCTACATTATGTTGGGAAATGACTGGGGGATTCCAATTAATCCTGAACTCCCACATGTGTGGGGAACGGCAAAGAAAAAACGGTTGGCTGCCTGATTTTATTTTTATTTTTAAAGTGTGGGCCTTGACTCACCCTTTAGCCAAGACAGCCCCCCAGAGGAGTTTAGAACGAAGATCTATGCAGCGTGTGCAAAGTGCAGAAAATATAGGCTGTTAGGCCTTTAAATGTCTCAGTATTACGTGCTTAAAATGTGCTCCCTCATCTCTACCCCTCTCGGAGTGAATAGACCACAATGTTTAGTAAGTTAAAATGCTTTACTCACAGTAATCACAGGTCTCACTCATGCATTCATCAATGCTACAGCAGAAGCAACACAGGCAAGGTATTCTTGGTTACAAAATGCAAAAGATATCTTCAGCCATGGAGTCTGGGCACAGGAGCTTCTGCCTCATGAAGTCTGCTCAGCTTCTTTAGTTTGAAGGAGAGAGAGAGAGAGGAAGAAATAATACTTCCTCCCTCCTTGAAGAAGAGGGGATGTGACATCACAGAGTCTACTCTAGTAATTTAGAACTCTGTGGGTCTTAACCCCTTCACATACTAACTAGCATGAATGCGCACTGTTAGATTTGACTCCATATTCCCCACACTACTAACCATCTCAAGTGGGACCTACAACAAAATGCTGCCACCTTGAATTCTCCTGTCAGGGTTCTAGCCAGGCAGCTATGCCCTTTCCCACCCCCAGTTTCCCATCCTGCTCTACAATAACCAGCCAGCATTTTGTGCCCACTGAGCATGCTCAGTCATCACCCCCAATTTAGCATTTCCCCCCTTAAGTATTGCTTCTCCTTCTGCAAAACTTGGTGCTCCTCCTACCCTTCTGATACGTTCCCCTGGTGCATGGATGGTGCCATTTGAAGAACTACGTTTGCTATGTGATGATATAGCTCAATGCAACCTCCATGTTAAGAGGCAGTATACCATATTTTTTTGCTCCATAAGACGCACCTTTTTTCTTCCTAAAAAGTAAGGGGAAATGTCTGTGCATCTTATGGAGCGAATGTGTGCTTCCTGGAGCTGAATTGCCCAGGGGCAAAAAGCAGATCATGCTTCTTCTTTTTTTAGAAAGAGGGAAGTGGGTGTTGAAACAAAGCCGCTGATCGTTTGCTGATCAGGGAGAGAGATAAGGGACGCTAGAGATAAAGGAGGCTACCTGGGAAGGGGGAGGTAAAGACAGCAAACTTGCAAAGGGGGGAAACAGGAAGACTAAAGCAATAAGGAGAGAAATTAGAAGAAAAGGAGGAGCAAAAAACTGCTCCAGCTAAGGAAAAGACACTAAGGCAAACAAGAGGGAAGGGAGTGTTGAAAGGAAGCAGCTGATCAGTGGGATCTGGAGAGAGATAAGGGACGCTAGCGGAGGCTGCCTGGGAGAGAGGAGGTAAAAGCCCATGGATCCTCAGGATTTTTGCATTGGGTCACACCAAATTCACCATCAGATCACATAGCATGTCCATGGCTACAGCCTGCACCAAAAAAACCAGGCATCCACTGTTTCGTGGGGCCGCAATGGTGCAAAAACGTGGTTACAAAGCACAGATCCACATGGATTCTCAGGATTTTTGCATTGGGCTACCCCAAACTCACTGTCAAATCACATATCATGTCTGTGGCCACAGCATGAACCACAAAAATCATACATCCACTGTTTCATTCAGAATATTTCCCCCCCTTGTTTTCCACCTCTAAAAACTAGGTGCGTCTTATGGTCAGGTGCGTTTTATGTAGTGAAAAATACGGTATCTCTAAATACCTGATACCGGGACAAACAACAAAGGAGGGCTGTTGGCCTTCTTGCTTTGTTCACAAGCTTTCCAAAAGTGTCTGGCTGATGTCTACTGGAAACATAGTCCTAGACTAAATCAGGGATGGAGAACCTATGGCCCTCCAGATGTTAATGGACTCCAGGTCTCATCTGCTGCCGCCAGCATAGCCAAGGGTCAGGATTGGGGAGAGCTGTAGTCCAGCAACATCTGGAGAGCTGCAGGTTCCCCATCCCTGGGATAAATTTATTTATTGTCTGAACCAAGAGAGCTCTTTTAAAATGCTGATTTATACCTGATATTGTGGCATTTTGGAATACGGGTCAACCTTCACCTCTTCCTCTTAGGATATGAGGAGGAGAAAGCTTGAAAAGTGCTGAAACACATATTTAGACCAGCAATAAATTACAGCATGTGAGACATTTATTTCCTAAGACAGGCTAGAGAGATTTTGCCCTCTAATCCTTTGGCACGGCTTGATTCAGAACTATCACCACTAGCTCAGATGTGTTATGGATGGAGGCAGGTCAAGGAAGCAAATATTCAGTTCTGGATCTAGATTGGGTTTAGGTTGGGTAAGGCAGCGCTGTGGCTTGGAATCTGGATTCCCATTGCCAGGAATCTCACGAATGACTGATGCGTGATTTCCACCTCTTCTCAAAGAGGAATCTTTTAAGAAAAGGCCGTTTTTAAAGGGGGGGGGGGATACTTCTTGTAATTAGCAGTCCTGGCGCCATTCACTAGTTCTGAGGCTGCTCAAGAGAAAATGGGTGTGGAAGAGCTGTTTGGGTTTTTGTTTCCGTGCTGAGGGAAATGGCCTCGCAAAATTCTTCTTGGGTTTTATTCACCATAGTGCTAGGGCTAGGGTTATGTCAGCAAGAGAATTACCCTCTTGCAAGATGGGATGTTATTCCCCTCTCCACCCCCTAAATCTGTTCTGGGGTTGCCACAACCCACTGGAGCAGATTTTGGGAACTTTGTGGGGCATGCAAAAGGTGAAGAGAGTGGTGGAACCCCCCACCCCCGCAGAACACTTATTTCTTGTACTAGTGAAAAAGCTAGTAGAACATGCTATTGGTGGGTGGCCCAATTGTATGTGCATAGGGAGCAGAGAGGCATTTTGCTGAATATTCTTGGTGGGGAGAGGTGAAATTCTCCAACTGTCTCCTTCAGAAAATTCTCTTTGAAATCTTGGCTCACGTAACGCTGAACGAAACTCCATTTTTAATTCCTACTGGTAGATGAAGGAAGGCTTGTGTTAAAGGGGAGAACAGTAAGGATTAGGGGCCACCCCATTGCTTCCAAAGACAATATTAAAATAATCTGAAACAAGATTAAAACAGGACCCAAAATTCATGGAGGGTGAAATTAGGTAAACCTATTCATCGAAGATCAAACTTATCCATTCTGAAGGAAATCAGCCCTGAGTGCTCACTGGAAGGACAGATCCTGAAGCTGAGGCTCCAGTATTTTGGCCATCTCATGAGAAGAGAAGACTCCCTGGAAAAGACCCTGATGTTGGGAAAGATGGAGGGCACAAGGAGATGGGGACGACAGAGGACGAGATGGTTGGATAGTGTTCTCGATGCTACCAGCACCAAACTGCGGGAGGCAGTGGAAGACAGAAGTGCCTGGCGTGCTCTGGTCCATGGGGTCATGAAGAGTCGGACATGACTAAACGACTGAACAACAACATTCATCAAATATTCTCCAGGGAAAGACTAGAAGTCTCCAGCACTTCAACAGCATCTCCCAGAAAGGAGATTTTCAAGAGAGGGCGGGGGGGGGAGAGAAGACAGAAAATCATGTTCTGAGAAATTTCAGGGAGACCTACTGTTTTGTTTTGTGGTTTCGGAACCATTATGAAAGCCCACAAGATACCTTGGACTATTGTAGGAAAGAAGGGGTGTGTGTGTGTGTGAAATGAATGGATAATTCTAGTTCAGTCGTACTGTCCACAAACTTTTTCTTCTTAATTATTACATGTGAATCCACTTAAGCTCAATATTGAACAAGTGTTTCATTTGTTAGAAGACTTTTATGCTTCCTTTCAGTCGGAGTGGTTTACCAAAAGGCTTAAACAATTACAAAGCAAAAACATGAAACCAAATAAGCTATGAAAAAACGCTCCCACACAAAACAGCCAGCAGGATTTAAATTGCAACTTCAAAGCCTGGGGGAAATTGCATGGTGCATTAAATATGATATATATCTAGGAGCATGAGGAGCATAGAGGAATTTGGTCATTGCTAGCTGTGTCCTGGGGCTGGTGGATTGGGGCATCATTTTGCATGTTAACATTTATTTACAGTATTAGATTTCTATCCTACTCTTTCCCCCAAAGGATCTCAGGGCAGCAAATAACCAAGTTATAAAACGGGGGGGGGGGGGAATCTAAAAAACAGTTCCAGTACAGTCACAGACTGTGAAAGATCTGCTCTTTGTTTTGTGTGGGGTGATGAAGAGGCCATGTGCATATATTGGTGGAAATAACACACAAACATGCATTATATTGCTTTGTAAAAAAAATGTGTTCATTAGGCAAAACTGCATACAAAGTTATGGGGAGAAAGTCTTGTGAAAATGTTGAAGGATTTTCACGAGAACCTTTGAAAGGAGAAAAATCCCCAAACTGATGTGGAATTATGGAGAACTGAAATTTAGGTTGGAAAAAATAAGAAAGCGAGAGAATCCTTTAACTTGACAGATCTACCCATTCCTTGTTGGGAGAATTTCCTGCTGAAATATACTCAGAGTCGCAAAGTGATTTCATGCTCTTTATTCAGCTCATAGTGGTGAGGAGGAATGAATGAAAGTCCCCTCCAAAGTATCTGCTTTATATACATTATTTACACAACGGGCTGCACATGATTGGCTAATTCTGGAATTCTACTGTAAGCCAATCAGGTTGTGGATTCACTTATATCTGGAGCATGATTGGGTGGTTCCTGCCAACCAATCATACTGCTGCATTGTTCTAGAACCAATCAGACTGCTGCAATTTGGATCCTATTGTTCTAGGACCAATCAGACTGCTGCAATTTGGATCCTATTGTTCTAGGACCAATCAGACTGCTGCAGTTTGGATCCTATTCAACTCAGTACATGACACCTGCTATCTTAAGTTCATTAGCTCCCTTGTGAATTGCATCATGAGCTCGATTCCTGACGGGTTGGCACCAGTGGAGTTTGAAAGGACTGCCATTTCTGTGCCGTTTGGGGGTTTTCTGGAGTGGCCACCGAGACCACATAACATCAGTCCTGAAAGACCTACATTGGCTCCCAATACATTTCTGAGCACAATTCAAAGTGTTGGTGCTGACCTTTAAAGCCCTAAATGGCCTCGGCCCAGTATACCTTCATCCCCAAACCAGTATGGGGGTGAAGGAGCATCTCCATCCCCATCGTTCTTCCTTGACACTGAGGTCCAGCTCTGAGGGCCTTCTGGCGGTTCCCTCACTGCAAGAAGTGAGGTTACAGGGAACCAGTCAAAGGGCCTTCTCGGTAGTGGCACCCACCCTGTGGAACGCCCTCCCATCAGATGTCAAGGAGATAAACAACTATCTGACTTTTAGAAGACATCTGAAGGCAGCTCTGTTTAGAGAAGTTTTAAATGTTTGATGTTTGATTGTGTTTTTAATATTCTGTCAGGAGCGGCATCCCAGCTGGAAACCCAGCCAGATGGGCAGGGTATAAATAATAAATTGTTGTTATTCTCTGGTTGCATGTTTTTCCTTTCTCCTCTTGGGCCGACACTGTGTAGACACTTGGCCATTTCATTCACGGAGCAGGAACATCTCCCATCCTCTGGGTTTCCCCAGTGGCGTAGTGTGGGGGGTGCAGGGGGGGCCGGCCGCACCGGGCGCAACATCTGGGGGTTAGGGTTAGGGGGCGCAAATCCACGGGTTAGGGGGTGCAAATTACTTGCCTTGCCCCGGGTGCTGACAACCCACGCTACGCCACTGGGTTTCCCAGATCTTCAAACCCAACGTCTTAGCCACAGTGTACTTTCACTTTAGCTCTCAGGAACTACTCCCCCGCCTCCCCTCCCCTCCCCTAAAGACGGACGAGCTCCCCTTTGGAAAATTAGAGGCGTCGATTCCCTGATCCCAGGTACCACGCGCGTTTCCACCGTTACACGGGAGAGCAGAACCTCTGCTGATCATTTACCGATCCCCTCCCGCCCCTCCCCTCCCCCGAACTTGACACCAAGGCCTGGGATTGGACCCAGGTCGCCCCGGCACCGTCCAATGGCAGGGCGAGGAGCGCCGAGGTGCTGTATATAACCTGCGCCGACGGATGCGCGCGTGTGGCGATGCCCATCCATCGCGATGGGGGATGCGGAGCGCAGCGCGGAGCCGGAGCGCGCGGCGCCGTCGCGGGGAGCCAGGATCGCCTTCCTCCCCTTCCTCTTCCTCCTGCTCCTCCTGTGCAAGGTGAATGCGGCTTGCTTGCTTGCGCGCAAAAGCGGCGCATTCCCCCTGCTCGCTCGACGTGCGACCCGCGGGACGACGAAGGGCCTTTGCTGACGGTGCTTGTATCTCTCTCCTTCCCCGCCCCTCCCTTCCAGGTGCGCGGTCACGAGGAGCCCGAGTGCCGGCTGCCGTGCGATTGCCCCGACGAGCCGCCCGCTTGCGCCGCCGGCGTGCCGACGGTGCTGGACGGCTGCGCCTGTTGCCCGACGTGCGCTCGGCAGCGCGGGGAGAGCTGCTCGCGGCTGATGCCCTGCGATGAGAGCAGCGCCCTCCACTGTCACCGCGACGCAGGGAGCGAGGCTGGCTTGGGGGTCTGCGTGGGTAAGTGGCAAGTTTTTGGGATGGGTGGGGGACATGTCCTCCTCCCGCCCTCGATCTCTCTCTGTTCTTCCCCCACTGTTGTTGTCGTTTAGTCGTGCCCAACTCTTCGTGACTCCATGGACCAGAGCACGCCAGGCACTCCTGTCTTCCACTGCCTCCCGCAGCTTGGTCAAACTCATGCTGGTAGCTGGTAGCTGTCCAACCATCTCGTCCTCTGTCGTCCCCTTCTCCTTGTGCCCTCCATCTTTCCCAACATCAGGGTCTTCTCCAGGGAGTCTTCTCTTCTCATGAGGTGGCCAAAGTCTTGGAGCCTCAGCTTCAGGATCTGTCCTTCCAGTGAGCACTCAGGGCTGATTTCCTTAAGAATGGATAGGTTTGATCTTCTTGCAGTCCATGGGACTCTCAAGAGTCTCCTCCAGCACCATAATTCAAAAGTATCAATTCTTCTGAGATCAGCCTTCTTTATGGTCCAGCTCTCACTTCCATACATCACTACTTAATTTCTAAAATGATGGTGTAGCGGCCTGGGATTCGACTAGATGACCATGGGGTTCGCTTCCAGCTCTACAGTTCTGATTCTAGGACCATTGGTGCTCTATGGTCTTCCCTGACTGGCAGTGGCTCTCGGGCAGGGTTCTCTCCCAAATCCTGCCTGGAGATACCAGGGAATGAAACCTGGGCTTTCTGCCTTCCTCTGATGGTAGAAGATCATAGACTTGTCGAATTGGAAGGGACCCCAAGGGTCATCTAGTCTAACCCCTGCAATTAAGGAATCTCAGCTAAAGCATCCATGGCAGATGGTCATCCAACTTCTGCTTTTATGATACAATAATCTTTATTGTCATTGTCCCATACATAACAACGAAATTGAAAAAAAAATCTACAATAGACATTCAAAAACCAACAAGCCTGCTATCCCAGCCTCGTTAACCTCCTAAAAACTCTGAAACCCCATAATTAAATACAATATACTACCTTACACTGCGTTTAAAACCAAAATCACATTTGATAGAAACTGTTTCTCAGTTGGCTAGTCCTAGTCTTTATAACCCTCTACCTTCTTCCAGAAGGCAGAAGCTGAAAGAGATCATTTCCGGGTGTGCACTATCCTGCACTATCTCTGCAGCTTTCTTATGGCACCTGGAAGCATAGATTTGATCCAAGGTGGGAAGAGTGCACCCAGTTATTCTCTCCGCAGTCTTTACAACCCTGGACAGCATTGTTTTTTCCCTGACCATGCAGCTCCCAAACCACACACACTGACCATAAGTTAATACACTCTCAACAGTACAATGGTAAAATGCCATCAACGGGTCCTTTGAGAGATTGTTTTTCCAGAGGATTCTCCAATGAAGGAGAGTCCACAACCTCCTGTAGGAGACTGTCCCCCTGTCTAACATATCTTACCTTCAGAAAGTTCTTCCTGATGTTTAGTTGGAATTTCCTTTCTTGTAAATTGAGTAGGAGAAAAGAAGCTTGCCCCTTCTTCAGTGTGACAGCCCTTGAGATCTTTGAAGATGGATGGATCTCATATCTCCTCTCAGTAATGAGGGAAAGTGTATTTGTGTAACGAATGGTGTGACCAGGTGCCAAAGGAGACAGGCGCTTAGTGGTGAACAATTCGTAACGTTAACAGCAACACTTGGCATTTGCAGAGTGCCTTGTTTGGGTTAGGGAGACCCAGATTCAAATCCTTGACCCCCTTTAGAAGTTCACCTGGTGAACTTAGGCTGATCGCTTTCTCTTGGACTTACCTGCCTTGTAGAGTACTCAGGAGGATGGAATGGATGGGGAGCAGTGGAGGCTGGTCTGAAAGTGGGGTGGGACTCTGCCCCACCAACCTCAGGCAACCCCCATTTTCCTGCCTCCCTACCAACAACCTGGCTGTCCGCTTCCTCTTTAATCTCAGTGTTGCCCTTGTAGATCTCAGCAAAGAGGAGGCAGCTGGGGACAAAAGTAGAATCAGCTGGTTCTGTCTGTCATTTGCTCTGGCGCCACCTACTGTGGGCCTCCTTACCTGCCACCCTACCAGTCATAATGGGCACTGGTGTGGTCATTGGTGCCACTCTGAGCTGCTTGGAGGAGCTGTAGAATATGTGTAATCTATCTATCTATCTATCCATGCAGCAGCCGTCCTTATGGTCAGATAGGGGGCTGGAGCTGAGTGTGGTTTGTATACAACTACTTGGGAGGCTGGTTCAAGAACCTATATCTTTCTTCTTCTTAAAGTAGAACAACTTCCTGCTAAGGCTTCCTTTCCCCATTCTGCCACACAGGGATGGCTTGATGGGTTTTGTTAATACCACTTAAAAGCGTCCACAGCTGAGCTTTGTGTGATATGCCTTAACTGAGCAGGATCTAGTCAGATGTGGACATCCCAGTGCATAATCTAGATTCCTTCCCAGCTCCAAATACTTCATGACTTCAAAACTCTGGAATGTATCTTGTGTTTGTAACATGTATTTGCTGCATGTTTTGAGGAATGTTGACCCAGTTTCCAATCTGGAGATGAAGAATTTCATGCAAAAACGCTTCAATCTGCAACTGGAACTTTACAAACATGTGAGTCTAGTTAGCAGCCTTAACTTCATGCTGGTTGGAAAGGAAGACAAATTGTACAAAGCTTGACGTTCGCTGGGGATGGAGGCAGAAGCAATGTCACAACAGAGTGTGTAAAGGATAAGGAGATCCTGGGAAAAACAAGAAACTGAAAGGAATAAAAAGGAGCAATGGGGAGGGTATTCTGCATAACCACAGATGAAATAATACAGATATTTGAAGGCATTGGCCTGGTTCACAGGTAACACTAAACTGTGGCTTGTTTAACAAACCACAAGTAAACCATGAGTTGTCCCACAGATGATCAGACAAACCATGGACCCCCCCCCCCAAAAAAAAAAGTTGGGCTTGCTTTCCAAGTGTTCATGCCTTTGTAGCTTGGTGAGCATCTGAAATGGGGAGGCCAAACAAACCAAGGTTTCTAAGTCAATAATAACAAACCATGGCTTCAGGACATGGTTTACTTGCATTAAGAAGCCATATCCTGACAAACGTTCACAAATAATGCTAACTCATAATATAATGAACCCTGCTTTAGAGTTGTGTGAACCGGGCCATATTTTAGGGATTTTATTTCATTTTTTTTAAAAAGCTGATTGCATACTTAAAATCTGTACTGAACTCAAATTAGGAGGGAAATGCAGATTTCTTGATTTTGCAGAGCTGCTTCTGAGTTGGATTGATTTTCTTATCTCAAATGCTTTGGTAAAGAAAGTGTTATACTACTTAGTAAAGGTAAAGGTAAAGGGACCCCTGACCATTAGGTCCAGTCGTGGCCGACTCTGGGGTTGCGGTGCTCATCTCGCTTTATTGGCCGAGGGAGCCAGCGTACAGCTTCCGGGTTATGTGGCCAGCATGACTAAGCCACTTCTGGCGAACCAGAGCAGCGCATGGAAACGCCGTTTACCTTCCCGCCGGAGTAGTACCTATTTATCTACTTGCACTTTGACGTGCTTTCGGACTGCTAGGTTGGCAGGAGCAGGGACTGAGCAACGGGAGCTCACCCCATCGTGGGGATTTGAACCACTGACCTTCTGATCGGCGAGTCTTAGGCTCTGTGGTTTAACCTACATACTACTTAGTGCAGGACATTTAATGGAAGGAACAGCGTCAGAAAACGACCTGGCTTGAAACCGTCTCTGGAACCATTTGGTTACATGACCAGCCTAATTTTGGGAACACTTTGGTTGTGTTTGTTACCAAAGACAGAGAACATGCTCATAGGCGATGGTTTGCTCTCATGTTTTCATGTTTGCAAGAGATGATGCAGAATTTAGAAAAGAAGTCAATCTCTTAGCTGTCTTGTTATCTAAACATGAGAAGGGAATTGCATTCCTTCCAGCTTGAATGCGTTGCCCCACCCTGAGGCAACAGGTACTGCCTGGCAGAAGACTTCCTGGATAGGAATATTTGCCCTAAGGTTGCACAGAGGAGAGAAGGGAAGAATGCTATTCCATCAGCTCTGCTGGGGGACCAGACGTGTTTAGAGATTTTGCCTCGCAGTAGCCATTTTGTTGGGATTCGGAAGTGGAACAGAAAGGAAGAGGGCCACTACTGGAGAGCCAGTGTGGTGTAGTGGTTAAGAGCGGTGGACTCGCAATCTGGTGAACTGGGTTCGATTCCCCGCTCCTCCACATGCAGCTGCTGGGTGACCTTGGGCCAGTCACACTTCTCTGAAGTCTTTCAGCCCCACTCACCTCACAGAGTGTTTGTTGTGGGGGAGGAAGGGAAAGGAGAATGTTAGCCGCTTTGAGACTCCCTAGGCAGTGATAAAGCGGGATATCAAATCCAAACTCTTTGTCTTCTTTCCCTGAACAGTTTCCAACTTTGTCATGAGAATATTTTTGTAATTTTAAGGTTGGGTGTCTGAGTTTGCTTTTTTTCCTTCTCCCTCCTCATTTGCTTTTCCTTTTGATCGCAAGTCCCTGAGGGCAGGGGCTGCTTTTTAAAAAAATAAAAATAAAAATCATCTGCAAGCCTGGCAGCTGGAGCTCCAGAGAGTAGCTTTGACACCACACTTATTTCAGAATCCCTTTGCTGCCCCCTACCCATCCAAGAGAGAGGTTTTGTATCAAATTCTAGAGGTCCTCCGACTTTTCTCTCTTGCAGACCTTTAGGAAATTGCTGGAGGTCTTGGCAAACCACTTAATGATTTTTCTGCCTGTTGTAGCTATTGCAGTGCTCAGTGTTAGATGTGATATTATTTTTTAATCTCATTTTAATTGCTTTTTTATTATGTGCTGTATTTTCTTGCATTACCATAATGAAAAATAAAATTAAAATCAATATGAATATTTAATACAACAGATGCACGCACCATCTCCTGTCTTCAGCCACAAAGCACGTAAATGAAGCTTCATGGACTACAATTTGGGGAACCCCTAGTTTATTCTATTCTGTGCTGCTTGCGGGGTTTCCTAAACTTGGGTCTCTAGCTGTTTTTGGACTACAACTCCTATCATCCCTAATTAGCAGGACCAGTGGTCAAGGATGATGGGAATTGTAGTCCAAAAACAGCTGGAGACCCCATTTGGGAGATTCTGAAGCTAAAAAGTGGCGTATAAATCTTTAAAATAAAAAATATACACTGCATTCCCTATTAATATCTAAAAGAGCAAACTTTAAGTCTCCTGCATGAAAATGCTTTGAAACTCTCAAGAATGCAAATAAGGATTTATTCATTTGAGCTATATGCCACCTTTCTTCCAAGGAACTCAAGGTGGCATACGTGGTTTTCCTAGGCCCCATTTTAGTCTAACCCTGCCTCACAGGTTCGCTGTAAAAATAAGACTACAACTTGCCCAAGGTCACCCAAACTGCTTCACATCTGAGTGGGGATTTGAACCCTGGTCTCTCAGGTCTTAGTCCGGCATTCTAACCACAACACCACAGTGCACCCACTGCTGGAGAAGACCTAGGTCTGCCGTAGTTGACCTGCAAGCCTTCCAAACAAACACTTTTCTGACTCTCTGTGTCACAGGGTTTCCTTGCATAGCTATATGCATGTTCTCTTCATGACAATTGGGCAGAAACAGGAGCTTAAAATGTTCTGGTGTGTGTGCTAGGTCTTCACGCAGCTCGAATGTTTCCCTTCTTTGCTTCAGACCTCGAAGGAGACAACTGCGTGTTCGATGGGATTATTTACCGGAGTGGCGAGACGTTCCAGCCGAGCTGCAAATACCACTGTACTTGCCAAGATGGGCAGATCAGCTGCATACCCCTCTGCAGCCTCGACTTGCTGCTTCCTGGGCCTGACTGCCCCTTCCCAAGGAAAATCGAGGTCCCCAAGGAGTGCTGTGAGCAGTGGTCGTGCGACCCCAAAGCAGATGTGGACGTTGGAGGATTTGCAATGGCAGGTGAGCCATCTGGGAGTTCGAAAGCTAGTTCTTCTGGGTTCTTTTGCAATGGCCTAACTTAACAGAAGGGATGCGGGTGATGCTGTGGTCTAAACCACTGAGGCTCTTGGGCTTGCCGATCAGAAGGTCGGTGGTTCAAATCCCCACGACGGGGTGAGCTCCCGTTGCTCAGTCCCAGCTCCTGTCAACCTAGCAGTTTGAAAGCACGCCCAAAAGTGCAAGTAGATAAATAGGTACCACTCTGGCGGGAAGGTAAACGGCGTTTCTGTGTGCTCATCTGGTTTTGGTGTTCCGTTGTGCCAGAAGTGGCTTAGTCATGCTGGCCACATGACCCGGAAAAACTGTCTGTGGACAAACGCCGGCTCCCTCAGCCTGTAAAGCGAGATGAGTGCTGCAACCCCAGAGTTGTCTGCGACTGGACTTAACTGTCAGGAGTCCTTTACCTTTTTAACTTAGAAGAGTTTGGATTTGATATCCCACCTTTCACTCCCTTTTAAGGAGTCTCAAAGCGGCTAACATTCTCCTTTCCCTTCCTCCCCAACAACAAACACTCTGTGAGGTGAGTGGGGCTGAGAGACTTCAAAGAAGTTTGACTGGCCCAAGGTCAGCAGCTGCAAGTGGAGGAGCGGAGACGCGAACCCAGTTCCCCAGATTACGAGACTACCGCTCTTAACCACTACACCACACTGGCTCTCTGGTTCAACTTAACAGAAGGTGTTTTCTTTGAAATGTTTCTTTCCTAGTTTTCCAAAATCAACTCAAAGGACAGCCGATGAACCAGGATGTCACATCAGTCTTAAATATAGTAACCCCCAATTCCAAACCTACCCATGAAGTAGAAAACCAATTAAAAGATGAAAACCACAATACTGCAATAACAATGACAATGGTAATAATAAATTTATTGTACCCCGCCCATCTGACTGGGTTGCTCCAGCCACCATCGGGAGAAAGGGTATCAGAACAAACCAGAAAAATAATCTGTTAGAGGCAGTTTTGAAACAGCTGCATCTTTGCCATCCGCCTAAAACAGTACATTGTTGGGGCCTGGGGCCTGGCAAGGCATCCCACATCTATTGGGCCACTCTTACGCTTGCTATTACAGTGCTCCCCACCTGAGAGAAATTCCAGCCTTATCCCCTCCTGGTGTTCTGCTTAATAATAATTTTATAATAATAATTTTATTATTTATACCCTGCCCAGCTGGCTGGGTTTCCCCAGCCACTCTGGGTGTCTTACAGAATATATAAAAAAATAATAAAGCATCAGACATTAAAAGCTTCCCGATACAGGGCTGCCTTCGGATGTCGTCTAAAAGTCAGATAGTTGTTTATTTCCTTGACATCTGATGGGAGGGTGTTGCACAGGGCGGGTGCCACTACCAAGAAGGCCCTCTGCCTGGTTCCCTGTAACTTCACTTCTTGCAGTGAGGGAACCAGCAGATGACCTTTGGAGGAGGACCTCAGTGTCCAGGCTGAATGATGGGGGTGGAGATGCTCCTTCAGGCATACAGGGCCACGGCTTTTTAGGGCTTTCAAGGTCAGCACCAACACTTTGAATTGTGCTCATAAACGCACTGGGAGCCAGTGAAGATCGTTTAGGACCGGTGTTATACGGTGTTACATGGAGGAGTCAATTTAGGTGAGCATTCAGTTTTCCCCATCTGTAATTCAAAGTGGCACTGTCAATTCTACCACTTCACTCTGCTGCTTATGCAGATAACATCCTCTGTTCTCTTACCCCATGGAGTAAGGTACCTTATAACTTAGTAAACATCCTTCTGTGTTTTCAGAAGTCGGTCTGGGAGGCTATGGTGTTTTTGGACACTGTGCTACATACAGGAGAATGAGGGAACTTACTTTTATATTAGTTTCAGTGGAGCGAAAAAGCTTTACACAAAACTTTCTCAGACTCCGTAAGAAGGCCATAAGTCCAAAATGTGCCTTTTTAAAAGCCTTATGGCATCATAGCCTTCTCAAGGTCACTTCTCACGGTTGTCGCATCCAGTTGGCTTCCTATCTCTTGATTCTCCTGCCCATAAAACCTTAGTAATGTTTACATTTTTTACAGCTTAAAGAGCATTCCATGATGTGAATGGGACAGTGTAATAAACCCTCTGGAAGTCCTTTCTCATCATTGGGCAAGAGTTTGCCTATATAAGCGTGCATGGGTTTTAAAAATTGCCAAGTAATAATTTTATTTAGTGGAATTACTTTATGGCTCTAGACATAAAGAAATCAAGTTCTATTACATTTGGACAAGCCATAAACAAGCATAGCTGAAATCCTATGATGGAAGTTTACTAAGCAGATATGGCTGGCTAAGCTGAAAAGTGAGCGTCATTCATAGTTGCCCTGACAAAAACAGATGCAGAAGGCGGAGATAACTGTTTATTTTATTCCTACCTTTTCCTCCAAGGAGCTGAAATGCATGGGCCTTTTCTCCCCACCTCTGACACACACTCTCCCCTTGCACCAACCCATAGCTGTCAACTTTTCCCTTTTCTTCCGAGGAATCCTATTCGGAATAAGAGAATTTCCCTTTAAAAAGGGAAACGTCGACAGCTGTGCACCAACCTTGTGATGCAGGTTAAGCTGAGAGGTGTACCTACACTCCTCCATGGTGGACCTACATTTGGGGGGCCTTGAAGCCTGAGTTGTTATGGGGTCCACCTTCACAACCAGCAATGATCTGGGTTAACCAGTGTTATCACCTTCAATGAGGTTGTTTCACAACAGATCGTCTGCCACAATTTTTCCGGGAGTTTATGTTTTCGGTGTCCACACAAGTACTTCCCTAAACTCCTTGTTATTCTTCTTGATCTCTGTTTAAAAGGCAAGGGAATGACATTAGTCAACCTGCTGCAACACTTTACACAATCTGTGCTACTGACTCAAACTCCGGGATTGTTGAAATATACACAACAAGAAGTTAATCAGTTTAAGTCACGTGACTCAAATTGGGTCTACTAGACCCATTTTTTTTTAAAAAAAGCAACATGGACCAGAGTTGCATCTCGGGCCGCTCCAGATTAGGGGCCTTGAAACATAAACTTCATTAGTTTCATAGTAAATCACGTGGGGCCCATTGTGTAAATAATGTATATAAAGGCGACATTTCGGGGGAAATTCCATTCCTCACTACTATGAGCTGAATAAAGAGCATGAAATCCACACTCGACTCCGGGTATATTTCAACACTATTAATGTAAATAATTAATAATATTCAATTTATTTCCTGCCCTTCACCATGGAGGAGGAAGCCAATTCCTTGAAGCCCGACAGTAACCCAGGTTTGTTTGTTTTTTATTTTTTTGTTTTTTAAATAATATTTATTAAATTTTAACAAAAAAAGTGTTACAAAACAGTAAAGAAAAACACAGGAAAATACAAAATCCAAAATTAAACATAAAAAAAGAAAAACTTATTAACTTATTTTCATGACTTCCTCACACTTCCCTTTTTTGTATTCCATTTAAAAATTTGTACAGCAAATCCATACCCTCTTAATTTACCCTTAATTGTTTAACCTCACATATTATAACTTCAAATTTTCATTTAATATCAATCCATTCTTGCATATTCTTGTTTTGCCTTATTACTAGAACCACTTCGTTTCATTCCAACGTCATTGACATTCAATAATTTTACAGTGTTTCTGTAAATAGATTTTGAATTTCTTCCAATCTTCTTCCACCAACTCTTCTCCCTGGTCTCGGATTCTGCCAGTTATTTCCACCAATTCCATGTAGTCCATTACTTGCATCTGCCATTCTTCCAAGGTGGGTAGGTCTTGTGTCTTCCAATGCTTTGCAATGAGTATTCTTGCTGCTGCTGTAGCATACATAAAAAAAGTTCTATCCTTCTTTGGCACCAAGTTTGGTTTTTTTTGTTTTTTTAACCACCACCTGCCCTTTAGCGTACAGACAAGAAGCCACCCTTGGGATCGACGCATCTGATTCAAGTTCCAACTGCATTGAGCAGACGACAGAGTGGAGTGCGTGCTCCACGAGCTGCGGAATGGGCTTCTCCACTCGGGTCACCAACAAGAACGCAGCGTGCGAGATGGTGAAACAGACCAGGCTCTGTGAGGTGCGGCCTTGCGAAAGTGCTCGCCTGCCAGATAAGGTATGGATCAGACTCTCGCTGCGTACAGACAGCCCGCTGCATGGTCCTTTTGCACTAGCTACTTCTCCCAGAAGCCAAGCACCGTAAAACACTGGCTTTGGAGGGGAGAAAGGTGGACATGCTTTCTTGAACACCCTTAGTGATATTGTTGTTGTTGTTGTTGTTGTTTTATTTATTAAATTTATATGCCGCCCGAGATTCAAGCTTCATTTCTGCTTCAAGCTGCACCGTTGTATTCTTACTAATTTCAGTCTAGAAATCGGGAGCACAACACTCCCATCTGCTGCCTTTCTCAAAAATGAGGTCTCTCCTCCCAAGGTGTTGCTAGTGGCAGATCTGTTCAAAATCGATTTTGCTTGCCTCTTCTCCCCTCACAGCTAATCAAGCAGGGGCATTTAGTGAAATAAGTGCATTTTTTTTTTTTTTTTGCTTCTAATGCTCATTGCATGCCTAGAGCAATAATAATAATAATAATAATAATAATAATAATAATAATAATAATAATTTTATTATTTATACCCTGCCCATCTGGCTGGATTTCCCCAGCCACTCTGGTCGGCTCCCAACAGAATACTTAAAACACAATAAAACATCAAACATTAAAAACTTCCCTAAACAGGACTGCCTTCAGATGTCTTCTAAAAGTCAGATACAGTGGTACCTCGGGTTACATACGCTTCAGGTTACAGACACTGCTAACCCAGAAATATTGCTTCAGGTTAAGAACTTTGCTTCAGGATGAGAACAGAAATTGTGCTCCGGCAGCACGGCAGCAGCAGGAGGCCCCATTAGCTAAAGTGGTGCTTCAGGTTAAGAACAGTTTCAGGTTAAGTATGGACCTCCGGAAGAAATTAAGTACTTAACCTGAGGTACCACTGTAGTTGTTTATTTCCTTGACATCTGATGGGAGGGCGTTCCACAGGGTGGGTGCCACTACCAAGAAGGCCATCTGCCTGGTTCCCTGTAACCTTGCAGTGAGGGAACTGCCAGAAGGCCCTCGGAGGTGGACGATGGAGGTAGAGACGCTGCTTCACTCCCTCAAAAGCTTCTTTCAGACATGGCGGTGCTAGGTCACTATTAACTTTTGCATGTCTGTTGTGTAATCTCTTCTTCTCCCTATTAGAAGGGGAAGAGGTGCGTCCGCACCAAGAAGTCTCCGACACCTGTCCACTTGAAGTACGACAACTGCACCAGCATCCACCTGTATAAACCCCGTTATTGTGGCATCTGCAGTGACGGACGCTGTTGCACCCCCCGGGCCACGAAAACCATCCACGTGGATTTCCGCTGCCCTGAAGGCAACATCATCAGGCACCCTGTGATGTCCGTCACGAACTGTGTTTGCCATGGCAACTGTCCTCAGGATAACAACACTTTCTATAGAAAGCTCCGCCGAGCTGGCTGATTGAAAACACAAAACTTATGACTATTTCCAAAAGGGGGTGAATATTTAATATGTAAAAAGTTCCTTAAAAGCGAAGCGTGGAAATCGACAGCGAACAATATTACCCTGCTGGGTGTCTCTTTTTACTTTTTGGGAAAGAAAAAGTACTTTAAAGATGCAATGTGATTTCCATCTGGTTCTGTAAATGACCCAGTTCAGTTCCTGTGGAGTTCCTTGAATTCTTTCTTCAAGCATTGCCACCCCGTTGTAATATTAGTCTCGGGGGAGAAATGTAACAGCTCAACATGGGTTTCTTTTATTAGTATAAGGGTTTCTTAGAAGCTCTGCAAGCACTAAAACTTCTTGTTCCTCAGCTTCATGTATTTGCTTGCCTGTGGTCATGTTTCCACGTTCTTCTTGCTGAACAAACTGTTTGCAAAATTCATGGGCCAAGATGCTTGGATGAGCACTGGCCTTATTGTCGCCCCGGTATCTGCAGCCAGGAGTTGAGCACAGCGTGTTTCTTGCAGAGTGATGGGCCAAGGATCTTAATGCTGATACAAAACACAAGTTGGGCACTTGAGTCCTTCGGCAGCCAGTTTTTAAAGAGGAACGTATTTTTTTTGCAGCAGGCGAAAACATGCTCTCCCATTATTATTTCCTCTTCCTTGCAAAGCACTTGTCCCTTGAAGCAGCTCATCCATTTTCTGCTCCAGCTGTAGCCGATGCACACACAAACTTTCTCTCTCCCTCTTCCCAGCAGTGGCGGAGGAACCGTCTTTGGCACCCGGGGTGAGGCAGCCCACGTGCGCATGTGCGGCATCCTGTACAGAGTGCGCATGGCGGCTGTATGGGCTGTCACTTGCACAGTGTCTATACGGGCTGCTGCTTGCACGGCCACCGTACGGAGTGTGCATGTGCAGCAGCCCATACGTACTGTGCATCTGTGGCATCCCATACGTACTGCGCATGTGTGGCGATTGTACGGGATGCCACACATGTGCACTCCGTACAGGCTGCCTCTTGCATGGCATCTGTACAGGCTGTCGCACAAGTGGCATCCCGTACGGACTGCACATGTGCGGCAGCTTGTATGGAGTACGCATGCGCAGCAGCCTGTATGGACAGTGAGCGAGCGGCGCCTATATGGACTGCACGTGCCATCAGCCGCTCTACAGCTGGGGGGAGGCAGGGGCCATCTTGTCACCCCCTGAGTGGCACCCAGGGTGGCCCGCCCCCTCCGCCCCCCACTTTGTACGTCCCTGCCTCCCAGTCTGCTACCACCTCACCTTTTTCTGCTGGTGTATGACGTTGCCAAGGGGGCACCCCTGCCCTGAAGCAGCTGGTGATATGGCCAGGAGTGGGAGTCAGTAGTGGGAGATTCTGTACCATGGATGTCAGGGCCGGCCCACACATGAGGTCAGGTGAGGCGACTGCTTCAGGCAGCAGGGTTCGCAGAGGAAATCCCATTGCCAATCTCTGCCCCCTCCCCTCATTCCTGATGTAGATCTTCACTCACCTCTTCTTCCCTAGTGAAGAGCAGGGTGCCATTTTGGGGGGGGGGGTTGCCTCCAGTGCCAAAATGTCATAGGCAGGCCCTGACTGCTGTTATGCCACTTCACGGTTAGGCTAGCACTGGGTACTTGTATTCAAAGGAAGATTAGTGTCTCTTTTTCTTTCTTCTGTTGGCCTCGGCATATGAACTGGTTCCTGCGGGGGTTTCAGAGTGTCCTGACAAAAGAAAAAGCTTCTAATACTTAAAAAGCAGGTTGCAACAGGACAGAAGTTGTAACTGAAATGTGTGCTGCGCTAGTTAGCTTGCTGAAATCGACTTGTGTGGAGGTAAAGGGGATGTTAGGAGCTAATTCACATGAGCATTCAAAGGTTGCTCTACTTATGAAGCACATACATTGTGGAGCCCCAGTACAGAATATTTCAATGGGCCTCTGGGTGGCAAATGCCCCATTTTTGTACAGTTCTCCACTTTAAGTTTAGACTGGACTGTTTGCGTCCTGCTCTGAAGGATGTGGACTGACCCACTTGCTAGGTGGGAAAGCAAACCTTATAAATCATCTGGTCCACCTTTCATAAAAAAGGTAGTTCCACGTTTTATAGAAACAGCAATGCAAACAGAAGTGTACGCCATACAATCTAAGTCTTCTGTAAATGTTCAAACAATACTGAAGCTATAAACTTATGAATAGAAGAGTGCTGTGAAGCATCCATAATTCTGCCTGCTGTTATTCAGCTCGAAAGATGCTCAGTGGTTGAAGTGCAGTCTTTTATATCGGGGTGTAGAAGCTGGGCTGGCTTTGCGCTCCCTGCTAAACCATCACAGACCCCATTACTTGCTTGGGCTCAAGTGAGGAGGGGCAAATTTTTAAAGGGGGGGGAATGTTTTAACACAGCTGATGGAACTGAAGTCTCTGGTGAGCTGTTTTGCAACGAGATTAGGAGAAGGAGTGTGTTTTTAAATATATATATTAATGTCATTTTCAATAAATAGAACAATAAATTTACAGCGCCAGTGTCATTCTATACAACAGCGGAAGAAAGGAAAGAAAAAGGGGGGGCCCTCCATTGTGGCTGGGATGTCAGGGGATGGTAGAACCTCACAGCAGTTGAGTCACTTTTGTTAACAAATTGAATAAAAGGATACCAAATCACCTTAACGTTTGATTCCACCACACACACCCCATGCCTTTCTCCTCTCCTGGGTCAACTTTCCCCCCAAAGCTAGCTGCCAAAGATTGCTGTATTTTGTTTATCTGCAAGTCTGTGAAAAAGAGGCTGCACGAGGATCCCAAATTACAGGTAGAAAGTGGGATTACACACATACCCTGAGGATGTCAGATTTAGGGCCATCCCTGGTGTGTGTTTCAAATATACGCAGGTGGCGCTGTGGTCTAAACTGCTGAGTCTTTTGGGCTTGCCAATTGGAAGGTCGGCGGTTCGAATCTGCACAACAGAGTGACCTCCTGTTGCTCTGTCCCAGCTCCTGCCAACCTAGCAGTTTGAAAGCACGCCAGTGTGAGTAGATAAATAGGTACCACTGCAGCAGGAAGGTAAACAGTATTTCCATGCACTCTGGTTTCTGTCACGGTGTTCTGTTGCACCAGAAGTGGTTTAGCCATGCGGGCTACATGACCCAGAAAGCTGTCTGTGGGCAAACGCCGGCTCCCTTGTCCTGAAAGCGAGATGAGTGCCGCAATTCCATAGTCGCCTTTGACTGGCCTTAACTGTCCAGGGCTCCTTTACCTTTACACTCATACCCTCCAACAAGTCACAGTGGAAAACCAGGACACACATCTTCTGGGATGCACTCCTGCATGAGTCATGTGACCCGTGAAAGATTGTACCCTGAATGTCTTTTGGGGCCGCAGAACTCAAAAAACAAGATGTCCCGATTTATTTGGGACCGTTGTGGGGTATGCACCCTGGATACTCAAAATGCAAGCTGTTTTTGAGTCATCGAGTGAAGCTGGCTTTGAAAAACCTGATGCAAAACACAGCTCATGCACCCTGCTGAAACATGGTAGTTCTGCTTAACTGAGAGCAGTTCTTCCTCTTCCCTTGCAGCAATGTACAACTCATGCCCAACCCTCAAGAGAGGCTTTTAGGGGGGTAACTTTGGCCTGCACAGGTGAGGAGGAGGAGGGGGAACAATTCTTGGCACAAAATTTCTTCCATTTGCAAATCACTAGACATCGCTCATTTCTAAATTTGCAGCTATATATACGTTAAGAAAACTTGATGGAAATCTGTCTTCCCTTTTCTGGTGATGCAAAGGTGACTTATTTAAAGTCTGGTGACTGGTCTAAAACAAGCATAGGCAAACTTGGCTCCAGATGTTTTGGGACTACAGCTCCCATCATCCCTGACCACTGGTCCTGTTAGCTAGGGATGATGGGAGTTTTAGTTCCAAAACATCTGGAGCCAAGTTTGCCTATGCTTGTTTTAGACCAGTCACCAGACTTTAAATTTGCCTATGCCTGGTCTAAAAGGTTTTCAACCAAATCAACAATTGCCCAGAGAAGCGAGGAAATTTGGTAGCATCCTTACCCTGAACTGGATCGCTGGTCCCAAGAGGGCGAATACAGGGAACTTTATAAATACTACACTGTATAGTGTTAACAATTTACAGTTAACGGCTGCTTTCACTAATGTTTTCCTTTGTGCTGCCACTAGATGGTGCAAAATGAAAAAAGAAGAAGCCACTGGTAATGTTTTTATACAAAAAGCTTGTAAACAGGACATTTTAATTCACGTATTTTCAGAAATACTGGCCACTACAGTGCAGTTTTAGCCCTATTGATTTCAATGGGACTTACTCCCAGGAACTTCAATTTGTGTTATTGGGTTTGGAATGTTATTTGTTTTATATTGTAGCGTTATTGCCATCTGCCTTGAGTTTCTTTGGGAAATATGGCAAGGCAGGGTTTGTTTGTTTTTTAAATGACCAAATAAATACCATATTTACTCGGGTCTAATGTGACATCGAATCTAATGTACACCTCAATTTTCAGAACCTTGAAGCCAAAAAAGTATTTGAGGAGATTATATAGGATTGTGCTGTTAATACAGTGGTGCCCCGCAAGACGAATGCCTCGCAAGACGAAAAACCCGCTAGACGAAAGAGTTTTCCGTTTTTCAAGGGGCTTCGCAAGACGAATTTCCCTATGGGCTTGCTTCGCAAGACGAAAACGTCTTGCGAGTCTTGCGATTTTTTTCGCTTCCCCCCCTTTTTCTAAGCCGCTAAGCCGCTAATAGCCGCTTTGCCGCTTTGCCGCTTTGCCGCTAATAGCCGCTAAGCTGCTAATAGCGCTAATCCGCTAAGCCGCTAATAGGGTTGCTTCGCAAGACGAAAAAACCGCAAGACGAAGAGACTCGCGGAATGGATTCTTTTCATCTTGCGAGGCACCACTGTAGTCTTAAATATATTTCTACTTCCAATGATTCCAGTTATCCAGCAATTTGTTGGGTTATATAACACACATATGTACACACATACCAAATCCCAGCACAAGAAAGTTAACTGAGGGCCGCTTTTTTGTATACAATCACAGTATGGCTACATTGTATACAATCACAGTATGGCTACATTGTAGATGTGACTACAAACATCTTATTTAAGCAGTTAGATCTGAGGACCATTGCAGTTTCTGAGAAATTTTGGACAATAACCCTTTCTCTTCCCCACCTTAATATGTTTATGTGTTCAGTAAATACAAGTGCAAAACAAAGCATTGCAACATCCCACTTAAATATTTTTTATCCCACTATTCCTCCCAAAAAAGCACGATCAAAGTGGTTTGCAATAACGTCAGTCATAATACTAATCACAATGACCACTCCCCGCTTAAAACGGGGGGCGCCCTTTGTGTGGACGCGCGCAGCCCTAGATCTGGAGCGGCCCCATCCAGCATAGGCTTGGCTTTGCCTTCCCTCAGGTGGGATACCTGGAGGTCTCCGCCTACCTCAGTCAGTTGTCCAATCCCACCTAGGGGAAGCGTTGCCAAGGAGACCAGGCCAGGTAGGGGAGGGATTACCTGCCCACACAATAGAGGGAGGATCTTACCTGGGAATCCTCACTTGGCTCCAGAGCTTCTCCCACCCTACCCACCCTCAGTTAATGTCATCTTTTGCAGGTTAACTGTTCTTCACAGGTATGCGGGCGCTGCTACGTTAAGGTCGCTGTTAAAGGGCCGGAAAGGAATTTCCCTGCATTGGCAGGTTTCGCCTTTCCCGTAGCAAAACGTCACAACTTTGGCGGTATCAGGCCTTGGGCGGAATCCTTTAGTCCATCTTCCTCTTTGCGGCGGTGATACCAGGGTTCCCCGTTAAAGGGGTTTCTGAAGGGAGGCTTTGACCGTACGCCGAAAGGTCGTCATTGCTCTCCCCTGCAGCGGCGGTGTAACGGGGGCGGCTATCTCTGCTTGAACATATGTTCTCCAGAGCCGGCCCATCTCCCCCCCCCACACACACACTGGATAACCCTGAAGCTCCCTAGGTCCCTGGCTGGGGACTGGGGAGGGAGAACGCCCAATGCCTGAGCCAAGGTCTACCCACATTTGAAATTTAATAAAGTTGTGGCCAATTTAATCCCATAGCACGTTGTTTTGAGTCGTTATTCCACATGACGGGGGGGGACCACTCAGGATCTGGGGACTCTGCCTGTCCACGCAATACAGTGGTACCTCGGGTTACATATGCTTCAGGTTACATACACTTCAGGTTACAGACTTCTCTAACCCAGAAATACTACCTCGGGTTAAGAACTTTGCTTCAGGATGAGAACAGAAATTGCGTGGCAGCAGCAGCGGGAGGCACCATTAGCTAAAGTGGTGCTTCAGGTTAAGAACAGTTTCAGGTTAAGAACAGACCTCCGGAACGAATTAAGTACATAACCAGAGGTACCACTGTATCCTAAAACAGCAGCTTCCATAGGACTATTCAAGACAGCAAGCAGCAATAAAAACAAACACCAAATGTGAAACTAGAAGAGGGTCTGGGAACCTCTTATTCTCCCTCAGGGGCAGTATTCCTTGTAATTTTATTCTGTGAACTGCCCTGAGACCTGAGGGTATAGGGCGGTATTCAAATTTAATTATTCATCATCATCTTCATCAATGCAAAGTTATTGTGCATTTTCATTACGTCTTGATTTTATAGTCGTAAACTGCTTAGAAGACATTTTGGTATGCCAGTAGCATATCAATACAATAATAATAATAACAACATATAATGTTAAACCCAAGAGCCACAGGTTGTACCCCCACTTCTGAACTAGAGCAACAAACTCAATGATCTAGGATTCAGCCAAATGCAGGAAGCAAATCAGGTGGTCAATGAACTGCATCTAAAATGCACTCAAAGGGTTAAAGCTAGTAAAGGTAAATGTAAAGGGACCCCTGACCATTAGGTCCAGTCGTGACCAGCTCTGGGGTTGCGGCGCTCATCTCGCTTTATTGGCCGAGGGAGCCAGCGTACAGCTTCTGGGTCATGTGGCCAGCATGACTAAGCCGCTTCTGGTGAACCAGAGCAGCGCACGGAAACGCTGTTTACCTTCCCGCTGGAGTGGTACCTATTTATCTACTTGCACTTTGATGTGCTTTCAAACTGCTAGGTTGGCAGGAGCAGGGACCGAGCAACCGTCGCGGGGATTTGAACCACCGACCTTCTGATCGGTAAGTCCTAGGCTCTGTGGTTTAACTCACAATAACAATATTTTATTTATTTATACCCCACCCATCTGACTGGCTTTCCCCAGCCACTCTGGGTGGCTCCCAACATATGTAAAAACCTAATAAAACATTTTAAAACTTCCTTATACAGGGCTGCCTTCAGATGTATTCTAAAGGTTGTAAAGTTACTTATCTCCTCTGCTCACAACTCAGTATAACTCCATAACCTCCAACATTTCTCCATTGAAAATAGGGACATCCTAAGGAAAAGCAGGACCTTCTGGGATCAAATCAGAAACCGGGATGGCTTCTGTAAATCTGGGACTGTCCCTGGAAAATAAGAACACTCTGAGGATCTGTGTATCCCTTTTATTGATGTATTGAACATTGAAGGGAGCTTCAATTATTCATCTGAATAATTGGATTGTTGCTCCATTTTTTCCAAGGGGCTGCCAGTTCCAATCTGTAATGTACTGAGTTGAATAGGATCCAAAAGGCAGCAGTCTGATTGGTCCACAGGAGCCACCCAATCCAGCTCCAGGTGGAAGTGAATCCGCAACCTGTTTGGCCTACAGGTGAATCCTGGAATTAACCAATCACGTGGGGCCCAGCCCATTGTGTAAATAACATATATAAAGCAGACATTCTGGGGGAACTTCCATTTCTCCTCACCACTATGAGCTGAATAAAAAGCATGAAATCCACTCTCGACTCCCAAGTATATTTCGCAATCCCTGGTGTCTCCAGGTCAGGTTGCGAATGCTTGCTGTCTGAAACCTTGGAGAGACACTGTCAGTCAGTGTTGACACTAATAAACAAGATAGGCCAATGATCTGGCTCATTATAAGGCAGCTTTCTGTGCTTGAGAAGGACCTTGACTCAACGGTGGAGCATCCCTGGGCCTCTTTAGCTGACCATGAGAACTCAGCAAGCCCCAGTCATGCTAGAATGTCCCCTTGAACTCTTAATAATGCCTCTCAGTGGTTTGGATGGAGAACAGAAAGGGTTGTGTGCGTGTGTGTGTGTGTAGAAACTAGCCACCTGTGAATGGTTAAGACACAAACAAAGAAGCCCACTCACAGCCGAGCTGCCGAAACGTACAATTACTTTTCCAGACGGCAGATGCACAAAAGGCAAGTAATTTATGTGCACTCAGGCCTCAGACCTATTTCTGAAGATCAAAGGTTGTTTTCAGCGGTATATTTTCTGCTTCTGGAAAATCAATCGGCATTATTTTTAGTGCCGGGTTAGGAGCTGTGAGCAAACGGCCGAGCCCTTTGCCAAGAACATGGTGAGACAGACAGACTTTCAAAACTGGAAACTGCGGTTCCCGTCCAAAGGCAAAGTGCATCGCAGTCAACTGCTGGCACTTTTCTGAGGGGAGCTCTGTGCTTTTAATCCATGTCTGCAAGAATCAATGCTCACTTTAATAGGAGGTCTATAATCACAGGCCCGCTGGGACGTCTCCTTTAATAAGGATTAGTCCGACCACCGAATGTCCTCAGAAATTGAGAATATTTGCACTTCCCCTATAAAACGGAGTGAAAAGGGCCGCCTAATAATATAGTTGGGCTATCACATGGACACATCTCTTGCTGTCTGGGTCTTGTGCCCCTGCAAGGAGAGAGCCCAGAATACTCTTCAACATGGTTGTGTGACAAAAAACACAATGTAGGGGAAACCAGGAAGCTAGCTGTTGCTTCTGCATACATAAAGGTAAAGGGACCCCTGACTGTTAAGTCCAGTCGCGAACAACTCTGGGGTTGCGGCGCTCATCTCGCTTTACTGGCCAAGGGAGCCGGCGTACAGCTTCCGGGATATGCGGCCAGCATGACTAAGCCTCTTCTGGCGAACCAGAGCAGTGCACGGAAACGCCATTTACCTTACTGCCAGAGCAGTACCTATTTATCTACTTGCACTTTGATGTGCTTTTGAATTGCTAGGTTGGCAGGAGCTGGGACCGAACAACGGGAGCTCACCCCCATCGTGGGATTCGAACCGCCGACCTTCTGATCGGCAAGCCCTAGGCTCAGTGGTTTGGACCACAGTGCCACCCACGTCTACATACATAGCTCCATCCTTATTTCAGTCATTGTGATGTATCAGTATACAGTGGAACCTTGGTTCTCAAACTTAATCCGTTCCGGGAGTCCGTTCAACTCCCAAAACTGTTCAAAAACCAAGACACGGCTTCTGATTGGCTGTGGGAGCTTCCTGCACTCAAGCGGAAGCCGTGTCGGATGTTCGGATTCCAAAAAAAGTTTGAAAACCAGAACACTTCTGTGTTTGGGGCGTTCAGGAGCCAAAATGTACAAGTACCAAGGGATTTGAGAACCAAGGTATGACTGTATTGTGACGTTTAGCTTTTGCTTTTTTAAGACGCAAAGCAGTCTTGGTGGCTGCAAATAAAAGCACAGAGGGCGGAGAGGTGTGGTTTACTCATTTTTCTTTCTGCTGTTCCCCAAGCTGTTTTTCACCAACAGGGGTCATGTGTCTTTTCCTCATATGGAAAACCAGCTTGGGAAGGGCTTTTGAATAATCAAATGATGGGGATGGAAGGGTCAAGCACAACCTCCCACCAGTGCTCTTTGTGCTCTCATTCAGTGCTTCCCTCAGGACTATTTTCTTTAAATATGTTCTGGGAAATAATGCAAATGAGCATCACATGCAGTCTAGCTGTAAATAAGTGTGTTGCAAGTACACCCAAGAGTGCCTCTACTTTTATCTGTGAAATATTGGAAGTGTGTAATTACCTGGGTTTTTTTATTTATTTATTAATGCAGTAATTTTGCCTCTAGTGCTTTCTCTTCCAAAGAAAACTGACCTGGCTAGAGTTTCCGTGGGCAACCTTATTACTTTGGGACATGAAAACATTATTATTCATTCATTGAGTAGCACTACGAGATCCGGTCAGCGTAGGTGCCAATTAAAATCTCTGTTATCCCTTGTTAAAACTAACACAGCACGCTTTAATTCGAAATGGAACTGGCCAGTATGCTAGGGAACAGAGAACAGAAAGCCCTGCCTTGGTGTGGAGAATTAGGCTGAGTTTATACCGTAATTCAAAGCACATGACTTCCCGCAAATATGCCTGCGGACTGTAGTTTACCCCTCACAAAACTACAATTCTCAGCACCCTTAACAAACTACTCCAGGATTCATCATGGGAAGTCATGTGCTTTAAATGTATGGTGAATACACAGCCATAGATTATATAATGTTCTCCTGTATTTGGAAATGATGTAGAGTTCTTTTCTACTCTATTAAAAACACAACCCACTCATAAATGAGGGAGGGATGCCCACAAAATGTCCGACACCTATTCTCTTGTCAACACACAGACATCTGTCAGAATCCAGCATTCCCTCTAAATATCAAGTTTATATAGTGAAGTGCTTATCAATTTGGAAGCATGGCACATGAAACAAACCATGGTTTTCACATACTCCGAAAATGTTGGTTTGTAAATTATTATTATTATTATTATTATTATTATTATTATTATTATTATTATTTTAAGGGCCTGTATCCAGTTGCTTCCTGGGCTGACAAAATGTTGAGGGTGTCAAGTACAGAAGAGAAAATGGAAACAAGTTTAAAAGGAAAAGAGGGATGGACAGTATCCTGAAGGAATTAGGGTTAAGTGGATCTGCAACATGGAGGTTATAGAGAGCACAATAGTGAGCGTGGTTGCAAGGATAAAGGGGGACAGAGATCCTATTTCCAATTCTCTAGAAAACTCCCCTCATGACTAGCTGCCATTTTGAGCCTTGAAGCACACCACAGCAGGGTAGGGTTTCAGGAGCACTGGAAAGAAATATGGGTGCTATTTCCTCACTTCCTGCGCCCTCTCACCCAGGAGCCCTAAATAACACTATTAAGTTCCTTCCCCAGATGGCTGGAGGGCTGAACTGGATCATTCCTGGTAGGACAGTGGCAAGGAATCCTTTTCAACTTGAGGTCCACATTCCCCACCTTCTGAATGCCATGTACAGGTACCTGTGGGCAAGCATGGCCAGAGGGAAATGTAGGCAGGCTGGATTAGGGATACATGGCAATACAGTGGTACCTCTGGTTACGTACTTAATTCGTTCCGGAGGTCCATTCCTAACCTGAAACTGTTCTTAACCTGAAGCACCACTTTAGCTAATGGGGCCTCCTGCTGCCGCCGCGCCGCCGGAGCATGATTTCAGTTCTCATCCTGCGGCAAAGTTCTTAATCCGAGGTACTATTTCTGGGTTAGCGGAGTCTGTAACCTGAAGCGTATGTAACCTGAAGCATATGTAACCCAAGGTACCACTGTATATCGGGTCACGTCAAGTTCCAGCAAACCCAGGATTCGCTCTGCATGAAGGAATTAGGGTGCCCTTCTATATTAGGGATGAGTGAATTTGTCTGTCTCGGTTTCTCCACTCTGAAATCCAGTTCTCCGCATCGGTTCACAAACTTTTTTTTTTTTTTAAACCAAATCTCTGTGAAAATCCATCAGCATTTTAGTACTAATTTCTCTCAACATGCACAGTTTGACAAAGGAAAGTTTGCATAATATAATGCATTTTTGTAGGTTCTTTTTACTAACACATGCACTTTTATGCTCACTTTACCCTAATATATGCAATTTTGTAGATATTCCTTGGGCTGGATAACTTGCACCTCAGAATTCAGAGAGGTGCAAATTTCAAAGATGGCTGCATTTTGGTTCACATAATGCTTTGGGAAGTGTGAATTAGGTAGAGATTTGCCTATGAACGTGAATTGAATCAAATTTATCCCATCCCATCCCTGGGCAGGGCTTCTTGAGAGTGACAGCAGCATTTCAAAGCCTTTAGGGCAGGCTTCCTCAACCTTGGCCTTCCAGATGTTTTGAGACTACAATTCCCATCATCCCTGACCACTGGTCCTGCTAGCTAGGGATCATGGGAGTTGTAGGCCAAAAACATCTGGAGGGCTGAGGTTGAGGAAGCCTGGGTTAGGGCATTATAGCTCCACCCTCTGACCTCACCATGTTACCTGAATTAATTTAATTTTTCCACGGATGTTCAGTCTGCTGCATTTAAAACTGGAGGGTCATATTTAAGTCCATGCAGTAAGTTTACGTCCTGTTGGAGCCACAGAGTAGCAGGTTGGAAACCCAACCTAAGGGGAAAGACTCTGACATCCAGAATTTCAAAACACTGTGCGAGAAAGGAACACAAAGTAAAAAAACCTGAATGTGTGGTTTTATTATATTTAGGTTTCTATTCTCTATGGAGCTTAAATATGTCTATCACATAGTTAACAGTAATTGTCATTTTACATGTTTGATACACAGTACAGGACTAAACAAAAAACCAAAAAAAAAAAAAAAACCAAACAGAAGGTAAGGGAGTGCTGGAAAAATTAAAAAGGTTTCCTCCAAGTAATTAATCAACTCTGCAGCACCATTTGAAAAAGCTTTGACCAAGAGACTTGAGTGTCAGCAAGCACTCAAAAAATATCTCAGCTTGGGGGCAAGGGAGGGGGGAGGCAGACAGGGAGAGACCAAGACATACACCCTACGTTAAAAATAAAATAAAATCAAAAACAACTGACACAAGACTTTAATATATTTTAAGATTTGATGCAAGATTAACAAACAAACAAAAAATACGACTAATAATTTTAATGTCCTGTTTCAAATTAATAAATATAATATAAAAATATACACCACTTCATGAGAGGATGGATGGGCTGAGTTTAAAGAGGAAGGTTAAATATCGCTTTCAAATGTATGCAGATATGTCTTTAAAGAGAGGATTTCTGTGTAGCTTCGGCTGGTCTTCCGGAAGAAATCCAAGCTTGTGAGCTGCTCAATGTCACGTACTCTGGCGGTGTGCATTTTCAAGAGCTCTTCAACCCACCGGGATTCGTCCTCAGAGGAGTTCTGGAATTGAAAGGCAATGTGACTATTTTATTTTGTTCTGCGTATATCGCAATGTTCTTTTGTTGCTATGGCCGATGGCTGACGCAAATAAAGTTTCATTCGTTCATTCAGACATGCACTCTCCCTTCTTAAAGTGAGTGTCCCACTCTCCGTAATTTATTTTACTTAAACTATGGCCTTTATAAAGAGAGGGTTTGTGATTTGTTAAGAAGAACCTGCAGGGGAAGTTGGCGTCTCATAGAATCGTAGAGCTGTAGCAGGGGTCAGCAAACTTGGGGGCCGGTCCACTGTCCCTCAGATCTTGTGGGGGGCCGGACTATATTTTTTGGGGGGGAAATGATCGAATTCCTATGCCCCACAAATAACCCAGAGATGCATTTTAAATAAAAGGACACATTCTACTCATGTAAAAACACCAGGCAGGCCCCACAAATAACCCAGAGATGCATTTTAAATAAAAGGACACATTCTACTCATGTAAAAGCACGCTGATTCCTGGACCGTCTGTGGACCAGATTTAGAAGACAATTGGGCCGCATCCGGCCCACGGGCCTTAGGTTGCCTTCCCATGAGCTGTAGAGTTGGAAGGGATCACGAGGGTGATCTAGTCCAAGCCCCTGCAAATGCAGGAATTTGCAGAGGGCCTTCTCGATAGTGGCACCTGCCCTGTGGAACGCCCTCCCACCAGATGTCAAAGAGAACAACAACTACCAGACTTTTAGAAGACATCTGAAGGCATTAAAAGGGAAGTTTTTAATGTTTGATGCATTTCTGTATTTTAATGTTTTGTTGGAAGCTGCCCAGAGTGGCTGGGGAAGCCCTGCCAGATGGGCGGGGTATAAATAATAAATTATTATTATTATTATTATTATTATTATTATTCAACGTGGAGCTAAAACATACAACCCCGAGATTGTCTCATGCTATCCCAGCACCAGGTTGGTTTTGGATACTTCGGTTCCCATTCGCTATTCTACATTTGTTCCAGATTTTTGGTATTTCATGGCAATATTTAATATAAAATGCTGACTACTAAAAAAATGTAAGGATCCCTGTCTAAAGCTGCCTTCTAAACCAAAATGTCATATTTCACACAACACGTAGCGTCATGCAGCCTGGTTCTACATGGCTGTGAAGTGATTCCAACCACACTGCTGTCACCAGCTTTACCTCTAGGCCCTACAGAAGGTGATTGGCTCCCCACATGGATGCAACTGCCATATTAGAAGGTTGTACGCAGCCACCAGACGGTGCTGTGTCATTTGAAACTATCTTGAAAATCCAGAGCAGTTACCGTATTTTTCGCCCTATAGGGCGCACCGGCCCATAGGGCGCACTTATTTTTTGGGGGGGGCGGGGGAATAAAGAAAAAAAAATATGCGGACATTTGCACGAAGCTCAGGGCGCACTCCGGAGTGCGCCCCCTTCTTCAGGCTGCAGGTTGCTGCCCGCAAGACTTGGAAGCCCGGCGGGAACTCCCGCCGGGCTCCCAAGGCTTGCGGACATTTGCGCGAAGCATAGGGCTCCCAAGGCTTGCAGATAACTTCCTGAAGCGTGGAGAGCGAGAGCCTCTCGCTCTCCAGGCTTCAGCGAAAGCCTGCATTCGCCCCATAGGACGCACACACATTTCCCCTTCATTTTTGGAGGGGAAAAAGTGCGTCCTATAGGGCGAAAAATACGGTGCATATTGTTATATACTAAGCTTGGATCCTAGAACAATAGGCAAGTAGGATCCCAGAATGCAACAACTGATTGGCCTACAGGAAAAGACCAATCAGGCTCCAGGAGGGAAGCAAAATCAGCCAATCAGATGGGACTCATTGTGTAACTAATGTATATAAAAGCCTGAGGTTTGGGGAGCAATTCAATCACTGTTTTACAAGCTGCAATAAAGAGCATGAAATCACTACAGGACTCCGAGTATATTTCACATATTTAAGACATTGTTTTGTGAGTCAAATATTTTCCCCCGCCCGCCATTCCAGGACATCAGAATGTTAACTCTGATGCAAACTGAAAATAAAATATTTCCCCCAGAAAACCTGCATCGCTGCTCCAACTACTGAGATTTTAAAAGAGAGGTCTGGCAGGAAGAAAAGGGTTGCTTTGCGCTCTTTCCCTGCTTGCTGTTTTCTAGTCGCCTCCGTAAAAGCACACACAAGCAAACATATTTGGGGGGGACACACAGTTCTGCATTTGTGGAAGGGGGTTGTTTTAAACAATGAACCACCAGCAATTAGAACAGTTAAATACCTGCTCTTTTCTGACCCTCTGCTCAAAATGTACCTTGCATACATTATACTTGTACAAGTGCATATACACCTCTCTCTCACACACACAACGATTTGTTGTTAGAGAATCTATAAACTGCATTTGCCTCCATCCCTTTTTACCTCTCCTCTCCCCTTGAGAAATGACTTTACTTCTTCTCCTCTTTATTGATAGCACTCTAGACTCTAGAGATGATCGCTACTACTTGGAATGATTAATTGTGAAGAAGTAGCACCTCTCTAGCCAAGTATGGATGTGTTAAATGGTTCATCCAAGCCCTTAAGAGTGCTTAGAGGAGAAACGCACACACCAAACTGTTCCCATCGGAAAGAAGCTGAGTGCAAATCTCCACATGTTTAAATCAACAGAAGCAGATGGCAAATACAGCTGCCTACGCCTGTTTTCACAATGGAACTCTTCTGCTGTGTAAATAGGCTTAATAAGCAGCACTTGTGAGGAACACAGGTAAGCAAGCCCAGAGTACTTATAGTGTTAAGTAGTCTGTGATTGCTTACCTGTGTTCCTTGGGAGTCTTATATCTCAAAAGCAGCCTTTCCCAGTCTTGGTTCCCCAGATGTTGCTGGACTGCAACTTTCATCATTCTTGACCATTGGCCTGCTGGATGATAGAAGCTGCAGTCTAACAACATCTGGAAATGCAAATAAATATATATATGTGTGTGTTGCTCATCCCATCCGCTACAGCACCCAATGTGTTTTGACTATAGGCAATTTTGGCTTTATGTACCATCCCCAACATGTAACTCCCACGTAAATTCAGAGTTGCCTGTATATAAAAATTAATGAACTGCATACTTTTGCATAGTTCAGTGATTTAACACGCTTTACTGAGAAAGAGAAAGAGAAAAAGAAAAAGAAAAAGAAAGAGAGAATTCCAGCAAGTTTTTATAAGTCATTTTCTTGTTGTTTTCAACCTGGTTGGCCATGTTCATGAACATTCACAATTTATCACCCTGAATTATTCAAATTAGTGTTGGATAATTCTCTGATTATTAGGACTTTGGTCATACAAGATTGCTGCTGTTCTTGTGGCATCACTTCTTCCCATTATTAAACCCTGCTTCTGTTTCAGTATTTGGTCATTAAATTCATTTCAAACCATGTTCACTGCAGTCACATTTGTTTCATTGTTCTCAATAATTTTCCAAACTAACAAAAAATGTCAAAACAAATTAAAATCTGAAGTGGGAATAAACTTTATCTGGGATAAAGTTGTAATTCCGATTTATGAAATCAAAATAAAATATGAATACAGCTCTTTCCTATTTCTTTTCTCTTTCAGGATTAAACGAATACACACTGGTCACCAACATCTGCAAAACAAGGTGATGTGTCAGAAAATTTTGCTCCCTGTCTTCTGAAATTCACCCCATTTGCACCCCCCCTGCACCAAAATGCAAGGGAGCGAAATTCCCCACCTCCAAAGCATGGGCTGAAAGTTTCACTTTTTGGACTTTTAGCTCAGTTACAGAATTCCTGACCTGCATCAGGTAGAACAAACAGACAGAACATCACTGCAGCCGAACAAGACAGGAAGTTACTCCCTCTTTTCTTCCTGTTTCCTGGTTTCATAAGAAAAAAAGCAAAGGTATCTGTTTGAACTTACAAAGCAGCTCTCATCATTGTCCGGACGGTGTGGGAATATATATGACAGAACAGACAGTGGCCCATCACACTTGTCAGCTGGCTGAGTGAAATCTAAACAACTTGTTATAATACTGTAGTAATGGGTTGGGACTGGGATTGAACTTCCTTCCACATACCTAGAAGAAAGGAGAGGGGTTTTGGTTATTTTTTAAAATTACAAACACACCTAAAGGACATTTTGAAACAGATTTTGGGTAAATAACAGCCCCCAGTTCAGCTACCTATTAAAAAGGATTTATAGTATATCAAGTTTTTGCAACAAAAGTGGGGATACTAGGTTGTCCAGAATATGTTGCTGGACTTCAACAGCTGTCATGGCCAGCAGGAATGCTGAGGGTTTGGAAGTTCAAGAACACTTGGAAGGTTCCTTCTAGAATGATGGCAAAATCCTCTTCAAACACATAAGGAAACAGGTGTGTTAAAATATCCTAAGCCAAAAGCCCCACCACAAATAAAACTGCATTTATTGCTATCACGTTTTGATATTTCATCCTTTTCAAGAGGGAAAACATCTTATCTGAAAGGCATAGAAAGCGCTTTAAAATATCTTTCAGAGCTGTAGAAAACTCAGCAATACTGACTGGTATTTTGGCACGAGATACAAGTGTTTTGGACTAATGGTTTAGTTAAGGTTACCAAGTGAAGTAGAGATGCTGGTGAAACTCACTGGGTTTGGACCTGAGCAGAAGGCTCAGAAGCTTGTAAATGTTCAATTCAAAGCTGAGGAGAACATTGCAGAAATCCCCCAAATTCTTCTCCAGCTCGACAAGCGTTTTGCCCTGGGCACACACAGCCTGGATTACTACAGTGTGCTCCACGTGGAGCTTGTTCTGAAAAGCATTTGGAAGCCGGTGCAAAATATGGCTGCCAGACTGACTCCTGGAGCCTGCTTTGCCGATTGTATCAGAGAGCCCAAGTTTTGCAAGTGAGTGCACATGAAAGTGATCTCTCTGGGAACAATTCAAAGTTCTGATGCTGACCTGAAAAGTGCTACACAATTTGGTACCAGGATATCTGAAGCACAGGAAACAGTCTGTCTAGCTCAATACAGTGGTAGCTCTGGTTGCGAACGGAATCTGTTCCAGAGGCCCGTTTGCAACATGAAAAGAGCGCAACCCACAGCAGCGCGTCTGCGCATGCACAGGTTGCGATTCGCCACTTCTGTGCATGCCGTGACATCATTTTGTGCTTTGGTGCATGCGTGAGTGGTGAAACCCAGAAGTAACCCTTTCCGGTACTTCCGGGTCGCTGCGGGATGTAACCTGAAAGAACGTAACATGAAGCAAACGTAACATGAGGTATGACTGTATTGTCTACACTGACTGGCAGTAGCTCTCCAGGGTTCCAGACATTCCCAGCTCTATGTGGAGATGCCTGCAAGTGAGCCTTGGATTTCTGCGTTGAAAGCAGATGCTCTGCCACTCAGGCTACAGCTGTTTGCAGAGCATCATCTCCTCCCATATGAGCCTGTGTGCCTGTCTAATAAATCGAGCTATGCATCCCATCACTTCCAGAAGCACGATAGGTTGGGATGAGAGACAGGGTCTTTTAGATTGTGGCATGCAGCTTGTGAAACTTCTGCCCCAGAGAGGTTCAGTAGGTCACCTCTCAAACTTGGGGCAATTTGCCAATACCCTTTTATTTTTATGAGTTGGTTTTGGTTTTACACTGTGTCAAAGCACGTTGTCTTTAATGCTGAAATGCTACACTGTGCACTGCTCTAGGTGTTATTGTAGGGTATGAGTTTTTTAAAAACTTTGCACGCAGCTTGCATTATTTCCTGAGCCAATCTGATTCTGGGGGAAGTCACCCCCTGAACAAGTCAGTGGGAATCTACCAAAAGGAGCAAACTTCCAAGAAGTCTGGTCACCCCTTTCGGTGCAGCAGTGTTACAGGATGGCAGAGGTGCCTCTAAGAACCCGACAGGGGAATCGCAGCATCAGTGCCCTGTCTGGATAAGGTGGCGTGGGTGTAAGCCTGCGGCACCTATCAGGAGCCAGATCCTAGCCTGCATGCAAGATTAGCAAATAGGGATGCAGGCTTGGACATGGGCTGGGCCAGCGCTTGGACCCAACGGAGCAAGAAGGTTTCCCTTGGGTACATGTCTAATAGCACCACCTTGTCCTACACATCGATCATGAATGGCGAGTAGATCCTGCGATGAATTCTGGTCGATCACCACTCACCCTCCATTGGAGACATTGTCGGGGAAGCAGCCAGCGCCCATCTGCCCACTATCCCTGCCCCCTTGGGGGAAGCAGCCAGCGCCCGCCCACCCTGCAACCATCCCTGGGTGGTAGATCACTGCCAGTTCAAAGCCTACTTTAAGTTGGACATGCCTGTAATAGCACAATCCGGCACTGTGGTCTAAACCACAGAGCCTAGGGCTTGCTGATCGGAAGGTCAGCAGTTCGAATCCCCGCGATGGGGTGAGCTCCCGTTGCCCGGTCCCTGCTCCTGCCAAGCTAGCAGTTCGAAAGCACGTCAAAGTGCAAGTAGATAAATAGGTACCGCTCCGGCGGGAAGGTAAACGGCGTTTCCATGCACTGCTCTGCTTCGCCAAAAGCGGCTTAGTCATGCTGGCCACATGACCCGGAAACTGTCTGTGGACAAACGCCGGTTCCCTTGGCCTATAGAGCGAGATGAGTGAGCAACCTCAGAGTCGTCTGCAACTGGACCTAACGGTCAGGGGTACCTTTACTTTATGCCATGCATAGCTAAGTCCCAGTGTTCAGTTCAACTCCTAAGTTGCCTTTCAAAAGAGACTCCAACCTAGAGGAGAAGATTCTTACAGCTTTATCTTGTCCGGTGTGTCATGCAAACCATCGAAGTCGTAATCAAAGATCGGGCCACTTATAACATTGACTCCGTTCCGCTCAATGGCATATCTCTTCACCAAAACCCGTTGGAAGTAATTCCACACCTCTGAATTTAAGAGAGAGAGAGAGAGAGCAAATTATCCTTAAAAGCAGTAAGAGGAAATGTGGTTTATAAAAGTCACTTCTCATGTAGATTAAGAAAGAGAAACTTCTGTTGATTCTACAGTGGTACCTCTGGTTAAGAACTTAATTCGTTCTGGAGGTCTGTTCTTAATCTGAAACTGTTCTTAACCTGAGGTACCACTTTAGCTAATGGGGTCTCCTGCTGCCACCGCAGGATTTCTGTTCTCATCCTGAAGCAAAGTTCTTAACCTGAGGTACTATTTTTGGGTTAGCGGAGTCTGTAACCTAAAGTGTATGTAACCTGAAGCGTATGTAACCCGAGGTACCACTGTATATATATGGTAGAGGGGAAGTTATCACTGACCAGGTTCACCAGAGGCAGGGAGCATAGTTAGCCCCTTACGGTTCATTCAGCTACACCTTTTAGTCTCTTGCATATATTGAGTGATTGCAGCTCATTCCCATATGGAACACGCAAAGCACTGCTGTGAGCGCTGACACCGGACAGCCCTCACAATTGGGATTCCCATACTGGCACAATGCATACCTGCAGCACACAGAGTGCACAGCACACCCCTAAGGGTGGTTTGTAATACACCAGCAAAGTCTCCACACACACCCAAGTCCACCCCTATTATGGACATTTTGCTAGTAATTCGTTTTAACAAAAAAAGTGAGAATCGGAGCTTGTTTGACTAGACCACACAACACGGACCTTGGTCATTTTCTGGAATTGACAAAGTGGGGCTGTCAGGAAATTTATACTAATCTGCATCACTATAACCAGGAGGTTAAGGGATGTTTTTATTGATAGAAATTATATGTACGGCTGCATTATCATGCTACTAGGATTACATTAACTAACAATTCTAAAACCATAATTCTCAAGGACAATTCTTTTAAAAAAAATAATACATAATCCACCAATTCTGTGTTTATGCATTCATATTCGAAAACCTGGCACAGTATTCAAAGAGTCACTTCCCATGCTTTTGGGTCAAATATCCAAGATAATAATAATAATAATAATAATAATAATAATAATAATAATAATAAAATTTTATTTATATCCCGCCCTCCCAGGCCGAAGCCGGGCTCAGCGCGGCTAACAACAATAAAATAGTGCAACATTCTAAAACATTTCATTATAAAAATTAATTAAAATCAAATTGATGGCAACCATAAGCTTAAGTTCTGTAAAGACTGCCAAAGGAGGGAGTCAGGCTCGCCCTGACCAAAGGCCTGGTGGAACAGCTCTGTCTTGCAGATCATACCAATTCATTCTATTTTTTTCTGTTTTTATTTTTATTTTCCTGCTCCCATGTTTTGTTCTCTCATTTCCCTCCCTCTGGCCAGTCCAAAACAAAGGAAATACACAGTGCCACTCCGAGGCTGGCATTGCAGTGGGCACCACACAGATATCGCGTTGTTCTTGTCTACAAAAACAGGATGGGTTTCTTTTGCTGTCCTTACACATGACCTTACGCAAGCAAGCACACATAGATGCCAACTGTAGTTCCCCAACATTGTGCTTTTAGGTGGATCATGCTATTTGTCCTGTGCTGTTTTTTGTGTTTTTTTAGGATGCCTTCCGCAGGCAAGCAGTGCCTACAATGGCCCCATTTAGGCACCAAGGCTTTTACAGACTCGCTCATGAGTCGCTGCCCGTCTGTCGGCGTTCCTAGGGAGGGATTAAATTGCACACTGGAAACTCACGGTTTTGCAATTCAAGTGGTTTAAAAGTGCTCAGTCACATCAAATCCACTTTCTTGCAGTTAGGAAAGTGATGGGGAAGCACATTAAAAAGTATGGGACGGCAATTGATTGACAGGAAGGCATATAGCTTCATGCAAGCAAATTAGGATGAATGCTCAAATAAACAATTCATCTGGAGGAGCTCCTCTGCTGTCTTCTTCAACTCAGTGTGCCTCCTTCTCAGAGGACATCTGAAGGGAGCCCAGTATAGGGAATTTTTAAATGTTTGATGTTCTACTGTGTATGATGTTTTAATTTGTTGGAAGCTGACCAGAATGGCTGGGGCAACCCTGTCAGATGGGAGGCATATAAACAACAAATTATTATTATTATTATTATTATTATTATTATTATTATTATTTCCGGTTTGCATGATGTTGGTTTTTGGTTTTTGTATTCATAGTCTGTTTCTGGGCCCAATTTAAAGTGCTGGTTTTAACCTTTAAAGCCCTTAAGAGCTTTGAAAAGGTTACCTAAAGATTGCCTTCTCTCAAATATACCTACCGAAACCTTAAGATCCTCTTCCTAGGTTGCGCTCTGGGTGGAGCTCCCAAGTAAAGTGAGGCGGATAGTCACTAGGGAGAGGGCCTTTTCAGTAATGGCACCTTGGTTATAGAATAGCTTTCCTAGGGTAAAAAGTAAAGGTAAAGGTACCCCTGCCCGTACGGGCCAGTCTTGACAGACTCTGGGGTTGTGCGCCCATCTCACTTAAGAGGCCAGGGGCCAGCGCTGTCCGGAGACACTTCCGGGTCACGTGTCCAGCGTGACATCGCTGCTCTGGCGAGCCAGAGCCGCACACGGAAACGCCGTTTACCTTCCCGCTGGTAAGCGGTCCCTATTTATCTACTTGCACCTGGAGGTGCTTTCGAACTGCTAGGTTGGCAGGCGCTGGGACCGAGCAGCGGGAGCGCACCCCGCCGCAGGGATTCGAACCGCCGACCTTTCGATCGGCAAGTCCTAGGCGCTGAGGCTTTAACCCACAGCGCCACCTGCGTCCTTTTCCTAGGGTACCTGGTGCCATTTCTGAGGCACATTTTCAGTGGAACGTAAAGACCAGGCCTTGTAAACAAATTTATGTAGTCAGATGGGGGCAGCTACATTTTAAATCTATGTTTTAATTTGGTGCAGTGGAAGACAGTTTTGTGATGTTTGTTTCTGTAGTTTGATTTTATGGTTAACTTTATTTATTTATTGCAAGCTGCTAATAAATCATATTACATTATGGGATGGCATGCAAATGCCCGTCATAAAATCATAGCTGGGGAGTTATTTTTATGATCAATGCTTTCATGAACTTTATAATTATGAGAAGGTTTGTGAACGGTACTGTGAAAATGTAACATTAAAAGTACTGATGTAAAACATCCATGCAAAATCTGATCTTTCTCTGCTTCCTGGTGCACGTTGAAATTACCATGTAGATGAAATTACCAGGTAGACTCATTTTCCCTAAGGATTCTGCCCTGGCATTGAAAGCAGATGTGGGCTCATGAAGAGTCGGACATAACGACTAAACAACAAAGACCTAGTAAGTTCTCATACAACTTTTAAGCCCCGTGGAGAGAACTTGCACCCTAAATGAGTTATTTTCCTTGTTCACTGCCTCTTTGAAGAGAGACACATGCGCCAAAGAGCCAGAGGCAGAGTTTTACCAATGCAGATCAGAACCAGGTACGTACTTTTGAAGGCAGGATACATCGGAATGACATTCGTTATTAGAAAAGCATCGTATTTTGCATCTGCTGAGGAACTGAGTTCTGAAAGAGAAAAAGATACATTCTGTCGGGATTACTTTATATTGGTGGATATGGTATCTACTGAGATGCTGCAAGGACAGACATCCCCTGTATTTGGAGAAAACAACCACAAATAGTGATGGTTTCTTGACCATCCCTCTACCCCAGAACAGGCTACAACAATAGAAAAAATGCAATATAAAAATCTGTTAAAAACAAATAGATAAGTGAGTTGTTAAAGGACAGGACAAGCATCATATGAAAACTACGTAAGGAAGGTGTCAGATCCACGTCTGTGGGGCAGGGACTCCACAGCTCAGAGGCTGCCACAGAAAATGCCCTGGGCAACAGCCACCACTTTCAGAAATTCCTGGGTGCAACCACCAAGAGAACCCCTTCTGATAACCTTAACACCTGAGAAGACACTCTTTCCGATATTTGGTTATGCATGCATGCTTCTCTATGACTTCTGTGTGCTCTTCCTAAGAGAAGAGGACAGTACAGCCATTTAATCCCAGGGGCTAGTAGGTAATGCCTTAGCAAGTAGAGCTTCTCTTCCTTTAACTCGTTCAAGGAGTTGCCATGTGGGAAGACTCTGGCCTAAGTGCCAACTCCCTGGGGCTCTGGGTACCTGCCCACCCACAAAAATCCCCACGAAGGGGCCAGGCAACCACAAATTTCAGCGCCAGGGCAATGCATGCAGTGTGGCACCCCAGGTATCCACAGTTGCGGGGCCAAGTTGGCACACCTGGACTCTGTAAAGGCCAGGCCTCTGCACACACAGTACTGGCTGGTTCCTGGTCCTCTGAAAAAGGACTCCTTTTGGCAGCAAAACACAGACAGCCAAACTAAATGCAATGTTTGCCATAGTAAAGGTAAAGGTAAAGGTAAAGGGACCCCTGATAGTGGCCGACTCTGGGGTTGCGGCACTCATCTCGCTTTACTGGCCGAGGGAGCCGGCATATAGCTTCCGGGTCATGTGGCCAGCATGACTAAGCCGCTTCTGGCGAACCAGAGCAGCACATGGAATCGCCATTTACCTTCCCGCCGGAGTGGTACCTATTTATCTACTTGCACTTTGATGTGCTTTCGAACTGCTAGGCTGGCAGGAGCAGGGACCGAGCAACGGGAGTTCACCCCATCATGGGGATTCGAACCGCCGACCTTCTGATCAGCAAGTCCTAGGCTCTGTGGTTTAACCCACACCGCCACCCGCGTCCCTTGTTTGCCATAGTACAAGAGAGATTAAAATAGACACCTAAATAGTTGGGGCAATTGGCAGGGGGAGGTGGAGCTGGACTGTGGAAGGAGGGGGGTTAATCCTTTGACCCCATCACAGATCCAGTTAGAAACCCCCTCTTTTCCCCCAATACATTAGCTCCTTTTGGTCCCCAGTATAAGAACTGCAAGATCAGCAAAAGCGTGTATGTACCCAATACAACCAGCATAGTATCTTAAAATTTCTGCGGGAAGGGATCCTAAGGACTTATCTTTCCACCTTCAACCTGTGCAAAGCAATTTTTTGAATAAAATGTGGGGTAGACCCGAATAAGCAAAGGATTTTAGGTATACGAAAAACAGACCACAAAATTAGTGATATTACCACGCAAAAATGACAAAGTTTTAGTTGGGGGGGATTTAATTCACTGTGCAATTAACATGATAATTGCATGATGATAATAATGATGGGGGACGCGGGTGGCGCTGTGGGTAAAACCTCAGCGCCTAGGGCTTGCCGATCGCATAGTCGGCGGTTCGAATCCCCGCGGCGGGGTGAGCTCCCGTCTTTCGGTCCCAGCTCCTGCCCACCTAGCAGTTCGAAAGCACCCCTAAGTGCAAGTAGATAAATAGGTACCGCTTTCTAGCGGGAAGGTAAACGGCGTTTCCGTGTGCTGAGCTGGTGCTGGCTCGCCAGAGCAGCTTCGTCACGCTGGCCACGTGACCCGGAAGTGTCTCCGGACAGCGCTGGCCCCTGGCCTCTTAAGTGAGATGGGCGCACAACTCTAGAGTCGGACACGACTGGCCCGTACGGGCAGGGGTACCTTTACCTTTTACCTAATAATGATGATGATAATGATGATGATAATAATAATAAGTACCCCGCCCATCTGACTGGGTTGCCCTGATGCCATGGACCCTCTGGGCGCATTTTTCTGGGTTCCGGTTTTTCTGCTGCTGCATGAAATCTGCACCTCCCTACTTCTTCCTTTCTGCAGCATGTACCTGGGTCTGACAGCAGAATAGATTTTTGCACACCACCAGCAAAACAATAGTATAATATCGAAATAAATATACCTAAATATACCTTGGTACCAAGGAACAGAAGACCGAGAGGTAATATAAAATAAATCAGATTTACCGGTACTTTTGGTAAATTAACACCATCTCAAGTTAGTATTAGAGGATGCAGGGTTTCACAGAACTCTGCCTTGGGAAGAGCATGTGTGTGCTCAGCATTGCCTGAGATCACTTGGGAGGATATTAAACTGAAAGAGACCTGCTGCTGCTGCTCAAGCTTATGAAGCAGCTTGCCTCTTCAGCTGTGGGAACCGCAGCAGCCAAAAGCAGCGAGTTCTCTCCCATATGCCTTTGCTTCCCCTTGTTTGGAGCCCTGCTCAGGTTCCATCACCATCATTCGGACTGGCACAGATGGCCAGCGAGCATCAGAATCTGTAGCTGCCATGCCCTATATCCAAATTTAAACTTACGGGGAGGGAAAAGGAATCCGTAAGACATTTGTCTGTCGACTCTGTAGGCCGTGCAGCTCTGACTATTGCTTGGAGAGATGCGCAGGTCAGGCCTCACACAGTTGGCCAGCTGCTCTGTGGCTCCAGGCACCTCTGCCTGCATTGAAAGAAGGAAGAGGAGGAGGAGGAGGAGGAGGAGGAGGAGGAGGAGGAGGAGGAGGAGGAGGAGGAGGAGGAGAAGGAGAAGGAGAAATACTCCTGTTTATTTCATTTTCTTACATGCTGCTTAATATTCAGAATTTCTCAGCAGGAAAATATGGAGCTTCTGGATCCCCCTAGCAAGTACTCTTCCTTTTTAAAAATTATATTTTTATTGAGTTTTCCATATTTCATTTCATTTTCATTACACAAATCCATAACTTAAAAGTATTGCTCAAAACAAGCATCGACCTCCTTCCCCTCCCTCCTTCTGACTTCCACATATCTTTAACAAATTCATTGCATTTCTATAAACACTTCTTTACCTTATATCTACTTTTAACATTCACCCTCTTATATGTAAATCAGCTCCTTATTTTCACATTACCAAACATTTCAAGTCAAACCTACAAAATGTTTACAATTTTCTTTCAAATAAAATATAAATTTGCTCCAGTCCTTTTGAAACAGTTCATTGCGCCGATTCTGGATCTTCCCCACCAGCTTTGCCAACTCCACCTATTCAACCATCTTTAACTGCCAAGGGAGGGAGTTCCTTCTAATGCCTACTCTTCCACTGTTGTTCAGAAAAAGACCGACGCAAGTGCACCACTTCTTAGAAGAGCCTATTCTCCTGCATGTTTCGTACTTAGATATGAAATGCAAACTCAATCCCCGTCTCGCACCCTGGAGTACAGGAGGAGAGTCCTGTTGGATTAGACTGAAAACCCAGAATCCTGTTACCCACAACTTTATTCATTTATCAGATCCCTATACTGCTCTTCATCCAAGGATCACAGGGCAGTTTACAATGGTAAAAGGAAGGGGGGGGGGAGTAACATAGCAACAAACAAAAACGATACCCCCCCACACAGGGAGTTTTAAAGGCCATAAAGGTAAAAGGTAAAGGTACCCCTGCCCATACGGGCCAGTCTTGACAGACTCTGGGGTTGTGCGCCCATCTCACTTAAGAGGCCAGGGGCCAGCGCTGTCCGGAGACACTTCCGGGTCACATGGCCAGCGTGACATCGCTGCTCTGGCGAGCCAGAGCCGCACACGGAAACGCCGTTTACCTTCCCGCTGGTAAGCGGTCCCTATTTATCTACTTGCACCCGGAGGTGCTTTCGAACTGCTAGGTTGGCAGGCGCTGGGACCGAGCAGCGGGAGCGCAACCCGCCGCAGGGATTCGAACCGCCGACCTTTCGATCGGCAAGTCCTAGGCGCTGAGGCTTTAACCCACAGCGCCACCTGCGTCCCCTTTAAAGGCCATAGATTCTTTAATTAGCCAAAGTCCTGGGAGAAGAGGAATGTTTTTGCTTGGAGCCTAAAGGTATGCATTGAAGGTGCCCAGTGAGCCTCTTTGGGGAGAGCATTCCCCAAACGGGAAGCCACCGCAGAAAAGGCCTATTCTTGTGTTGCAACCCTCTGGACTTCTCATGGAAGAGGCACATGGAGAAGAGCCTCGGAGGATGATTGCAGGGCCCATGTGTTGGTTCATAAGGGGAGAGGCAGTTGCTAGCTAAATGCTTCCAAGAAGGGCAAACCCTTTCAGTTGCATTCTGCTTACAGAGATGGAGGGTAGCCTTTGGGGGAAGGGGGCCATAGCTTAGTGGCAGAGCATCTCCTTTGCATGCAGAAGGTCCCAGGTTCAATCCCTGGAATCTCCCAGGTAAGGCTGGCAAAAACTCCCTGCCTGAAACCCTGGGCAGCCTCTGCCAATCAGTGCGGACAATACTGAGCCAGCTATGCCAATGGTCTGGCTCAGTAAATGGGAGCCTCCTTCTAGCTTTGTTCCTGAAGTCCATAGAAGCAGTGATCAGGGCACATGCGCTGGGCTGTTCCTGTGTTTTGGACCCGAGTAGGCATCCTAACCCCTTCATGGATCACTGCCTTGTTGTGGCGAAGGGGCTTGAATAACTCAAAGAAGCTCTGAGCTATGACATGCAGGGCCACCCAAGACGGACAGGTCATAGCCGAGAGTTTAAACTAAATGTGATCCACCTGGAGGAGGAACTGGCAAACCACTCCAGTATTTTGCCAAGAAAACTCCATGGACATAAAAAAGGAGAAGCTTTGAGAAGAAAGTGAGAGTTTCCAAGGCATACTCTGGTTCATGGGGTCACGGAGAGTCAAACACGACTAAGACGACTAAACAACAAAAGGCATCCTAAAAAAAACCTCAAGGTGGAAATATGCCCTTTGAATGGCATTGTGTCCTTAAAAAGCTCCCTCCCTATTACTCCTTACCTCTGTCCTCCCTTCCTCCCTTCTCCTTTTCTCTGTCAAAATGTTGACTAATGGCTACTCAGGCCAGAGGACGACCTCTCTGCTATTCAGTAAAGTTCTACCTACACAGATGGTGCTGTACAAATCAATCGTGCAAAATAATCTCTCTCTCTCAATGCAAAACATGCCTTCATTATTTGCTCATTTGTAATGTTCACCTTTAGGACTTTGGCAATGGCATAAAGGTCCACAATTCAAGTGTAATACTGTATGGAAGAAAAAAAAAATTCTCCTGCTGCATGCAGGTCCATTAGTATTCAAAGGGCTGTCTTACTATGGGAAACCACTTAAACATCTCGACACATCAAAGAAGCTGGATCTCGACACATCAAAGAAGCGTTTCAGTTTAAAGTGTTGTAAATTTAAACAGGGAAAATAGGTAGAGAAAAACAGGGCTTCACGTCACCATCTTGTGGCACAATGTTATATCGCATATACAACACGTATAAATTGTTTTTTCTTTACCAATCCAGCCGAGTCCATGATGTGTCTGATAGGATGCATTAAGAGATTCAGGAAAACAGTCACCTGCTTTGAAATAGTGTAGGACGTCCAGAGAGGCATCAGGAATGTTTCGCTGTAGCCACTTTCGAAGTCGTGGTGGTGCAAAATGCTGTATTTTGTACGGTAAAGAACAGCTGGGCGACCGTAGAGGAGGTGCTTGTTATCTGCAACGTACAGAAGATTGTGCATGGGACCCATGCAATACAACACATACATTTTATAAATGTATAAAAGCCACTTTGCAAAGAAATATAAAGGTAAAGGTACCCCTGCCCGTATGGGCCAGTCATGTCTGACTCTAGGGTTGCGTGCTCATCTCGCTCTAGAGGCCGTGAGCCGGCACCGTCCGAGGACACTTCCGGGTCACGTGGCCAGCGTGACGAAGCTGCAGCTGGCGAGCCAGCACCAGCGCAGCACACAGAAACGCCGTTTACTTTCCCACTATAAAGCAGTACCTATTTATCTATTTGCACTTAAGAGTGCTTTCAAACTGCTAGGTGGGCAGGAGCTGGGACCGAAAGACGGGAGCTCACCCCGCCACAGGGATTCGAACCGCCGACTCTACGATCGGCAAGTCCTAGGCACTGAGGTTTTACCCACAGCGCCACCCGCCTCCCTATAAAATTAAACCCCTCCAAACCACAATAAGCAGGCACAGCTATGATCTCTGCACCACTACACAATACTAGGAAGCTTTTCCACAGTAATTTGGGGAGCAGAATTGCAAAGCAGCATAAAGTATGACTGGGTAGTCCTCTCTGCTGCAAGCTGACTAGAAGAAGAAGAGGAGTTTGGATTTGATATCCCGCTTTATCACTACCCGAAGGAGTCTCAAAGCAGCTAACATTCTCCTTTCCCTTCCTCCCCCACAACAAACACTCTGTGAGGTGAGTGGGGCTGAGAGACTTCAGAGAAGTGTTACTAGCCCAAGGTAACCCAGAAGCTGCATGTGGAGGAGCAGGGAAGCGAACCTGGTTCACCAGATTACGAGTCCACTGCTCTTAACCACTATACCACACTGGACTAGGGGGCGCTTCAGGCCAGGGAACCTGTGGCTGAGTTAATGGACTGCAACTCCCATCATCCCAGCCCATGCCGGCTGGGGCGGGTTAGAGTTAGAGCCCAACACCTGGAGGACCACAGATTCTCCACCCCTGCTCAAACATTATGTCATGGCAAACCTAGGTTAGCCAGCCACCGAGTGTATACTCATCAGAGAGCTACAACCAACCTCCTGGTCTAATCAACATCTGCAAGACCCTGCTTGCAAGCACGCTGAACTTGTGTACACCTTTAAAAAAATACAAAATACACACAGTTGTCTTTAAGCACACTGGAAGTAAAATCAGTCTGCTTTCCAGGGTTGAAAGCTTTCATGCAACAGCGTGGGGGTTCCCTCTAAACATTCAGAAGGGCTCTAAAGATAGCCAGCGTTGCTGCAACTTGCATTCCCAGGTTCCCACACCTCAAATAAGAAACAAGTATTACAACACCCAAAAATTCTTATCGGGTTCAGGCTCTGCTCACTCAGTCCCTCCACTGATTCTCCACATGTGCACATGCGCACAAGAACTGCTCCACCAGTGACAGGCTTCCAGGCAAGGCATCTCCCCAGCACCTAGTATTATAAAACTACATTCCCCAGGGGAATCTTTGGCCACAGGAATCAAAGTGCCCTGCCCTTTGGCTCATGCCTGCTGCCACTGTAGCACTGCAGCCAGGCAGCTATTAAGTGTGGCAGAAGAGATGGGACCAGATAGATAGCAAGGGATTTGGGTGAGGGGTGCATAAGCTCCCTAAACAACTTCTAACAAAATTTGCCTGGTTAGAAATGCACAAGATGCTGGCTGGTTTCTTATCATGTTAAACTGGCAGTAAGCTAAGCATGAGAAATAAAATGGTTCATTTTACGGAGTTGGCCCCCGTGTCCTCACCTTCCGTTCCTTTGACATAAAGACGCCGATTGAGTTCGTCCAACTTATTCTATTAAAAAAAAAGAAAGCACACACAGAGAGCACATAGGAGATTGGCAGCTGAACTAAAAGATCGGCAGCTGGACTAAGAGAACATTCTCTTATTCCCATTCTCAATATTTACCTTGCAAAGCAAGACTAGTCCTGTCAGAAGGGCTCTGGGTAAGATTTCCTAATTTGTAAGGACACGTCTCTGCTATACCCCTTTGCAAGCAACTACTGACAAGAAAGAATTTGCTAAAGTTCTACATGCACGTCAAATGAAAAATCCGCTCAGTTCTTTGTCTAAGGTCTTCTCTTGATGCGTGTCTGAACAGTCCTCTCCTTGGTAGGATACCCAGGCCAATCCGTGCAGCTAAACTGAGAAGACTGACCATACGCGCTGGATGGATTTGTGCAAGGTTCAAGCTGCAGTCAAGTCAACTGCTTTGCCCTGCAGGCCTCCTTATAGCAGGACACGGGCATGAACCTTTCATTAGGCAAGACTCCAGGCCCCATCTCTCCAGGAATCTGCATGCCACATCATCTCAGCATTTGAAAACTGGCTCCCTTTGCAGCAAAAAAACATACAAAGGCATAGATTTTTAAAAAACCAAAGGGTTACCAACCTTTGGGGGCTTACTGTGACATTTGGATTTTTCAGCAAGTGCTGTAAGCACCAGCTGCTTTTGTGAATACTCTCCCCTTCCCCTTAATCGCCTCCCTTGCTCCCGCCAAAACAAAAGCACACACACACACACAGGCAACACTTCCCCAATGAACTTGGGTAAAAGTCAGATCCAGTAGAATTAACCTGATCCGTGAAAGGAACATAGAGCTGAAACAGGAAGCGGGACAGAGAATCACTCTTCCATTTTCCTCCTTCAGCTCCATGTATTATTTAAGGGAGAAAAACCTGAGAAAAACTCAGTGAGGTTCCCGTGGAAGGGGTGCAGCTTGGAGGTTTCTTGGGTGCCATGGTGCCACTGGACCCAGCAAGATCGACCTCAGCCGGTGCCTATCTCCTTACAACCATTCTAGGGAGTGGAACTTGCTCTCTGCCTCCTACTCATCATCATGAGACGCTGTCCCATGAGACTAGGGCCCTTCAGGATTTAACCTCCTTCTGTTGGGCCTGTAAGACAGAGCTATTCTGCCTGGCCTTTAATTTGAATTCAGCTTGATCTTTTATTTCCCTTCTCTTCCCTCTCCCTCCCCTTTTATGAAGATCACCCGCTCTGAGACCCCACAGCTAATTCTCCCTTGGCCTCCTCGCTGGCCCAAGTAGGACTAATTCAGCCAGCTAGCCCTGGGGATTTTCTAATTGAATTTTGAATTTTATTGTTATTCATGTTTTTATACTGTATTTTATGCTGCTTTTATAATTAAGTGTTTTAAAGTGTTTTAAATTTGTTGTTAGCCGCCCTGGGCCCAGTTTTTGAACCGGGAAAGGCGGGGTATAAATAAAAAATTATTATTATTATTATTATTATTATTATTATTATTATTATTAGCAGCAGCAGCAGCAGCAGCAGCAGCAGCAGGGAAGAGACCAGTTCAGAGAATTGCTCATTGCAAGGGGGAAAATCAGCCTACTACAGGTAACCTGAGACACATTCAATGGCGGTCCGGGAGAGAATGATTCGTATCACTTGTCAGGTCACGTTACACACTGGTCACCATGAAGCATTGCAGACATTCAAAGAGGCAATTGCTTGGTGGACCTTCCTGGTAGCCAGAGCTTCCCACGGCCTTACCTTGTCCTCACAGGTGCATCCCAGGTCATAGTCAGACGAAGGTGTTGTAGCCACAGGATAGAGCGGCCGAGTAACTTCTTCTGGCATGACTGGCTTATACGTGTTGCTCCGCAGGAGGTGATTTAAGCTTCCGTGGGTCCCGTTGTTAGGAGCAGGCTTTAATCCAAGGAGATCTGGAAAGTGCATAGAATGAAACTAAGTTCCGCATGGCAGCTCACTGTGGCACTTTCAAGACTGCAAACTGAATGGCCCCTTGTCTCCCCAGGCAGCAACTTATGGTGTGTCGCCAGGAAATTGTTCTTTAGGAGAGGTTTCTGCCATGGCTGTTACTTCGCATTGTTTTTAAATTCATCTGGTGTTATTGCCTGTGCTGCTTTTAACTGTTTTTATTGCATGTCACACAACGCCTCGAGGCATGTGTGGAAAGGGATGGATGATGGAGAGACGGGCAGAGAGACAGAAACAGTCTTCCCAGCATCAGGTGAACATATTTTCAATCTCTGCTTAAGCCAATTTCACCTGGCCACCATGTTTTACTCCTGGCCGTTGTGACATTATATATATATATATATATATACACACATACATACATACCCCACCCATCTGGCTGGGTTTCCCCAGCCACTCTGTGTGGCTTTCAACAGAATATTAAAATACAATAGTCTATTCTCTTAATAGCTTCCCAAAACAGGGCTGCTTTCAGATGTCTTCTAAAAGTCTGGTAGTTGTTTTTCTCTTTGACATTTGGTGAGAGGGCGTTCCACAGGACGGGTGCCACTACCAAGAAGGCCCTCTGCCTGGTTCCCTGTAACTTGGCTTCTCACATTGAGGGAACTGTCAGAAGGCCCTTGGCGCTGGACCTCAGTGTTTGGGCAGAACGATGGGGGTGGAGACACTCCTTCAGGTATACTGGTCCGAGGCCATTTAGGGCTTTAAAGGTCAGCACCAACACTTTGAATTATTATTATTACTAGTCAGCCACACTGAAAGCACTTTTGCTGAAGGGCAGGTTAAGGTAAAGGTAAATGACCCCTGGACGGTTACATCCAGTCAAAGGCGACTAAGGGGTTATGGCGCTCATCTTGCTTTCAGGCCGAGGGAGCCTGTGCTTGTCCGCAGACAGCTTTCTAGGTCATGTGGCCAGCAGGACTAAACCGCTTCTGGTGCAACAGGACACCGTGACAGAAACCAGAGTGCACGCAAACGCCATTTACTTTCCTGCCACAGCAGTACCTATTTATCTACTTGCACTGGTGTGCTTTCGAACTGCTAGGTTGGCAGGAGCTGGGGCAGAGCAACAGGAGTTAAGGAAGCATGGCAGATCGCCCTGCAAGAGGCAACAATATAGGATTCTGATCTTCAGCCTGCAACAGAATTTCTCAAAAGAAAAATGCGGTCCTAGAACAGAAGAAAGAAAGAAAGAAAGAGAGAGAGAGAGAGAGAGAGAGAGAGAGAGAGAGAGAGAGAGAGAGAGAGAAAACGAGTGTTTCCACTTACCACACATCACATTGTAAAGTTCTATATTCTCAAAAGGAGGCACTTTTGCCCTGAATTTAAACGAAGGTCCGTAGCCTACAAAGACCGTCTGAGAGAGAAAGACAGAAAAGAAGAAACAGTAGCATCACTGTAGCCAAATGCATTTTGTAATCTGGGAGCGGCTGTCTAGAGGGCCACACTGTTGTTCAAGCCAGTCTTCCAAGGGCCACGTGCCAGCTGCTTGTGGCCCATGTCAGCGTAAACACACAATGTCCACACACGCTCACCAGACCTGTAGTCTTCCCTCTGTCACAGACACAAGCAGCCAGATGCTCCTACACACAAACACCCCCTCCCCAATATCCAGCCTTGTCCATTCCAGTGCTTGAGTGAAATGTCTGGAAATGCTGCCTTCTGCTTTGAGACTTCCCACCTACTTCCACTCCTGTGCTGGAATAGGCATTAGGAAGGTAATGTCGGCTTCTCATCACAAACAGTAGCCAGAGGCTTCATTTCCAATCTCAGCTCTGTGCTGTTTAGCACCAAGAGCGGAAATACACAATCCCTCTGAACCTCTAATGAGCAGGGAGAGCAATATTATTACTCAGCTGGGAGACAAAGCATTCTGCTTACCCTTTAAGCTAATTCAGGAACGTTACTTTTGTGCTAACAACACCTGCCATACCACCTCCGAGTATTCTGCTACCGCTTACCTGCATGCTATTGATCTTGTTATCGTAGCCGTGGTCTCCGTGGAAATAGCATTTTCCTGATATTTTCTTAAACACGTCTCCAGGTCTCCTAGAGGTTTTAAGAAGATGTTGTTGTTCTTTTACTGCCACAAAGGAGTTCAAATGCAGCTTAAGGCTCAGTTCCCCAAGGAGGGCACCTCTATAGACTGCCACTTTTTTTACCGGTGGAATTCAATCACAGACCAGCAAATTCAGGTTGCAGAAATGAAGCGGATTTGGCATGGTTGTGAAGCAAGCCTGCTCCCCAACCCCGCCAACCCCCCCCCCCCACATACCTAACTTTTAGCGGCAAGGGAAATAATGCAACAATGCACTAAATGTGGGATAACAATGGCTTAGAATCACAGAATCATAGAATCATAGAATCATAGAGTTGGAAGAGACCACAAGGGCCATCGCGTCCAACCCCCTGCCAGGTTTGATGCAAGGTTGCTTGATGCAAGGTTGATGCTTGCTTGATGCAAGGTTGCGGAACCATTGGATAAACTTTGTGCAAATAAATCAGGTTGAATGTTCAATTACCAGTTCATCTGGAAATGACCCAATTGCAGAAAGACAGTTATTTACGCAAAGGTAGGGGTAAAAGGATCTGTTAATTTTGACTCTCTCTCTGTTTCTCACTTTCAATTCAAATTCAGTTCTTCACATTTCTGCAGCAATTTGCAATTTTTAAAAAACCCAAACCTCATGAAAATTCTGCAACATTTTTGTGCGAATTTAAACCCAACACACACGCTTTTGTATGGAGTTTTGACATGTGTATATATGCAAGCAATTTATCCTAATACCACATGTTTTTGCATGTTATTTTTACCAATATATTTGCTTTCACTCGCATTTCCCCGCTAATATATGCATTTTTGTATATATTCTTTTGATTGGGCAGCTAAAAATTCAGATAGGTGTGAATTTCAAAGGACAGCTGCATTTCTGTTTCCATATTCTTCAGGGAACAGCAGATTTGAAAGATTCAACTTTAATTGTGAACTGAATCAACCTGCCCCCAGACTGACAGACAGTCAGCCCCCGCCCCCTGGTTAAATGTTACTGAAAATCTAACACACCATTAGAAATTTTTTTTGGCAAGAAACCTCTTCTCAACTCTTGAAAAACTAAGGCTGCAATCCTAACAACAGCTACTCACAAGTAAACCACAAATAAGCAGGGCTAGGATTGCAGCCTTAGTCTAAGCAATATTATTTCATAATTCTGAGGATCCTTCATACTGTTATAGCTGTGCCGCTAAGGAAATAAAAAAAAAAAATATAGGAAACTCTTCGATATTATCGAGTCCATCTTGCAAGATGTACGTTTTTATAATTCTCTATAGGACTCTCTTTTTGAGACTAATGAGTAACCATGCAGCAATTCTGTATGTCAACAGCCACTGATATAGACATGGCTGGTTTCTTTAGCTATGGATAAGAAACCAAGCTCAATTCACTGCTTTTTTTACAGATGTTAGATCTAGTTCATTGGAAATCTCGAAAGGCAAAAAGTCGTAAGCGGAGGAAGACGTCTGCTTACTTGGCCACATGCCATCTTCTTTCCACCAACAAATGAATATCCTCGATCCTTCGGTTATTCGCGTAATGCAAACGCTTAGGGAGATGCTGCTTCAAATATGGCTTGAAGTGCTGGTCAGGCTTCCTGCACTGAAACACAGAATTGCAGAGTTGGAGAAGGGACAACGAGGGTCATCAAGCTCAACCTGCTGCAGTGCAGGAACCTTTTTGCCCAGCCCAGGGCTCAAACTCAGGACCCTGAGATTAAGAGTCTCATGCTCTACCAACTGAGCTAGGGAGTTTATAACAGGGAATGGCAGGTCATTGTCCAAGTCATCTGCCGCCAGAAGCAGGAACCCTTTCTAAACCTACCCTTACGTAATAGCAGTGCACCCTGTATCTCTTATAAAGCTTATATCAAGTCAGATCATTTGCCCACTTATACTAGTATTGTCGGGACACAGGTGGCACTGTTGGTTAAACCACAGAGCCTAGGGTTCGAATCCCCGCGACAGGGTGAGCTCCCGTTGCTCGGTCCCTGCTCCTGCCAACCTAGCAGTTCGAAAGCACATCAAAGTGCAAGTAGATAAATAGGTACCACTCCAGCAGAAAGGTAAAGTGTGTTTCTGTGCGCTGCTCTGAAGCAGCTTAGTCATGCTGGCCACATTATCCGGAAGCTGTATGCCAGCTCCCTCGGCCAATAAAGCGAGATGAGTCCGCAACCCCAGAGTCGTCCACGACTGGACCTAATGGTCAGGGGTCCCTTTACCTTTAATAGTACTGTCTACTCTGATTGGCAGCAGCTCCACAGGGTTTCAGGCAGCAGGCTTGCCAAACACCCATGGTCAGGTGAGAACTTAACTTGAGGCTACAGGCACATAAGCAGCGAGCTGAGGCTTCATGACCCAAACACCTACAGTAACATCTAATGTAGGGATGTCAGAGAATTCCAGTAGGAAATAGAAGCACAAATTGACCATCCTAGGTCTAGAAAGGAAATTAATCCAGTGAATATGATCGGTATCAATCCAGCTAAAACAATTTGTATTTGCTGAAAACCATGTTTTTTTAAAGCCTGCGGACGATACACAATGAATGACTTTTTTCCACTTTGTTTTGATGCTTCCTTCACATTGAAATGAACAGTGTGCAAATAATTACAGAATTGATTATGCTAAATTTGTAAGTTGCAAAAGTGACACTAAGCAGCAGGCAGCAACGTGAAAAGTTTAGTGTTGGGTGGAAACCGAACCGTGGCAAAACAGAAACAGCACCAATTGTGATGAAGAAAGAGCAGGAGGGAAATGGCAGCCTTCTTACAACCCAAATCCAATGTTAGAGTCATTGAAAATAGTGGGCATACCTACTTTAGATCCATTAATTTAAATGGGTCTCCTGCGAGTATAACTTGGTTGGATACAACCACCACAGTTTGTGCTCTTAGAGTTTGTCATCTGCAATTGACTGCAGTGAATTGTAGACTGTTTGCTTAATTTCTTCCACCAAAATCTTTAAGATTGGGGAGCTGAGGGTGGAAAGAAATTGTGTTAACACAATGCTGAGATGACTTCCATTTTCCAAAGATCCAAATTCCAAGTCTAAACTCTTTTTTCTTCCTCACTTTTTAAAAACAGAGATGTCAATTCTTTCAATGGAGTACTAGCAAAATATTTACTTGGAAAAGAGTTTTTTTTTTCCCATTTCCAAAGGGATGGGATAAAGGGACTGTGTTCAGAGAATTAAGGCATTAAGTTGGTGCGTGTTATCCAGAAAAGTTATAAAAATCTGTTAGCAGCAACAAAACAGTGGAAATCATGATGAGCTTTCTTCCACACCCATGAACGGTCCTATTTAGGAGGCTTTATGATGGTCTGATCAGTATCCTCTTGACCAAGTTCCATGTTAGTAGCATTGTAAATGCTCAGCCCATAATTAGAAGCCACAAGAGTGTGTGCTTAGCAAATACTTACTGTGAGATTAGCAACGATGGCTTTTGGATCATCTGTTGGAGAAAGGGGGGAAAAAAGAGAGAAATCAACTGAACCTTGAGCTAGAGAAAAAGTTTTCAGAACAAGAATTAGCTTTCATATTAAAAATGCTTTTATTTTGCATTCTGGCATGGATCCAAACCATGCATTTAGATGTGTGGAAAGGGTCTCCTGCTTGTGAAAGAAACATTTATGCTTTGTGCTAGAGCACTGCACAAGAATAGTGAAACAAAGAAGGCAGGGTGATGTTCTACTTGTGTAAGCATAACTACCGTATTTTTCGCTCTATAAGATGCACCAGACCACAAGACACACCTAGTTTTTGGAGGAGGAAAACAAGAAAAAAAAATATTCTGAATCTCAGAAGCCAAAAAAGCAAGAGGGATTGCTGCGCAGTGAAAGCAGCAATCCCTCTTGCTGTTCTGGCTTCGGTGATAGCTGTGCAGCCTGCATTCGCTCCATAAGACGCACACACATTTCCCTTTACTTTTTTAGGAGGGAAAAAGTGAGTCTTATAGAGCAAAAAATATGGTACTCTAAAACTTACTGGTTTATAGTGTTGTGGGGACTATTGCCTATTTGCAGAATAATGCCAGCTGCTCCCGACACTTCTACTCTCAGCTCCACAGATCCAACCCACTGGATGAAATATTATAATGACCTGTTAGGACAGGTATAGAGAGCCTGTGACTCTCCAAATGTTGCTCAACTACAACAACCAATGACTGATGTAGAGCATGAGGATCTTGATATCAGGGCCATAGGTTTGAGCCCCACATTGGACAAAGGATTCCTGCACTGCAGGGGGTTGGGTGACATGAACCTTGTGGTCCCTTCCAACTCTGATTCTATCAGCTCCAAGCAGCACAGCCCCCATTGTTCAGCCCGGACATTGAGGCCCAGCGCTGAGGGCCTTCTGGCAGTTCCCTCACTGCGAGAAGTGAGGTTGCAGGGAACTAGGCAGAGGGCCTTCTTGGTAGTGTCACCCACCCTGTGGAACGCCCTCCCAACAGATGTCAAGGAAATAAACAACTACCTGACTTTTAGAAAACATCTGAAGGCAACCCTGCTAAGGGAAGCTTTTAATGTTTGATGTTTTCTCATGTTTTTAATATTCTATTAAGAACCTCCCAGAGTGGCTGGGGAAACCCAGTCAGATGGGCGGGGTATAAATAATAAATTATATTATATATGAAAGTTGTAGCTCATCAACACCTGTTAGACTATAGGTTCCCCATTCCTTGTCAAACAACAGACAGCAGGTTATGATCAGAAGGCACTCAAGGCTTGCTACAGCTTGCTACAACTAAGCAAGTCTGGGTTCTGGTCAGTACTGGGATTGGCAATCATCCGAGAAATAAATGTGTGCCCCCTTGTGTTCCATGGAGAAAGTAAAGTGGAAGATAAATACAAGAAAATAAATAGGGAATTTGTCATTCCTAAACATCACTGGTAGGACACAGGTGGCGCTGTGGGTTGAACCACAGAGCCTAGGACCTGCCGATCAGAAGGTTGGTGGTTCGAATCCCCATGACGGGGTGAGCTCCCGCTGCTCGGTCCCTGCTCCTGCCAACCTAGCAGTTCGAAAGCACGTCAAAGTGCAAGTAGATAAATAGGTACCACTCTGGCAGGAAGGTAAACGGCATTTCCGTGCACTGCTCTGGTTCGCCAGAAGCAGCTTAGTCATGCTGGCCACATGACCTGGAAGCTGTACACCGGCTCCCTCAGCCAGTAAAGCGAGATGAGCACCGCAACCCCAGAGTCGGTCACGACTGGACCTAATGGTCAGGGGTCACTTTACTTTTACCTTTAAACATCACCGGTATCTCAAAATCCCTGAGTTAGGAAGTGTCTCTTAAAACAAGATCGCTCTCAGCAAGAGTGTTATCTTCATACTAACATCATTTCTGGCAGCAGGAAAAGTATATATATCGGGACACACACAAAGGTGCAAGGTGAACACTGCTAAGATCAACTTACATCTGACATTGCTGTTAGCTTTGGCACGAATGCGCCCCAGTGTTCCTGGTATCAGAATTATGTCATCCACATTAGACAGGTAGTTGTTTAAATATTCAGTTCTTTCACAAGCGGCATCCTCCATCCCTGTACCAAGAAACATGATTTAGAAGGCATCAATATTTGTTACTTGAGAGCAAACTGATGGTGAGGTTAAGACTCTGGGAGCCCTTAACAGTTTACTTCTTTAACTTCACAGCATGTCCAATGGCAACGTCCCTGAGAACACCCCTAGTCATAAATAAGACCAACCAGAAGTGTCTAAGATTTTACTAAGATGGTGATTGCGGTGAAGATAAAGGCATAAAATCAGGCTTGGAAATAAAATGCAGTTAGAATATCAAAGAACTATGACAAGCACAGTAAACCTCTGCTAAGGAATTCAAGCAAATTTAAAAACACAGACTTGCAGCCCAATCTTCAGGATGCTTACTCAGAGCTTAGGCTCCACTGACTTGCATGATTCTTCTCTCTAGAACGTATACTTAAGACTGCAACCTGAACACTGAAAATACTAATGCGTTGGCTTTTAAAAGTAAAATAGCCCTACAAAACACCTGTTAGCAATAAGAGGTGGCTGAATACACCTGAGGTCCATGACTAAATTATCAACCTTGTCAAGGTTTCTGTAGTTATCGTTGTAGCTTCTTGGCGTTTTTCTTGTCTTTCTACTCTTAGAAATGATTGATTGCACATTACCCTGGCCAGACTTCAGTAAAAAGAATTCACACACACTCACCAAACGTAAAGAATCAAAAAGTTGTGTGAGGTCATCCTATCTGCCTAGAATAATCTCAAACTGGTTTTGACATTCACTTCTGGGGGCTGCAGCCCTGACCCATCAGCAACCTATGCTCAAATAAGGAATTAGATAGCCATCATCTCTGTCCTAGACTGAACTCGTATTGTGTGGGCTTGTTTCAAAAGTTGTTGCAGCAGCCCAAGCAGAATCTCAGTTCTTATGACTAAATTAATAGGTTTGCGGGACAAGCAGTGAACTCTTCAGGCGGGTGACATCTGAACTATCCTTCTTCGGCCAGATTGTTTTGTTGTTGCTTTTAACCTTTCAGTAGTTCATCTCTCAGCAAACTGTTTGACACATTAGTGATAAATGTGATAAAGTCAAATACAAATCTCCAAATGAGACTAGACTTCAGAAGGTCTGAAGTGGGAACAAACCACTGCAAGACAACACCTCATCCTCTTCAGACTTCCTTTAGATATTTGTGTTTGCACTCATTTCACATGTTTCTCCCTATTCTCCACTGAAGACATGACAATATGTGTATGTCTTAAAAACATGAGGACACACGCTGGAATTCGAATGACTCCTGAAGAAGCAGGTCTCTCATTTACCAACACTCCCTTGACATCTTTTGCTAACTGGATACCTTTAGATATTCCGAAAAAATTAGCTGAGACTTTTGCATAAAGTTTGAAAAATAAAATAAAATAAATAATTACCATGATCACCAACGAAGATAATGTTGACACATCGGTGCAGGTTCAACTGCTTCAGCCCATCCATTAGTTGTCCCAGGATCTTGTCAATCTCTCTTAGCGGATGCAACATCTAAATATGCATATATTTACACAAAGGGTGAAAATCAGCTCTTTCCCACCCAACTCTCACACTTTGGTTCATTTTCCAGTTCAATTTTACACAGCCAAACCCCAGCTTTGGACTTGTGGCATTATCACCATACCTTCAATTGTATAGTGTCAGTAAAATAAAGTCCAGAAAGATAAAGAACATAGTCTAATCCGGTGTTGGAGCAGACCAAGGGACTAGCAGGCCCAGCACCCCATTTTCCATATGTTTAGTAGTCACTGATGAGGCTTATGGTGCAATCCTACACATATCTACTAAAAAGTAAGCCCCACTGAGTTCAATGGGACTTACTTCCAGATAAGTGTGTATAGGACTATAAACTTCATCTCCACTAATTTGCACTTCCCGTGATGTTATCCTTCCATGTTTTTCACATGAGCGTTATCATATATGACATTCGAAGTGATAGTAAGATTTTCTGTGAAATCCCTCAAATGGTGGTGAAGCTTGAGCCCCTGTATGGAAATCACTGATCTAAGAAACTGAGATGATCATATGGAAATACCAACCAGCTTGTGAAGTATGCTAGAACGCAGGTCTTTTGTAGACTCGTATTCTTAAGTAACATAACAGAAGACTTCAAATTTTAAGTGAGCCCCTAGTCCACTTGCTTAAACTGTTTAAAAAGGCCTTGGCTAAAGATATTAAAGATATTAAAGATGCCTGAAATCCATACTTTTAAACAATAGACATATAAAATCAAAATATCCGAGCACCACACAATGCACTACCAAGACCTAGAATGGAGGTTTTTTGCCAATACATTTCTCCAAACAAATATGATGCCTGTATTTAATAAAATATACTTCCCTCAGATTCCTCGTGGGACAATGCAAGCAGAGGACTGCATAGCCTTCATGTTTGACTATCTAACAAATTAGTTTTAGAGCGAAGTTGAACGACTGTCTATTTAAGAATGAAAGCTACTAGGCAAATGCTTCTTTTCCTACACAACACTGCATTTTGCCTATTTATTAGTGAACCACAGAAACAGCTCCCCCGCCACCACCTTTTCTAATGCACAAGTCTTAAACTTGGGAGTTCGGACTTGGAGTACTCATGAATTTCAAATGAGTGGCTTGGGGTGGGTTTTGCTTGTTTGCTTTTGCGGGAATATTTGCCTCTGAGGAAACCTGAAGCAGTGGCATTGGCAAGATGAAAAAGACAACCAGTCACATACATTTACGTCCTACGTCCAGATTGACCGAAATAATCCAAAGCTAGGCATTTTTAATACTGTAAAATAAAGCACACACAAACATCAACTTCAGTCTACTTCTGCGGGTTCAAAAATTAGGGAACCTTCGGCAAGCCTCCACAATGTCAAACCAAGCCATTTCTACGACCTATGAAGAACCTAAAGCTTTAGTGAAGACATCCCACAGATGTCCAAGTGCAGATTGCTAATCCTGGGTTGTGATTGCTCAAACAAACAGATGCCCCAATATCACTTGCCAATTTTCACCGCCTCAAAACATTCCTGAAGTTCTGAGGAGGCATTTTAGTCCTCCAAAACAAATGGCTGACATCAAATATTAAGCTGATGGCCATGAAATTGAAAAGATTTTACAGACCAATTCTTGTGACCTAGCTTTTCCTTTGATGCCCCGTTGTAAGGGGGATGCTAAAAGCAGCCTTGTGCCATGCTAAGAAAGGAAGAAAACTGGTAATATTTCCTCAGTAACCCTCAGGCACTACTGGTAAGACTATTCCAGATGGAAATACACCCATTTCAAGAAATGATTTTTAGCCAAAAAGGATGATATGAAGTCTGGTAAAAAGCTTGACTCTAAGGGCTTGTCTAGACATTTCCATCTGTGGACAGAGAACTTTGGATGAACTTTTTTCCAGCAGGATTTATTTGCTGGTGTGCCCTGTCTGTACCACTTATATACATATTTTTAAACACTTAAGATGATCGGGCTAGTACAAGGAGAACACAAGTCCAAAAAAGAGGGAGACGAGACAGACTACCGTTGCTGATTAAACAGTAGCAGTCTGTTGACATATTTTCAAGATGGTCGCAATGGAAGTTCCACTCTGAAGAAGAGAATTCCAAAGTTGAAAAAAGAAAAAGAATCAAACGGTACAAGAGCTTCAGAATTTGGTGCGCGTCAATTTTGTAAACTTACTTTGTTCCGACGGGATTCCGCAGAGTATTGTTCCGCTCTTGGCGCTTTTCTTCTTTTCTTGGAAGAATCAACACGTCTTTTCTGTCTCCTCTTGGGAGTGATCTTTCTCTTAGGTCTTTTAGATGGAGTAAGAGGTGAGCCAAAACTACTCTCCTGTACTGGCGGAGAGAGATGCCTGGACTCAGAAAAAGCTCATCTCGTCTAACACCAGATGGTTAAAACTACCTGTGCCAGCAGCAGATTTAGGAATCAGTACACCAAGTCTTGGTTAAGGCCACCAGAGGTCGTTCAGAGGTCAAGTCAGGTCAAAGTTACTTCAGTCAGTTACTTATAAGAATAGAACTAGAGCCCATCAGAAACAACAATTCCCTGAAGCAGAGGTTTATTTTCTAGTGGGAAAAGGGCTGTGGCTCAGTGGTAGTGGATCTGCTTTGAAGGGAGAAGGTTCCAAGTTCAATCCCTGGCATGAAAAGACTCCTGCCCTGTCTGAAACTCTGGAAAGCCACTTTCAGTCAGTGTAGAGCTATAGTCTCATTAAACAGCTTTCTGTGTTCATAAAGGACCCCATTTTATGCTCTAAAATTCAATTTCATCAGATTTTTAATGCATTTATGCCTTAAAATATTGATAATCCACAAAATGGGAGCCAAATGTATAAGAGGCCACAAAAACGATTCACATTTTATTTCCATGTGGCCAGCATGCTAGTCTGTATCTATCTGTTCCATGTGCCAAGAGGCATGCCCAATTCTTATTGTTATTATTTGTTAAAAAAACAACCACCAAAAGGCACAATATTCTTGGCAGGAAGTAGCACTACACTATTGATATTTTCTGTAAATATTGATCTTTTCTGTAAAAAAACCAAAAAAAAAAAAAAAAACCAACCCCACACATATTTCTGAATGAGACGTAATCCCACAGTTGCCACCTGTAGGGTACCATTTTGTTTTTAGCCAGGTAGTTTTCACCAACATTGGACTTATTTTTGTTGCTGGGCAAAATCACCGTGGCACCTGTTGGGAAAGGGCCTAAAGATAGATGCCGGAGACAGGAGGTAACAGCGAATTGTCCATTGCGTTAAGAAGAGGGAGAAAACCATTTGGGGAAAAGAAGAGCCTCAGAGGCAAGCAATGCGCAGTTGTCCAAGACGACTTTAAATTGATCTTTAAAAGAAGCCACATGGCATGCAACTCCAATTGACTACTCCAATGAGAGTTTCTGGCATCTTTTAGGATCAGCTTCTCAGAAGAGTGCAAGATGACACATACAGGGAGATAGTGCAGTGCAGCTCATTTAAAAAATAAAAAAAAAAGATGAAGAAAGGAAACGCAGCGAAGGAGGTTCAGACTCGGCAGTGATTTACAACGCCGTTTGTTCCTATCCGCTTAGCCATCCGCCGTCTTTGTTGTTTCAGTCGCAGACCCGCATTCTTGGAAGGAAAAACAGTGTTACCATCTGCCATGCTGTTTCATTGCTTCCCAGGCAAGCAGCTGGAAGGGAGATGCTAATCCAATTCCATTTGTCTCTCTCCAAAAAGCAGCTTCAGAGTTTCTTTTTTAAAAAAATACATATAGAAGAGGAGGAAGAGTTCAAGCTTCGTGCAGTCTTGATGAGGAGAGGAGCAGAGGAGGGAGGAAAGGAAGGATTCTCATAGTTTACTCACTCTTTCTAAAAGAAGCACAGCCAGAGCTCTAAACTGGGCCACCAAGTAGTTCTAAATAAATCAGAATTGCCATCCCAGGGTAGCATGTTAGAGGGGCAGCAGAACAGTCCGTAAGCACATGAGTTTGTTGTCCGGTTCGCAGCTCACCTAGTAGACCGCGCATTTCGTACATACATTCGCAAAGTGATAGCTTCTCTTTCCAAAGAAGTTAGAGCTAGGAAGAAAGCCAAGTCTCTATTAACCAGCCAGGGCATCACTTCAAAAGAGGAAGAACAAGGGCTATCAGTACAAGGGGTGAAAGATGGATGCATAAGATCTCTAGCTTTGTAATTAAGAGTTATAGGATCACACGCACAAAAGAGGCAGAATCTGGCCAGCCAAGGGTCTACCTCAAAGGATAACTTCCCACAACAGTAGACAACATTATGGCTATGTTCCCGTCCCGCCTCCTCCTGCTAGATAGCCAGAACATCAACTTCTGGCAGCTTAATTTCACTTTCCATGAATCTTGGCTCTGGTTTACAACAAGCTCTGGTTAGTTAAACGAACCCGCTTCATAAACCATGGTTTGCCGATGAATTGTTTGAAAGCTGGTCAGAATTAGTTTTAAGCCACTCTGCCAAAGTCCTCCACTTGGATACATGCAAGGAGAACAGGGTCAGAAGTGTGCTAGCTCAAGGTCCACGGCAGCTCCTTCCCAACTGTGTGTGTAACACTAAACCACGGTTTAGTGTTACATGCAAATATGACGGTTGTGATGGAAAAGGCAAGTACATGGTTTGGGGATGCTTCTCAGATGATGGAGGGTTTTTTCAAGGGTACAGCTAAGCAAACAAAAGAGATCCGAGACCAGATCTCTCAACATTTCCCCTCACTGGGGTCTCAGTTCAGACCAATTGCTTAAAAAAAATACTCTGGAAGAACCGGCCGTGCGTCCTCTGCATCACTTCTGTTTCTGGCACACTAATTCATTGGGCCTTGTCATCTACAAGCCATGTGGCAACTGGCAACCCAGTACTGATGGCTGGGGTCCAGCAGGATCACTAGGGGCAATGCAGTACCCAGCCTGGAGTTCTAGGACAAAGACACCACTTCCTCGCATCCCCAAGCCTTACCTCTTGGAGTACCAGTGAACTCGACCACAAGGGAGGAATTTACTCTCTGCATGCTGCTATTCTAGAGAGCTGTCAAGAGTCCTCACGCCTCCTTCCCAAAGCCCAGTGCCTTGCTTTCTGGGCATCGAGACTGCATCCCCTCAACTCAGTGCCTAGTGTGCACCATTCACACAGCCCTAAATCTGCCCCTTCAAGCACTCTGAACTTGAGCTCAGAAATTCACAGAGAGTCGATGACTCTGGTTTAGCACTAGTGAGATATGATCCCACCACAGTTTTAAAGCCAAGCAGTTTGGATCTTCCTATGAGTAAAATCTGTACCGGAAAGCCAGTATCTTAATGAAGGCATCAGTCTTAAGCAGCTATTGCACTGATTACTAGAACCGTAGAGTTGGGATGGACCACGGGTTTCATATTGTTCAACCCCCTGCAATGGAGGAGTATTCTGCTCCATGTGAAGCTCAAACCCATGACCTTGATATTAAGGGCCTCATGCTTTACCCACTGAGCTATCTCCTTGAGCCGAGCAACAAGAATCCCTTGGAGCCCAGTGTGTTGCATGTATCGATGAAGGATAACTTCTTTCCGTCTGAATATTGAGGCAAACAGACCTAATTCACACCTTCCAGACTGCAGCACACACAGATCAGAATGTATTGATGCTACAGACTTCACACTTCTCCAGTGCAGTTCTCTGCTGAAGAAAGTCCCAAAAAAATGTGCATGCAGAAATAAGTTTAAAATGTGTGTGTCTCAACCCATGCATTTCTAAACTTAAACAAAACAAAAACCAGTGATTAATGCCAAAATGGTCAAAACATAATCATGAAATGAACACATGCAAGAATGAAATGGGTCGGAAATAGATTAATTGCCCCAACCCTACTTTTATGTGTTTCCCAAACTCAAAGCTCCCTAGTGGCATTGTCATGCTCAATTGGGAGAGCATGAGACTTAATATCAGGGCTGTGGGTTCAAGCCCCACATGGAGCAAAATATTCCTGGATTGCAGGGGATTGGACTAGATGATCCTCATGGTCCTTCCAACTCTATGATCAATGATCTACTATATTATCTGTTCTGCACAGTCACACACAACCCCAATATCTTAAATAAATTGTGTAAATATACAGGAGCAACACTGGGGTCGAATACATACTGAAATTTCACCAGCTTCTTATATAACTGCAGCAAGAACACAATGCAGCTATTGTGTTAACTGTTTTTACTAGGCACGAGAGATCCTTTACTTTACAGCCAATATATTGGATGCAACAGTTTCCACCTGCAATCACTTAAAGTGGGGTCTAATGAGTCAGAGGCTGAAACGTCACAGAACAGCTGGAACCTTTATTAAGCAGAGAATACATGAGGTGTCACTTGGTTAGGTGGGCTTCCTCCAAGCTGGGGCCTTGTCCAGCTGTTTTGTACTCTAGCTCCCACTGCAGCCAGCACAGGGATAAAGCGAATAAGAGTCAAATAGGACCCGGAGCACAATAGGTTGGGAAATGTTGGATTAGGAGGAAAAGTTTTACATAATTGTTTGAGTCTCTCTTTACGATTAACCTGAATCCGTAGGCGGGTTAAAAGCCGAACACGTGATTCCCATCCCTCTAACATTTGCCTCTAAGCTCTAATGTGCTGCTCAAATACCATATGGACAGAAAAGGCCCAGATCTGTTCCAAATGTTTAAAGAGCAGCCAGCTCTGTACAAAGGAAGCGTTGGGGGTGGGGAGAAAGCGGTTTGCATGCAATAGCCAAACTACTATGATTGCTAAGCAAGCAACCCTGAGGGGTCCCCAATGAGGTCTTCCTCCCAGCTGATTTATGAGACATTCACAGCTCTTAAAAAAAAGAAAAATCTGAAAAAGGAGAAACATTAAATGCTTCCTATCCCTTTTGTAAAAGAGAGGAAAAAAACATCCTGCCCCTAGTAAATCTTGACATCTGTGCAGCATGCACAGCTGTACTGACTTCTTGAAATATTCATTTAGAAAATTCAGGCCAAACTTAGAGCGATATGGGAGATCTGGGTACCTGTCTTCTCTCTCTCTCTGTCTCTCTCTCTCACACACACACACACACCAAGGAAAGTAGCAGCATGGGTTTTTTTGGGGGGGGTGATTAAATGGGGGTGGTGGAAGCATGTTAAAGGTTAAACCCCTCTCTCAATATGAAGCCCTCACAATCTTTGCTTGTAAATACAGGCAACTCCTCATTTAAGCATGTTCAATGTGTGCGCAAACGCGCACAAATGCATCACACCGAACCCGGAAGTGATCCAAAAGCATCACAAAAAGGGGTGGTGCAGGGGCGCGACGGGGTGTTTGCAGGCTTTTCCAATGGTGTTTCAAATATACACAATTTCACTTAAACGTGTGGTGCCTTGAAAAACAACCCCCACATAAATGGGAGGCTGCCTGTAAACGAAAAATGAAGGGCGGCATTTCCATGAAAGATCTCTAGCATCACTTCTAGGTTTGACCCTCTGCTACTTTAATTGCCTGTAAAGGTAAAGGTAAAGGGACCCCTGACCATTAGGTCCAGTCTGAGCTTGCGGCGCTCATCTCACTTTACTGGCCGAGGGAGCCGGCGTACAGCTTCTGGGGCATGTAACCAGCATGACTAAGCCACTTCTGGCGAACCAGAGCAGCGCACGGAAACGTCATTTACCTTCCCGCCAGAGCGGTATCTATTTATCTACTTGCACTTGACGTGCTTTCGAACTGCTAGGTTGACAGGAGCAGGAACCGAGCAACGGGAGCTCACCCTGTTGCGGGGATTCGAACCGCTGACCTTCTGATCGGCAAGTCCTAGGCTCTGTGGTTTAACCCACAGCGCCACCCGCGGGCTGATATATGCAAGGTTCCACACATTTTGGTTGGAGTTGGTGTCACCCAATCGAGATTGTGCATTAGTAAGGACACCACCCATCTCCTGAGAGCATGGCATAAAAATTGTAAAGGTATTCTATACTTCAGAACAAGGCTCTCATCCCCTGAAACTCACACCCACAGGAAAACAGGAAGCTATCTTATTCTACTGGTCTATCTAATCCAACACTGTTTGCTGTGTCTGCCAGGATCCCTCTATTGTCTTAGGCAGAGAAGGTCCGTCTCCCGTCCCCCACCAACCTGCTAGGTGATCCTATCTTAATTTGGCACTTCCAGAGTGGTAAATTGTGGTGGCAGTGTACAAATTTGCCACCCTTATCATTCTGCCACCTGGAGCAAAGCTCTCACTGTGACTAGCAGTGAGAAAATTGATTCAAAGCACTGTAGGAAACTGTGAGTGTTGTTATCATTTAAAGAGACCCTGTTATATCAAAGCACTTGTGAAACTCCTCTAAATTTCACAAGCGGTTTGACATGCAAAGGAAGGCAGTCATTCGAAACACACAAAAACCCATCGCAACACTCTCTCTAGCTGAGTGGTTCTGCGGATTGTGGTCAGAGAGGGGGTTTCCAGAAACGCAATCTAAAAGTGGGTTGCATTGCATTTTTTAACATCTAGTTGCTCATCAGGAGCACCAATATTTCTGGCCAGCTTACTGATTCTATCTATTGAGGGATGCTCTTTATTAACAATTAAAATGGGCCTGACTATTAGGTACACATCTGCCAAATGCAAAAAATGAAGCAAAGCCATTTCCTTAAAAATGAAAAGGAGGGAACCTCAGAGAGCTGCTATAGTTTAACTGCTATAGTTATTATATAGCAGAAAACATAACCAAAGCACAAGAAATGCTGTTTTCCACACACTGCTCTTTAAAACTCTTTAACTTTGAATATATCCAAGAGGTGGCCTGTCAATGATAAATTTTGCTCCTGCCTAAAGTCTATGATTTTATGACACTCCAGAAGGGACTTCTTAGAGCTGGAAGTTTTCAGTATTGTTTTCCTGCCTTTCTATTTTCCACAGGCTCTCCTCTCACTGGATGCTTACAGATGTGCAGATTAAACCATCAGCTTTCCAACACACACACTTCAGTCAAAGGTTAGCCTTTCTATGGCTTTTGCTGTAATGCAAATTGTAAGGAAGTTGCGGCCCTCCAGATGTTCATGGCCTCCAACTATCCAACGACCAAGGAGGATGGAGTGTAGCAACATCTGGAGAGCAACAGGCTCCCCCAACTCTGGAGTATTGGCAAAGCACTGAGCTCAGAGCCATGCTATTTACGGAAGAGGAACTATACTAACCTCAGAGCTAAAGGGGCCATATCTGTGGCCAGAGATATCTGGTTGCTCAGAGTAGAATGCATAAGCGTAAGGCCTGAAAAGAAAAGAAAAATGTTTTTTAAAACCAGAAGCTTTCTTATTGAGCATTATAGGAGCGGACCTATCAAAATCACAAAAGAACTTGTTTATGTATGCAACAACGGCCGCACGGACCTTATTAGCACAACATTGGGAAGAATAAGGTGTCCCATCAAAAGAAGATTGGCAAGTTGAATTAATGGAATATGCTGAAATGGCAAAATTAATTATTAAACTAAGAGGAAGAGAAAGCAACAAATTTAAGGAAGAATGGAAGGTGTTTACTGCATATTTACAGAAGCAATGTACACAGGTTAATACATTAGCAGGGTTTTAAGATTACTTGTAATTTTGTTATGAATGGATAGGTTAAAATTTAACAACAGACATGCCGTATGTTGATAAATAATAGAACCGAGGAAGGGATTAGAGGGAAGTCAATTTGTTTTGTTTTTGTTTTTGTATTGTTGTTGTTGTTTTTATTTTTGTTATTTTTGGAAAATCAATAAAATGTTATTAAAAGAGAAGAAAATTGTTGTCTGAACAGTTTTCCCATAGCAGGTTAGCTCACGTCAACCCTTTCAAACAAAGCTTGCCTTCAGAAGGAGAGAAACAAGAGGACTGCAACTCTGTCACAAGTTTTCCACAGTCCGATTAAGCCATTCCTTGTACCGCAACTTCATTAAAAATATTAGAAGGGATGCTGAGAGGTGCTGAGCAAAGACTCAGGAAGAAACATTCCACAGTTGTGTAACGGAGGTCAGGAGAAAAGGACAACAACAACAACAGTCAAAGTCTGTGCCCGCTGGCAGGGTCTAGAGCCGTGTGTACTCAGCGACACAATTAAAAATCTTGACATCGGCCCAAATCACAGGGTGCAACACTCATTAAGCCACATTAGATGAAACAGCATTTCAAACACACAGACACTCTGTGCCAACCGACCCTAGCCCATGTCATTAATAACAAGAGCGTCCACGTCCACAATAACAGGGCATTCACGTCATGAGCTGGTCAACAAGGAGCAGGACAGTGGATCAAAGCTTGCGATCTACAGAGAATATTGGCAATGCGGGCATTCAGCCACACTTAGAAGGGAAAAGAAAATATGACTTACCTTTCATTGTCTGGCAGGGTTAGCCATTGCAGGATTGTTAATATTCTGCGCTCGTGAGGGATCATACTAGAACAGAACAGAGCAAACCGAGTAAGAAACAGCGGCACAATTTTATTTTATTTTTTGGCCCGTATTCACACGCAAGACCGTCACAAAGCATGGGTGTGCTATGCTTGAGTACTATAGTGGTTCACATTGAGAGCACATAGACACTGCTGCTAATAATCATGGCTATGGTTCTCCCGTAACAAAGCCTGTTAAAGGATAGAAGAGGCTTACCGTTGCTTAGGGGGTGGCTCCCATTTGCTGCCCAGTGCAGTTTAGGACTGAGAATTTGGGAAGGAGGGGTCCATGCTTGGCCTCTTCGTCCAGCCACATGAATCTGGGCCACCCTCCTGGCCAATCAGGAGGGAGCTGGGGGGGGGTGGGCAAAGGGCAGAGGCCGGGGCAGTAAAAGGGAGTGGTGCCCAGTGCCCAGTGCCCAGGATGTGCCTGACTGTCGGTGGGTCACCTGTCCTCCCACCCATGTTATCATGCGCATGTGTTTCAGCCCAATGGTGAATGGGCTGAGGTGGTATGGACCTTGCTATGGATTACTTGGTCACCCTATTGAGAGCCAAAGAGCAGGGCCGTCTTTACCCAGGGGTGCAAGGACTGTGGGGCACCCAGGCGCCGAATTCTGGGGGGGCGCCAGGCAGACACCGCTGAAGCCGCCTAATCTCTTAACTATCTACCTGTTATGAAATAATACATACTTTTGATCAAGCTAGAAAAACAATATATATATATACCTAGGTATTATCGATATGTATACAGTCATAGCTCATGTTACGTTTGCTTCATGTTACGTTCTTTCAGGTTACGTCCCGTGGTGACCCGGAAGTACCGGAAAGGGTTACTTCTGGGTTTCGTCGCTCATGCCATGCGCAGACATACAAAGTGACGTCACGCACATGCGCAGAAGCGGCGAATCGCAACCCACGTGTGTGCAGATGCACTGCTGTGGGTTGCGCTCTTTTCACGTTGTGAACGGGCCTCCGGAACGGATCCCGTTCGCAACCAGAGGTACCGCTGTACCTACTGTTTCACTAAAGAACTTTCGACTTTGTGCGCTCGTTTACCAAAGACGTGCCGTGCCAGTGGCGGCGCTTGTCATTCACAACAGGGGCGCTGGGCGGATCTTTGCACCCCGGCGGCGCATATGCCAAAGACAGCGCTGCCAGGAAGGAATATTTCCTGCAGACAAATGGGCCCTTCTGCAGCTTTTCGCCTGCCTCAGAGCAAACGTCAAGACTTGGGCAATTAAGGCTGGGTACTGGGTACCCCGTTAAAAAGGTCCTGGAAGGGGTAGAACTGTCTGGGTGCCTACACCAAGGCCAATGGGCCATAGCACCAGACAACACTGTCAGGAATGCCCCACTTGATCCATGCCTAGGGATAGCCATCGTGCCAGGTCCAACTCACCCTGGGTGCAACCAGCAGGCAGGTGCAACCAGCAGGCAGATGCTTATCCAATGCCTTATGCCAAACTGGCTTGCACCTGTCGTCAATATAGTTGCATCCTAATTTAACCCATCCAATGGTCTCCTGTGTCTTATTTACACTGCCACATCCTCACCAGCCAGCAGTGCACCTTATGTGCCTGGGCCATGCAGATGGGGAACCTGCAGCTCTCCAGATGTTGCTGGGACTCCCATCAGCCTTAGCTAGCATGACCAATGGTCAGGGCTGAAGGCAGCTATAGCTCAGTAAATGCCTGGAGGACCCCAGGCTCCCCTGCCCATGTTAAAACCACCTAGGAAGCATTAAGCTAGAAACAGACATTTGCTGTTAAAGTTAAAATAATAAATGTGACTTTTCTATCTGTTCTGCCCCAATTTCAACAGGTTCCTTTCATCCCACTTTAATGCTATTCTGTACACCAAGTTGCTAAGGAAAAGCACAATAACTTTTAGGGTTATCGTAGGTGGGTTTAGTCCCACAGATAGAGCCTCCACCATCTAATCCAGTTTACCAGTAATTTCTGGAATGTCAATGGTATAAAGCAGGAGTAGGCAATAGGTTTTCCAGATATGGCAGGCTACAATGTCCATAATGCCTGACCACTGCAGTGCAACATCTGGAAGGCCACGCATTGCTTCCCCCTCCTCACTTCATTTTTTACTTCATTTTTACAGTGTATCCTCTACATTGGTTCTTAGTTAATAGTTACTTATACAGTGCTTTTCCAAAACACTTCATCACATGTAGCCACTGTGATCCACGCGACAGTCACCTCCAAACTGGATTATTGTAACTCACTCTACGTGGGGCTGCCCTTGAGACTGACCCAGAAACTCCAGCGGGTGCAGAATGCCGCAGCGAGACTCCTTACGGGGTCCTCGCTGTGAGATCACATTCGCCCGGTGCTATACCAGCTGCACTGACTCCCGGTGGAGTACAGGATCAGGTTTAAGGTGCTGGTTTTAACCTTTAAAGCCCTATACGGCCTAGGACCCTTGTACCTACGGGACCGCCTCTCCTGGTATGTCCCACAGAGGAACTTACGATCTTCAAACAAAAACATCTTGGAGGTCCCAGGCCACAGAAAGGTTAGGCTGGCCTCAACCAGAGCCAGGGCTTTTTCGGCTGTGGCTCCGATCTGGTGGAACGCTCCGCCAAAGAGACTAGGGCCCTGCGGGATTTGATATCTTTCCGCAGGGCCTGCAAGACAGAGCTGTTCCACCAAGCCTTTGGCCAGGGCACAGCCTGACTCCCTCCTTCACAGAACTCTAGCCAAATGGTTGCCATTAATTTGATTTGAATTAATTTTATAATGAAATGATTTTAGAATGTTGTACTATTTTATTGTTGTTAGCCGCCCTGAGCCCGGCTTCAGCTGGGGAGAGCGGGATATAAATAAAAATTTATTATTATTATTATTATTATTATTATTATTAGTGGTGGGCAAATTGGAAAACAGATGTTGCCTGAATTGAAAGCTCTCAAGAGATGAAGCCAGGGACACTTTTCAGCCCAATTCTATCCTTCCTTGGAAATTAAGACCTGTCGATTTCTGTGGCATTTGCTTCCCAGTTCTTGTTTATTGCGGTTAAGTTACCAATTCTGTCTTGTGCGGATATACTTACGTAGACCAAAAGAATGAACCAGCTCTCACTCCTTGCTTGGCAGCCGTAATCCATATCTAATTAGGAAAATATAAGGCGATTACAAAGAGCGGCAGACCGTTGGCTACATGACGGTACATTTATTAAAACAAAACATCATAAATAAAACCTTCCCCAGCCCTCAGCCCCTCAACATTGGCTTCCAGTTCTACAGATTAGAATTTGAGCATTTGCATCCAACTGGGCTAGCAGCAGAAATCTGAATAGTTTCCTTGATTAACAGGTTAGAGAATCAGTGTCACGGTTATTTAATAAGTGGGGGGGAAATAAAAGAAGAACAGAGCTAAAATCCTGATTGTGCAAGCTGGTGCCTTTTTCCGGATGCTGAAAATTTCAATCTCTGAAGTCACCGGTATTATGTTCACACACACACACAAACATCTGAAGTACAGTGGTACCTCGGGTTACATACGCTTCAGGTTACATATGCTTCAGGTTACAGACTCTGCTAACCCAGAAATAGTGCTTCAGATTAAGAACTTTGCTTCAGGATGAGAACAGAAATCGTGCTCCAGCGGCGCGGCAGCAGCAGGAGGCCCCGTTAGCTGAAGTGGTGCTTCAGGTTAAGAACAGTTTCAGGTTAAGTACGGACCTCCAGAACGAATTAAGTACTTAACCCGAGGTACCACTGTTCAATGTTAGCTCCCAGTCTCACAACAGCAACCCGCTTGCATATGTGAGTATTAACTGTCATGCAAAGAACTCAGCTTTTAACACAGGTTGTGAAATGACATTTTCATCGCTGGGCACAAGTTAAGATCACCACACAGGCCAAGGACCACCACATGAAGGCTCTACACCATCGCATGTTCTGAATTATCATGTGACCAGACTCTGCAAGAGATTTGAAGCCTTGGTCTGTGTCAAACACTGTACAGCCCTTAACACCCACATGCCACCTACGCAGGGATGAAAAACACAGAGGAAAAAATATCTCTTGCAGTGGAACAAAATTATAGGGCAGAGGTGTGGCATTGAGCTGCGCACAATGGTTGAAACTATCATCAACCATTTATCCTCCGTGATCTACCCATTAGCAGTTTCTGTCCAGTTAAACCCCCAGCTTGCAATTCTAAGTTAGAAGGTTCAGCTTCAAAGCATCTTAAGGACCCCTCTTGGGAGTCTGGCAAAAAACACAGCACCTCCAGCCACAGCCAGGACAGTGGTACCTCGGGTTAAGAACTTAATTCGTTCTGGAGGTCCATTCTTAACCTGAAACTGTTCTTAACCTGAGGTACCACTTTAGCTAATGGGGCCTCCTGCTGCTGCCGTGCCACCGCCACGCGATTTCTGTTCTCACCCTGAAGCAAAGTTCTTAACCCGAGGTACTATTTCTGGGTTAGCGGAGTCTGTAACCTGAAGCGTCTGTAACCTGCAGCGTCTGTAACTCGAGGTACCACTGTATTTTGCTGCTGAAGGCCAAGGATACAATGACTCCACATCCCACATACAGAAGCCAATCAGAATTGCAGTTGAATTTTTCTGCTGCCTGACTTTTGCCTAACAGTAGGGCTGGGCCATGGGAGCAATCAAAACCAAAGACTCAACAGGAGCTCAATGTCATCTCTGGGAACACTGCACAAGAAAAATGCTTCATTTTGCCTTATTGCCTGTAGGAGCACCAGGTTCCTTTTGGACACTGTACTAACAAGAACCATCGATCAATCTCCCCTGGTGAATGGGTCCCTTGCATTTGCTTTCACTTTTTGAAAGTGTAAAACACCTTTTTGATGTTCCTAATAAGACTCTGTTTACAGGATACTGCCATGGTGGTGTCCTAAATTATTCAAAAAGCTTTTGACCCATAACACTCTTGGCGTTGCCAAGTGGAATTGGCAATAGAAGAGTTGTAATCAGCTGCTTCTGTCTGAGTTCTATTGTTAAGTGCTAAAATGAAGGTGGGTGGGGACTGCATTTTATAGCTACAGTAACACACTGCCACAGGAATACAGTCATTCCTCGGGTTACAGACACTTCAGGTCGCGTATTTTCGGGCTGCGGACCACCAAAACCCAGAAGTACTGGGACAGGTTACTTCCGGGTTTCGCCGTTGTGCGTGCGCAGAAGCATTAAATCACACTTTGCGCCTAAGTGCCGAATCGCAACCTGCACATGCACAGATGCGCCGCTGCAGGTTGCGGACGCTGTGGGTTTCAAACGAGCATCCTGCATAGATCACGTTCTCAACCCGAGCGTCCACTGTATATCTAAAAATAATTAAAGAGAATTTAAACCAAATTTTAAACCAGAGTATCATTATGATGGGCATCCCAGTCTTTTGCTAAAGCTATATTTAGCAGTGAAGGGATGTGGGTGGTGCTGTGGGTTAAACCACAGAGCCTAGGGCTTGCTGATCCGAAGGTCGGCGGTTCGAATCCCCGTGATGGAGTGAGCTCCCGTTGCTCAGTCCCTGCTCCTGCCAACCTAGCAGTTCGAAAGCACGTCAAAGTGCAAGTAGATAAATACCAGTAGGTACCACTCTGGCGGGAAGGTAAACGGCGTTTCCCTGTGCTGCTCTGGTTCACCAGAAGCGGCTTAGTCATGCTGGCCACATGACCCGGAATCTGTATGCAGGTTCCCTCGGCCAATAAAGCGAGATGAGCACCACAACCCCAGAGTCGTCCGTACTGGACCTAATGGTCAGGGGCCCCTTTACCTTTACCTTTATATTTAGCAGTAGCAGAACCAATTTTCAGCAAGGACTTCCCTTAATAGGCTTTTCTGCATAACCAATCCAGCAACCCTGATCTGGCTAGAAGTTAGCCATGACAAAGTCTCACTCAAAACCAATGGAGTAAAAGTGACATTATCCCCGACTCCCACTGGAGCCGAGTCATGACTAATTTTTGACATAGCTGCCCCCAATCATGCCAACATAAAAGCCAGAAGATTTAACACCACACACACACAAAATGTTCATTATTTTTATTGATTCACCTTCGCTAAGGCAAACAAAACAGAAACTCACCGGCTGACCTCCCCACCACCTGTGATTGAATTTTTCTCGGCCTCTGAGGCTGAAAGCAGCATCAAATACAGGATCGTACATTGAATTGCCAATGATTCCATGGGATTCAGGATAGAGGCCCTTTGTGTTGGAAATGTTGAAAAATAAAACAAATTATTAACTATTCAATATGACTTTATAACGGAAAAAGATAGCAGTTTCAGTGGAAATCATAGTACGTGGGAAGACTTCTATTTTTTTGTTGAAGTGCTAAGAACTTGTCTTCCAAGTTAAGGCCTCCATCTCGCTATGCTAATCTGCTGACTAATCTTGTGCAATACAGTACAATCACATCTTACATGGGGGTTTTGTTCTGGGGATGACACATTGACGCAAAATGTATACACTCGAATACAGTGTGAGCATCCCTAGCCGTCCAGAGCTGGCACGCCAAGGGGGTCTTGCCTCCCAAGCAAGGCAGAGAACTGAAAAGCTCTTTTCTGTTGGGTTTCCCCAACACTAGTGCTTTCCCCATCACTGATTATATGGGTATACACCAGTGTAAGCAGCACAGGAATCAGGACATGGCCCAAGAGTTAAGAAAGAGCAGGAGAGATAATGCAGTTAATGGTTACTTGATTGCTGCCCTAACAAAGTCCAAATCTAGTTATATGCAATATTGCCAGCTGTATCTCTAACTGACTTTCAGCCAGTCTAGAATGGAAGTCTTGTAATACATTTGAAGCTGGCTGTGGATCCCTCCAACCCTTTCCCCCCCACGGGCAAAAGAGTAATGGAGTAGGGCGAGTTGTATCCTGAACAAGAATGCTTTAGAGGCAAGTTTAACCTCATGGCATGCCTCCTCCACAGTCATAATCTTGCCTCCAGAATACTATTAACTATTATGCTCCCCCAATTTCATTGCTCCCCTTTAAAAGAAATGGGCTCCTTTAACAATCCATGGCTCAACTGTAGACTTCCATTTCCAGACTCACACTTTTTCAGAACCCAGTTCCTCCAGACCCCATTTTACACCTCCTCTTCCCTAGTATGGAAGAAGAGCCTGCTGCTCATAGCAAACTCTACTCAACATTTAAGCATACCTGTAGTTGAGAAGTAGCCTGGCCTTGCCCCCCACCCCACCCCCCAAAATGGAGTAGAGTGGAGTTTTGGTTCGGAGTCCAAGGTGATTCCCGAAGTTCCTTCTCCAGACAATAAGATTAGTTACCCTAATCTCTTTCTTTACTCTCAGTGATCCGAAGGACTGAAATCGAACAGATCCTGGAAGTTGACAGAGAGCTGGAGTGTTGTGTTTTTCAGTGTGTGTGTGAAATTTCTCCTTTTAAATTTAGCAACACCTATGGCGGGTACCAATGAGTCCAAGTATGTAGAAGGGCATGAACCCAATTTACTTCCAAACTGATAGCAAATACAGATGGTCAAATGCCATCCAGGGGAGGATAGCTCAGGTCAAAAGTTTTTTATACTCTCACAAAGCTCAACAGGTTAAATGCCAGCTTTTCACCTGAGCCCTTCCATGGTCTTTTTCACATGACACAGGTATATGCAAATTTGCTCGGTGACCATTCCCTTCCCCGCATCAAAGCAGAACAACAACATATCTCAGAGGCTTTCCTCATCACCAACCACCACTCATTTGATATCTACAGAAAAGCAGGTGGTTTCCTATATACTCATAAAACCAGCAGCAAAACTTACCGTCGCCAGGGTATACAAGTTAGGGAAGGTTTTTGTAGGGTAGACGGGCCTCATATATGGCGCATGTGTCCCACAGGACCCTGAAAATGAAGTTTGTGGTGTGGTTTTAATATAGATCGGTACAGTGATATTTACATACAGCAGATGCCATTAAAGTCAATCATGAAACATGGTGTTTCGCTGCACTAACTGTGCAATCCTGTACATGCTTATAATAATAATATTAGTTTATTATTTATACCCCACCCATCTGGCTGGGCTTCCCCAGTCACTCTGGGTGGCTTCCAACAAAATATTAAAATACAGCAATGCATCACACATTAAAAGCTTCCCTAAACAGGGCTGCCTTCAGGTGTCGTCTAAAAGTCTGGTAGTTGTTGTTCTCTTTGACATCTGGTGGGAGGGTGTTCCACAGGGTGGGCGCCACTACCTAGAAGGCCCTCTGCCTGGTTCCCTATAACTTGGCTTCTCGCAATGAGGGAACCGCCAGAAGGCCTTTGGCACTGGACCTCAGTGTCTGGGCAGAATGATGGGGGTGGAGACACTCCTTCAGATATACAGGACCGAGGCCATGTAGGGCTTTAAAGGTCAGCACCAACACTTTGAATTGTGCTTGGAAACGTACTGGGAGCCAATGTAGATCTTTCAAGACCGGTGTTATGCGGTCTTGGCAGCCGCTCCCAGTCACCAGTCTCCAGCTTATCTCTCTTCAGTAGGGCTTACTAAATACATTTTAAATTGCAGTTTAGGAAGGGACAAAGACAAAAAAGGGCTTTTGTCCCAATAAAGCACATGCACTTACTTAGTTTTTCAATGTTGCGCATCACTTTGTCGCCTTTCTTCATGTACGATGCACGGAAGCCATCGACCGAAAAGATTATCAATGGGGGGCGAACAAAACTGTGGGAGGCAAAGCATGTTACTAATGAACTTCAAAGCTGGAGTAAAGATGTGGCAAAACAAATTGGGAAAGAAAGCCTCTTCTCTGTGGTTTCAGGACAACTTCACCTTGTGTCAAAGTGACCTAGGACAACTTTTATGCCTGAGCAGAGCCAAAAATCCCGGGCACACATGCCCTTCACTCATTTGAGTTATATAAATAAATAAGGCATCACCTTATAAGTATTTTTTAAATTTATTTGTTACCTTTGTGTTTCCATGCAGATAAGTTAGGGCCCTCGTACCTACGGGACCGCCTCTCCTGGTATGCCCCACAGAGGAACTTACGGTCTTCAAATAAAAACACCTTGAAGGTCCCAGGCCACAGAGAGGTTAGGCTGGCCTCAACTAGAGCCAGGGCTTTTTCAGCTGCGGCTCCAACCTGGTGGAACGCTCTGTCACAAGAGACAAGGGCCCTGCAGGACTTGACATCTTTCCACAGGGCCTGCAAGACAGAGCTGTTCCACCTGGCCTTTGGTCAGGGCGCAGCCTGACTCCCTCCTTTGGCAATCTTTACAAAACTTTAGTTTATGGTTGCCATCAATTTTGATTTTAATTAATTTTTATAATGTTTTTATAATGTTGTACTGTTTTAGTGTTGTTAGCCGCCCTGAGCCCGGCTTCGGCTGGGGAGGGCGGGATATAAATAAAATTTATTATTATTATTATTATTATTATTATTATTATTATTATTTTGTTAAAAATCCACAGGGAAACTTAATCCCATTGCCATCAGAAAATGGTGTTGTTATAAGTTTATAATACATGGGTAGTATTCACTGCTGGTCCTACTCAGAGCCAACACATTGAGGTTAATAAACAGGACTTAGGTTCATTATTTTTATTTATTAAATTTCTATACTGCCCTTCACCTGAAGATCACAGGGCAGTTCTACAGTGTAAAACAGTAATTTCAGAGGGTCTACTTCAAGTAGGACTTAAATGAATACAACCCTATATTTTGATATTTTTACATTTCTCTTGGGAAGACAGGCAAACTAATGCCAGTGCGCTGGAAGAAGCAAAGATCACCAGTGTTGAAGCAATATTCTTCAACATCAGCTTCATTGGACTGGTCATGTTGTTCGGATGCCTGAATATCGTCTTCCAAAGCAACTACTATACTCTATTCCAAACTTAAAAATGGAAAGCGTAATGCTGGTGGCAAAAACAAAAGAGGTTTAAAGACTCTCTCAAGGCAAATAAAAAAAAATGTAGCATAAACACCAATAACTGGGAAACACTGGCCTGTGAGTGCTCCAGCTGGAGAGCAGCCTTTACCAAAGGTGTCATGGGCTTTGAAAATACTCGGACTCAGGACTTAAGGGAGAAACATGCTAAGAGGAAGGCATGCTTGGCAAACCTTCACCGTGATCAACTCCCATCCAGAACCCAATGTCCCCAGTGTGGAAGGACGTGTGGATCCAGAATTGGCCTCCACAGTCACTTACGGACTCACTGTTAAGACAGTGTTCATGGAAGACAATCTTACTCGGCTACGAGTGATCGCCAAAGAAGAAGAACAACAAGAAGATTTTGATGTAAAGGCATGGAGAGAGAGAGATCCAATGCAATGTTAGCACCATGTTGTGCGAGAGTCTGTGCTGTTGAGCAGCACAAAGCTAAATTGACAAAGAGTATAATAGTAGCTGCTGCACTATGGGCTGAACAATGCATTCTGCAAGCGAAAGACATCCATTCGATTTGGCTATTGTATATAATCGTAAATAAGTGCTCTCACTAGCAGAATGGCTGTTCTGCAAATGGGCTGCCGCAAATGGATATCGTCCAGAAAATGCATACAGTATGATGGTTCTCCTTTCTTTAGATGCTTGCAACAAGCCTCAGTTTTCCCAACAGGACACAAAAACGAACCGCTTAGTTGATCTGACCACCAGTGGCAGCCGACACTTAATAGATCTCCTACACATGATAAAAATAAGCACATAAAACAAAGCACTTACTTTGCTGGGCATTCTGGTGTCCGTGTATCCTCACATTCATCCGCAACCCAGTGAGTCTCTCCTAAAGAGGGATGATAATAAGAACCATTTTGTACATGACCTATACAGTTGCAAGTTCCATTTACAGCAAAGGTGAGGCAGGCAACCAGATCCTATATGTTTCTGTAGGAGTCAGTCCTACTGATCACCAGGGCTTGTTCTCGAGTAAAGAGCACATCAGATTGCAGCTGCACTGCCATGTTTATTTTCATGAATCCTTGAATGATCATAGCCAATCTTAGTATCTTTTATACAGATGTGTAGGGTGCAGGTTTGCCAAACTGTGTGTGTGTTTTAACTCAACACTTCTTTCTGGCTGCATGTTCATTGTCCAGTGTGTGCTCACTGCAGCTTTGGATGCTTAATCTCATGGTGACAAAATCCTGAAAAGAATTATTTCATCGTTTCACAATCCAAGGCTGCTTTTTTAACAGTTAAAATTTCATCACCATCTTTCACAACAATATACTCTGCCTGACTAGTATGGCTGGAAGCATATATAAACAATGCACCTCAGTTGCTATTTCAGATGAGATTCAATCACACCCCAGCAAATTCAGGTTGTGCAATTAAAGTGTGTTTGGAGCAATAAAAATAAAGTGTGGTGGGATTTATTTATTTTTGCAAGATGGAAAGTGGTGGGAAAATGCCCCGGAAACTGTTGGGTAGCATTTGCTGCATACCCATCATCTAACCTCCCCGCAAACAAATCAGGATGGATGCTCAACAAACAGGTCATCAAGTCATAGAAACCTTTTGCTACTGGCTGTTCACAAGGAGAAAGATGGGAGGCCACTTGGAAGATCCTATTTCACCTATAGAACAGCATGACTATCACTGTTGTTGTTATTCTGTCAATAAGTACAAAAATATCTGAACTCATAAAAAAAAGGACTTCTCAACTAGTTTCTACATGGGCACACACCTACGAAGTGGTGTCTTTAATTGGGCTTTTAAAAAAACCACTCTCAATATTATTTGTGCCCACAAATGTTTTGTGGTGGCCTTGGTGCAAGTTCTGTAACTTCCTGCTGAAACCCATAACTAGTAACACCAAAAACGGCCCAGAAGTTTTCTCCCACTTTTGTCGCACTATAGCCTCTCCAGATAGCAGTGCGCTAACTTAGGGGAAGCATCGCAGAACGTATGAAGCATCAGTCAGCTTGGACAAGGTGACTCACATCTCCCTTCCAAAACATCCTTAGGAGGAGCATGATCCGGAACGCTTGGATTCCTTTAGCAGATAGAAGAACGAAAACAAGTACCTTTACAAACAACTTGGTAGTTAGTACAACAGTCCCCTCGGAGTAAGCAGTCTTCAGAACAGTGACAGGCATGATCTTCATTCCTTGTCTCTCCGCATCGCTCTTTCGTACATTCCCAGCCTCCAGCTAACATTATCACAAAAACAAAAAAAATGAAGACAGTGGTTTCTTAAAGACAACTATGCACATGTGCCCCACACCTTTGGGGCAAAACAATTCCACAGCAATTTTCACCGTATTGGATGTTTTCATTTTGAACCTGGAGTGGCTGCAGTCCAACAATGCCTGGAGGGTCCAAGTTTAGCCACTGATGCTTTAGTTGCGCTGAAAAGGTAGCAGGGTCCAGGACATATCTACACTACGTTGCTGTTGTCTTTCTTCCAGCTGAAACGCCATGGCCTTATCCCCCAAAATCCTGGGGGGTTCAGTTTTTTAGATACATGCTATCCATGCCCCACAGAAGGGCTCACTGTTGAACCAGTTTAAATATGTACTTTTAAATGTGTCCAGAGAGTCAGAACTTTGAGAGAGCTATTTCAATCCCAGCTCAGCCATGCTCACTGAGAAGACTGACACTTCCTCCAATCTATAAAATGTTATATTAGAAGAAGCAATGGAGTAAAGACTGTAAAGCATTCCATACTTGCACTTCTTTTCTTTCACAAGGACATGTTTGAGTAGTTCTGTCAAGTAGTTGGGTATATTATGTACACTGACTGCATCTGGCTACAACAAACATCAAACCATAGTTTAGTGTTACAAATGAGGCCAGGCTAGCCATGGACTCACATACCTTTCCCTCACTTCTCTAGCACATCCATACAAAGAGATGGGAAGCTTCAGCTAAACACTAAACTCTGGTTAATCTGTTATTAAATTATGGTACATAGGTGCCAGCTCCCTGGGGCCCTGAGCACCCACCCAATTCCTGGTGCAAGGCCCTGGTGCCAAAATTTGTGGGTGCCCGGCCCCCACAAATTTTGGCACCAGGGCCTTGCACACTGCATGACACCCACGGCCCTGGGCACCCACGGTTGCAGGGCCAAACTGGCCCTCCTGCTATGGTTAGTAACCAGTTTTATGGGCTGGAATTTGGCTCGTTTCCACTAACCATCGTTAAGATGACATGGTGGTCTAAAACAGAAGTGAATGCTTCTGAATTCCACCTGGCGATTATGCCACAGGAGGAGTGACTGTGCCAGAATGGTGCTCGCTTTGACTTGTTTTTGCAATGCTGGATTGTAGTTTAGCATTATGTCCACGCCAAGGCTCCCTCCTCAACATGTGGGATGGAGTGAAGAAGAATTGCCCCAAACTTTTCCAAGCTTTGGACAGTTTCACCTCCCCTCCCCTTATGCCTCATTCAATGATTGTTCAGGAGGGAGCCACCTTTTCATCCAAAGAAGGTGTGTGTGTGTGTTGTTTTTTTGAAGAGGCAGTCAACCGAAGGGGGTGGTAAGGGAAATGGGGTAATTTGCCTCCTGTGAACTTCCCTCTGTTCACGTACAATCCAATCCATGTTGTAGCATAACTCCAAGAAAACACACAAAAGGAAAAAAAGATGGAAGAGATTGCTTATATTATGCTTACATACAATTCTTAACACACATGTACACACACACAGAATCACTGTCCTACTACAAGTTGGTTATTAAGTAATTATGAACCCATCCTGCAACCGGAGTGTAAGGTCAAGTAGATCAGTATGCACTGAATGCCAAACAAGGACACAATTCAAGCAACTTCAAGGACCTTCAACAAGAGAGACTTAAAGGCGACACATGTTTAATTCTTTCCCCCACTAAAATCTAGGATCGTGCTCATATGAAATAGTTGCAAAAATGAGTCCTAAGATTTCAACAAGTTGCATTTCCCACTGTGTTAAAAGATGCTCAGATCTGGGAGACGTGGACGGAAGCAATGGTTGAGCTCTCACCGAGGTGCTGAAACTGTACCTGAACTGTACCACCTCAGATTACAGACAGGTGCTCTTTTGACTCTTTGGCTAGGAGCCTAACTGAAAGCAGGTCGGAAGACATGGGCTGGGATGCAAGATTGTAGTTAGAGACTGGAGGTAATGGAGAGTAGATAACCCTTTCCTTCTGGATGCTAAACGTGTGTTGTCAAGTGTTTTGGTTTTAGTGCTGGGGATCTTTTCCCAGACATAAAAAGGTCTGGAGATGTACTTCCCACTGTTAGTGCTCTGGGTCCTATTTCTGAGGAAACTTAGGTTAAATTTCCCAAACTGTTATGGAGAAGAATCCAGGACCATGCATTTGAGAAGTCTTAAAAGTGTGTCAGCACACATGGAGAGGTAGAAAAGGCTACGATAACTCTCATCAGCAGTAGCGATTTGTACAAAGCAGGGACTTAAGAGCTCTCCTACCTGTCTTTAAACACAGTTCGTCAAAGTCTGCACAACAACTGAAGTAGCTCTTGCACAAGTTGTCGCAGCGGCAACCTGGAGGCTCTGCCTCGTCAAGTTCAAAGCACCTGTTTTTGCAGGATCCAGAAGGACTGGTCCAAGAGGAATCGGATAAGACTGTGTTGGGGGCAAAAAACAGAAAGAGGAAACCATGAGTCAAGCAACCAATAGCTGGCTAAAGATAACTACTTACTGCCTATCTGAGCTAACAGGCCCACTGCATTGCCCAATAAAAGAGAGGAGAAAAGAGACTGTTTAAGTCTCGTCAAACAATCTAAGAGCTGGTATGTTCTCCAGTGACATTTTCTTATCCTGGATTAACCTGCAATGAATCAAAGCTGTATGGATTTTGTGCCAAACCAAAAATCCAAGTTTTGCATTGAAACCCCCACACTTTCACCAAACTTATGGTAACTGGAAACTCCGGATACTGGACATAAAACAAACTGTCAAAGACCTGAGAATTATTTCGCAAAGACAGGAGGAATGGAAGGCGAGAATAGCATGGAGGTGGGGACCTAGTTATAGACAGGAGAACAGGCAAAGACCTGGAAGGCGTCAAGGCTCAAACCCTCTAGAGGTCTTGGCCAGACAGTCACATGGACCATCTATGAGGAAGGTAGGATGCAAGTTTACAGCACAGCAAAACCAACCCTGGCTGCTTGTAGCAAGTTTCAGTGGTGGTGTGAGGGACAGGGAGGGAGATGATGGGCAATGTGAGTTGGAGACAAGGAAAAAGCATGTTAAATGGCTCATAGCATAAAGCATTGAAAATTGGGTATTCGAGCAAAAGAGTCAGTCAAGTTAAACCAAGAGCAGAAGCATTCAGCTGAAGTCATTCTTGACTTGCCATGAATAAAATGAACAGGGAAAGTAATCTAACTCATTTATACCATGTGCTGGCTAAGAAACATTGCTCTTTCCTTTCAGGTTGTCATGCACAGGGGTTGATAACGTGCACCTCTCCGACATTTTGGACAACAACTCATCAGCCTTAGCCAAAACAGTGTCACTACCATGATCTAAAGACACATTTTCGCAGTTGTCCATTAGGCTAAATTTGTTTTTCAAAAATGATTTGAGAATCCCGCAGCTACTGGTTTATGTAGCATACAATCCAACAACTTTTGTTACATATTCCCTAGGAAGCATCCTACCAGTTTCACAGAAATCAATTGCTAAGCTTAGCATCACCTTCCCTAATCTGGATGGTACCACATTAGACAAAACAGCACCAGAACCAAAATGGAAGTGGGGGCTCCATCACTTGGATCCCTTAGGTGACCCTTTGGCTTTTAGTTTTCCTTGCATCACCTCCTGCCAAATTACAGTGTGACATTTCACAAGACGATGACACGGTGTGCCATTTCGCTGTCTTTCAAGGATTTGTTCAATGGTTTCATTTATCCATTTCATTTGGCTTACTGGCAAACCTTGAGCAGCAGAGGTCTTTGCACTTGGAACCCAGCCAGCCTGATTTTACAGCTAAGAACACCTCAAACACCCTCGGCTTGGGGGGGGGGTCTGTTGAAATCCATGCACAATCGTTTATTTTAGGAAGCAAAACTCAGCAAGCGTTATTGCATTTCACATAAGCGACAGCCTTGTTGCTTGTGACACTCACACAAACTAGCTACGTGCGAAGAATGGTTTCTAACATTTTCCATGTCAGAAATATTGTGCAGCCAACACGTTGGACAGCTGTGCATCCACCTGATAAAGGATTAAAAAAACCCAGTGACAAAAAGCAGTTGTGGTCTGTAGGTTCCCAGTGTTTGCTACGTGGATGTACCATGAAAAGCACAATACCACGGGAGGAATCCCAGCAAAGTGGCTGGTCTAGATAGGGTGCTGGGGAAAGTGGTAAAAAAACTGCGCTGATCAATAGCAGGGGTCCTGACAAGGATTTTTAACATCTCCCTGCAGACTGCTTGTGTACCATCATGTTTGAAAGCAGCCACCATTGTTCCAGTCCCAAAGAAAACAGCAATTAACTGCCTAAATGACTACAGACCCATTGCATTAACATCTGTAGTGATGAAATGCTTTGAGAAATGGTTCATCAACACCTTAGGACATGTTTTCCACCGGATTTTGATGAACACCAGTTCGCTTACAGGAGAAACTGGTCAATAGACGATGCCATAGCTACAGCTTTTCACCTTGCAGTGAATCATCTGGAGAGACCGGGGAATTATGTCAGATTGCTGTTTATTGATTATAGCTCAGCTTTTAATACCATCCTTCCGGACATTCTTATTAAAAAGCTGATGGACCTCTACCTTTCCCCCACCATCTGTGATTGGATTAAAGACTTTCTGAGGGATCACACACAAATAGTGAGGATTGGGCCTGTTACATCTACCTCTCTAAAGGTCAGCACTGGCACCCCACAGGGCTGTATACATATATACTCATTTCATTCCGTTGTATACATATGACTGCATTTCATCTGGTCGATCCACTGCAATTATTAAGTTTGCAGATGATATCACCATAATGCGTCTAATTACAGGTGGAGATGAATCAGCGTATAGGGAGGAGGTTCAAAAAGTCTCTACATGGTGCCTAGAGAACAACTTGCACCTAAATATCAGCAAGACGGAGGAGATGGTGTTGGACTTTCAGAGGAAGAGAGAGGAACTAACCCCGTTGTATATCAGGGGTGTGTGTGTGGAGAGAGAGTCTCTTCCTTTAAATTCCTGGGAGTTCACCTTAGTGAAGACCTCACTTGGAAAATCAATACAACCCAGGTGGTTAGGAAGGCCCAACAGAGACTCCATTTTCTTAGGGTCTTCCATAAGAACAATGTCAAACAAAAAATGATGACCTCCACAATAGAAAGTGTCATTTCATACTGTATAAGAGTGTGGTACGCTGGTTTGACAGCCACGGACAGGAAGTCCCTACAGAGGGTGGCGAATACAGCATATGACATCATGGGTTGTCCTCAGAGTTCGCTAGATGACATCATGGGCACCACTTTAGCTAATGGGGCCTCCTACTGCCACCGCACAATTTCTGTTCTCATCCTGAAGCAAAGTTCTTAACCCAAGGTACTATTTGTGGGTTAGGGGAGTCTGTAACCTGAAACATCTGTAACCTGAAGCGTCTGTAACCCAGGGTACCACTGTACTTCTGTAAGGGAGTAGGGTCTGTGGCAGCAGCAGCAGCCATGAAGGTAACATATGAATTGAGCCCAACATACATGGGTTCGGTAAAAGAAAAGTGCTATTCATTCATAACAAACGTTCTTAACAGCTCAAGTTCTCTAGTACATGCAACGGTCTATACCAAGGGTCTGGGTGAGCCAAAAGATTCTGCAAGATCTAGACTGCCCATGCTGCTAAATGGCAATATTCTGCAGGCAGAGAAAACCCAAGCCCCACTCCTGCAAGTCTCATCTATGGCAATGCAAAGTGGTTTATGCAATCTCCAGTTTAAAATGCAATCTCCAGTTTAAAGGCTGGGAGATGCCTGCTCCCAAGACCTTGGAGAGCTGCAGTAAGTCAGCAAAGACAAAATACGAGGCTAGATTTATCCAAGGGGCTGACTATATACGGTAGCTACATAAGTAGCTATATACGGTAGCTACATAAATAGCATTGCTTGGTCTCCTTCTCCCACCTAGGGCGATTGTGTAATATCGGTTTACCTTACAGGACTAGGGCACAAGAAATCAACTGCTATGCACAAACATCCACAGTACGAATACTGCTGAACATTACAGTCTCCTGTATCACCACAGAGGGAAAAGTCAAGGGCAAAACTACGGCTGGTTTCACAAACGTATAGATCAGCAGTTTCCTATCTGCAAAAATGCAGCAAAAAAAAGACAGGTAAGGTCATGATGCATGGCATTAAAAAAAACACACCACTATAATTTGCATACTGATAATAATGCAGCACCAGTAAGGCACATACTTTCAAGCAGCAGAGATTACTATTTTGCTCCAAAGCACGCAGGAGAGACACAAAGATCCAGGTTCACTTTGGTGTTTAAAGCTTCCCAGTACTTAAGAATATGTTTCGAGGTGCTAACCACAATAAAACGACTCATCTGGTGGCCATGAAAATGTAGGTTTAACAGCCAATATAATGCCTATATCTAAATGAGTGACTTTAAAGGGAGAGAGAGAGTCAAAAAGGCTGTTCGGTCGCATTGTCCTTTACCAATAAATGTAACAGACAAACGAGAAACTTGAAAATCTCACCCACAAGATGTGCAAGTCGAGAAAACTGCTCAAGATATATTGCAAGCCATGCCAAGCTGCCACAGTCGAGCTCCACAACCTTTCAACACACATTTCACACAGCTCAGACTTTGTTAGCAAAGAGAGTAGCAAAATGCAGCCGGGGGTACTGTTTAAAAGCCCCTTTATGAAAGGTGGTTAGCATCCAGAAAGCAGTAACCTTCCTATGTCAGCTGGGCTGTTTTAATAACTCTGGCCATATGCTTGGGTGTTGTGTGTGTGTGTGTGTGTGTGTGTGTGTGTGTTTTGCAAGCACTGTATCCAGCACCTGCAAGGACGGTGCAGGCTATCTTCTGCAACAGCTGGAGAAAACATTTTCCATGTTAGCTTAGAAAACAGATGGATCAGACAGCAGAATTTGGTCAAAAGGGATGTTAAGCACTTAAATGCACAAGCCAACTCAGCAGAGGTGCAGGAGGCCTCTTGCCGCAAACGTCCAACTTGCCGTTTATAAGAGGCTCTGCCCCATCTGCAACTTCCATTACTAATAATAGGAATCATATGTGCTTATCAGAGCCTGAAGAAGGCTCCTTTGATCAGAGCATTTGTTACCAGTTAGACGCAAGTCCTCCAGCAGAACAGCACGCCCTCCTTTTCACAGACCATCGTTCAGTTCTCCCATTTATGACGCTGGAACACAAGGCTTTCTGATCTCGGGTTTTCTACATCCTGCTTCCATTACTTTGATACGTTAGAAACAACTTTGGCAAGGAAAGCGCACAAACCTACACTTACACACCACTGCAATATAAACAGCAACTTGGCTGCAGTTTCTGCTTCTCAGATGCAAACAGGCTTGGGGTAGTTTAAAAAACGAAAGAGGATGCTGCAGCCGAAACGAGGGCATGTTTGTGTCCACCGGAAAGGTCCACAAGGGAACATTTAAGATCTAAGGACACTATAGACATTTGTAATCACATTGGTAGTTGACAGCCAGAAAGTTCCCCCACAAAACTTTTTATGGATGAAACAATCCATCTTCAACTTCTTTAATTATTAGCACTCGCTACTCTAAATAACAGCGAATTCTCTGAAACTTTAAAGTCACTTTCAGGTAATATACTCAAAAGTTAAAGGTATGAGTTTAACATGTTACAGAAAAGTGACAGCAGTATGGAGTCAACAGTTCTGAAAAATACTGAGAACTGCAGATCCGAAAGGATGGGAACACGGGACTAGAATGAGATACTGTGTGTTGTGAGCTGGTCTCACACCCAAGAGACCAGAATTTAAATCCCCATTCAGTTATGAAGCCCATCTCTCAGCCTACCGTACATCTCACAGGATTGATGCAAGGATAAAATTCAGGAGGAGAATCATGAGTGCCACCTTGGGCTCCTTGAAGGAAGGGCAGATATGTAATCTTAGAACCTTAGAAATGTAGAATTGGAAGGGACAGAGAGGGTCATCTAGTCCAACCCCCCTGAAATGCGGGAGGGGGAGGGTTTGCCCAATGTGAGACTCAAACCCACAACCATAAGATTAAGAGTCTCATGCTCTACTGACTGAGCCATGTGGGCATAAAGGTCTGAAATCTAGGAGGAAACGTAGGCTGAGCTTCTAACTGTGGTCAACAAAAGCCTCTCAGAAGCTGATAAGCATAAGCTTCCATGTACCCCAAATACCAGGGGTCAGACAAAAGGGAATGGCAGAGGGTTCCCCAATGACATCTGACTAGCCATCATTAGAAACAAGATGGCAAGTTTGATAGGTCCTTGATCTGACCCGGTCCTTAAGGCAACAGCCCTCCCTGCCTCATGTTTCCCCTAGCAAAAATGATATTCAGCAGTATGCTGCTTTTAACCATGGAGATTCTATTTGATTGCCATGCTAGAAGCCACCTCCCATTGTGTTTTCTAGTACAGCTTTTAGCTAAAACAGCAAACACCCTTTTAAATCAGTGTGGACAGAGTATTCAGCATCCAGCAACGAGCCATTAGCAATATGTAACAGGGGAGGGCAATGATCAAGATATTGCCAAGATAGTGCAGATTCGATCCCTGTGTATAGGAAAGCTACATATTCCTGCACTGCATGGGGTTGGACTAGATGATCCTTGGGGTCCCTTCCAATGCTGCAATTTTATGAGATTAAGCCTCATTGTACACACCAAGTCCTACTTCCAATTAAACATGCACATGGCTGCAGTCACAGCACAGATAAGGCAAAGCACACCCACTCCCCCATTTTCCAAATCTGAAATATGTATCACGTGCATCCTAACACGGTTGAGGTCCCAACATACCACCATTTTTTTATCCCTCTTGAAATTTAACACCATGCAACTTTAAACGAAAACCTAACCATTAGAGAACATCTGTTTCATGCAGCACCTGTTTTCCTCAGTCCCCCTTCCTCTCCCCCACCCCGGCCTCCCAAAATTTCCCCTGCTAGTTCAGAAGTCAGCGTGATTAGCTGATAATAGGAAATCTCTTTCCATCAGTAAACACAAACTGGTCCCAATCAAACAAGAATTGCAGCGCCAGAGGGGTAGACAGCGCATATCTTTAAATAAACCACCCCTCTTAACTTTTATTTTCTGCTGCAGTCGGTGTATGTATAATTTTTTTTTTTTAAGTGACAGAATGCATTGTTCCATGTAACCACACACACAAAACCCTATATCACCCCAGACCATAATTAAATGTGGTCTCATTCTCTCTCTCTCTCTTTCTCTATGTCACACACGCAGAGAGAGAAGTAAATAGGTTACCTATAAGCAAGAATGTCAACAGACTCAGGCTTTTTCACATAACCTTTGCTATAATCCAGAACGGGAGTGGGGGGGGGGGGCACACAGGAAAACTACATTTTGGAGCCATTTGCTCCTCCACCCCGAGACATCAAGGCGTTGCAAAACGGGCAAATTAAATCATCATTGTACCTGGAAATGGAAACTCTTCCCCTTCGCCAGATCTCCGGACTCTATTGGCCGTAAATCCAATGCACACGTTCACCCCAACAGCAAAAGTGAAGAAGGATATTACCTGGGAACAAGGCGAGAGAGAGAGAGCTGGAGTTAATAAACCACCCAGGAGCCAATCTGTTTTTTTATTTTTTTTAAAGATATTTACAAATAAAACAGAATAAACCAGCAGTTTCAACATATTCCCCTTTGCCCACAATTCCTAACTGCTGGAAAAGCAAGCTGACCGAGTCTGAAACTTCAGAATATTAACCATCTCGGACTTCCCTGAGTGCGTTTTCTTTTCGCGCAAGGTTCCCCCCACCAGCACCCTCGAGAGAGAGAGAGAGAGAGAGAGAGAGAGAGATCGCTTTACTCCTCCTTAAAGAAAACCCGCTCCTACCTGATGTAACTGGAGACCGTTTTTCTTAGCCATGCTCAAGAGGATTCTTGAAAAGCCTCCACAGTGGGTTCTCTTTTTCTTTAAAACTGAGCGCAGGACTCTGTTTGCTCAGTCTATTAGCTGCTGCTAATCCCACCTGGAGTGGCTGACAGCCTCGATGTGATTTGTCCAGGGGGAGATTTCATCATGTTCCAGGCACAAATCGCAGCTCTCCAGTGCAAGGAGCAGCTGAAGGCATCCTCCTTCTCGATTCCCCACCCCCCCTCGCTCCCCAAACACACACACACACACACACACACACACACACACACACACCAACCACACACACACACTCTTTCATGTGGCCTCTTCTGGCAACACACAGATTTCTTATGTTACTGTAGCCAATAAGCCCATATTCATTTTATTCTTCTCACTAATATATGGGTTGAGATAGAGAGAGAGAGACCAAATGTGTGCGTGTGTCTATCCTGGCCAAACTGCAGAGAGAAAAACCTCTTGCACTACAACTTTAATAATATAATTACAATACAACAAACGTTTTTAAAAGTTTGTCCACAGTGCAACCCAAAAGCATGTCTTCTCAGAGGTAAGCCTTGGAGTAAGCCCCGTTGAAGATATTGTGCATTGGATTGCACTCTCATGCACTTTTTATTCGTAGAATTGGAGAGTCGGAAGGGACCTCATAAAGTCATCTAGTCGAACCCCCTGCAAGGCAGAAATCTCAGCTGAAGCATCCACGACTGGTGGCCATCCGACCTCCAAGGAAGGAGAGTCTAGAATCTCCCGAGTGTAAACGTTTTCTGTATGTTTAGTCGGAATCTCCTTTCTTGTAACACCTACAACTTTCTCATACCCACCAGCGAATGAACATTTCCCCAATTCTCATATCAAAAGGTCATCGTTGCCTCCCCTGTTACATATTGCTGAAGACTCCTTGCTAAATGTCGGCTACTGTCATGTGTTTACAAGAGCTTATCCACACTTGATTTAAAGCCAAGGGGTGTTTATTCTTTTTGCTAAAAGCCACACTACAAACACATACAGTGGTACCTGGGGTTAAGAACTTAATTTGTTCTGGAGGTTTGTTCTTAACCTGAAACTGTTCTTAACCTGAGGTACCACTATAAGCTAATGGGGCCCCTCGCTGCCGCCACACGATTTCTGTTCTCATCCTGAAGCAAAGTTCTTAACCCGAGGTACTATTTCTGGGTTAGCAGAGTCTGTAACTTGAAGCGTCTGTAACCCGAGGTACCACTGTACTGTTCTCCACACGAGACATTTCCTACAGCGTGTTATCAAACCTACCTTGGTACCTGCAATACACGAGCAAGCTGTGCACTGCTTGGTGAGGTAATGGTGGACTAGAACCTGGTAGACCTGGTTCAAGCCCCTGCTCAGCCACGAAGCTCTCTCAACTTAACCTCTCGCTGGGTTGTGAGGAGGAGAACCATGTTTGCCACCTTGACCTTCATTAGAGGTCAATCTAACAATTAACAAAGAAAAATGTGTGCTTGTCTCTAGCATCTATCCTAAATTGCTGAAGACCACAATACCTCAAAGACCGCCTCTCTCCATATGAACCAACCCAGAACCTGTGATGATCATCTGAGGGTCTTCTTCGTGTGCCCCCTTCATGAGAGAGTGACAACAGGAGAACTAGTCTTTTCTGTTGTGGCTCCCCATTTGTAGATTGCTCTCTCCAGGGAGGCTTGCCTGGCACCTTCATTAATAATAATAAATAATAATAAATAATAATAATTTATTATTTATACTCTGCCCATTTGGCTGGGTTTCCCCAGCCACTCAGTGCGGCTTCCAACAGAACAAAACTTCAAACATTAAAAACTTTCCTAAACAGGGCTGCCTTCAGATGTCTTCTAAAAGCCAGATAGTTGTTTATTTCCTTGACATCAGATGGGAGGGTGTTCCAAAGGGCCGGCGCCACTACCAAGAAGGCCCTCTCTTGCATATATTTAGGTGTCAGGCAGAAACATTCCTCTTCTCTCAGGCTTTTGGCTGATTAATAATAATAATAATAATAATAATAATAATAATTTTTTATTTATACCCCGCCCTTCCCGGTTCAGGAAACCAGGCTCAGGGTGGCTAACAACAAATTTAAAACACTTAATTGATGCTACAAAAAAAACAAAACAAAAAAAAACAGCATAAACAATCTATGGCCTTTTAAACTGGAGCAGGGCTATTGTTAGTTTTGTTTGTAGTTTGTAGTATGTATTTTTCATGAATCCTACGATCCTCGAATGAAGAGTGGCATATAACTTTAATAGATAAAATAATCAAATCAAATAAATATTTGAAGTACTACACCACTTTAATAATGATGATGATGATGATGATGTCACCCATCCGATCTTGGGTTGCCCCAGCCACTCCAGACAGCTCCCAACAAAATATTAAAAACACAGTAAGACATCAACCATTAAAAACTTCCCTGGCAAGCATAGTTTGTTAATGGTGCAGTGAGTTGTTAGGAGAGCTATAGTAAGCAAGTTGGTGTGATATTCCAGCAGATATTCCATAGCTATGTGGCCTGCCTACCAACATGGATCGGAATTGCAATGCCGTACACAACCGTGTATTAAAAGAAATGGATTTTGTGAAAAAGCATCCCATGCTTTCAAAACACTGCTATTCATTCTTAAAGAAAGAAAGAAAACCTGCCTTTGATAAGCAATCCTATGCACAAAGCTGATCATCACTGCGGACACAGTTGCTGCCCAAACTGTCAGTTATGAAATTTATTTGCTCAGGCAAATTTACCAAGGTAGTGGCAGCTTTTTCTTCCCGGCCTGATGAAAACATCTTTCACTAAACTGTTTACCAACAACCACACTTAAGAAGGGACAGACTTGTGATTGTCGAGCCTGCAGGGAGGGGTGGAGGAAAGGCTACTTTCCCAGATTATTTAATAATAATTATCAGGCATAGAGCTTGGGTTGGGAACCCGGTACAATCGGCTTGTGTGCTTTCAATTGAAGTCAATTGCAGCTTCTGCAATGCATAGGCAGGCACCCAGTCTGGCCCACCGAAGTCAAAGGGAGCTTTGATAATGATTGCAACAAGCCCAGGGCCAAGATCACACCATGCAGCTTCATTAACCGGATGCCTGGTAGCCCACGATATTTCAAAGACTCGCCACTACCTCCAACCCTGAACCGAACACACTCGTGCAACCCTGCAAACTCAAGACGCCTGTGACTTTCAGAGCAGGCACTGGCAGAAGCCATCTGCTGGGTTCTTCCAAACGGCAATTAACAGAAGCTGCTCCTGCTTGACAAGTCATTTCCCCCCCTTCCCCAGGCAGCTCTTAGTGTATACGTATATATTTTATACACACACAAATCCACATTGTGCAGCTGTGCCTTTGCCCTGTGGTTTATGTGGCAGAGCAATTACAATTCAGCAGAGGCCAAGATTTCTCACTCAAATGATACGTTGCATTCTACAAAGAGATGCCCAGTTTATTCTAAACCATTCGTATTTGCTTATACTGGATGGCACGGCCTAAAAACACATATAGTTAAAGCAGCACAAGGCTTTGCAGAGGCTCAGCAAGGCATAAACCTTTTTCTCACATCGTAGAAGAGCCTCTGTACCCAGGATGAGGAACCTGTGCCCTCAAGGCACTGAGGCTGAAGGGAGTTAGGAACCCAACAGCAATCAGATGATGGAGGGCAACAAGAATCCCAAGCCTGCTTTATATCTCTTTCACACTGTGTATGTCTATGTTTTAGGGCAGAAGGGAGCCATTTTGAAAATATTCACCCTTGGCATCGAATCACACAGAACAACTGGTGTCAATTGGCTTGCCAGGGAAAGAGACCAGCTATAGGTGGTCCAAGCCGTTTGATATCACACCCTCCAACATTTCTCCGCTAAAAATAGGGGCATCCTGTTTAATAATAATAATAATAATAATAATAATAATAATAATAATAGTCATCTTATTATTTATGCCCTACCTATCTGATTGGGTTGCCCCAGCCACTCTGGACAGCTTCCAATATGCTCAGTTGTTCAGAGTGTGGTGCCAAGGTTGCAGGTTCGATCCCCGTATGGGACAGCTGCATAGTCCTGCACTGCAGGGGGTTGGACCAGATGATCCTCAGCGCCCCTTAATTCTAAAATTCTATGATTCTATGATATAAAAACACAACAAAACATTTTTTTGAAAAACCTTCCCTATACAGTGGTGCCTCGGGTTACAGACGCTTCAGGTTACAGACTCCACTAACTCAGAAATAGTACCTTGGGTTAAGAACTTTGCTTCAGGGTGAGAGCAGAAATCGCGCAGCAGCAGGAGGCCCCATTAGCTAAAGTGGGACCTCAGGTTAAGAACAGTTTCAGGTTAAGAATGGATCTCCGGAACAAATTAAGTTCTTAACCCGAAGTACCACTGTACAGGACTGCCTTCAGTCATCTTCCTTGGCTCAGGAGTAGCACAACTCCACACCCTCCCACATTTCTCTGATGGAAATAGGGTTGTCCTAAGTAAAAGTGAGGCATTCTGGGATCAAACCAGGAACCAGGACGGCTTCTGTAAATCCAGGGCTGTCTCTGGCAAAGCAGGGGCACTTGGAGGGTCTGTGATATCAGAAATCCTCCTCCGGTGCTACCACGGTGAATTGACAATTTGTTGCTCCTTTCTATGCAGGGTTGAGCGAACTTCAGGCCTAGGGGCCAAATATGGCCCCCAAGCCTCTCTGTTTGGCCCTTAGGACCCTCCCCAAGTCTCATCACTCACTGGCTGGAATGGCTCCATGAATTATGACAATGCCTCTGGCTTGTCTGGGTAGTGGATGGGGAACAATGTGTGAGTGCATATAGAGATTAGCCTACTACTGTACCTGCATAACGCTTACACTACGGCTCCGCCCACTTTTGCCTCTGACCCCATCCGTCAGTGAAATGTGGCCCCTAGGAGATTTCCCAGAAATGAATGTGGCCCTTGGGTTCTTCGCCCCTGCTCAGACAGTATTGCAGAATCTCCCAGCTAAGCGAGAGCATCTCAATGCTGGCTTTAGAAAAGACCACCTGTCCGCCTGGCTGTTGTTGCATTTAACAAACTGAAAGTACTCTGGGTATATTCTGAGTTATCCCAACAAGAACCCTGCGAGGTAGATCACTATGACTAGCACAAAGAAAGTGGGAATTTGCTATAAGGTGCATTTGTCGGCAAGAAGAAATTTGAAGCAGGGACAGCTGATAGCTGCTCTCTGCTGGGCTCTTATATGGGAATGCGCTGAAAACAGGGAGACCCATTCTCTCTGGCAAGCTGATCCTAAACGGCACGTTGGCAGAAAATGCTGTTTACTTTCAGATGACCCGTTTGCAGGAGCTCTCATGTTAAACAATGTGGCTCTTGATCTTTCATAGGCGAGAACGGACTCCTAAATAGAAGTGGAGTGGCCTGCTAAGGTCTATCCAATCACAAAAGCTACAATCCCTTGAGGGCAGTCATGTGTTCATTGCAGGAAGGAAAGGACCTCCTTTGGGGGGGTGTAACTGCCCCAGTTGCTGTTCACCCACCGCAGGACCCATAGCTGCATAAACACCATACATTTAAAGCACATGCAGAGAGAGAGAAAGCTCGAAGAATCCTGGAAACTGTAGCTTCTCCCTACAGAGCTACAATTCCCCACACCCTTAACAAACTACAGTTCTCAGGGTTCTTGGGGGTAGGGTGGGGAGGCATGTACAGTGGACAGTCGGGTTGCAAACGTGATCCATGTGGAAGGCACGTTCGCAACCCACAGCACCGCGTCTGCGCACACGCGGGTTGCGATTCGGCACTTCTGCGCATGCGCGACCGCCAAAACCCAGAAGTAACCCATTCCAGTACTTCTGGGTTTTGGCGCATCCGCAACCCGAAAAAACGCAACCTGAAAGCATCTGTAACCCGAGGTATGACTGTACTTTAAATCCACAGTATGTAGGCAGCCCGTGTCAACACAAATACAGTGCCAAGATTCACTTTGAGCAAGATTATATGCCAGACATGTAAAAGGTGATTCATAAATTGACGAATAAACAACTTCTCATTTTGCTTCCCCCACCTGAGAAAAAGGCAACATTGACCCAGGCCAGGGCGTACTGCTCAAAGGGTGGGCTCCTAGTCCTAGCAATATATAGATGCTGGCTTATACCAAGTTGGGCCACTAGCCCATTTATCTCAGTACTGTACTGTCAACTCTGGCCGGCAGCTCATCTCCAGGGTCTCAGATGCCAGGGATTGAATTTAGGACCTTTTAAATGCAAGTGTGTGCTCTTCAGCAATGCTCAGCCCTGACCTAGCCTTCTTAAGTTTTTATAGTGCCTAAAATTTGCTGTGCATCTTCTTCTGCAGTGGCCTTCTTGTTTCTGCTAATTCTAAAGCATAAATTAAGCTTACAAAAAATCTGCATCCAAAAGAATGGTCTTCTTTCCTCCCTGGAGTAAAACAAAAACGCTCTCACTTATATCCAGCTGTGAAGGTGGTGGTGGAAATGGTTGAGGCTAGTTTTCCAAGGGCTGCTTTTAGATAAGATGCCACCATTTGATGCATTTGTGTGATTTAAAGAGCATTTGATACCTCTTTGGACTTGGATAGCAGTTTCAGGATCTATAACTGCACGTGGCCTGAAACAGGGGTCAGCAAACTTTTTCAATAGGGGGCCGGTCCACTGTCCCTCACACCTTGTGGGGGGCCGGACTAAATTGGGGGTGGTGGTGAATGAATTCCTATGCCCCACAAATAACCCAGAGATGCATTTTAAATAAAAGGACACATTCTACTCATGTAAAAACATGCTGATTCCCAGACCGTCCATGGACTGGATTTAGAAGGTGATTGGGTCAGATCCAGCCCCCAGACCTTAGTCTGCCTACCCATGGCCTGAAACCACAATGGGGAAGGGAACTACCCCTAAATGGTGCATCAACTGCCCTCTTACCTCGCAGTATTATGATTTCAGGATTCAGAAAACCAGATTAGAATCAAAGTGCTGGAAGGTGCATTGTAGGCCATTTCTTCCAATTCCCTGCCTGCTTCCAGAGTCCTGGAGTTAAAGCTTTTCCGAGAGATGGTTGTTCAGCCTCTGCTTGCAAAAAAGACCCCAGCGAGCAACTGAGTCCACTGCTCAACTGCTCTTGCTTAAGGATCCCAACCACATTATCCATTTAATGCAGTATCATACATTTATAAACAATCATGGCTTCCTCCCCAAAGAATCCTAGAAACTGGGGTTTGTTAAGGGCGCTGGGAGTTGTTTGGAGAACCCTATTTCTCCCACAATTTCAGAATTAAACCACTCTGGAAGGCCTCACCGAGGTCACATCCATACCATACATTTAGAGTGCATTTATTATACTTTAACAGTCCTGGCTTCCACTGCAAAAATCCTGGTAACTGTGGCGGTGGCAATGAGACTGTCATCCTTCTCCTTAATCTTGGGTCGCATCCACAGCAAATGTTTAAAGAACATGACTTCACCCAAAGTAGTGAACTGTAGTTTGTTACGTGTTCTTGGGTTGTACCTCTGTTAGATGTCATCTACAGAGCCTAGGGCTTGCTGATCAGAAAGTTGGCGGTTCGAATCCCCGCAACGGGGTGAGCTCCTGTTGCTCAGTCCCAGCTCCTGCCAACCTAGCAGTTCGAAAGCACGTCAAAGTGCAAGTAGATAAATAGGCAGGAAGGTAAACGGCGCTGCTCTGGTTTGCCAGAAGTGGCTTAGTCATGCTAGCCACATGACCCGGAAGCTGTATGCCGGCTCCCTCGGCCAATAAAGCAAGATGAGCGCCGCAACCCCAGAGTCATCTGCGACTGGACCTAACGGTCAGGGGTCCCTTTACCTTTATCTTTACAGTTCTCGGGATTCATTAGGGCGAAGCTGTGTGCTTTAATTGTATGGTGTGCAAACATGGCGAGTGAAACAAGCGCAGCAGTTCCAAATGCCTGGTGTGAAAGTACCCTTGCTCTCCTCAAAGGTACGGAATAGCATGATTTGTGCTTTAGAAGGCCCCAGTGCGGCTGCAGCTGAAGACATCTCAGCAATACAGAAGGAATTCATTAAACACGAGTCCGACTAGTGCTAATTCTTATGTAAGCAGACTTTTACTGCAGGGGGTTGCATTACTAATGAACTGGCCCTTTACTGGAAGCAGGGAATGATTTCACTTTCCAAATCATTCATAGCAATCCAAAACTTTCTCGTTTGTTGTCATTTCACATAGATGATGAATTGGCCAACATTGTTTAAATGGAAGCTCTTGTTTTGTTGAATAATCAGTAAGAATGTATATTTTATTGTATTTATCTACATCATCTGTGCTCTATAATAAATGTTTCCTGTCATCTGCACTGACCTTCTCCCCCCGCCCACTGGCACCCTCCAGATATTTTGGACAATGGCCATCATACCCAATCATTAGCCATGCTGGCTTGAATTATGGAAGTTTCACTTTAAAACATCTGGATGGCACCAGATTGGAGAACGCTGGTCAAAAAATATATTTGTATATAAGTAACTGTAATGGTTCTAGGGGTTGCTCGTGCGTAAATCGGCGCCACACTTGGCTGAGTTACCTGGGTGAACCCTTTCTGTCCGGACAACCACTCACCCGTGGCTGTCTCAATCGCTGGCAGAATCCATCAGTGGGCGTTTCTTGAACTTCTTCCAGCAAATAAGCTCTTTGACACCTAGTCTCCGCCTACTCTCCCTGCGTGAAAGCCTTCTGCGCAGGGAGGGTGTGGGCAGCGGAGGACCCGTGCTCTCCCCGCTGGTCTCTGGCGAGGAGTCATGGAGCCACCTCGTCGATTCCCCCATCGGCCCCCCTTCTCCACTAGTGTTATGCTGATTTCCTTCCCCAGAAGATGGGCTGCTTCTCTCCCTCCTGGTACGCTCTCCGGGATCCCTCTAGAGCCCTCCCTCTCCCTCTGGCTCCGATGGCAGTTCCCTGACATCCACCTCCTCCCCAGGACCCCCTCCACCCCCAGCACAACTTTCTGATTCAACCTCATCTCTTCCCTCGCCCGACGATGAAGGGAATCCCCTGAAGGAGCTGTCACCATCCTCTGAGGATGGAAGTGTAGCTTTGCCCTCACCCCAAAACAGTGCCAGCCCAACCATTCCACAAGATGAAGATTTTTGCTGTGTGCCTTTGAGCCCCTATCAGTGTAACACTTCTGGTGACGGGACCAACAACTCTTCTTGTATTGAACTTGCTGACCCTGGATTCTCCATACAGTCCTGCTGCAGCTGCTGCGTAACTGTGAACACAAAACTCCAATTTCCCCTATAATTTCTGCAACATCTGATGAAAGGTTGCACATGTAGCAGCTTCAGAAGCAAAGCCTTGCAAAGTGGGGCACTGCTAGGGAGCTCATTCCTAAAGAGCCCCACAACTGACAGAAACCTCGCTCAAGGTCATGGGGAAATCTGTAATTTTTGTGCCACTTCTACTGCAATAAGAAACTTGAAGGAGGGGATAAAACTGAAACTTTGTTTTGAAAGAGGGGAGTAAAAGCTACATTAAAATGTGTGCTAAGAACTAGCATTGGTTTTGGATGCAATAAATCGCCCTTTGTTTAAACATCTCACAAACAGCGTTGCTGCAGATTGCTTGCCACTTCTGCATATTCATCTGCTGATTTTTTTTTCTTTATTGCGAAAAACAAAACATAACAAAAGCAAATACAGTGGTACCTCGGGTTAAGTACTTAATTCGTTCCGGAGGTCCATACTTAACCTGAAACTGTTCTTAACCTGAAGCACCACTTTAGCTAATGGGGCCTCCTGCTGCTACCGCGCCGCGGGAGCACGGTTTCTGTTCTCATCCTGAAGCAAAGTTCTGAACCTGAAGCACTATTTCTGGGTTAGCAGAGTCTGTAACCTGAAGCATATGTAACCTGAAGCGTATGTAACCCGAGGTACCACTGTACCTTAAACAAAGATTAATCACACTACAACTGTGACAACCTAAAATTCCTTTCAATTCTTCACATAGTCCTTGTTCTTAAAAGATCTAATGTAAAAGAAATACATACAATCTTGACTCTCCTCCACCTATGTGTGACTTCAATCTTTCATTTTTATCTTGGTTGTTGTGTTCTCAGCCTTGATTTTCCTTTATGTCTCTTGTATCCATTTCTTCCTTCTCTTAACCCTGCAAGCATTATGTATCGATATGTTTACCCCAGAACAATGTTTTTTTATATACGCTTTTACACGATCCCATTCTTTTATTAATTTTTGATCTAATTGTCCTCATAGCACTACCGCTAATCTTGCCAAATCTATATATTCACAAAGTTTAATTTGCCACTCTCTTATTGATGGTTTATTTGGTCTATTAAAACAAGTCTCTTCGTAAGGAATGGCCTTGGAACCTGGTGGTCCTTCCTTAGCACAGAATAGGGTTTCCTAAACTTGGATCTTGGACTACAGTTCCCATCATCCCTGACCACTGGTCCTGCTAGCTAGGGATGATGGGAGTTGTAGTCCAACAACAGCTGGAAACGCTGGCATAGACCTTGGTTGGAAAACCTGCAGCCCTCCAAGGTGCTGTTGGATTCCAACTTCCATCAACCCCAGCCCCACCCACCATGGCCAGTGATAGAGGTTGATGGGAGTTGTCATTGAGGCATCTGAAGGGCTTCACATTCCCTAGGCAATCAGACACAGCAATCCCCTATCAAAAGCTTCCTTTCTTTCTGGGACAAGCAGACTCTATGGAATAACCTGAATGACTCTCAGGGGCTTATCTACAAGTGTGCATTGGTTTTATACTATGGCATGATCTGAAGGCATGTGAGGCTACCATGTTGCTGAAGCTAAACACATCTGGACTTGTTCAGTGCTTGGATGTGGAAGATCAACTGAAGCCCCAGATACACAAAATCAGGTTCCATGGTGGGATATAAATAAACACCTGTTATGTTCACCCCTCACCTGTATCTAAGAATCCTAGAATCTCTAACTTGGTAAAGGTGCTAAGAGTGCTATTAAGAAATCCCTAACCTGTCCTCCACATCCAAAATTTAGTTCCCATTAAAGAGGAGCCAACTATTAAACAAAATTTCAAAGGATGGCTGTGTTTCGGTTCATATGTAATTTCAGAAACTAAGAATTGGATAGGTTCGCCTTCACAGCACAAACTGAACTGAATTCCCCTGGCCTGTCCCCATAGCTGTCAAGTGTCCCTTATTTGGCGGGACAGTCCCTTATCCCAGCGCCATGTCCCGCTGCTGTCCCTTATTGATGAGGCTTCATTTGGCTGCTGGCTGGGCTTTCTGCCTTTGGCTCAGAGGGGCTCAGAAGTTGAACATACCTGTGCCCGGAAAATCCCTTATTTTGGTTGCTGATCCCTTAGTTTCGAGGCTGCTGGTCCCTTATTTTCAAATCTGTAAGCTGACAGCTATGCCCATCCCTAAAGCAGAAGGATCACTCTTTACAAACATCACAGTCACCATGACTCAGTATATCTTTGTGTTATATATGTGGGGTTTGTTTTTTCCCCAATTACTGCAAAGGTTAGAAGAGCATGCCTCTTGCTGGTTAGAACAATACTTTTTGTTTTCCCCGAGAAAGAAAAATAACTGAAACATTGTTGGCAAAAACAATAGATAATGTTTCCTTATATGGTTTTTAAAATAATTTGTAACAGAGAATCTACTCAATTGTATTTCATATCCCGAAGAAGAGATGGTGCACACATGGAAGTAACTAAGAGACAAGCTGTGTGGTTTTTATTGTATCCCAGCAAGTCCCCAGAATTTACATCCAAGGACACCAGAGCTTCTTATAACTGCATACTGCCAAGATGAAGAATGGCAGAGTGCCTGCAGATGTTATTCTATTAAATAAAAAGAAACAAAAGTGACACCTTTTCGGTCCTAGTGTAAGAGCTGAGCCATTTGGTCACTGAAACAGTTGATTTTAATGTTGTGTACGAACCATACATTTAAAGAACATTGTCACCTCCAAATAATCATGGGAACTGCAGTTTGCTAATCACAGAGCTACAGTTCTCAATAAACTACAGTTCCCAGTATTCTTTTTTTTTTTTGGGGGGGGGGGTCCACAGCCCAAGATTTGCTGCCCAGTTAAGCAAGCAAATATATATACTGTGTATATATATATATATATATGCATGCATATAAGCAAAACAAAACAAATGGAACTGTTTCTTTACATAATTGACCTGGGATTCTACCGTTGGCTGGTTTTGGGAACCAAATGTGTTTGTTTTTAAAGACACACAATAGAGCAGTTGCGCCATATCTCCTATTGTCATAAGAGAAACTGAGAAATTGAAAGAGAAATCTAGAACAGTATGTCAGTAGGGTGCAAGGATAATTAAAGAGACTGTACTGTTTTATAGAATCATAGAATTGTAGAGTTGGAAGGGACCCCAACAGTAATTATTATTATTATTATTATTATTATTATTATTATTATTATTTATACCCCGCCCATCTGGCTGGGTTTCTCCAGCCACTCTGGGTGGCTTCCAACGGAATATTAAACCACAATAACCCATTAAACATTAAAAGCTTCCCTAAACAGGGCTGCCTTCTTCTAAAAATCTAGTCTAGTCCAACCCCTGCAATGCAGGAGTCTCAGCTAAAGCATCCATGCCAGATGGCCATCCAACCTCTGCTTAAAAACCTCCAAGGAAGGAGAATCCACAACCTTCAAAGAGAGACCATTCCACTGTTGAGCAGCTCTTGCTGTCATAAAGTTCTTCCTGATGTTGGGTAAGAACCTCCTTTCTTCTAACTTGAAGCCATTGCCATGAGCCCTACCCTCCAGAGCAGGAGAAAACAAGCTTGGTCCATCTTCCATGTGGCAGCCCTTAAGATATCTGAAGTTGGCTCTCCTATCTCCTCTCAGTCTTCTCTTTTCCAAGCTAAACCTTTTTTTATTTCACAAATTAAAAAAAGCAAAGCGTTTTAAAAACTTCAGTTTTCCTGGGGAAAAAAATCCGAAATCTCTCACCCGATTCTGCCCCCAAACAGATGGCTGTTTCTTGGCACAACTGAACCTTTCCCAAGCTGGTGTCCTACAGATGTTTTAGACTACAACTTCCATCAGCCCCAGCCAGCAGAGTTATAGAACGGGTCGGAGAACATTGGCATAAACAAACACGTGTCGCTTTCCTCCACATCAGCAGATAGCGTTCCAAGCCCATCTGCACCAGGCATTTAAATCACCACTTTAACAGTGATGGCTTTCCCCAAAGGACCTTGGGAACTGTGGTTTGCGAAGAGTGCTTAGAGTTCTTAAAGGTAAAGGGACCCCTGACCGTTAGATCCAGTCATGGATGACTCTGGTGTTGCAGCACTCATCTTGCTTTATTGGCCAAGGGAGCCGGTGTATATTCACCCCCTCCAACATCCGGGTGATGTGGCCAGCATGACTAAGCCATTTCTGGCAAACCAGAGCAGCACATGGAAATGCCGTTTACCTTCCTGCCAGAGCGGTACCTATTTATCTACTTGCACTTTTTGGTGTGCTTTCAAACTGCTAGGTGGGCAGGAGCTGGGACCGAGCAACGGGAGCTCACCCCGTTGCGGGGATTCGAACCGCTGACCTTCTGATCGGCAAGTTTAGACCACAGCGCCATTGCTTAGAGTTCTTAAAGGTAAAGGTACCCCTGCCCGTACGGGCCAGTCTTGACAGACTCTGGGGTTGTGCGCCCATCTCACTTAAGAGGCCAGGGGCCAGCGCTGTCCGGAGACACTTCCGGGTCACGTGGCCAGCGTGACATCGCTGCTCTGGCCAGAGCCAGAGCCAGAGCCTGAGCCGCACACGGAAACGCCGTCTACCTTCCCGCTGGTAAGCGGTCCCTATTTATCTACTTGCACCCGGAGGTGCTTTCGAACTGCTAGGTTGGCAGGCGCTGGGACCGAGCAGCGGGAGCGCACCCCGCCGCAGGGATTCGAACCGCCGACCTTTCGATCGGCAAGCCCTAGGCGCTGAGGCTTTAACCCACAGTGCCACCTGCGTCCCTTTTAGAGTTCTTAGGAGACCCCTATTCTCTTCCTTGGGGGAGCTCTAGGAATAGTGGTTTCTGTAAGGGAAATATACAGATACCACACAACACTTAGGGTCCAAGAAAGGTTTTCTATTAGGAGTTTTTACTTAAGCCTTTTTGCAGCATGGGGGTGATTCTGGAGGGGGGAGATGACAGCACCTAGAGATGCTGCAGGCTGGATGGGGAGGCAGCATGGTCTGCATACAACCTGTGGGCTACTGGTTCCCTGCCCCCCCCCGGCTCTAAACGGTGCCCCCACTAACAACAACCCCCTAACGGAGGTTAGCTCCCACCAGGCATGCAATGGAGAGCACAGACACCTTTGTTGGTAAGTCCTGGACACTCCTATTGGCACCAAACTCTCACGGCTCGCTCTTCCATCCAGGATCAAAGGCAGTGGACAAAGCAGAAAGAAAGAAAAACCATCTGGCGGCAACAGCTCAAATATTACTGCTTCTCTTGGATAAACAACCATTATCTTGATGATGTCATTACCTCCACCAACATAGACATCAGAGGAGGTTGGGCTGCGACACGCAGGATGGCAAAAGAACCTGGGTGATGTCATCCTCTCTCAATTCCTCATTCAGCTGGTTCGTGATCACATGCACTTGCAGCTGTTAGCCATTGTGCTTCACACAATCCTCATGTTTCTCCTGCCCTGCTCCAGCAACTAGGCAGGCATCCAATGCTAACAGGCCAAAAGATGTCCCACAAAGACAGCATCATGCAACCCACAAGCAAGGCCTATGGCAGAACCAGTTCTGGTGCAGGGCTGCCACGATTTCCTCCTGTGCATTTCAAAAAGGTGCAAGTCAGATGAGGACGTTAGCGGAAACAGGGAGACTTGGCATGAAAGTTCAGTAGTGATGAAGCAGGCTTGCCATACGCCTGGAATTTCCCCAATTCAAATGGCAAAATTAGTGCAAGAACAGAACAGAATGGGGAGGAAGCTGGCGACCCAATTCCTGCGTGATGCTGTCAGAAGCCATTCTACGCTTCACTTCCTCTTCAATAAAAGCCACCTACCTTCTTACACCGGTTAGCACAGCCTTCCCAGATCACGACACCCTCTAGATCAGCCTTTCTCAGCCTGTGGGTCCCCAGATCTTGTTGAACTACAACTCCCATCACCCCTAGCTAGCAAGGCCAGAGCTCAGGGCTGATGGGAGTTGTAGTCCAACAACATCTGGGGACCCACAGGTTGAGAACCGCTGGTCTAGGTGTTGCAAATTACAACCCCCATCATCCCTAAGCATTGGCCATGCTGGCTGAGGCTGACGGGAGTTGCAGTTCAACAACATCTAGAAGGCAACAAGCTGGAGAGGCTGGTATAGCAGATATCTTCATGATGCTGCAGCAGGAGGAGGAGAAGTGGGTTCACTACACAACTTAACACCAGCGCAGAACATCTGCATCTTGCCCATAAGAGAGATCAGGAGATTCCTCCTGTTCTATTCCTTTATTGCTCAGATGTTCACATAAATAGAAAGGGGAAGGCAGGTGAAGAACACCTCTGAGCCTACTCCAGACGTCCATTTACACCAGGGGTAGGCAACCTAAGGCCCGTGGGCCACAAGCAGCCCATGGGGGCCGTTTAACCGCACCACGAGCCGCCCTCAAACCGAGCTGCCCACTCCGCAAGTACCCGTGCACTGTGCTAAACCGGTGCAGCGTGGCACGGGGACTCGCTTCCACGGTGCCGGAAATCGCGTCTGCGCATGCTCAGACGGTGAAAATCGTGTCTGCGCAGACACAGACGCCAGAAATCGCAGTCGTGCGTCTTCACATGCACTCACGATCCAGCTTACGAAGGGATCTCCTCTGGAGTGCACCAGCCCAGGAGAGGTAAACCTTGCCAACCCCTGGTTTACACCCATCCCCCAGCTGCCCTGTGGGAAATATCCCAGTACTGAAAACATCAAGAGAGACCTGCTGGGGCAAGCCAGAGACCCAACTAGTCCAGCTTCCTGTTCTCACAGTCAGATGCCCCTGGGCAGAAGCATATCTAGGCTCCCTTGAATCCTCAGCAAGGGCTTTACTGGCTCCTTCAAAGCCGGGAGGAACCATGAACCAGTCTGCTTCTTGATGCCTTTCCTGCTCTGCCATTGCTGCCATCGGGGTCAGATCTGCTCTGCTCCACCTTCCTTTCTTCCTCCACCTCCTTTGGCCCATCTGTCAGAGTGCACAGGCGGATGGGCTCCTAACCCACTCCTAGCTACACCCTGCTTTTGGGAAGTCTGCAAGCAGGACCTGAGTGCAACAGCACTCTCCTTTCTTGTGACTTCCAGCAACTGGTATTCAGAGGCAGGAGGGCAGAGATGCCAAGCCCAGCTGGACTGGCCCCTGGCACACATGGGGTCACCAACTGTTCCGTGGGGAGGATACAAAACCCCTTTTTATATATGTGGAAACTATTTTTTTTTTTTTTTTTGTGCCTTAAAAGGATTGGTATCCTGAAAGGAGAGATATAAATAACTCAGATTAATTCCTCCTTAGTGATGTATGGAAGTGAGAGCTGGACCATAAAGAAGGCTGATCACCAAAGAATTGATGCTTTTGAATTATGGTGCTGGAGGAGACTCTTGAGTGTCCCATGGATTGCAAGAAGATCAAACCTATCCATTCTGAAGGAAATCAGCCCTGAGTGGTCACTGGAAGGACAGATCGTGAAGCTGAGGCTCCAATACTTTGGCCACCTCATGAGAAGAGAAGACTCCCTGGAAAAGACCCTGATGTTGGGAAAGATAGAGGGCACAAGGAGAAGGGGATGACAAGGAGAAGATGGTTGGACAGTGTTCTTGAAGCTACCAGCATGAGTTTGACCAAACTGCGGGAGGCAGTGGAAGACAGGAGTGCCTGGTGTGCTCTGGTCGATGGGGTCACAAAGAGTCAGACATGACTAAATGACTAAACAACAACAGCAAAATCTATTGGTTATGCAGCTAGAAGAAAACGGTGCCACTGAAGCATCACAAAAGCACAACAAAATGTTTCCTGAGGACAGATCGTGAAGCTGAGGCTCCAATACTTTGGCCACCTCATGAGAAGAGAAGACTCCCTGGAAAAGACCCTGATGTTGGGAAAGATAGAGGGCACAAGGAGAAGGGGACGACAGAGGACAAGATGGTTGGATAGTGTCTTCGAAGCTACCTGCATGAGTTTGACCAAACTGTGGGAGGCAGTGGAAGACAGGAGTGCCTGGCATGTTCTGGTCCATGGGGTCACAAAGAGTCGGATACGACTAAACAACAACAACAACAACAATTCCTCCTCTTTGAACTCTCCTGCACACCATTCCTCAGGAACACCAGTTTGGGAATTTCAAAACCAGGTCCAAACTTGGGGCATGGACAGCTTTCAGCTCCTTTGCATCTTTTACAACCCTTTCTACTTTTCCTTAAAAAAAACCCATTCCAATTGGCTACAGCACTCTACTGTCTCGACTGTGTGCAGCATTCGCAGGCACCTTCTCCTTGGAGACCAACCCTGGAAGTTGAGCCTGGAGCCACCCATACCTACGCCATCTTGGATGCTGTCCTAATGAACCACAGTGCCGCCTAGGGCTACTTCACTACTGGGCTTTATGGCTGAGAACCATTGGATTCTACCTTAAACAAAGTCAGCCCATCAGTCTAGCTCAGGATCAAAGAATCCCAGGAGCTGCCAAGAGTGCATGTGCAGCAGCACAACCAGATGCCTTCATTTGCCCCAGCTGCAAGAAAACATCTCTCTCCTGTATCGGTCTCGACAGCCACAGCAGGCGCCGTAACCTTCCAACAGTTTGACTTCCCTCCTCCTTCAAGGATCCTGAGATTACATTAAGGGTAGCCAAATTCTGTGTGATTTCCGTAAAACTTAGGGAACAAGCTGTGCTATTGTAATGATTAAGGCCTTAAATGATAATTTTAGGTTATATGTTAGTGACTAAGTTTTAATTTATATATATTTTTAACTGTTGCTAAATCTGTATTGTCCATGTTATACCTAATTGCAAATTCAAATGTATCCCTATTGTGTTTTCTGACGTCCTTGATATTGTATGTGGGCTGGAACTGGTCTGTGACCGAAATAATAAAATTCATTCCTTCACTCCTCCTTTGTCTACTGAAACAGGATAGCTCAGCTGGTTGGAGCCAAGCATATTCCTGCATTGCTGGGGTTGGACTAGATGATCGCCAGGGTACCTTCCAACTCTAGAATTCGATGATTCTAGGAAAAAAGACGAATGCCAACTGCTTCTCTTTGGCCTACTGTTACTGGATGGTTACAGCATTGCTCTCTCTAGCATGGGAGGCTTTTGGTTCCTTTCAGTCTAGAACACCAAGGCCCCATCTGCCCCAATCTGCCACATCATCCCCCCTTTAAGCAGTCATGGCTTCCCTAAAGATTCCTGGGATCTGTAGTTTGTCAAGAGTAAAGGCAAAGGTAAAACGACCCCTGACCATTAGGACCAGTCACGGGCAACTCTGGGGTTGCGGTGCTCATCTCATTTTCTTGGCCGAGGGAGCCGGCTTACAGCTTCTGGGTCATGTGGCCAGCATGACTAAGCTGCTTCTGGCGAACCAGAGCAGTGCATGGAAACACTATTCCTGCCTGAGTGGTACCTATTTATCTACTTGCACTTTGACGTGCTTTCGAACTGCTAGGATGTCAGGAGAGTTTGTCAAGAGTGCTGAGATTTATTAGGAGATCCAGATTCCCCTCCCAGAGCTACAATTCCCAGAGTTTTCTAGGAAGAGAATAGTGGTCTCCTAACAACTCACCTTAACAATGAATCTGAATATTAACTGGGGGGAACACAGCTGTTTAAAGTGGCATGGTACTGTTTGAAATGTATAGTACTGATGGTCCTTAGTTACAGGATTCTCTGAAGCTTGCCTTTACATTGAGGAGGTTACCTCAAGGCTGTGTGACCACTGGTGTTGTGGTCAGCTTTGATGTACAGTATAGGCAATTTTTTGTGACTGCCCCCATAGCTACAACCCTCCACAGAGAGTCCAAGAAATGCAGCTGTGTTGATCCATTGCATAGCCACTCACATCAAAGAACAGCAACACATAGCATAGTACCCAATTTATTAGGATAAGCTGACAGTCCTGGAATAGTATAAAATTTGTTACGCTGTACAACAGCACAGGATTGTTGGCCAGGTTTTGAGAAGAGAGGGACTTTTTTTCCACTTACGGTGGGAATGTCCCCTGGTTTCATCATTTTGGTCTGATTTCTATCAGGAAATATAATCAAATCAAGTCTCTCCTTTGCTGAACATGTGGGATGATCAAATGCAAGTTTCTCCTTCTAAAGAACTTCTGGCAGGGTGTTGGCTGCAGCCAGAGTTTCCATAGCTCAACAATGGAAAGCACTACAAAATGTACACCTTTCTTTATGGTTCAAAAACTTGTGGGGTTTGCCTAATGCAGAAAAAAGGCCCCAAAACCATAAGCTGCAGGTCTGAAGAGGGATGGAAATCCCAGAATGTTTATATGACTTTATTTCCTGTTTTGCATTCAGATGCACAACGCTCACTATCTGTACCATCTTAGGAAATATGGATTTCTTGAGTCATTCTTGTGTGTACCTATGGTACTAGATGTCCTGCGCTTCTAATGTAATTTAATTTTCCAGTAATTTAATTTTCCAGCATGGTTTATTTGTATTTGTTGCTATATGTCAATAAATAAACATGGTTGCACTATGTCGACAGATTTTTTAATGGCGCAAACCCAAATTTCCTCTATGCACTCCTGCAAAATAGTGACAGTCTGGAGGCAGAATTGTTGTGCTATTTAAGGATGCTTGTAAGTGCCCCTAGTGTTAAAACGACACCTGTGCACTTCACCTGTGCATTCCCCTCCAAGCTCACCTTGGAGACTTAATAGACAGGTAGGTTAAGAAACCTTTCCCCTACTCTCCAGGATACACATTGGTGGAACCAGCCATAGGCTCAAGTGCCGTGATGTCACCCAGTTAATATCACCCCCTCTTCACTTTTCGGGGATAAGTTAACCAATGAGCTCATGCATAGCTGTGAGGTGGCTCAGCCTTGCCATTTGGGTGGTATGACCTTTAAAATTCAAAAAATGTGTGGCTTTTGCTTATAAAACAAGTATGGTCAAAGGACTATGTAATTTGCTCACCTGGTGAGGGACTCCCTGGGTAAATGAGTGCAGCTATCCATTTGCAATGAGTAAACTGTGTTATATTCCACTTGGCCAAGCCAAGAAAAGAATATATCTTCTTTTGAAGTAAATAGTTGCTTCTTCTTTTTTGCATTTTCACTTTATAACAATTGTCAGCTTCAGATTGTTCCTACGGCCTTGTCCCTTTTTTATTATCTCTCATTGGTTTTATTAAAGTTTTCTGCACGTTCCAGTGTTTTGTATTGTAAAGAACTATCCTACCTGTCGTTTTACTTGGTTGCATGGTGCTGAAACAGAACTAACCTTTGTTTGAAGTCTACATTGTTATGTTGTTCTGACATTTTTAGGGGTGTGCTGGGAGGCTTGGCTAATTAGGCGTTAGAAGCACACTTGAACTGGAGAAAGTGGGGAGCCTAACCAGGCCAGAAGCACCCACACAACCACTTGACACCCCCCCTTTTTCTTCACACACTGCTACTTCCCTCTGAGTTACTAAGCTGGGTCCATATTTTCTCCTATGCCCATGTGCTTGTAAAGCGCTTTCCTCCTTGCCCATGTGGCTCCCATCCCTCTCTCCCTTCCATGCGAGTGGATGTATTTGAACCACAATGGGACTTGCACTGCTGTCGGAGATGTCTGTAGTTGTTCAACTTTGTGTGCACTGTACCTTTAGAACACATTCAAATCATATTCTGTTCCTCAAAGGACTCTGGCTTCTGTAGTTTACCTGTTGCACAGCTACAGTACCCAGCAACTCTTAAACTACAGTGCCCAGAGTTCTTTGAAGGAAATAAAAAAGGTAAAGGGACCCCTGACCATTAGGTTCAGTCGTGGCCGACTCTGGAGTTGTGGTGCTCATCTCGCTTTATTGGCCGAGGGAGCCGGTGTACAGCTTCCAGGTCATGTGGCCAGCATGACTAAGCCGCTTCTGGTGAACCAGAGCAGCACACGGAGATGCCGCTTACCTTCCCGCTGGAGCGGTACCTATTTATCTACTTGCACTTTGATGTGCTTTCGAACTGCTAGGTTGGCAGGAGCAGGGACTGAGCAACAGGAGCTCACCCCATCACGGGGTTTTGAACCGCCCACCTTCTGATCGGCAGGTCCTAGGCTCCGTGGTTTAACCCACAGCGCCACCCGTGTCCCTTGAAGGAAATAAGGTGATTCAAATGCTTTGAAGTTAAAATGTGTATAGAGCCTATGCTGGGGTATCTCAGTGGGTGCAATGTAGGCTCTTAGCTCAGTGGTAAAGCACCTGCTTTGCATGCAGGTCCCAGGTTCAATTCCCAGTCATCTTCGGGTACGAGAGAGAAGGCCCCATACCTGAAACCTTGGAGGCCACTGCCAATGAGTGTAAACAATGCTGAGCTAGAGAGAACCAGCGGTCTTACTCCGATTAAGGCAGTTTCCTACATTCCTCTTCCTGGCAGCATACTTGTGGACCAGTGTTTCTCAAACTTGGGTCCCCAGCAGGGCCAGCGGTCCAGGATGATGGGAGTTGTAGTCCAACAACAGCTGGGGGACCCAAGTTTGAGAAACATTGCATGGACTGTGTGGGAGAGGTATGGGTGAAGCAGGAACTCCAACATCTCCACAGATTTCCTGCCCTCACCATGTACAGTGGTACCTCGGGTTAAGTACTTAATTCGTTCCGGAGGTCCGTACTTAACCTGAAACTGTTCTTAACCTGAAGCACCACTTTAGCTAATGGGGCCTCCTGCTGCTGCCAGAGCACAATTTCTGTTCTCATCCTGAAGCAAAGTTCTTAACCTGAAGCAATATTTCTGGGTTAACGGAGTCTGTAACCTGAAGCGTATGTAACCCGAGGTACCACTGTATTGGCTAGTGCTTCCTAGGCACCCTCAGCAAGTGCCATTGTGATCGGTAGATGGAAACACACAGTTTCCCTTTTCAGCCTACACTGGAAACTGTGGCTACTGCGCTTTCACATAGCTGCTAGAGCAGCATGGGAAGCAGCATTTCTTGCTAGCCCAAGCTCTGGTATAATAGCAGTCTTCCGAGCTGAAAGGCTGCATGCTGTTTTGGGAACAAGTCCCACTGAATTCCTAAAAAAATAAACATGCGAAGAATCACTCATACTGTACGATCCCTTTATGAGAGTAATAAATATTTTAAAGGCCCAGTTCCACTAAGAACTAAGTTAGACTTGCTGAGACTAATCTACCTACCCGTTAATTTTAACGGGTCTACTCTGAGTATAATTGCTGTTTTGTGCTCAGGATTTCCTTCTCTCCCATGCCATGTGGTTATATCTGGTAGCAAAAAGTCATTACAAATTAGGCCACTTATTATTTAGCTGCTGCGGAAAGAAATAATCAGGTAAAGTCCTCACACCCACACCACACCCCAAAAAATCCATCCAGCAAAAAACATACAGCACCCCTAGAGTTGGGAGTTTAAAAAAAATTACTCATTGCGGATCAAACTCATGTTTATTGTGAAACACAATCTACTTCTGAGGGTAACTAGGAGTTTCCTGGATATGATTCATAGCTTTTAACCGAAGTGCTGCATTGCATCTTTCGGGACAAGGGCTCCAAGAGAACAACGGAAAAGGCATTATTTAAGAACTGGTCCCTTAGCAAGAAGCAATTTGGAGTTCCCCTTCATAAGGAATTTTCCTATGATGGAAAAGAACAAGGGAGTAGTAGACACTATGTAAGCACAGCTTACCAGTGAGGTACCCACCCAGACAGGGGCAGCTCCTGGATGTTGTGCTGCTGGAGGCAAAATGCCTTGCTGCTGCCTCCTGCCCCCTTCTCCATCGCCACAAGCTTGCCCTGCCAAAGCCATGCCACCGCTGCCACCGCCCACAGCAAAGGAGGCGGCGGCGGCAGTGAGCAGCGTGTTCCTCAGGCCCAGATCTGCCCCCTGAAGCAACTGCCTCAACTCGCCTCATGGATGGGCCAGCGCTACACCCAGTGATGGGCCATGAAAATGGGTGGTTAAGAACTCTGCAGCGACTTCACTGAGATGGAAGAATCGACATGTTTAAATCAGAGAAAAGTCACAGTTAACGTTTGTTAAAGATTGGAAACCTCTCATAGACTTTTTGCGTGGAAAAAATGGAAATAATGATATCTGGATTTGAGGAGTGGAGATCATGTTTGTTTATAGGAAGTGCCTTTGTTGGCTGTTGCAATGGATTGGATGAAGTCATTTTATTTTTTTTTAAATAGTGGACCGATGAAGAATCAGAAGTTCTTTTTTTTTTTAATCTTATTTTTCTATCTTGATCTTTTAACCTCTTTTCTACACTTTTTAAAAATTTCTTTCTTTTTCTATTTCCCACCACTGGCTTTATCAGCTTCTCAGGTTTTGCTGCTAAATATCTTTTGAAGCTGGGGACGCAGGTGGCGCTGTGGGTTAAAGCCTCAGCGCCTAGGACTTGCCGATCGAAAGGTCGGCGGTTCGAATCCCTGCGGCGGGGTGCGCTCCCGCTGCTCGGTCCCAGCGCCTGCCAACCTAGCAGTTCGAAAGCACCTCCGGGTGCAAGTAGATAAATAGGGACCGCTTACCAGCGGGAAGGTAAACGGCGTTTCCGTGTGCGGCTCTGGCTCGCCAGAGCAGCGATGTCACGCTGGCCACGTGACCCGGAAGTGTCTCCGGACAGCGCTGGCCCCTGGCCTCTTAAGTGAGATGGGCGCACAACCCCAGGGTCTGTCAAGACTGGCCCGTACGGGCAGGGGTACCTTTACCTTTACCTTATCTTTTGAAGCTATCCTTGGCCTACTCCTGTAATGAAAGGCACACATCACCACTGCTAATTACTTAAGCAGTGTGTTGGCGAGAAACCATAATTTAAGGACAGAAGCAAATGTTGACAGTTTGATTGCTAGGAAATGCAGGAATCATTATTCTAAAGTTTTTTCACATAGGTACCCACGTAGGGAGAATCTGAGAAGCACAATATTATGGTAGGATTGGGTCTCGTTTTTACAAAGTTAGCCAGCCCAAGATATCATCTCCATAAAAGATCTCATTAGGAAATACATAAAATGATCTGTAAGGTCACCATGCTGCTCTAAACAGCAGTTCCTATTTTGTAAGCACCAGGAAAGAGGCTTAACTGCTGTTTGAAGGCATTATCACTTTGGGAAGGAAGTCCGCACACATTTCTCTGATAAAATAAGCTTAACTACAAGGGATCACAGACCCAGCGCTTGCGCAAATTAAACCCTCCAACATCAGACATAGCAGATATAGGCCGACCACCTTTAAAGCAATTTTACTCCAGAACAATGCCTCCAAATTCTTTGTGCTCTGCAAGAAAGTTGTTTCGAAGCCAGTGATATAAATCTAAAAGTCACAATCAACTCGGAAAAGATTAATTTCTCTCCAATAGTTTGGACTCCGTCCCTAATACTTAGCTTGCGACATTCACTGTATCCAACGTGGAATGCTTTTCTGACTACTGTTCTTAATACTACGCTACAATTAGATGTGGCTTGCCTTAAATTCTCCACATATTCGTGATGCAATAAGCAATCCCCACAATTGTAAATGCTTCCTGCCTTGCCTCTTAGCCTAAAGCCATTTCTGCCTATGCAGAGGTCTGCTTGCAAGCCACCTAACATTTCCTCAAAAGTAAATCCCAAAGTAGGGGTGTAATAAGAGTGCAGCTTCAAAGCAGTAAAACAGGCAATATCCCTTCCCCCCCCCCAGCATCACATATTCATGGTGTAGCAATTAAATGAAAAACAGAACAAGGCAAAAGACATATGTGTGTCTTACCAGTTTGCTTTTCTTATCCATGGGTTGAACAAAAGGCTGCTCAGGCCTATTTTCTCTTTCTGGTGGTCTCCGAAAGCTTTCCCTCTCCTCGTGTGAGATGCGGCCACCCTGAGTCTGGCTTGTGTTGTTTTGTCCAGTGTATCGTTTGCGTTTGAGACTGGTCCGGTGCAGATGAACTCAGGGTGCCAGCTGTCCCCGAAGGACAATGGTTCAATGGGAAGATGTCTTTCAAACAAAGGAGCTACTTCCAGGATTGATTCACTCGCTCTCCCCAGACCCACACCACACACAACCTTTCCCTGAAATGACTCCGTGGAAAAAAGTGTCATCGCTTCTCACCCCCCACAGAGGCCGGCTTTTGAAAGCATAAGCTGGCTAGGCAAGTTTAATGAGTTTGACCACCACCAGCAACAGCAGCAGGAGCAAAATTCAAGGGAGGGTCTCTTATCCAGAGGTAACAATGCATAGCTAGCCGGATTCCAATGGAATAGTTTCATGGGATGACCTTTGGTAGAATTGCTCAAAGCCCTTTTTTTTTGTGGTAAAATGTCCTCAACTTATCAACAGCCCAGACTGAAAAATGCAAAGACTGCTTTATAGCAGACCCTCCCTGTAGAGGGAACCAAAAGTACCTGAACAGCACAACCCTACGCATGTTTACTCAGACCACGCACACACCATACATTTAGAGCATCCCCTCCCTGCAAAAAAAAAAAACCCCAAACACACTGGGGAACTGTAGCACGGTGAGGGGTAAACTGCAGTTCCCTCCATTTTCGCAGCAGGCGACCTGGTTTAAACGTAGGGTGTGCACTCTTTAAGCTAAGTTGCACTCTATTCAGTGGTATTTACTACCAGGTAAGGCTTAAGGCTACAACCCTATGCACACAGAAATGTGATGAGGCAGATCTGATAATGCCCCTAGGATTGCAAGCATTTTATAACAGCCACCTGTCCCTGGGTCTTAGTAGCAGTCGGACCTGCACCTGCAAGAAAATAAGCAGGTGATGCTTTTTGCTGGTGCAGAGATGGATTTTTCCCTACCCTCTTACCACCTGGCTTTCTGCCTGCCAAGCTGTTCTTAGAAGCATAGGAGCTGGACCTGTATAGAAAAGGGGGAAGGATGAGAGGAGATGCTTCATGCATTAAACTCTTGATGCGTTAGCAAGTACCAGACAGAAACTAAAAGCGTGGGTGAAGTTAACTTTTGGGACAGACTAGGCTCAGGAAACATTTTGTTGTGCTTTTGTGATGCTTCAGTGGCACCATTTTCTTCTAGCTGCATAACCAATAGATTTTGCTGTTGTTGTTTAGTCATTTAGTCATGTCCGACTCTTCGTGACCCCATGGACCAGAGCACGCCAGGCACTCCTGTCTTCCACTGCCTCCCGCAGTTTGGTCAAACTCATGCTGGTAGCTTTGAGAACACTGTCCAACCATCTCGTCCTCTGTCGTCCCCTTCTCCTTGTGCCCTCTATCTTTCCCAACATCAGGGTCTTTTCCAGGGAGTCTTCTCTTCTCATGAGGTGGCCAAAGTATTGGAGCCTCAGCTTCGGGATCTGTCCTTCCAGTGACCACTCAGGGCTGATTTCCTTCAGAATGGATAGGTTTGATCTTCTTGCAGTCCATGGGACTCTCAAGAGTCTCCTAGATAGATAGATAGATAGATAGATAGATAGATAGATAGATGATAGATAGATGATAGATAGATAGATGATAGATAGATGATAGATAGATAGATAGATAGATAGATAGATAGATAGATAGATAGATAGATAGATAGATAGATGATAGATAGATTAAATTTATATCCCACCCTTCCTTCCCAAAAGAAACCAATTCTGCACAATCCCGATTCTGCAGAGAAGTTGGAATTCTGCAACCTGCATAAATTAGGCAAATGGAAAGGGGTTTGTTTGCAATTTATGGATAGAGGCAAGCAGCCATGTATGGCATCGAAGCCCCAATCCCTGGAAACCTCGTTCGTCCATGCCTCTCTGGCTTCTGAGGTTTCAACAGGCACTACTAGCTTTGCAAACATGAGAGCTAGAAACTTGCTATCTTAAAAAGGAAAAACATGAAAGCTGAATTAACATCACACTTGTACCCAGTTTCAGTACATGGTGGCTGCTGGTTTTCCAGGGACTTGTGAGTTAAACGTGGAACTAAATTCCAACCCCTGCCTTATCTTGTTTTTATTTATGAGTCACCAACTCATTGTGATATTTTGAGAAGCAGAGCAAAATATACTCAGAGCTGCATATTTGGAGAAGGCATCACAAGGTCACAGTTTCTTTCTGAAAACTGCTTACATGTGAAATATGAGCGGCATGGATGTCTTTCCGCAGAAATCGTTTAACAGCCAATTCCTCTTCCGGAGAAACTCTGGGAATTGTGGTTCTGTTAGGGGAATGGGGGGGTCTCCTAACATCTCCCAGCACTCTTAGCATACTGGGAGATGCTTTGGGGGAAGCCATAAAGCGGCATGATCCTGCTTTCATTCTATAGTGCAGATGGGGCCCAAGTTATCCCTTCAACTTGTGAAGAGTGACAGGGCTGGCAACACTGGGTGAAGCTAGGACGCTCATCCTCTCCCTTTCAGGCACCTAGGATGCCTGAATGGGGTTATAGAATCATTTAGAAGACATCTGAAGTCAGCCCTGTTTAGGGAAGTTTTTAATAATTCAAAGTTTTATCGTATTTTTAATATTATGTTGGGAGCCACCCAGAGTGGCTGGGAAAGCCCCGTCAGATGTGCAGCATACAAATAAAATTATTGTTATTATTAATTTTTAGAGCTGGAAGGGGCCTGCAGCAATATTGTAACTCGAATCCAACTGTTTATTAGGAAGCCTTATTGGGAATATAGTAGTTGTGGTCTGCAAACCATGAAAAGCAAACAAAGAGTCAAGCCTCAAGTTGGTGCTTGAAAGTTGCCATTTGTTTTGTTAATTGGTCATACTGCACTGGACATTTTTCACATAAAAGTATCACCCCATTGCTTTTGTCAACCCCCCCCCCCCCCATGTTTATGCTCATGTTTTTATAACACAGGCCTTGGAAATGCCTTCCGCCTCTCGAATATTTAATTCAAAAAATGAATTAACAGAGCTGGTCCTACCATTTGGCAGAGCGAAGCATCTGCCTCAGGCAGCAGATGGTGGGAGGTGACAGGCCACTTGCCATTATTTCCCTAAGTTAGCCTGCTCTGCATCTCCTAAGCTAGCCTACTGTCTCAGGTGAGGTGGAAATGGTTGCCCCATCACCAGTGTCGAAATAAAATTCAATTGCCAGTCTAGTCAGATTCTGTAGGAGGCTGTGATTGTATTTTGTATGTATCTTCTACTTTGCCTCAGGCAGCAAAATATCAGAGGGAGGCCTTACTTCCCAAAGTAGTGGAGTAAACCAAGCCTGTGTCTTACAGTCAATGCATATTCTTCCAGTGTTATGGAACAATTCCATATTCGATCTTCCAGTGTGAATCATCGTTCGAATATATTCATATTATGTTGTTAAGTCCACCCATAAACATGCCCTCAGTGTGCCAAAATTGCACAGCCGCTCATTTTACAGTAAACAAATCCTTCCTTGAAACTGATCTTTCCCACAAAGCCTTTGGTTTAACACTTTTTGACTTTGTCCCATCCCAAGAATGAAATCGTAAATACTTTTAACTGCAATTGCACACATCCAATCTCTCTCTGTGCTTCCATTCTTTCCCTACTTTCATGGTCTTCCTGGAATTTATACTGTAAACGTATTGGGGCATCTATCTCCTTTTGCCCCACTTACTTTTTTAAAATGTCATGTGGACTGATGACACTATATAAACAAGCAACCTCATCTTATAGATATTTTGGATTATCCCTCCTAGTAGGAAACTGTTCTGCTACTATCATGGCAGCAAGACCCTTTATCCAAAGATCCCAGGGCGGTGGACAACATTAAAAACACATTACAGAACATCAATGAGAAAAACATAATAAAAAGCATACTGACAAACAGCCTTATAATATAATAATTTTTTTGTGTGTAATTGCACAGTGTGCCCTAATATGTGTACAAAATTCAGAGAAGGGCAAATTTTGAAGGATGGCTGAGTTTCGGTTTGCATATTGTTTGAGAGAGTGCAAATTTGGTGTTGTTGTTTGTTGTTTAGTCGTTTAGTCGTGTCTGACTCTTCGTGACCCCATGGACCAGAGAACGCCAGGCACTCCTGTCTTCCACTGCCCCCCGCAGCTTGGTCAGACTCATGCTGGTAACCTCGAAAACACTATCCAACCATCTCGTCCTCTGTCGCCCCCTTCTCCTTGTGCCCTCCATCTTTCCCAACATCAGGGTCTTCTCCAGGGAGTCTTCTCTTCTCATGAGGTGGCCAAAGTACTGGAGCCTCAGCTTCACAATCTGTCCTTCCAGTGAGCACTCAGGGCTGATTTCCTTCAGAATGGAGAGGTTTGATCTTCTTGCAGTCCATGGGACTCTCAAGAGTCTCCTCCAGCACCATAATTCAAAAGCATCAATTCTTCGGCGATCAGCCTTCTTTATGGTCCAGCTCTCACTTCCATACATCACTACTGGGAAAACCATAGCTTTAACTATACGGACCTTTGTTGGCAAGGTGATGTCACTACTTCTCAAGATGCTGTCTAGGCCTGTCATTGCCCTTCTCCCAAGAAGCAGGCGTCTTTTAATTTCATGACTGCTGTCACCATCTGCAGTGATCATGGAGCCCAAGAAAGTAAAATCTCTCACTGCCTCCATTTCTTCCCCTTCTATTTGCCAGGAGGTGATGGGCCCAGTGGCCATGAAATTCGTTTTTTTGATGTTGAGCATCAGACCATATTTGGCGCTCTCCTCTTTCATCCTCATTAAAAGGTTCTTTAATTCCTCCTCACTTTCTGCCATCAAGGTTGTGTCATCTGCATATCTGAGGTTGTTGATATTTCTTCCGGCAATCTTAATTCCGGCTAGGGATTCATCCAGCCCAGCCTTTCGCATGTTGAATTCTGCATATAAGTTAAATAAGCAGGGAATAAGTTAAATAAGCAGGGAAATTTGGTAAATTTGGTAGATCCACTTTTAAAAATGGGACCTGAATTCAAGTTCTTCCCTATCCCTACTCATGAGTAACCAACCCCTTCTACTTCCTCAGTGTCAGCACTGTGGTTAGGTTGTGGTTTAGGTCGCCCACTAGATGTTGGAAACGATGCAGGTCCCTGGCTCGTAGTTCCTGATGCTACTCTCCCTGACTTGCTGTGTTGTACCTTGTCTGAACTCCCTGCGATATTGACCTTGGACGGTTGCCTGGCTGCCTTGGGATCACGTTGGGACATAGATGGATTCTCTGTGCTTGGCCTTGGTTTGTTTGGAGGGTGCTGCCTCTGTAACCTGATTGGTGAGTGGACACATACATCTGCAACTGGGACCCTACTCCCTGTATCTGTCAGGGATTGGCTGGATGAGGAAGAGTGCTGGGAGCCACCAGCCCAAGAGCTCCCCAGAGAGGGCTCAGAAGACGACACCTTAAAGCCTGGTGCCTGGTGGTGGGAACTGAAGACCATTCTGAAGAAGGGATGAGCTGGGAACTGCTAGAAGCAGGGGGTTTGAGCAATCAAGGGGCATCAGGAGAAGGAGGGCCTTCCAGAACAGAGTTACAGGCCATTAGCCATAGTGTGAGTGCAGACAGTCCCAGTCCTGTTGACTCCCCACCACTCCCACTTGAGGAGAGTCATGCACATTGCTGAGCAACAGGCCAAACAGGCCCAGAGAAGGAGCTCACTCCCGTGACGCAGTCTTTGTCCGCTTGGGAGGGATGCAGAATGAAAGTGTCTGTTTCAGCAACGTCTCAGCTATCTTAAGACAAACCGACAGACTCTGCTGTGTTGTTATTTTCTGCTCTACGGAGGACCTTAAGGTCCATAAATAGCAACACCCTAGTGGTCCCGGGCCCTAAGGAAGTCAGATTAGCCTCAACCAGAGCCAGGGCCTTTTCAACACTGGCTCCAGCCTGGTGGAATGCTCTGCCTCATGAGACCAGGGCCCTTTGGGATCTGATTTCTTTCCACAGGGCCTGTAAGACAGAGTTGTTCCGCCTAGCCTTTGGCTTGGAATCAACTTGATCCCCTCCCCCTCTTTCTTTTTTCCTTCTTCCTTCTGTGACGGAACTCCTACTTGGGCTTTTTCTGGCCCACGTAGGACCAATCTGGATAGCTAGCCTTTGTGAAGACTTGACGTTTTCATCCCCAAAAAAGTTTTTGAGTTTCTGCTGAAATGAGGCGGCATTTTAATCTTGTTATTTAAGTTCTGTTTCAATCAACTGTTTTATATTTGGTGTTAGCTGCCTTGAGCCTGGTCTTGGCTGGGGAGGGCAGAGTATAAATAAAAAATATTATTATTATTACTATTAATTGCATTCCATGCCGTGTGTGTGTGTGTGTGTGTGTGTGTGTGTGTGCCTGCCCTGTGGTTGACCTGGCTCCTTGACAGCTCCTTGACAATATCTCCTGCAGCATTACAGAAGGTTCCCTGGGCTGGTAGTCAACCGCTGATTGCTGTAACCACCTTGGTTGGGGCCCAGAAGTGTTGACCCCTGAGGTGGGCCCTGCCAACATTGATCAATTTTTTCTATCCCTGGTTTCCCAAGCAAGGCCCCATCTAATGTTCTGTACCCTCGGACACTGGGAGGTAGAGGTGCTTACTTAAATGCAAGAGATTTGCTTTTCCGTGTATGCACAGTCAACCTCTGAAATTCCTCCTGGAGGACAGCCAACTATCCCCAGCCAACTCGCCAACACTGCCAGCCTCCTGTGACTCAACTGATAGTTGCAACCCATCATTTGGCAATTGCTGCCTTAGATGAATGTGGCTTGAACTGGACAGCAGTACTGTGGTGCCCACTGAAGCCCAAAGGTTCAATTAGCAGAAAAAGTTTACTCTGAGATGGTATTTGAGAGGGTCGGCCTTGTGTCGCATCCCGCAATCAGAATGTATGCTTTTGAGCTGCATCTATAATTTAGCTTTTTTGGCATAGCTTCGTCGTGTTCACTTTCAAGGGGTGTGGGGAGAAAGAGGAGGAGCTTTTGTTACTGCGCTTTGATCGTCGACTCGGCAATGTCCTGCATTTTCCAAGGGATTTATTGGTAAACAAAAAAGCCCCATGCAAGCCAGCGACTGCAAAACAGAAAATAAGCTTGCTAACTAACTCATTATCCTTAATGAAAGAGATTGGCAGTCCAGTCCCTTGCAGAGTTAAGGAAGCTTACCGAGGCAAAACGGTTTGAGCATATTACACCGATCCTAGCCCAATTGTACTGGCTGCCAATTAGTTTCTGGGCCCAATTCAAAGTGCTGGTGGTTTTGACCTATAAAGCTTTAGACAGCTCAGGACCACAATACCCTAAAGGACTGCTTCTCCCCATATGAACCTACCCAGACCCTGCAATTATTCTCTGAGGCCCTTCTTCATGTGCCTCCTCCATGAGAGATCCAGAGGGTGGCAAAAGATTAAGGGGCCTTTTCTGTGGTGGCTCCCTGTTTGGTGGAATGCTCTCCCCAGGGAGATTCGCCTAGTGCCTTCATTATCCACTTTTAGGCGCCAAGCAAAATGTTCCTCTTCCATCAAGCCTTTAACATCCTATAAATGTGTTTGAGGCAAGAGGAGAGGCTATTGTTTTGTTATTGTTTCTATTATGTCTTTTGTGTTTTTATCGTGTGTTTTTACGCTGTGAACTGCCCTGAAATGAAGGGCAGTACAAAAATGTAATAAATAGATAATAAATACAGAAGGTTACAGCTATAAATCTCAGGTATGTAAGCCTGGCTGGAGCTCTGTGCATGCTTAAGAAAAAGCACACTGTAATGGAGCTCACTTTGACTTTCTCTCAAATAAACATGCATATAACCAGGGTGCAAACTTCACTGAATAACAGCCTCCAGCCTGTGCACTGTGATTTAGGCTTATAAGTGCACACGTTAAGGTTTGTTTACAGGTGTATGTGATCTTGTGATCCTTAAGCAAACTCTCCTTGTCAGGGTGCAAAGAGAAGAGCTCAAATTTTCCAGGGAATCCAATGGGAATCTCTTATTTTATTCTCTTGCTACCGGTAATTATGCTGTTTTAAATATGTATTTTTATAGTTGATTTCCCTTAGTAATGTTTTCTTTTGTAAGATTTAAGATTTTAAAAAAATATTGTTAACTTTGCTGCATTAAATATGCATCCTGCAGTTGTCCTCCTTGGTAATGTTTTCTTTCGACATCTTTATGACAATATGTTGGTTTCCTGTTAATTATGTTGCTTTGAACACATACTTTGACTTTCTTCAGGATTGTTTTATTTGGGATTGTTTTATTTGCTGTTTTAATGTAGGTTGTAAACAGCTTTGAGATCCCTCTTCAAAATATAAAGCAGTATAGAAATGAAAACAATAACAATAACAATAATATCACATTGTATTTTTGTATCAGATCTATGATCACAGGGCACCTTGGTCAAAGAACCAAGCTGTTTTGTAGACAAGCAGGATTTTGAACTATCCACATGTATCGGAAAGAAAATAGCCTATCCTTGCATATGTGAGCAACTCTTTTATCCTCTTTCGTGTGTGATCTTGTAACGTGCAATTGCACATAGAAAAATAAACATGAGCCAGTGTGCGCATGTGCAGTGCACAAGCATGTATGCACATATGTGCAAAGAGAGATGGCCATTGCCATTAAAAGTATACCTGCAGGAAAGAGTCAAAGCTGAGTGATAGAGCAACAGGTATTTTTGCATGCTGAATATCTCAGGTTCAGTCCTTAGTGCAGGTATGGGGAACCGAACACCCTCTCTATGTGGCCCTTGGAACTTTTATCAGGCCATGCCCCTCACTGGCCCTGATTCCTGCCTAACTGGGCATGTACTCTCAAACTCTGATAATGGGGTTTGAATATGTGTAGAAGGGGAATATTTACATTTGTTGCTGTGTGAGCAATTTGCCTTAGGCCCTGTCTATCACCTACTCGTATTTTTCACTCTATAAGACGCACCAGACCATAAGATGCACCTAGTTTTTGGAGGAGGAAAACAAGAAAAAAATATTCTGAATCTCAGAAGCCAGAACAACAAAAGGGATCGCTGCGCAGCAAAAGCAGCGATCCCTCTTGCTGTTCTGGCTTCTGGGATAGCTGCGCAGCCTGCATTCGCTCCATAAGACGCACACACATTTCCCCTCACTTTTAAAGAGGGGAAAAGTGAGTCTTATAGAGCAAAAAATACGGTACATGCGGCCCTCAAAATGTTGCCCAGAAGCTAATGTGGCTCTCGGACTGAAAAAGGCTTCCCACCGCTGCCCTAGTGTCTTCCCATCTCAGATAGCGGAGGTAGGAAAGATCTCTGCAAAACAGTATGGAGAGATAGTCAGATAATACTGAGCTCAGGCAGACCAATGGTCTGGTGTGTTTTGAGACTGTTTCATTGATAGGAGCCATATATCTATTACCCAGATGGCCTGTGCACTATGGCTCTTTCCTGTATATTTGCTGAGCATTAATGCTGGGGCCATGGCACGATTTGCTGTTGGTGAAATTGTATTTTGCAGTCGTTGCATATCCCTCTCTGAGATTGTTGGAAACAATGAAGAGCAGGTAACGAGTGCTTTAAATAAATAAAGATTTTTTTAAAATACTGGTCTAGTAATGCTGACAGGGCAATGCTGACATGAGAAGGGATTACATCAGTTTGCCCCACCCATGTGAGAGCTCTCCTTTAAATGTTATTGGCAGCAAGCCCTCTGCGGTGTTTCTTGTTCTGTTCAGGTATTAAAGACTCTGTAATACAGGCCGGTAATCACAGGTCACAACTGGCATCTTAAATACTACTAAAGAACCAAGTATGTAATTTTTATGGATTGTTCCTGTTCAGCGAGCCCTTTTCCATAAGGACCAAACTTTCAATGAGCAACAAGCTTTGCACCAAGGGTGAATCTTGGTCCAGTATATCTGAAGGAGCGTCTCCACCCCCATCGTTCTACCCAGACACTGAGGTCCAGCACCGAGGGCCTTCTGGTGGTTCCCTCACTGCGAGAAGCCAAGTTACATGGAACCAGGCAGAGGGCCTTCTCGGTAGTGGCGCCCTCCCTGTGGAATGCCCTCCCACCAGATGTCAAAGAGAACAACAACTACCAGACTTTCAGAAGACATCTGAAGTCAGCCCTGTTTAGGGAAGCTTTTAATGTTTGATGTATTACAGTATTTTAATGTTTTTTTTTTGGAAGCCGCCCAGAGTGGCTGGGGAAGCCCAGCCAGATGGGCAGGGTATAAATAATAAATTATTATTATTATTATTATTATTATTATTATTATTATTATTATATCATTTGGAAACCTGCGGCCACAAGTTGCTGTTGACTGCATTCCCAGTCAGTCACAACCTTCTCTCACAGCTCACCCAAACCTTTTAAAGGAGAGATGAGGCACTTTGGAGAACGGTTTGCCACAATCCCAGCTCACTCGCCTGCCTGTTTCTGTTGTCATATTGGAGTTGGTGTGGTCACCTATTGGCAGCCACGTGAACTGCAGCATGGCGACAGCCTTACATTTTTATATACCCCATTTTATATCCCCATTTACGCATGTATGAGGTGCGCACACATTGCTGCAAACCTGGAAGTGGCACGGGAAGAGACAAAAACAGCCCTAAAAGTGTGTGGAAATGACAAAAATGGCACAAAAACAGCATCTAGCAATCCCACGAGCCTTTGCAAGTGCAATCCCAGGAGCCCTTGCATTGACCTTTGAGGCCAATGAAGAGTTGGACTTTGAGCAAGGAGGTTTGGAGAGAGTGATTGTGGGTGGATCTTGTATGTGCTACTGGTTTTTCAAGGGTTCCCAGAGGTTTAGAGGGTGTTTGCAAGCTTTCTCAATGGTGTTCCCAATATACGAAATTTCGCTTAAATGTGTGGTGCCTGGGAATGTTTATGGGGAGGATCGCCTCTCCTGGTATGTCCCACGGAGGACCTTACGGTCTTCAAACAAAAACATCTTGGAGGTCCTGGGCCACAGGGAGGTTAGGCTGGCCTCAACCAGAACCAGGGCTTTTTTCGGCCGTGGCCCCGATCTGGTGGAACGCTCTATCACAAGAGACTAGGGCCCTGCGGACTTGACAACTTTCCGCAGGGCCTGCAAGACAGAGCTGTTCCACCAGGCCTTTGGCCAAGGCACAGTCTGACCCCCTCCTTTGGTAATCCTCACAGAACTCTAGCCCAATGGTTGCCATTAATTTGATTTTGAATTGATTTTAAAATGAATTGATTTTCGAATGCTGTGTTACTTTTATTCTTGTTAGCTGCTCTGAACCCGGCTTCGGCTGGGGAGGGCGGGATATAAATAAATTATTATTATTATTATTACTACTATTATTATTATGAAGATGAGAGTGCTGTTTCACCTACGGGCATCTACTGGTTGCCCACTGTGAGAACAGGATGCTGGAACAGATGGTCCTTTGGCCGAATTCAGCAGGGCTCTTCTTACATTCATACCAGGTATAAATTGCTTTACCTTGTTTATTTTAAGCTGCGTTTTGGGATAGTTCAAAAATGCTGCAAAGCAATAAATGGGAGCAATAAATGGGGATTGTCCAAGGTATCCTGGAGCTTGGTGTGCCTTGTATTGTGCAGAGTTTCACCCTCGATGTTCTAGGTCAGGAAGCGGGTCAAAAGAGACAGCATCAGTCCACAGCATCTCTGAGAGAGTGGAATAGTACTGGGATCTGATAAGCTCCGGGATGCTCAATGCACCCAAATCCAGTTCTACTTTTATCTAATCTTTCCCCACTCTCATCCGTTAATCCATATTATACCCCTAGATTCAGAAGGGGGCCTCCCAGTCAAAACATAAACCCTTATCTCCAATGCTAAGTCAAAACCTTTAGCTCAGTGGCACCTTCCCAAGCACTGCCACCCCCCCCCCAGCACCCATCCAACTTGTTCCCCCCAGCAATTCGCAATCAGTTGCAGGCTTGAGCAAACACAAGACCACGCTTTGCCACAAATTCTCATTCTTGGACATTGTGTACAAGTTTCCTGAAGGAGATAATGCCCTTCCTTGCCTGAGAACTGTAGCTAGGGGATCCTGTAAACAAAACAGTCAACTTGAGCTTTCGCATGGAGAACGGTGCCAAAACAGCCACGTCACAAACTCCAAGGTTGCGTGTTATCGGGAGCGGTGAAGCCAGCATTAAAGGAACATTTGTAACTGCTGTGTGACAACAGTAATTGCCATCTTTCCATGTCCGAGAACAGCTGAGGGGAAAACAAAGGAAATACAGAGCCGAGATGTAGCCACATGACTAGACTTCTGTTGGCGAAGGTTGGTTGAAAAGGCCCAAGATGAAGTGGACACATCCACAGAGGAATTTCTCCTGCTTTCATTGGAAGGCTTTAATCATGAACTGCCCTCTCCTTTTTCTTTTCGCCACTGGTTTCCCTCTGATTTAGGTTATGTGAAAGTGGGCAGCCTAGAGTAACCTGGTGTCTCAGAAACTGGGTCTCTGCTGGCACAGATGTGGGTCACATCTGCACAATACATGGGAGCATAAGGTTGAGGAACACTGGCATAAATAAACTTGCTTCCATTGGAGATTGCAAGTGGTCCCCTCCTCCAAACCAGCAAATACTATTCCAAGTAAGGGCACTTTCACAGTCATGATTTTGTGGAAAGAATCCTGGGAACTGCTGTTTGTTAAGAGTCTCTTAGCACCCTTAACAAACTATCGTTCCCAGAATGTTGGAGAGGGGGTGGAGATCAGATCTATTAAAGTGGCATAAGAGTGCTTTAAATATCTGGTGTGGATGTGAGCTTTCAACTGCAATTTCCATCTTAGACCTAGTGACTTTAACAACCACCCTAATTTTTCTACTTTTTTGCTGTCCCCCCCCCCTCATTCAGACACCTCCTGCTTTGTGAAACATCTTTGCCTGAAGAAGAGTTCTGGAGACCCCGAAAGCTTGCCACATTTTTGTGACTTTTTGGTTGGTCTTAATAAAAGCATTGCCCAACTTACTTTCTTTTACAATTACCAATGTTCCCTTAAGGCAAAGAAATGACTGGTAATTATTGTTTTTTAATGATGTCCTAGCAGAATTTCAAGGAAAACATATGCACACTTTAAACCAGGATTGCTTTACATACACAGCACACATTTAAAGCATATTTAGAACACATTGCTTTCCCTGAAGACACCTGGGGAACTGTAGTACACTCTTCACAAAGCTACAAATCCCAGCACCCTTAACAATCTCACTCCTCACACAGCATCCTTTGGGGCAAGTCATGCACTTTAAATGTATGATATGTACACAGCCCTGGTCTTAACATGTGCTGTGCTATGAAACAGAAAAAGTGTACCTTGGTTACAGTAAGCCTACAACTTACGGGGATTGCATCTAAAGCCAAAATTGTGTATAGTGAAAACACATTGGGTTCAATGGCAGGCGCGGTTGCAAAAGTCATTGCTCCCAGAATCCCCACCCCATTTTATTCCACCCCCCCCCCTTTTGCCATGCATGTAAAGCTGAATGCACACAAGTCAAATGTGCTTAAGTTGTGGGCTTACTGAACTTAGATGTGGTGGAAATGCAATGGAAGGGAGATGGCAAACTTTCTTAGACTCGGTGAAAACAAACATGTGAGGGCTTTCATGAGCATTTGCACATCCAGTTGACAAGTCACGGTAAAAGTAAACTTGCCTGCTCTTTCTCATCATCCTTTCTCCACTATGATACAAAACAGGAATTAGTATGCTTGCTCCGACACCTCAAGGGTTAGTTGAGTAGCACAAAAGGTTCCCAAACACTTTCGTAGCAAGTGAAGTCACAAGGAACCTTGTGGGCTTCCTTCCTCTCAGCATATGTGTCTCCTCAGTTTATTTTATTACTCCTTTTAAATCCCCTCCCCTTTCCTTGTCAAGTTGTATGTGCTTCTGGAGAGTTAGGAAGATGATGGTTTTGTTCTCTCTAAAAAATAAAGAGAGAGAGTGCTGTTTGGATGGGTAACCATCGAAACTAGAGTGAAAACCAAAATTCCCCTTCAAGCCAAATTCACAGGAGTTGTCCTGAGGTAAAAATTCTGAGGGAAGCCAGCCGTGTTTTAAAAATAAAGATTATTAACAGTCCTCAGGGCAGGGCAGGGGAGAGCAGAGATTGCTCTCAACTGTAAAGTTAACCACTAGATTTTGCCTCAGGCAAAGTTCACAGCAACTAACTTCAAGGACGCTGGACTGGAGAACAAATTTTCCAGGTGGCCATAGAATCTCTCAGGGCCAAAACGGACACAGCATGGGCTAAAGACCATATCAGCAATTTCCATGCACGTTTAGATGCGGTTAGCCAGTTGGGCACAATGTTCACACAAAAATGGCATGTGGCTGAGAGGAGGGGCAGATTTAGGGTTGTGCAAGTGGGCATGCATGCTTTGGGAAGGAAGCGTGAGGCTCTGAGAAAGTCCTAAAGTCCTCCCGCCTCCTTCCCCAAACCTGGTTAGCGTATTCCCAGCTTTGGCTCTAGGACCCAACCATAACCCTTATGCCTTCTTCCCAGTGGCATAGCGTGGGGGGTGAAGGGGGGCCGGCCGCACTGGGCGCAACATCTGGGGGTTAGGGTTAGGGGCGCAAATCCATGGGTTAGGGGGCACAAATCCATGGGTTAGGGGGCGCAAATTACTTGCCTTGCCCCGGGTGCTGACAACCCACGCTACGCCACTGCTTCTTCCCAAAGCTGGTCACCTCCTTTCCCCTTTGGGAAAGCAGCATGAAGGTTTGGGGTGGGGGGCAAAATTTTGGCCTTGCACAGGGCACCATAGTGCCCAAGTCCGCCGCTGCTGAGAGGATAGGGCCATCAATGACAGCTGTGGTAACTTTTTACTGCATCCATTGTTGGAGGTAGTTTGCCTCTGAATACCAGTGAGGAGAGTGCTATAGTACTCGTGTTAAAGCTTGCAGGCTTCCTCGTGGAGCTGTTTTTGGGTTTCCCCTCCCTTGGGATTCCTTTTCTAAATACAGTGGTACCTCGGGTTAAGTACTTAACTCATTCTGGAGGTCCGTTCTTAACCTGAAACTGTTCTTAACCTGAAGCACCACTTTAGCTAATGGGGCCTCCTGCTGCCACTGCGCCGCCATAGCACGATTTCTGTTCTCATCCTGAAGCAAAGTTCTTAACCCGAGGTACTATTTCTGGGTTAGCGGAGTCTGTAACCTAAAGCGTCTGAAACATGAAGCGTATGTAACCCGAGGTACCACTGTATTTTTTGTGGATTTCTGCAAAACATAAAAATTAGGGTTCCCGCCAAGCCTGCTGATATCTCCTCCTTGTGCATGAATGATTGTTTTGGCTACATGACCATCTCCACTTGGGAAGCTTCCTTATACAGTCATACCTCGGGTTACAGATGCTTCAGGTTGCGGACCACCGAAACCCGGAAGTACCGGAACAGGTTACTTCCAGGTTTCAGTGGTCACGCATGCGCAGAAGCGCCAAATCGCAACCCACGCGTGCACAGACGCACCACTGCGGGTTACGAACATGCATCCCACACAGATCATGTTCGCAACCTGAGCGTCCACTGTACCGAGTCAGACTCTTGGTCCATGTAGCCCCATATTGTCTGCACTGACATGCAGTGGCTGGCCAGGGTTTCAGGCAGGGGTCTCCCTACCTAGAGATGTTGCGGATTGAACTTTGTCCCTTCTGCTTGCAAAGTAGATGTTCTGCCACTGAACCATGGCCCCATTCTGCACTCGCAGCCTGAACATTAGAAACAGAGGGAATGAATTCGCACCCTGCGGTGTGTTTGTTATAGATAGTGTTTGTGATGTGTGGATGCTGCAAAGGTTGACTTTTAGGGTTAGGGGTTAGCAGGGTCAGAGTTGGTGTTGAGAGATGAACACCAAAATAAAATAAATGTGAAGCCTTGTGATGTTCTTATTGTGGGGGTTGCTGTTGAACTGCAAAGTCCACAGAAAGTGTTGCCTCGAGTGAACTAAAGGAGTTTCACTCGTTGGCTGCTTTTCTACCCGTGACATTATTGCTCTTTCAGCTAGGGTCCAAAATACGCAGCAATTTGTTCCCCACATTGTTTATCAGGAAATGGACCCGGAACTGGAAGAACAGGTCAAAGGTTAGCATTAGGACGAACGGGAAAACTTCATACATCAACAAACATTTTCTGCCTCTTGTTTATATATAAAAAAGTCAGAAACTCTTGTAAAAAAGGAAGTGCTATTTTTTAAAAAAATCCCACTGCTTTTCCATCTTATAAATTATTTTGCCAAATTTTTCCTGCTGCATATTGACTAAATGCTTCATCAAATGTTTAGAGGTAGAAAGAAGAAATAGGACTGAAATGTATAGTGCAAGTTTCCCAGTTGCTCATTTAGAGGCATAAAAGTTGTTCTTTTTCCTGGGGGCACTTGAGGCTACAGAGGACTGGCACGTTTTCTTTTCTCTTCAAAATGTTAAATGTGTGGCACTTACTGTAAAAGCTTCATGGGGGAGTACCAGTACTGTTATTTTTTTCTTAAAAAAAAAAGCACAAAAAGCACATCTGACACTCAGATGAACCTAGTGCCTAGGATACTGGAAGGAGTACATAGGCATCATAACTAGTAGACACTTATAGCCTTCTTATTAATCCTCCTCCTCCTTTTTCTCTCCTTCTGCAGTGTCCCACATCCCTGTTTGATGTACCATATATTAGACGCCTCTTCAAGTTTTCTCCATATTTCTATGCATTCACATAAGCTCGGCTATAAGTTTTGGATCGTCCAGCCATCATGCAATGGGTAGTTGTCCCCTTGGTCTTTTGAAATCGCAGGCTCTCCATACCAACAGCTTTATTCCATCTGTCTGAATCACCTCTTGTCAAATGTCCTGCGTATGTCCATTTTATAACCTTATCTTCCATGAATATATCTAATCGCATGGCAGCAAATACTGTGGTGGCGTTTATGAGCCGACATTTAAATACAGTGGTACCTCGGGTTAAGTACTTAATTCGTTCCGGAGGTCCGTTCTTAACCTGAAACTGTTCTTAACCTAAAGCACCACTTTAGCTTAATGGGGCCTCCTGCTGCTGCTGCGCCGCCGGAGCACGATTTCTGTTCTCATCCTGAAGCAAAGTTCTTAACCCGAGGTACTATTTTCTGGGTTAGCGGAGTCTGTAACCTGAAGCGTATGTAATCCGAGGTACCACTGTATCTGATACTGAGGTTTTTAAAGGCAATGTGTAGATTTAGCTAAGAAAAACAGATTGCAACTTTACGCATATGTTAAATATCAATCGAAATCATTCAACCCCCATTGCAAACAAGGTTTCATTACCAAAATTTACAGACGTTCAGTTGTTTGCAGTGAGCAAATCAAACAAAAGCAATTGAAATAGCTCAACACAACCAATGCTTCAAATGATTTCCCCAAATTCAGCTGAAAATGCAGGTGACAACCAACGTACATATTTGAAGATAGGAAATACAACTAATGTTAAAGGTTTTACATTAAGCTAGTACAGGAAAATGTAAAGCTTTATATAATAATATGTGTTGCATTGTATATTGTATATTATATATTGTATATATATTGCATTGTATATGTATATGTATATGTATATGTATATGTATATGTATATTGTGTTGCATTATATTCTTACTAATATTCAGATTATCATGACTGTGTATGGCATGTGTAATACACACAAACACACACCACAGTGGTACCTCCAGTTACAGATGGGATCTGTTCCGAAGCTCCAGTCGGATCCCGAGGTTTCTGCAACCAGAGGAACTGCTTCTGCGCATGCGCGTGGCACAGTAAAGTGCTTCTGCGCATGCGGCAAAACCCGGAAAAGATACTTCCTGGTTTGCCGCATTCGCATCCTGATGGATACAAAACTGGAGGTGTGTGTATCTAGAGGTACCACTGTATCGTGGTAGTACATGTCATGTAAAGAATTTTTCCGTCCTGAATTTCCAATTATTCACCTTCACTGGATGGAGTCATTGGGGGTTTGTAATATGATAGAAGGAAAAGAACTTCTTCTCCTTTTTCTCCACACTGTGCAAAAAAAATTTCACCTCTGCAACATTCTCTTTTACTAAAACCCTGAATGTTGTAACCTTTCCTCATGGGGAGTTGCTTGACGGAAGGCTTCAGCGTTTGGGAGTCTTTAGCTCCACTTAATCCGAGCCACACACACTGAATAACGCGAAACAATAAATAAAGAGGGGTGAAGGGAGGGTTTGGCTGTCATTTTAACACAGTTTGGCTCAGGGACTCCCAGAGAAGCAAATAAACACGCCTCAAGAGAGAGGCAAGAGACTACAGTCCATTTGGAAAAAAGTAACTACTAAGATATAAGGAGCAATAAATCATAAGCGCATAAACTGCAATAAATGTCTACAGGACAAAGGTCTGTCTGCACTACATTTGCAGTTTCCAGTTTGTTTCCGAGATTGTTTCAGAGCTTTAAAAAGTGCTAAACAGCTTTAGACCAGGGCTGCCCTCATTCCTTCATATGAGCCTGCCCAAGCATTAAATTGTGGTGGTAATAATAATAATAATAATAATTTATTATTTATACCCCGCCCATCTGGCTGGGCTTCCCCAGCCACTCTGGGCGGCTTCCAGCAAAATATTAAAATACAGTAATGCATCAAACATTAAAAGCTTCCCTAAACAGGTAGCCTACATTGTGCCCTCCAGATCACAGATTACAGGAATTTCAACTAAAGCATCCATGACAGATGGCCATCCAACCTCTGCTCAAAAACTTCCAGTGAAGGAGAGTTAACCACTTCTCGTAGGAGTCTGTTCCACTGCTCTTACTGTCAGAAAGTTTTCCGAATGTTTAGTCAGAATCTCCTTTTTTGTGACCTGAAGCCAGTGGTTCGAGTCCTACCCTCCAGAATAGGCTGGGATGGAAGACGACTTTCCCTTTTTATGTTTCATTTAGTGGGGCCCCGTAACAAAATCCTGCAGTTTGCAGTGCTTCTGTTCAATGAGCCAGGTCTTCCCCTCTCCCAGTTGGTCCCCAACAACATCTTACACTCGCTGAGCATGGTTGTGAGCCCCTCTGCCCCCCATTTTGACAGGGGCATAGGATAGATTGCCTCTTGTTTTATGCTGATTATTATACACAGGAAGAATATACAATACACAACAGCAGATTGTATAAAAGCATTTTTTTTAATTAACTAATTACCTTCTCATTTTAAAAAAATCCTTATTGGGTCCCTCTCATTAAGTATCTTCTCACGGATCAGACTTGTCTCTTTCCACTATCAATAAGCTATGTAACTAAAAGTATCTATGTGCACAATTTGTTGTTGTCTTTTTAAAGGAATCTTAACCTAAAGACTGATAGGGAAACAACTCAAAATATTATAGGAAACTGGGGGAAGAAGGGAAGCACCGACAAAACACAGAAGTTAAATAAAAATGTTTTTAAAAAGCAGTCCTATTTCACATAATTAAGCTCAGCAATGCAATACTTGGATATTATTGTTTTATGTAATAAAGCAACCTGTCACAGTTTCATGTTTGTGTTCACTCACTGTACATTTAAAAATACTTTAAAAAAAAATCAGAGTTTTCTAAACAAATTTACTAGAAATCAGAAGAGGTCAAGAAGTTTTGCAACAACTATTTCACCCCAAGGAGTGTTTCTAATTGAGATTCTATGGGGGAAAGTAACCTTTCCCACTTTTTAAGGATTTGCTTTTGAACGAACTTCATTATACACAATTCTGATTCTGATTAGAGGGCACAGTGACATGTGTACACAGTGGCGTTTTTCCCTTGCAAAGAACAGTTAAGGAAAAGGATTGCTGAATGTTCCGCTCAAACGTGTTTTAAAAATGCCAGACATCTTAAAATAAAAAAATGAAGCTTTTAACTGAGTATGCTTTAAAAAAACACAGAGAGCGACAACTGCAATGGTTAAATATGTGGAAAAGAGATTGTACAAAAGCCTCAGGAAGTCTTACATTATGTTATAGAACACTGTACAGTGAACCCCAGCTTTTCCAAGTTTGGCAGTCAGCTTATGTTTAACACACACTTCACTTCACGACAGCTATCAAACGTTTAAAATATAGTTCGTTCTGGCAAGATACATGGATAGCCACTGCCGGGCTGTGGATAGGCGACATTTGCATCTGAAATGAGTTGCTTCGCTCTTTGCAAAGGTATTGTAAGGCAGGTGCACGGTGAACGATCACGGGGTTCATGCATGGCTGCGGCTGGACAACAGATACCACAGAATTTCGATCTGAATGCGCCTTCTGAGCCACTGCAGTGACATGCGCTTAACCATAAAGCAATGGCAGCATGCACACTGCTTCCATACGCTCCAACAACTCTGGAGTGGCTTGCTTCAGTCTGACAGGGATGGCGAGCGAATGGAACGTCCACTGGCAGGGCTGTTGGAGAAGGTGAAAGGCTCTTTCTCTTTCTCTTTGGTGTCATGCTTGTGCTTGTGCTTGTGTTTGTGCTTGTGCTTCTTCTTCTTCTTCTTGTGGTGGTGGTGGTGCTCACTGTGCTTGGAAGAGCTGGACTCTTTTGTAAAACCGGGCAGCGTGGGCACCGGAATCGGCAGCATGCTTAGCTCTTGCGATGACTGTTCTTTGCCTGAAACAGAAAGGCAGACGTTCCATTGCAGAACAACACAACACACAGAATCTGCCGTTCTGAGACCCTGGGGGAACCACGTGCATTCTTATTATTTATTATTATTATTATTATTATATCCAAACTTTGCATGTTTTCCCACTACAGGCTTCTTTACCTGCGGTGCTTTCGAGGTAGCAAAGTATTTGAGAACATTTTTGCAAGAGATGCTACAGCACCCCTGAAATCATAAGGGTCGCTTTGAAATCACATCATATGACTGTCCCATGTAGCTTTCTAAATGCTACAACTGATTTGCCAACCTTAGACAATTCAAAATAATAAGTAGCATGGGGGTGGGCCTATCACTTGTCAACAGAGTGCATCCAGTGTATGTGGATGATATCAGGCCTAAACGATAGCGTCTTGAGTAAAGGACTCTAGAAAGCAAGGCTGATAAGCACCTCTGACTCATAACCTGAATAATTGCTATCAACCAAAAGGTACACGTTACTGGGCTAGAGAAATCAGTCGCTAAAGAAAAGGTAGGTAAACTGGTTTCTTTTGAAAAATATACCCCCTTTTTTACAGATGGGAACCTGAGGTCGGCAAGAGCCTGAATCTTCCAGAGTCCAACATCCTGTTTACTGTCTCGCACCAACTCTCTGAGCCAAAGATGATCCAAGGAACTATAGCCAAAGCACCCACACAGCGTCTGAATATACAGAGAGAGCAGTGGCTTTTGAACGACAGTCTGAATGGAAAAGGAAACTTAAACATCATTCAAGATTTGGTGCGCGGGAAGAAAATTTCTTTCCACTGTTGAGAACTGCAACATGTTAAACAGGAAAATGGGTGGCAATAGTTCCCTCTCAAAATGGGGTCAATAATTATTTTGGAAGAATAAATATCTGAACAGGAAAAAGGAGGGGAAGGGGCAGAAAGATGGGACACAGGAAGGCGCTGAAACTACATCCATGAAGGTCGCAGTCTTTGGCCCATTTATGCCCAGTCTGCCTCAATACAAATATCGTTGGGACTACTCTAGAGCAAATCGATTGTGGCCTAAATCCCACACACCAGAAGATAACTTATCTCTCACTGAGATAAACAGGAGTCTTACAAAAGATTGCAGGGATCTACTGTTCTAAAATTTGCCCCCAGCCTGCACAGCTTAGTAATTGATCCTTCTTCCTCACATGAGTTCAGTATCTTCATTTATGCTTCCAACACAAATATCATTTGTCCTCTTGACCCTGGACTAATGCATCACACCAGCTCTTTTCTTTTACAGCAACAGCGCATGCTGGTGATTATGTACAAACTTTCTGAGTGTCTAATCCAAGTTAAGAAAGTGTTTGCTTAACCCAAAGAGGACCTCCCTAAACCAGAGGTGGCCAAGCTTTCTCGGTCTGAGGGGCACACTGAGAGTTGGCCAACCATTTGGAGGCCACTTGCCAGACACCGGTGTAGCCAAAGTATACTCAAGTCACTCACGCATGTACACACACTCAACCCGTTCAGATCACACACATACATACCACAAATGCATTGCACACACGCAAACCATAGTTTCCACACATTCAGGTGGACAGGCACAGAGTCAGCTTTCTCTTCTGGCAATCAGCAAAGAAATGGGGTGGGTGGGTGTCCACCCCACAACTATTTTTGTCCCATTCCCACCCCCCACCCCCCAGCAGTGGCTGTGTTAGGAGATATTTATTGCACTGCCATGGGGTGCAAAACATGGAGAGAAAAGCCCTCTTCAAAAAATGCCTCTTCTCCCTCTGGAATACCACCATTGTAAGAAAAACTCAGAAAACAGAAGGAAGTGCTCAGAGAGGCTCAGGAAACAAAGGGAAACGAGACACTACTTTTCCAAGGTGAGAAAAGCTCAGTCTGCAGGTTGGATCTGGCCTGCAGGCTCGCCACCCCTGCCTTGAACTATAGGTCACAATTCTGCAAAGTTATTAAAAGCAACTGCTCCAAATACCCCTTTACCTTCCCTGTGCATCCCAGGGAAGGACAACATGTGGACCTCATTCAGCTCCCGACCACAGACTCATCTGCTACAGATTTTGGGGGCTTCAGAGGTTCCTAACTATTTTCCTTCCATGCATAGCAGAAATGATGGCTCTCTCCGTGGTGGTACCCCATGTGCGGAACCTGTTTTAGGGCAGGAGCCGTCTTACCCCCTGATTTTTATAAGCTGCTCTGGGAGTCTTCTGAGCTAAAGGGTGGTGTGTATCTGCTTCAAACAAAACAAAAAATAATGGATGTTTGCATTTTGGGGAGTTAAAGTTGTTATACCGGATTGGAGGAAAACTATTCTTGACATTTAGAAGTAATAGTAACTTGAGATTCCCCTTAGACTTTTTGTGTGGAATCAAGGGACTTGAGAAGTCTGGGGTCAAAGATTGGGAAAACATTGCCAAGCAGATCAAGGAACAGCTGGATACCATCGCTGGACATTCGGTTTGCAAAAGAATGTTCAAAAACCGGAGCAATCACTTCCAGTTTTCGATCATTCGGGAGCCAAAACGTTCAGCAACTAAGCTGTTTGAATTCCAAGGTACAACTGTATACATAATTAACAGATAGAGAATCTGAAGTCCTCTTTACCTTTTACCTTCCTTTTTTATTATCTTTTACTTCCTGTCTTTTTAAATTTCTTCTTTTATTAATTTTGCTCTTGGTTATGTTTTGTTTTTTGATGTTCTCTATTCTGGGTCAATGAAGGTAGGCACAGGAAGGTGATGGAAGAAATAACCTGTGTGAGAGAGAGGGGAAAGGAAGATATCCCAGGGTGGGAGGCTGGGAGAAGAAAGGGAAGCTCTCAGGTGAGAGCTGGGAGGGTTCATCCACTTCTGTGTGAGACAAGGGTTAATATCTACCTTTAAGAAAGAGCTTTGTGTTTTTTCTTTTCTCTTTCTTTGTTTTTTTTCTTTTTCTTTTTACTTAGGTTTGATTGTTTTTTATTTTATTATATGAAGAAAAGTTTCAAAAAAATTCTTTACAAAAAAAATAACTTAGCAAAGGTCTCCCTAGGAATCTCAACTACATTGTCTCTTCAGCATTACCATCTCTTTAATGTGCTGGATTTCTTGACTTGTTCTATTCCCAGACAAGCCTCTGACCACGTAATTACAGCTTCTGCATTACAGGCTTACGTTATAACTATGAAACTGTCATCCACAATTCATTGCGTGAACATAAAAAGTGCACCCCTGATGATTTGGGTACACACATCTAACACACTCTAAACCATACCAGATTTCAGAGTCATTTCAAAACACAAGTTTTAGAAACCAAATGCAGAAGTACAAAATGAACTTTGCAGCCTATCAAAAGGAAATAACACAATGGGGACTATGAGAGAGCGGGCAAACCTAGGGATATACTGAAGTTTAAACGAAGACCTCCAAGTTGCCACAATCATAAAGAAACTCTTGTTTTTTTAAGTTCCTAAACAATCATGTAGCTTTTCACAGAAGTAGCTTATAATGTGTTCAGTGGGTATTATTCCCAGGAAAGCCAGTTTAGGACTGCAGCCTAACATATTACAAAGGAAGGTGAACCCCAGGTCCGCAGCTTTGCAGTTTTTGCCTCGAGGAAACACAATACCGAAAGCTTCAGAGTTGAAAACTGGGGCTGAAATTCTCGGTTACTACCATGGTTTTAAATCTTCCACTAATGACTGCATCTGATTTCAAATGATGCCACAGTACGTGTGCATTTAATAGAGGAAGAAAATACATACGCCGCAAATAAAAATAAACTTGTTTAAAACATTATCCCTCTTTGTTAATTCCAGGGATTGAAAAACAGCCAGCTCAGATGTTTTGTACTACAACAGGGCCTCCATTGGCACAAAAGGTTCCCCACTGCACAGAGCTGATTTCCACAAGATGGAAAGCAACTGAAACAGTGATAGGCTTATCCTTTCTGCTCCCCCTCACCTCTTTATTAACACCACATCTAAAAAAATAAATTTAGAAAAATACATGGAGCAGAACGCAAAATAGATATAGGAACTGCCTTACTCTGAGTCAGACCATTTGCACATCTAGTACTGTCTACACTGGCTGGCAGCAGATCTCCAGAGTTTCAGATGGGACCAGGACAATCCCGGTCCTACCAGGAGATGTTATGGACTGAAGCTGGGACCTTCTGCCTGCAGAGGAGATAGATGCTCTGCCACTGAGCTACAGCCCTTCCACAACAGACATGTGTGAGATGAAAGGTTCACAGCTGATGCCCACTTCAACCCAGAACTGCTCAAGATACATAAATCATCAGTATTAAAGTCTCACTAGGATGTGAGCAAGGGACGCGGGTGGCGCTGTGGGTTAAACAACAGAGCCTAGGACTTGCCGATTAGAAGGTCGAATCCCCACGACGGGGTGAGCTCCCGTTGCTCGGTCCCTGCTCCTGCCAACCTTGCAGTTCGAAAGCACATCAAAGTGCAAGTAGATAAATAGGTACCGCTCCGGCGGGAAGGTAAACGGCGTTTCCGTGCGCTGCTCTGGTTCGCCAGAAGCGGCTTAGTCATGCTGGCCACATGACTCGGAAGCTGTACACCGGCTCCCTAGGCCATTAAAGTGAGATGAGCGCTGCAACCGCAGAGTCGACCATGACTAGACCTAATGGTCAGGGGTCCCTTTACCTTTACCTAGGATGTGAGCATTCACCACCCATAAAGTTTGATCCCTTTTATTTTGAAGTTCCGTTAACCCACTGAGGATGCAGCTATCGTCAGAAAAATGAACATGCCCATCAGACAGAGATAGCACCCATGTCCTTATGCTTCTACTCCCACATTGGAAGTCCACTTCCTGCCTCAAATGTATTTCCAAGGTTGCTTATAAACCCTGGGCCTTGGCATCCTGCTTCACAACATGCATAAACGGTTCCACTTCATCACCCACCATTCTCTGTGATTAATCACAACTTGTGCCTTCGTATTGTTCTGGAGAGAAAGCACTGGCAGTGCATGGCCTGCTGTCCGCAAGGGTACTCTGCTCTCCTTACGGCTGGAGGGACTGAATCAGGCTCTCTCAGTAACTGGCTGAACCAACCGCAGAGGGGTGAGGTCCTTCTGAGTTTGCTTTTGAAGTGATTACTAATATTTCTTGGAAGAGAACATGCATTATACTAGCCTATTCACTTGGCACCTTCCTCTGGTTTTGGATGTTCAGAGGCCAACGTAATTATTAGTTTCACTGTGAAACAGATGTTTAGAATCAGAGAGGCACGGCTCTCCCTGGGGATAAGGCCAAGTGCTTCCCATAGACCTGACATTGTAAGCCACTACACACACAAAAATAAAAATAAAAGCAGAGAAGGGGGACCCTGTAGGATTTACCACCATTTCCCTTAATTCGGGGGCTGGCTGAGGACTGTTGCTGGTGGTGCTTACACTGACCCTGCAAACCAAGCAATCACATTTTAGCATTACTGCAACAGCTGGAATGCTTTTCCATAGCAACCTAAGTAATAAATCAATCCTGAAGATAGTGTGGAGTCAGACATCCTAATGCACCAGGAAGTAGATCGAGGTGTGTGCTTGCTTGTACGTCAAGGCTCTTAAGTTTCCTTGCAATGCACACTGTCTGAAGCCAAGTGCAAATAGTCTGAACTTCACCCGCCATATGGTTTACAGGCAACTTCCATTTTACGCGGGGGTTACGTTCCAAGGCACCGCATGTTTAAGTGAAATCACATATATCTGATGCACCACTGAAAATGCCCGCAAACCCCCCCCCCCATTCTTCCCTTTTTGCGACATTTTTGGCTCACTTCCGGGTTCGGTGTGCAGTCATGCACATATTGGATGTGCCAGCTATGGTTTTCCCAGTGGTGATGTATGGAAGTGAGAGCTGGACCATAAAGAAGGCTGATCGCCGAAGAATTGATGCTTTTGAATTATGGTGCTGGAGGAGACTCTTGAGAGTCCTGTGGACTGCAAGAAGATCAAACATGTCCATTCTTAAGGAAATCAGCCCTGAGTGCTCGCTGGAAGGACAGATCCTGAATTTGAGAATCCAATACTTTAGCCACCTCATGAGAAGAGAAGACTCCCTGGAAAAGACCCTGATGTTGGGAAAGATGGAGGGCACAAGGAGAAGGGGACGACAGAGGACAAGATGGTTGGATAGTGTTCTCGAAGCTACCAGCATGAGTTTGACTAAACTGCGGGAGGCAGTGGAAGACAGAAGTGCCTGGCGTGCTCTGGTCCATGGGGTCACGAAGAGTCGGACACGACTAAACGACTAAAGGCAATTGTGGGGATAAATGGGAAGGTGTGGGGAGTCACAAACCATGTATGCTGTCCTGTGTCCTTGGACAAAGGCCAGGATAAAGATAAATTCCTAAGTACGAAAAGGATAAATTCTTAAATAATGCTAAGTCTTCCAAGTTAACGGTGCTCAGACATGAGCTATGAAACGCATGCAATCCTACAATTTGCAACATGACCTAAAAGCTGGAGCTCTCAATTAAGATGAGAATACAGCCTGGCCTTTGGGTTCTTTTGATCCCTGCAAGGCAGAGGGTGGAACACTCCCTACTGTTTTTGAAGATTTAATAGCAAATAAAATCTGCTTTTCATATTAGAAGTCAAATCCCGGATGACATCAGAGACTTTAAAAGGTCTTGTTCTGATGCCTTCAAAGCTACTGCGCTTAGAGCAGAGTTATAATTAACGGGCCAACATCAGAGTGGACAGACAGACAGACAACAAGGGGCATTTTTTCTTTGCTTTTTGAGGAATCCTGGGTTTCTTTTGTAAAGGGGGAAAAAATGTTACAAGCTTGTAAAAAAACTTCTTCATTAATAAGAATTAGGAACTCTACCGTTGGCTCTTTGCCTAAAGCTACAGTATCCATTTTCCATGAAGTGATGACAGAACAGAAACAGCTTGAAAACGAATTAACATGGACCAAAAAGAAAAGAGGGAGGGAACACCCCACCCAGCCTTTCTTAAAGCCACAATTAAGACTTGATATAAAACAAGATTTATTTATAAGCATTGAAACACTTACCACTATCATTTTTGTTTGCTTTTTAGGCTAAGGCTCATTGCCTGATAAAACAACTCTTAGCTAGTCAACTGAGTTTTTTTGTCAATTGATTTCAGCTATCTGCAAGGATGATGATTATTTACATGCGGATAAAAACAGCGGCTCTAAAGCAAGAAGCATGCTTTTTTTTTAAGGTAATGTCCACATGTGCTCTTATTTCATAAGAGACATTCCTTAGAAGAGAAAATGCCTTCTTTAAGTTAGTGTTTGCCACCAGCAGTTTTCAATGAGTACTTATGAAATTGTATCTATCGGTCCAGCTTCTATCTGATTAATCAGGATTAGACACTGGATCGATTAAGAGATTGATTAAAAAACAGGCCACAATGTTCAGTCATCTGACCTCTTGCTCGGTCCTTCCCCTTAAATTAGGTCTCTCTCTCTCTCTCTCTCTCTCTCTCTCTCTCTCTCTCTGGTGTGTGTATATGTGTGTGTGTGTGTGTGTGTGTGTGTGTGTGTATTCTCACACCTTTTTGCAACTCAGGGCTGAACTCCCAAGAGAAACTATTTACACACTAAGTGCAAGAACGGCTTTGTGAAAATCAACAGCAGGTGCAGTGGGGCTTATCTGGTCCCACTCTGGACCAACCCCAAAAGCTCCCTTTGGCCCAGTCCTATGAATCAGCTTGATCACACACACACACACACACACAACACACACTCTCAGAAATACGGAAACAGAGCATTTCAGAGAGGCAGCTCCCTCTCCTCTAATCACAGTAGTGTGATGGGAAAGAGAGCTTTCACAGAACAATCTTTTAAACAATCTGCAAGGTTTTCTGAGTCTGCGCATTCCCCAGTCAAAGATGCTAGAAACTCCCCAAAACACCCTCTGCTGTCTTCCTTCAGTGAAGGCTTGCGTAGAAAAGTACTCAAGAATCAGGAAGTTCTGCCCTCCTTGATTCCGTGTCCCCTCAGTACCTACTACAGTATTAGGAGACTGAGAACAGGAAGACAAAGGTTTCCAAGCACTCCTGAACTGCTCTATAATATGGAAGCAGCAGAAAGCTCACCAGATGTAGCTTTGCTGTCGCTTACAACTCTAGGCAAACACCACTGAATCACAGCACTGCGGCAGGGGATCTGGGGGGAACCTGCAGGAGCCATCTATCTATCTATCTATCTATCTATCTATCTATCTATCTATCTATCTATCTATCTATCTCTCTCTCTCTCTCTCTCTCTCTCTCTCTCTCTTCTTTCTTTCTTTCTTTCTTTCTTTCTTTGGACAGTTTGCAAGGGAGAGCACAAAAAGCCTTGCGGGGCTGCATATGTCCCATAGGCTAGAATCTTATACAGGCAAGAAAGCACTGTTTCAGACATAGACACTACAGTCAGCTGCCTCTGTATTCCTCTAGCGCTGAAGCCGTCAGTGTAAGTGACATACAATCTTATGAACGCAGAACCTTCAGCTCCGAGTCTTCAAAAAACGTTCTCAAATCCTAAACCTTTCTGGAAAGAGCAGCACACTGTTGCTTAAAAGAAGAAGAAGTTAGAAGTGGGTAGAACATATTTCAGGGTCTATCAGTGGATCTGAGTAATTAGCAGGAGATAAGCAAGGACTCAAACGATCAGCCTTTTTTTAGCACCAGCATCAACAAAAAGCTTTACTCCCCCTTCTAACTTAGGCTGCTGAGATGAAGAAAGTTGGTTGGGGTGAATTAAACTGTATGCGGAGCTGTGTGTAGCAGGACTGTGAGCTCAGTTCTGGTACTGAGAACAAATTCCTGGGCTGTGCCTTAATCCTGCAAGCTTGTCCCTACCCCATTATCTTACACATGGCTCCAGTTGGTAAGGTTTCGGGTTCTTAAATAAAAAATAAGTAGATTCTGAAAGTCTGGAATATACTATCGTCTTTAAAGGAGAGTCCGAATAGGTTCGCTTTGACAGGTAAGAAGTTGCCTTGTAGTGCTTGGTGGTCATCCAGCGCACATGTGAATCCTAAAAATAGCTTCCTTGCCTGATGCAGATTTTATATGCATACTGGCCAGAACTCCAGATACTGAACCGCACCCACTAACATCCCATCATATTTGATGCAGAACGATCCAGAGTGTGCAGCTGCTGATACAAGGGTCCCTTAAGAAACATCTGTTAACTTCCTGGCACCATTATCCAGAATTTCTTGTTTATAACTTTATACCCCCCATTAGGGTGTATAAGAATAGCACAAAACCAGTATTACGAAATGCTAGGGAAGAGCTATAAATATGGACTTCATAGGCTTGTTTCATTGCTGGAAACCTCATTATATTATTATCACACGGAGCAATAATTGCTGTTTTTAATTATATCATATTTAAAACTCTTATGATCCTATCGGCTCATGCTTATTGGATATTTGATTTAAAACCTTAGCACATGGTACTATTACAGTGGTACCTTGGATTAAGTACTTAATTCGTTCCGGAGGTCCATTCTTAACCTGAAACTGTACTTAACCTGAAGCACCACTTTAGCTAATGGGGCCTCCTGCTGCTGCCGTACCGCCGGAGCCTGATTTCTGTTCTCATGCTGAAGCAAAGTTCTTAACCTGAAGCACTATTTCTGGGTTAACGGAGTCTGTAACCTGAAGCGTATGTAATCCGAGGTACCACTGTATTATTTTTAGGAACACCTAGTGTGTGCAATGCTATACCAAACGTAAAGGGGGGTGGGTGGAACTAGTAATGACCAGTACTGCATGGTTGTGGTTGTGTGTGCTGTTGTTGTTGTTGTTGTTGCTAAAATGTATGTTTTCTGAAACTTCCAGATATAATCAGAATCTGTGTTGCAGCCCATTGTCTGAAATGAACTTCGGAACTCACCACCTCAAGATAGGAGTGCTGCCTAGGATCAGATGCCAAGTCTCAGTGTGGGCAGCGGGTCACTGGGATTAGCCACCAGAGAACAAATTTCAAATCCTCCCCCCCCCCCAGCTACCAAAGAGCAAGTCACATTCCCAGCAAAACCAGCCTCACAGGACCATTTTGAGGATTGATGAGCTATATTAGAACATGCCCTTGGTTCTCTGGGATAAGCCAGAAAATAAACCCTGGTAACAGATTCAAAATACACCATGGGGCAAAGTGCACAGGCAACTTCACTTAAAAATTAAAAAAAAAATGCATTGTTGGGCATGAAGAACCACCTTGAGCACATGCTGCTTGGACTCTTGCCACATCTGTTGGGACCACTCTCATGCTACAAGACAGAAACATCCCCATCTGTATCCATAAGGATAAGAACTGAACATGGAAACTGGCAATACAGCTCCATCAGTAAGGCTTCAATAAGGACTACATGGGTTGCCCTGTTACACTATAGTTTAAATATCTGAACACTAACACTCTTTCACAAGTTACAGATAGGTAGCCGTGTTGGTCTGCCATAGTCAAAACAAAAAATTCCTTCCAGTAGCACCTTAAAGACCAACTAAGTTAGTTCTAGGTATGAGCTTTCGTGTGCATGCACACTTCTTCAGATACCTGAAGTTACCATGTTATCTGAAGAAGTGTGCATGCACACGAAAGCTCATACCTAGAACTAACTTAGTTGGTCTTTAAGGTGCTACTGGAAGGAATTTTTTGTTTTGACTCTTTCACAAGACTCACAACTTTAAAGCCCTGTCACTTATTTGACATTCCACTTTTGGGGAACAATCTGGGTGCTTCTGGTAATCTCCCCTCAGTTTTGGATTTTGGTTCTGATGCATCTCTTAAGAACTTTTAAGATACGGACACCATGCCCTCTTTGCAACCTTGAGATGATCAGAAGCTTCAAGTAAAAATTGCAGAGGCTTGAAAGTTACAATGGTCCACTATGTTATAAGGGCCTGGGGAAAGCCAGTCAATATGTGGCCACAAAGCATCAGAGATAAAGGAAGCTCTGTCGATGTAGGAAACTGTGTTTAAGACTTCCCAGAATGAAATGTGCTAAGTATTCTTAGCAAAATAAAACAATCATTATTATTATTTTTTTAAAAAAGAACCCAATGGAAACAGTACAAGAGTGTGCTAGAAAACTGGCTTAAGAACAGGAAAAACACTAGTCATAGCTGGAAAGTTGTCAAATCTGGAAGTCATAAGCATCCCAGAGGCCACTTTTGGGTCTTCATGACAAAAGCTCGATTCATTTGCAGATCGTTCAGGTGAGGTGAATAAGGTGACCTTTTGTCACTTGACAAATTAGGAAATTTTTAGCAAGATACTTGTATTAAAGACACACCTTTGAATCCAAGCAGTGCTGGACATTTAACTCAGGAGACAGCTGTCAAAGCTCTGCTCCTTGCCACATGTTCTAACCTCCCAGAGAGTAGGAATATGAAGCTGGGTAATACTGGGAATGCAGTAATTGCATCCACATACTACCCATTCACACCTTCTGCATGAAAAATCAGAAGAAATTCTCAGCTTGAACTTAACCAAGCTAGAAGACCGCATAAGCTATAGGGCAATGGGACTGCTGAGAGCCATACCTAGGAGGAACATGGCGCTTATGAACTGCAAACTATCCAAGCCTTGCCATGAGTTTAACTGACCTGGCGTTGATGGTCTTTCCAGCATATTCAAATGATGGTAGATAAATGCTTGGCTGTCATGAACCGTGTCCATATCAATCTCTTCTTCCTCCTGAGAGTTTGAGAACTGTGACAATGGAAAAACAAACAAAACTAAGAGTTAGGGAATGCTAAAGGATCTCTCTCTCTCTATATATATATATCGCCTCTGCAGCATGAACCATTTTTACTATAGAAAATAATTCGAAAGCAAATACACATGAAAACACCACCACTGTATATTAACAGCCTGATCCTACCCAGGTTGAGGCACCCCTAGTTAGGCAGAATGAAAACCGAAGAGGAGCAGCTTATGGCATTTCTTAAGATGCGATTGCTAAAAAGAATGTAATGGACAATGGGAGGCCAGGCATGGGGTAGTCATTCACAACCAGCAGGTTCTGTTGGTTCCCCATCACTGTGATGCAGAGAGAACTGGATTAGCACCAAATGCCAGGGCTTACTGTATTTTTCGCTCCATAAGACGCACCTGACCTTAAGACGCACCTAGTTTTTAGAGGAGGAAAACAAGAAAAAACAAATATTCTGAACGAAACAGTGGATGTATGATTTTTGTGGTTCATGCTGTGGCCATAGACATGATATATGATCTGATGGTGAGTTTGGGGTAGTCCAATGCAAAAATCCTGAGGATCAATGTGGATCCATGCTTTGTAACCACGTTTTTGCGCCATTGTGGCCCCACAAAACAGTGGATGTGTGATTTTTTTGGGTGCAGGCTGTAGCCATGGACATGCTATGTGATCTGATGGTGAATTTGGGGTGACCCAGTGCAAAAATCCTGAGGATCCTTGTGCTTTTACCTCCCCCCTCCCAGGCAGCCTCCTTTATCGCTAGTGTCCTTTATCTCCCTCCTGATAGCTTGCCGATCAGCTAATCAGCGGCTTCGTTTCAACACCCGCTTCCCTGTTTCTAAAAAAAGAAGCGCAATCTGCTTTTCGCCCCTGGGCAATTCGGCTCCAGGACCACGCATTTGCTCCATAAGATGCACAGACATTTTCCCTTACTTTTTAGAAGGAAAAAAGTGTGTCTTATGGAGCGAAAAATACGGCACTTTGTTGCTCTGTCCCTTTTGCAAAGCACATTCCAAAGGTATGGGATTCCTCAGCCACAGGGATGGGCTGGCAGTATCAGCAGGTGCTTAAGGATGGAGCTGCCTGCCTACTTCTGCTTTTCTCGCCTTTGCAGGGAGAGTCCCAAGCGCCATGGAAGACTTTCGGTCACTGTCTCTCCAAGACACTCTTGGGCCCGAGGAAAGCGCAGTGTAATCTCTCCAACTGCCTATAATTCACTCACTCTTATTTTGAGTTTGACTTTGCTGTCTTCATTCTTCTCGAGTATCTGGCCTGGTTCTAGCGGGGACCCAAGAGGCGTGTCGGCCTTCCTCTTCAACCCCTGCTGATGAGGTAGGGGGATAACTGCTGCTTCCTTGGCAAGGTGATCATCGTCCTAAAGAAGCAATTTTAAAAACCTGATTTAAAATCTTTACATCCAAAAGAGAAAAGAAAAAGATGTTAAAATCACAGAAACATAAACAGCAATAATTACCGTATTTTCCCGTCTATAAGATGCCCCCATGTATAAGACGCCCCCTATTTTTGGGGACTCAGATTTAAGAAAATTGGGGGGGAGAGAGATGGTCCAGAGTATAAGACACCCCCTAATTTTTGATATTATTTTTTAGGGGAAAAACCTATTCTTATACAATGAAAAATATGGTATTCTTCTTGGAACCCGAAAAACAAATCATATAGTATCCTTTGCCATATCAGCAGCTGTTGTCGCTCCTGAGAATACAGGAGTTCTCATTTCTTCTTACCAAATACAGTGAAAAAGGCTGCTGCCCTCCAGACATGCCATATAACCAATATGTTTCGAAACAATGATTTATATTTGTTACAGACCGAGGTTTGGGATATTAGATCCCGGCCTGAGCAAGCATAAGGGTAGGTGGGATTGGGTGGGAGAATATTTTTAATGCTGCATTGTGACTTGAAAGTAGATAGGTTCAGGCTTGAATACCTTTGCACAATCCAACAAGTAGCATAGCCTTTTTTGAGAGGCGTATTTTCATCTCCTGTACGTAAAAATGTCAGTTTAAAAGGCTACAGCCCCACTCCTTTGGGACAACCTCCATCACTCATCTATGAGGCAAAATTCACCCCACAAGCAGACACCACTGAAATCTGTGGCTGAGATTCCCCACCCCCCAACAAAATAATATTACATATTGTAGGAGAGGCAGGCAAAATTAAACTCTGAGAAATATGAATGAGGAACTGCCTGTGGCTTCATGAATAAGTGGGGATGGGGAGTAGGCATATACTACTTCAAGACAAATATTCCCAGCAAGTGGAAGCAGATCAGATTTGCAGTACAAGGTCAAGGATAGAGGCATGAGACTAGGCTAGAGAGCAAGGCCTGAAAACTGGTTGCATTGTGTTACAACTCCACTACTGTGAGTCGTGGGGAGGCTGTGAAAGAATAAGGAAATTGCTTACAGTGCTTTGGAAGCCAACTATTTGACCCAGATTGTTTGGATTGTTAGGCGGTTCCGGACCACTTGCCCCTGCCTCAGGAATGATGGTAGGATTCAGCACAGCTTTCTTTTCTTTGAGGTTAAGGACCAGCCCAAGTTCTGGCAGCGGCAAGCAGGAAGGCCTGCTGAGGCCAAACAGCGTGAAGTACAGGTCGACAGCCCCACAGCGCAGCCTCCAGTCATGGGATGTACCTATGGAGTAAGGAAAAAAAGCAACCATCTTCTCACACTGTCTTTGTGCCTTTTGAAGCAGGTTCTACTGCAAACTGTAGGAAATGAAGCAATTCTTCCTGTACCTGCCGGCTCCTTTGCATCAACAGGAGCACAGCCCCTAACAGAAACCAATAGGAGATGCCTCATCACTCCGTAACAATAGCATGCATTCTGCTAGCAATTTTTAATCGCCACCACCACCATTTCAGCAAAGGCAAATTAAGTGTATCGTCATGCCTTCCAGTGGACCAACCTGGGATTTAAAAACTAGGTCAACTCCCAAATAAAGGGAATTGCACGGAACAGGATGACATAAATCTATATACACGGGCCTACAACAAGCACAGTTAGTATCAGGGGAGAAAAGCCTGCCCTGCTGGAGAAGGATAAGCTTAGAAATATTATTAGCAACAACCTACGCCTTGCCAAATTCTATCCTGAGCCAGCTGCTTGTGTTCCATAGTACAAATAGCCATTTATAATTCTGAAGCTGTTAAATCAAGCTGGACCAAGCAACAGTTTCACCACCTGGCTATTCCACAGCTATTCTACAGAAAACACAGTGCATTAAGTCGACAGTATCTTTTCCCCCTCCTCAGCAGAGAAGGGTAATGTTTGCCCCCAAAAAATCCCAAATCACCTTTGTGCAAGAGACAGGCTTTTCTAAAAAAAACACCAGCAGCCAGCACTCATCTTAGGCCATTTTTCCCCCAGCCACCAAGAAAATAAGATGTTGGACTAGGTGGGCCTTTGCTCTGAACCAGTATGGCTCTTCCGAGCTCCTGACATTCAGCCTATCCAATGCCAAAGCCTTGTCCCAGATGTTCTCTAAGCTCCCCAAAACTCAAAAACATATTGAAAGTCACAAGCGTTAGTCAAAAAACAAAATCCCAATGCAAGAGAGTTTGCTGGACTGACACCTCTGTAAGTATTTTTATGTCATAGAACGGGGTTTCTTTTATGTATAAGATGGTCAGTAACACAATAAGCACAATATGGTACTCCCACTGAAACAAAAAAGCCTAGTTTCTACTGCGTTCTCATTTCAAATACAGCATTGCCATTAATCTTGATAAATGTTTTAGTTCCTGTACACAGATGACTTTAAAGAGAAACAGTTTTAACAAGTCATAACTGAGTAGAAATCTGAATTATTACACTGGCAACTGAGGACCACACCTCTGGTCCACAACAGCTTATGCCAGGGCAACAAATGTGTTAATCTTTAAGGTGTCACAAGACAAAATGATGCTTTTCTTGTAGGCAGGCAGAGTTGCAGTGAACACCGTCACTGCAGTGCACCACCATCAACATCCAGCCACTGCCACTAAAGACTCACCAGCGAGCCTCTTCGCCACTTCCTTGAGCCTCCAGTCCCAGTCTCTCTGCACCAGCCTGAAATGCAGCTGTGCTCCCAAAGGGAGCACAAACAGTGAGACTAGCAGCGAAGTCCTCAGCTTGCAGACAGCAAGGCAGGCAGCTGAGGTAGAACTGGGCTGCCCTGGTGCTTATTCTTTCCCTGAACCCAATTCCACTGTGAGCACAACAACTAAGCCACACAGTCGGGCTGGTTTGCCACACTATCCTCTATGCCACCTCAAGCTGCCCAGAACAACTAACTGGTTTTTTCGCCAGCACGACAGACAGCCTGCATTTGAACATGCCCATTAGGGCTGGGCGATATCAGGTTTTCAACATTGTGATATATCATAGGGACCGCTTACCAGCGGGAAGGTAAACGGCGTTTCCGTGTGCGACTCTGGCTCGCCAGAGCAGCAATGTCACGCTGGCCACGTGACCCGGAAGTGTCTCCGGACAGCGCTGGCCCCTGGCCTCTTGAGTGAGATGGGCGCACAACCCCAGAGTCTGGCAAGACTGGCCCGTACGGGCAGGGGTACCTTTACCTTTACCTTTTAAACATCACAATATACTGATGTGTCATGATGTCTGAAATAAGGATGGAGCTATGTAGAGACATTGACTGGCTTCACAGTTTTTCAAGAATTGTGTTTTTTGCTGGTGCATGTTCTTGTGATTTGTTGCCCCCTGCATGTGGCAGCGGAGAGCTGAGCTGGCAGAGTTAACAGGGACTGAAGGAATCAAGAGATACACAGTGGGCTGGCTTCATGGCTTTCCCCACATTGTGATTTTTGCATAGCGCGTGCGTGTGTGCACGCACACACACACACACACACACACACACACACATCATGATTTGTGATCTATTGCCAGGTCAAAAATTATGAAATTGACATAATGATATTGACTTCAAACTGGTTTTGGAAAATATATTGATATATCGCCCAGCCCTAATGCCCACAATGCCAAACAAAGGCAGTCATATTCTCTCTCTCTCTCTCACACACACACACCCATTTGAGCTGTTTTAGAACAAATGGTGTGTTTTTTTAAAAGATCTGTTAGGACATATGTTTGTTTTCTCTGTCATAACTGGCTTGTGCTTTTAAAGGGTAATTAAGAGAGAAGGACTATAACCCCCAAACGACCTATAAATAATTTTCTAAATGAAATAAACAAAATAAAATCTCCAGTTGGTAATGGATGCCTAATCAGTTTGCGAGCTTCAATGAAAATCACAAACAATGGTGCTGAGTCTTAAGTCACAGATAACTAGGCAAACGGAAGGTCGCACAATTTGCCAGTGAACAGCAGCTGCACCCCACAAGCTGATCTGTTTACTGCGTGAGTAGCTAAAATGGGACAGATTTTGGTCATCTGAAAGCACGTGACTCCAGTAAGTTTACAGAGTAGGCGATTTCCAGAAAGGAAAAAGATGTTAAGTAGCAAACAAAGCAAAAGGCACATGTCTCAAAGAAAACTGAGCAAATAGGAAAATTACAAGACAAGATTCCCATGGATACAACTGTCACGAGGGCCCACAGCATATGATATTCAGGGTTGCCTACGGAGATGCAGACCCCTTTGCCCTGATAAGACTTTTCGGAATAGCTGGGAAAACACAATGAAACAAAAGCCCAGCTGTTCATGTCATCCAAACTTGAACAAGTCTTACAGGAGATAAGAAACTAGGGATTTCCCCACCACCACCACCCCCCCCCCATTTTATTTCACAAATTATGGCATCACTAAATATACATTGGTTTCTACAGCACCTGGAAAATAACAAAATTTTACTAACGGATTAAGTTGTTGCAAAGGCAGTTTTCTATCTGAAGAAGTGTGCATGCACACGAAAGCTTACACCCAGAACAAACTTAGTTGATCTCTAAGGTGTTACTGGACAATTTTTTTATTTGACTGCGTCAGACCAACACAGCTACCTACCTGAATCTAGAAACTAGCACTGTTATCTTAACTTAAAGACTGATCAGTGAAGATCTGAACTGTTACTGAAACAAATATTAATAATTTAAAAAAATTCAAACTTAAGTATAGTTGAATATCATCTCTCATTTTAAAAAGGTTTGGAATTCTCTATCTTTAGCTTTCTAGAGTCTGGCATTTCACTCTTTCTCTCCAAAAAGCAACAAAAACATTTGTTCTCCTTTATGGGCTTATAGGCATCAGCAAGTTTCAAATCATTAAACCTGAATAGGTGGTTTACCCTAAGAAATATTCTTACTGGCACTCTGAGATTTTGTAATTGCTCTTTACAGAAAGTACATTTTGAGTAGAGCATTCACATGATTTGCACAGAGATTTATGCCGTTAACACTCCCCCCCCCCAAAAAAATAAATAAATAGAGAAGGGAACATATCTCCTATTATGACTCCTTTTGTTACAACAAGGTCAATGAGTTAAAGACTAGCTTTGTACACTCAATTCTCTCGAGGAAAAGAAAAGGGAACATGAACTCCCCGGTGGGTAGATGTAAACTGTTTACTTCCTGAGTATGACATCTGGTTAAATCTTTCCAAAAAATTAAGTAAGGCGGATCCCATTCCCCCCCAGGTTGCTTCAGCCCCTAGTGGAGCTGAAAGCTTCCAGGCTCTAAAAATGATGCATAGAGAGCACACAGCCATTAATGTCCCCTAGAAGAATACAAATAAAAGTTTGTATGTAAGCACTGTAAGCAACATGCCAGATTTTGAAGACAGTGCTGGATAAGGCTGATCTGCTAAACGAAAACAGATTAATAGCAACTGGATGTTGATTCTTGGGTATCTTCCCCCGCCCCCCATGAAGGAATAAGCATTGGGTTGGGAACATGTAGAACCTTTGGAAAAGGCACGTGAATATTCTGCTCAATGACTTTCCCCTGCAAAATTCACACAGCGTTTCCATGTGCTGCTCTGGTTCGCCAGAAGCAGGTTAGTCATGCTGGCCACATGACCCAGAAGCTGTACGCCGGCCAATAAAGCGAGATGAGCGCCACAACCCCAGTCGGTCACGACTGGACCTAATGGTCAGGGGTCCCTTTACCTTACTAGGGCAGGTAAGTTTGGGGGGGGGGGGGCTCCTGTTAATGTATACAGCATTTGGGTGGATCTAGTCCTGACCAAAACGAAAGCCTGGACGTTAGGGAAACGCTCCCAATAAAATGCAAAATACAAAGAATTTCAAGTTCATAGAATCATAGAGTTGGAAGAGACCACAAGGGCCATCGAGTCCAACCCCCTGCCAAGCAGGAAACACCATCAGAGCACTCCTGACATATGGTTGTCAAGCCTCTGCTTAAAGACCTCCAAAGAAGGAGACTCCACCACACTCCTTGGCAGCAAATTCCACTGTCAAACAGCTCTTACTGTCAGGAAGTTCTTCCTAATGTTTAGGTGGAATCTTCTTTCTTGTAGTTTGGAGCCATTGCTCTGTGTCCGCTTCTCTGGAGCAGCAGAAAACAACCTTTCTCCCTCCTCTATGTGACATCCTTTTATATATTTGAACATGGCTATCATATCACCCCTTAACCTCCTCTTCTCCAGGCTAAACATGCCCAGCTCCCTTAGCCGTTCCTCATAAGGCATCGTTTCCAGGCCTTTGACCATTTTGGTTGCCCTCCTCTGGACACGTTCCAGTTTGTTCTTAAACTGTGGTGCCCAGAACTGGACACAGTACTCCAGGTGAGGTCTGACCAGAGCAGAATACAGTGGCACTATTACTTCCCTTGATCTAGATGCTATACTCCTATTGATGCAGCCCAGTTGCATGCCTTCATCTGCAATCCAGTGCAATATGTCTTGAAGGCATGCAGGATATAGCAACCATGATCGAAACTGCATAGGTTTGGCTTTGGGGAGTGCCTGGATGGAAAACTGCTTGGGAATCATGTATGCTGCCTTGAGAACCATGTAAGAAAGGCAGGATATAAATGAAGAATAAATCAAATAACCCTGTCTCTAATCAGGGTGACTTATTTTCAAGCAAACATGCATACAGCCAGGCTGATTTTTGTTATTAGAATTTTTTTAAAAAATAAGTAGCAAGACTAATAATAAATAAATTATAATAGTAATAATAATATTTAACCTGAATTCATAAGTTTCCAGAGCTGATCCACCAGCGCTTCATTGCACAAAGGAGATTCCATGTTCTTGGTAAATGGAGGGTTCTTTGTCAACATGTTCAATATTTTATGTCTAAAAAAAAAAGGACAACAGTCAGCTCCTAACCCATATACAATCTAGCCTCCCTGTTATTAGGCTTTGCATCTTCGCCAATCTTTTTTTGGCTCCATAGTTTTACATCAGGATTACAAGGGTTGAACGTAAACTCCAAACATGTCCCCTGGTGCTCGCCTCATTGCAGGAAATCAAGATCAATGACCTTACACAGGATTCTAAAAATGTATCAAACAGCCACTTTTGTGAAAAGGCCTGGGGGCAGTAGCAGTCAGTGGAAATAGCAGGAAAAGAAACCGAGAGGGGGAAACCTGAAAAGAGGCTGCAGTGTTCAAAGTTGTCACTATTTAGGTCACCAGGGGTACTGACTTGTACTGGCAAAGTCTAACTTAAAGCAAACAGGCAAAAAGTTCAACGACAAATGTATCATTTATAATCTTTGTCCCTCAGCTACAAACAAGAAACCAATTTATATTTTCTTTGGTATCTAAATGTAACAAAGCCCAGCTCTACTCTAGATACACTGAGCCCCAGTGTGGATTTTATTTTATTTTTAAAGAAAGATGTAAAGAAAGATCCTGCATCTATGGCCAAGAATTGAAAAGTACAGTGGTACCTCGGGTTACATACACTTCAGGTTAAAGATGCTTCAGGTTACAGACTCCACAAACCCAGAAATAGTATCTCGGGTTAAGAACTTTGCTTCAGGATGAGAACAGAAATTGCAGCACGGCAGCAGCAGGAGGCCCCATTAGCTAAAGTGGTGCTTCAGGTTAAGAACAGTTTCAGGTTAAGAACGGACCTCCGGAACGAATTAAGTACTTAACCCGAGGTACCACTGTAGATGCAAGGCCTTCATAAAGAAGTATGAACGAGTGCAAGGAAAAGCACAAGACCTTCTTCCCCTTGACCTCTAAGGGCTTTGCCATGAATAATTCTCATCTCTTAAGGAAGTGGGAGAGTGCTGCCCTCTTGCTTAATAGCCACAGATTACCCTTTGCTCCAGAATGCAACCAGTCTCTTGATTCAGGCAGAAACAAAGTTCTGGTGAGAAGGATCACCATGCTAACCTGTAGCCACTGAGATGTTGTTCCACCACAACTCTCATCAGTGAAAGCCAGCACAGCCAATGCTCAGAGATGATGCAACTCAACTGAAGTCTCACAAGTGCCTCATATATTTCCATCATCTGAAGCTGAGGGTCAACTGTTACCTGAAAACCCCATGCATGCTTCTCAGAAGAAAAGCAACACAGCAATAGGTGATTTTAAATCCTTCCCAGCGGAATATACAGCACAAGATGGTTTGAAATCTATAACCTAAATGAAACACCTTTCAAGTCGCCAGCAAGGAAGACTAACCTGACATATGGCACAGGGTCATTCTGGACCATATTGAGCAGCCACTGTAGTTCCTCGTAACTTCTGTCAACTATGAAGACAAAATGAATCTCTTTTTAAGTAAGATGTTGGAACTGCACCAACTAGAAGTCAGAAGTTATTAGAAAAAATATCGTCAAAAATACATATAGCCTTTAAGAAATAGAATGGAGCTGATGCATTATAATGTGTCACTATTAGGTAGGATCAATGGACTCTACAAATCTTGCTCTTTGTGACACACGAATTCCCACTTTCCCTCAATTCTTCTCTCTTGTATTGGGATGCAGTTGCTTAAACTTCTGGAATTTAACTGTGAAACCTGTTTCCCCCCCTCCATTTTGGGTGCCACACTATAGGAGTCCATCCTGTGCATAACAGCTCATTTGGGATGCTGACTATTCCCTCCTAGCAAAGTGCATATATACTCCCAACACGTTGCCTGTGCAGTTGAGCACAAAACATTTCTCATTGCAAATCAATTGCCTACACACAAAACCCTCCTGCTACAAGACAGTTGCTACAAGACAGCATCATACTCAAGAAACTGAGCAATCAAACAAATTTTGCCCAATCCAGACAGTGATGAGGTTGCCTCATTTCCTAGCTTTGTTTTCAAACTAAATTTCATGGCAGATTGTCTTCCATGGAAGCTCATCAGATTCCTCAATGAGAAGATCAGTAATGGCAAACAAGTTTCCTTGAAAGAGAGCTCACAAAACACTACCTGTCTGCCCAAAGATTCGGAGCTTAGCAAAGTGGCCGTGGTCTAGGGTGCACAGGTCTAGATATTAAAGGCAAAATAACTGTTCAGCGCAACAACTTTTCTTTACCTTTTGTGTAATCTACCACTGCCTCCAGAGCTGCTATTCGGATATCCACAAAGTGCCCGTATTCCGCATAGGACTTAAAGACAGCAGGATCACTTGGGACGTGCCCGTTCTTCTGTAGGATGCGAATGGCATTCAAGCAGCTAGGCACATAGAGAAGGGGGAAGGAAGAAAAATCTGTTATAAAACCTGCATTCCAGTCACTGGAATAAAAACTTACTTTAGCATTATCACAGCAAGTTGTTGATGAATTTCACAAACTGAATTATGCCAAATTAATGTGAATTCTTTTTTTTTTAGGTGCCTGTTAAATTTTTTACAAAACAGCAACACCAATAAAATATCATTCTTGACTTCTGAAGAGTTCTAAAGAAACCTGAGCTGAAAGGAGATTCCTAAAGAAGCTATTTTCTTTCTTCTGTTGGATATTTCACCCAACACAACATACACTAGTAGAGAATTTCAAACCCGTAAGAGCAGGGGCAGGGAACCTTTTCCAGCACAAGGGCCACATTCCCTTCTTGGCAATGTTCTAGGGGCCACGTGTGCCAGTGATGGGTGGGGGCAGAAGCAAAAGAGAGCGGAGTACGAAACGTAAATGTTAAAGGTAAAGGTAAAGGGACCCCTGACCATTAGGTCCAGTTGTGGCTGACTCTGGGGTTGCGGCACTCAACTCGCTTTATTGGCCGAGGGAGCCGGCATACAGCTTCCGGGTCATGTGGCCAGCATGACTAAGCAACTTCTGGTGAACCAGAGGAGCGCATGGAAACACCATTTACCTTCCTGCCGGAGTGGTACCTATTTATCTACTTGCACTTTGATGTGCTTTCAAACTGCTAGGTTGGCAGGAGCAGGGACCGAGCAACAGGAGCTCACCCCGTCATGGGGATTTGAACCACTGACCTTCTGATCAGCAAGTCCTAGGCTCTGTGGGTTAACCCACAGTGCCACCCGCGTCCCCTAATGTAAATGTTACCTTTGCATAATTAATTTGTTTCTGCACACACCCCTGAGGATTCAGAGGGGATTTGGGGAGGCATAGCAGGGGGAGCTCTGTTGCGCTAGCTGGAGCCCTTGCACTTGCTTCTGCAAATGCAATGGGTTCACACGTGAATCTGGCCCAAAGGGCACACTTCAGACAGACAAAAACGTTGAAGGAGCTGTTTGTAAACTAAGACGCATACACTGGCTACAGGTAACGTATCATATGTCTATGATGTTACAGTAAACCTAACATGCCTCACTTTATTATGTCTGAATGATACAAGACTGTCTCGGCTTGCTTATTTGTTGTTGCTGGCATCCTTCCGTAACGAGAGACAATGGAGTGCATTGTGTTAGCAGCACCGGAATGGTGTCCCTGAGGAGCAAGCCTGGGCAGTATCTATGGAAGTCCTGGGCTGCCTAGACGACAGGACCTCCCTCTCGGCCTTGCTGATACTTCTCCTAGCTGGGCTACCTTCCTAGGTTGATGAGCCCCATCTGCTCCTATTATCTGCATTTTCTTTATAAAAGCCCAATAAGAAGTTATACAATAAAGGAGGGTACAAAGCAAGGCTGGTGAGTGGCATGAATTGGGTGAGAATCCCGAGGGCCAAGTAGAGAGGCCCAGAGGGACATATTTTGTCTCCAGGCCTGAGTTCCCCCACTCCTGCATAAGACGCCAAGATTAGCAGGTAAGTAAGAGGACGCGGGTGGTGCTGTGGGTTAAACCACAGAGCCTAGGACTTGCTGATCAGAAAGTCGGTGCTTCGAAACCCTGCCACGGGGTGAGCTCCCGTTGCTCAGTCCCTGCTCCAGCCAACCTAGCAGTTTGAAAGCACGTAGATAAATAGGAACCGCTCCGGAGGGATGGTAAGCAGCATTTCTGTGCGCTGCTCTGGTTCGCCAGAAGTGGCTTAGTCATGCTGGCCACATGACCCGGAAGCTGTACGCCGGCTTCCTCGGCCAGTAAAGCGAGATGAGCGCCGCAACCCCAGAGATGGCCATGGCTGGACCTAATGGTCAGGGGTCCCTTTACCTTTACCTTTTAAGAGGACAGTCCAGATACGTTATCAGAAAAATCTAGCCCCTTGCAGCATCCTTCCCAAGTGCATGGCTCCTTGTTTAGGATTCCCCTACTGCTGACCAGCATCAACCCGCTCTGGAGATCTGTGCTCATGAAGAGGCTGAGCATGTGCATTGCCTTGAACATAGACATGTGATATGCAAAACACACTTAACTCAGTGTTACGCCACCATAAACAGTAGATTTTTATCTTCCCTTTGTTGCATAAGATCAAAAGAAAAGGAGAAAGCTGTGGTTTCAAGTCCTACAAACATTCTGTTTTTAGAAGAGTATTTTCTCTTAAAGCCTTTGCACAATTTACAAAAGGACTTTCTCGGCACCCATTAAATCTCCCCACTGTCTCTCTCGTGTGTTTATTGAACGTAGTGAGAATATTATGAACAGCTACATTGTGCAAGAACAGAACGAATGCATCAGGATCAACAGCAAAGTAGGAAGAAGTGAAAAATATGGGAGTGTACTGTGCTTTTAGATTTGTATTTGCAGGAATTAAATACATTTTGAAAAAACAAACATACCTGACCGTAATGATGTGCCTATAGCTGGGCAGTAGCTTTTCCATGTTTAAGAACCTGGTAATTTCCTCAAGAATGAGGCGAACATCAGGATTTAAGTTATCAAGCGTCCGGGCTTCATTGTTCACACTGACGGCAGGAGTTACAGAGTTTGCTAGCGCATCTATCAGCTCTGCACGGTAATAGTTGTCTGAAAACTAAAGTTAAAGACCAAAATAGGAGATAACAAGCATTACCAAAAAATAAATAAAATTGAGAAGAAGAGCACTGCTCTTTTAGACAAACTCAAGTCTAAAAATGAATGGAAGAGGGTAAAAGTATTCCATATCACAACATTTAGCTGCAGGTCCTGTTCCTATTACAAGCCATTTTGCCTTAAAGTAGTTCTCTGCACATCAAAAGAGCAGGATCATGGATAGAAAACTCAATGTTTTGAGACACCTTTTTTTTTACCTTGTTTTTTCTATTGTCGTTGTACTTGATCAGATCTAAAATGAACGTCAAAACCTCTTTAGGACATAGATTATGGACATCTCTCAGCAAAGCCATTGCGACAGGCATTGTCTGCAAAAAAAAAGGACCAAGATTAAACGAGCAACTGCTTTCGTTTAAATATTAAATCAGAATCGACAGCTTTTGCTTTGCCATATGAGATTCTGCAGTCTACCAGTCCGTATTTCCTCCACCCCATAATTCAGGAGGTAGAAGCATGAAAATCAACATAAGAACATGCTAGCTAGCTGTTAATAAAACCCAGTTTGTGAAGTTATCAGGTGCTTTTTAAAGTCATTTGGGCAGGTGGTCATCACTATAGGTCACAGCAATGAACTCCCTTAACTTGTGTGTTATTGTAAAGGTGGGATTCCTTTTGTCAGTCGTGAACCTCTCTCTGCCTCATTTCATTAAATGGCCTTCAGCTCCAATAATTTCACAAATAGAAAGGATATTGCCTTTTATTCAATATTCTGCACGCATAATTTTATAAGTCCACCCTCCCCCCCAAAAAAAAACACACCTTAAAAACCCTGATTTCTTTAGCTTCTCTTCGTAGGGAAAATACTTCTGTACTTTTTTCCCTTTCATTTGAGGCGGATGGGACTTAGGACATCTATCTCCAAAAGAGTGCTGCCACTCTTTTGGCGAATACATCCAAAACCTACAACCATTTCTCTTTTGCATCCACCACTGTAGACTAGCCTTCAGCAAGCTGTAAGAGAAGCTACTACGTTTAGAAAAAGCTAAATTAGACAGCAACTGGTCTTTTACCTTCTGCAGAAAGTAGCTCTGGTAGTTCATGAAGTTATTGGTTTTCACAATGTTTGGGCAACTTTTGCAACAGAACATCCGGGTGAAGAGCGACTTCATGGCTGGTGGTCCTGTCCACGTGCTCACCATGAAATTTGCAATCTACATAATTAGGGAGCAAGAGAGAAGCTACATCATTAGCAAGACTGTGAGGTTTGATCTGTTGCCCTCTCCCAAACCCCGACTCCTCTCTTTCTTACTATCATTTCCAAAGGACTGAGGGGAAGAGAAAGCTGTAGTAAGTGAACAAGATCCGTAACTGTTTAACAGACAGAAACTTTAAATTAGCATCCCCCCCCCCCAAAAAAAACCTTTCCTATCCCTGAGTTGCCTCTTAAGGTGCTTTTGTGGAATCACTGCATTGCAGAAGATACTGAAACCTATCTTAGGACCTGGATCCCCAATGTGGTGCCCATGGGCACCACGATGCCCTCAGACAACCCCATAATACCTACCTAGCTCCCCTGCCCCTTGTCTTTTTTTTTTAAAAAAAAGAAAGGGCGATTGGGTAGGTGGGGGAGTTATTTAGGGTTCGGGGGGGCTGCTTTTTCTCCGATGTTTTGGGACATATGCAGGTATTTTGCCTGTTTTTGTGTTTGGGGTGGGGGGAATGGTTTTGAGCAAGACTTTTATTCTTATTCATGAGACTTTCTTAGATTTCTCAATGGACTCTTAGGCCCAAAAGGGTTGGGAATCCCTGTCCCAGGACATGCAATCAATGGTGTGTAGGGTAAAAGCCATGTTTCTGTACCCTAGAATACAACCAATACCATCATACAGCTGGGGAGAGCAAGGAAAGGTCCCCCAGCAGTGACTAACAGCTGTCAGGCGGCTTCTTTGCCATTATCAGTCTGGTTAATTCAGGAATGCTGAGGAGCTTGCAAGGAATCCCGTGGTTCGAACACAGTTTGAAAACCAAAATATACTACCTAAAACCAGACAGTCTCTCACCACCATCGCTTCTATAAACTGGAAGTATAGTATATGGAAATGGTTTTTACAGGTCATCTGCAACTAATTATCTTCCCACAATCGCGATCTGGTTTTAATTGTTTTCCTCCCATTTACATTTCAGACAGTCTCCCCCACCCCAGTTACTAAAGCCACATATTCATTCATTCTCTGCAGAAGACAGTCATGGAAGTGGCCTGAGCACTACCAGTTTTCTCAATTTACCATGCCAATAACCTCAATGCAGATTTCAAACATGCCTTAGCCGCCCTGGGAGTACGAGACCACCCGAAGAGAAACAGACAATTCTGAACCCTGTCTAGCTTTTAAGATATGGTTGGACAGCTGAAATCAAGTTAACAATCAGTATAATGAGGGAAAGTTTGCCCAGCTCCCCCAATGCACAAGCCTATTTTGCTCTAGCTAGCTTTCTCATCAGTTTCTGATACAATGAACCATGGTATCCTCCTGGACCGTCTATAGGAGATGGGTTTCAAGGGTTCTATAGGGGTTATGTCTAATCTCTAGGGATGGTTCCAGAAAGTAGAGTTGGAGCACTGCTTCTCAGCCCCCTTTGAGCTACAAAATGCCAGAGCACTATACTGTCTCCAATGCGTTTAACATCTACACAAAACCATTAGGAGTGGTCATTCGGGGATATTGGGCAAGGTTTCATCAGCATGCTAATGATACCCAGTTCTATTTCTCTACAAGATCTGAATTGGGAATGGCTGAGAAGACCCTGGGTGCGGTAGCGAGCTGGATGAGGACTAATGAACTGAGTATGAATCCTGGAAAGATGGAGGCTCTGTGGGCAAGTGGATCCGACAACTAAGGAGGCCAGAAGATTGTTAAGCTTGAAGTGAAAATTTCACCACTCCCCTAGATTTCTAAGGCGCCAAAAGAGCTTCAAAGAAAAACCTAACATACACTTTGGCAGTCTTTAAATATGTTAGAATAGCAAACTTCCTTTAGGCCTGAGGATTAATGCAAAAATAAAACTGTTGGTTCAAATGTCTCGTCTCTTCTTCAACAATTGTTATGAAACGTTTTTCTAGTTTCCTTTTTACAGACAAAAACTTAAGTTGCTTTGTTTTGACATCAGTCACTTAAAAACACTTGATAAATATTTCCATAAGGCTGGACGCCAGACCAGTTTAGGAGACGTGGTGAAGTTTTAACTCTTACTCAACTGTGTGAAAATATGTAAAAGAGACTGATATTTGGCAAAACCACTTAAAACTAGAAAACACACATTCACCAAACTTCATAGAAATTGCACCCATTTAGCCTGCCCCCCCCCCCCCGACAGTGAACATCAAGCTATACAGGGCTGAAGCCTGAAACATCTGCCACTCTATTCAATATGACAATTCAACACCTGGTCAGATCAAGGAGGGGGGGGGACCACTGTGGGGTCACACAGTTTCACAAACACAGGGGAGGAATTGCTACACAGGTAAATAAGTATAGGAACTCGAGCCCATGGGAGGAGATAGAGCTTTTTTTGGATAAGGTAAGTCCTCTTTGCTATAGAGTTTTCAAGTAACCAGGGGCGGAAAGCTACATGCATTTTTCTCCTATTGTTCAAGTTTAGATTCTCTGCAAGCTGCCCAATTTAGATGTCGCAAATGCTACTGTGCAGATTTCCAGCAATGACAAACCTAGACAGCATCTAGACAGCATCTTAAAAAGCAGAGACATCACCTTGCCGACAAAGGTCCGTATAGCTAAAGCTATGGTTTTCCCAGTAGTGATGTATGGAAGAGAGAGCTGAACCATAAAGAAGGCTGATCGCCGAAGAATTGATGCTTTTGAATTATGGTGCTGGAGGAGACTCTTGAGAGTCCCATGGACTGCAAGAAGATCAAACCTATCCATTCTGAAGGAAATCAGCCCTGAGTGCTCACTGGAAGGACAGATCGTGAAGCTGAGGCTCCAATACTTTGGCCACCTCATGAGAAGAGAAGACTCCCTGGAAAAGACCCTGATGTTGGGAAAGATGGAGGGCACAAGGAGAAGGGGACGACAGAGGACGAGATTGTTGGACAGTGTTCTCGAAGCTACCAGCATGAGTTTGACCAAAGAGCGGGAGGCAGTGGAAGACAGGAGTGCCTGGCGTGCTCTGGTCCATGGGGTCACGAAGAGTCGGACATGACTAAACAACAACAACAACAAATTTCCAGAACCTTTGATTGCATCTGTCCAAATTATCTCATGAAGTTTGTCTGGCATGGCCCATTCCTACCTTTGCAAGGCAGAAGCATGCCATTATCCTCACTCGGTAGAAGCACTGCTCTTGTTCAAGTATATCAGTCAGCGCCAGTCGTGAAGCTGGAGTAGGGAACTTCTGGAGGGCCAAAATGGATTCTTCCTGTGCAACCACATCTCTCTCGTATCGGAGCTGGTACTGCCACATGAAGTCAGCCTGTTCGAATTCTACCTTCCTCAGTACAGACATATCTGGGTCTATTCTGATCCAGAGTAAGGGAGAATCAGCACTGAAAGAGAGGACCAGATTTTGTACCAGCACTTAAAATACAGCAAATGTGTGCAGACATTTTAACATGGGACTGCTAAAACATGGCACCTTAGAAAGAAACCGGACTCTTGTTTACTTCTTTTTGCACAAAACCAACAGTTCTCGGTTAATACTGTCATGCAGCTGCTCACAAACTGATAATATCAATCTGAACAAGCTTGATGACAGCTTTGCACTTCCTAAATTTCCCAGTGGAAGGGGCTTCAGTGTAGAAACAATGAACAACGGGCATCTCTGAAATTAAATCTTTCCCTGGTTTCCTTGCCTCCACTTCCAATTGCTGCACTTCAAGAACTTGCCCTACATTCCCCTGCATGTTCAGCACTGTCATAAAGAGACTGTGGCTCATATGGACAGTGTAGGAAGAAAGGCAGCATCTCCTAAAAGGGCAGATATGTGAAACTAAGCTTCTGCATTCATAGTGCTGCTATTGGGACTGGGGCCAGTATGATTCTGTGTGTCTGGAACAATACTATATAAGAGCTTCAGGGAAAGCAACAGCCACACTTTACTTTTCTAAATTAACTTACTCCATGGCAGAAAGATCCATGTCAACTTCCTCCCCATTCATCAGAGGAATCTTTTTCTTCTTATTTCTGCATTTCAAAAAAAGAAGATGTCTATTAAAATAATTTTCTCTTTTTCTTATTCCGCAAAAATGTATTCAATGATGTTTAAATACAAGCATGTTAACAAGGCCACAAAGTAAATCCTCGATGATGATATTATGAATATCTTCATTTAATCATATGAACTGTCCCCAAATATTTTGCCCATCCCCATTTCAGAGGTTTATCCTTATCCTAAGCTTCATACTTTCTACGCCCTGGAGACAGAAGTCATAATAATGCATCCTGAATACCTCTTTTTTGGGGGGAGGGGGAATAATGCTTACCTGTTTATATTTTTCAATCACCAAGGGAAATCTATCACTAGAGTGGCTGAACAGTAGCAGAATGGTGGATTATTACAACACACCTTTATCCCTGAAGGATTCAAGGTCATATTAGTGACTAAGGGTTGTATCCAACTCTGTTGCTTGGATCACAAAGCAGCTTTCCACTCACACATTGAAGCTTCCCCTCCTCTCCTCCACAGACCCCTGCATATCCTGCAAATCTGCTCCGGAGAGTTGGGGGAGTTGCTCTGGAGCAGCCTTTGGGGATACACAGGCAAAGGAAGGAAGTCCCATGCTGGACTGGATACAACTGTCAGATTTTCTTACAAATATGATTCTTGCATTAAAACAGTGGCCACAACAACACTAATCACCCCCAACCTGTCAGCGTGATTTTAGAAGCCACGATCCACATGGGAAGGAACCCACACACCATTACCTATTTCTGGAGAATGAAACTGGCACTGGGAGAAGCCAGAGGGTGGGTTCTTCCCATAGGACCTAAGGACCCCCCTGGTGGCTTGTAAGTTGCACAACTGACAATAAAGTATTTCAATTCAATTTGGGCAGGTGTAGCACAGCAGCGGGACAGGGTGGCGCTGTGAATTAAACCACAGAGCCTAGGACTTGCTGATCAGAAGGTCGGCGGTTCGAATCCCCGTGATGGGGTGAGCTCCTGTTGCTCATTCCTTGCTCCTGCCAACCTAGCAGTTCGAAAGACGTCAAAGTGCAAGTAGATAAATAGATACCGCTCCGGCGGGAAGGTAAACGGCATTTCCGTGCGCTGCTCTGGTTCGCCAGAAGCGGCTTAGTCATGCTGGCCACATGACCCAGAAGCTGTACATCGGCTCTGTCGGTCAATAAAGCGAGATGAGCACCGCAACCCCAGAGTCGGCCACGACTGGACCTAATGGTCAGGGGTTCATTACCTTTACCTAGCACAGTAGCAGCTACCATACTGCCTACGTTAACAAAAGGAGTAAGTCAGAGAATACGAAAAACAAGAAAGCAGTAGTTATTTCAGGTACATGTTTCACAGGGGAAGTCTACAAATAGTCTAAACCCTACCGTCTGCTTTTCGAATGGCAGGGTATGTCGTGTTTAAGGCTGTTTTCTTCTATCTGAAGCGTGTGGTTGAAAGATCCATCCAGCTCTTGCACCGTCACTTTCAAAGGGCCCTTAGAGGGAAAATGTATTGTATTACCAGAACAAATGGCTGACAGTAGCAATGATTTAACCTGAAGGAGCATCTCCACTCCTATCGTTCAGCCCAGACACTGTGGTCCAGCCTCTACAATTGTATGATTCTATGAAAGTAGGTTTCTAGATCTCAAAGAGTATATTTGCCATCTCATTTTAAAATGTATTTCTGTAGTGAACAATAGGAAACGACGAAGTCAGGAGTTCACTGAATATGGTGTCTAAATGCCAGTTGATTCAATGTTTACTTTAGATGAACACTGCAGATGAGTAAGTTAAAAGCCTCACTATAATTTATATTGATTCACAATAATCTAATAATAAACATGATGCCCAGCTACAGAAATTACATGCAAATTTCGGTATTTGCTATAGGCAACTATCTTTCTACCAGATATGGTTCAGAGCTCCAAGCAAGTTGCCCACCAAAGGTTGATGGTACAAATATGTACAGTAAAAAGTAAAAGTCACAGAAAATATGTAGCAATTTTGACAATTTTCAGGAAAAAGAGAAAAACAAACTCACCACATATTTCTGTGTCCCAGGAGATGTATAGTCTTGCTTTATTTCTAACTCTAGTACATTTCGTTTTCTATTAAATGCAAAGCTGCCATAAAACTTTACCACACCACTCTGATCTCTATGAGACTAAATAGGAAAATAACAGATAGGTTTACAAATATGCAAAAACTAAATTCCTCAAGTTTACAAAATTGCAACAGTACATACAAAACAAGCACGATGATCTTGCTTCGATCAGGCTTGTGACGGAAATTCTGATGGACTATGTCCATAATTTGCAATTTGATGTATAACATAAATGCAGATTTTGAAAATACTGCACAATTCCTTCAATTCCTACCCTAATGGCGAAAAGGAGATTTCAACTTCTGAGCTTTCCCTCCCTTTATGCATTTTGAAGCTCATAGCTTGCTGCTCTTGCGTGAAAGCTCTGATTTGTAAGTCTCAAGACTTGTTCATTATTGGGAGGTGCGCATAGGAGAATGCTGAACTTATACCCCGTGTCACATACGATACACAGCTGGATCCATTCAGAGTCAGGTGAGTCACCACAAACTAGGGATGGGAAAGCATGTGTGGAAATGGTCCTTACTATCTCCTCCAGACTTTCACTACAGCCCTAATCCGTGTGTTCAAAATAACACGTAGAAGCCAGGGAAAGGAAGTGGATGTGTGCTTGCCTGCTCCACTCCAACTTTTCCACACTGAGCAGAAAGTTGTGAAAGGGACTCATTTCATATAATGTATGAATCACTTGACTGGTTAAGCACATTTGGCTGAACACACAAGGTTCCCTGCAACCAGGTACCCTGTATTATCAGAGTAAAGGCTTGTAGCACAATCTACACACAAAAAATGCTTACAAGCCCCTTTCAAACCTGCTTGCTGAGCATGGAAAGATTGTCTGCTCTCCCTTCCCCACCTGAAGCCCTGACACATTCTTGTATTTTGAAGAAATTCCATTTTGACGTTTTCATTAATTAGGGTTTTATGTATCTCACCAGGACTTTTATTTAAAGCATTTGGTCTAATACAAAAAGAAGAGTGCATTTTAGTAGCAAAAGAGTGATTTTGTGAAAGGCAAAGCCTTCAATGTATCCTAGCTCCTAAAAGGGAATCATGAATCCATACTACTGAACTGCTTATTTGTGTCTGCGTATTTACTACAAAAGACTCCCTTTTCCAGGGTGCCTCTGTCCACCATACAGCACTTTGTGGAAACTTGGAAACTGACTTCAGGATGCACAATTCTCCTTGTGAAAAAAATCTACTACCATATACAAAGTATGTGAGAATGAAATCCACAGTTCTGAATGAGCCCCTATAGAAATACCGGACGCTGATTGTATTTGTTTCTGTGAACTTCATTCTGTATAACTCTATTTTGCCTTTATCAAGGTGGACTGATATTACTGAACGCACCAGATCAGTATTGCCAGGCAGCTTTGCAACTGCCAACTGAGTTCTGCACCAGCCAATCTCTCTGCTATTCATGTGGGTGATTTAAACTACTTGTACATAGACCCAAGTGTTTTGGTGCCAGGGTGAAATTTTTGGAATTCACTTCTAAGAATGCACCAGACTGTGGCATTTTCCATATCTGCCTTAAGAATGTTTTTGAAAATCCTCTGGATCCTTGCTGTGTAGCTTGGCTCTGTGGTTTGTCTTTCAGAACAGCACACACTGGTACGAAATGCTGCATTTCTCCTCCGACAGTAGCATCTTGAAAACTAAACAATCAGCCACAACAAGATGCAATTCAAAAGGAACAACAGCAATTTGAGCTAAATCTTAAACTTCACTATTTGAAACTCTCTAGACAAATTTAGGGCTGCTTCTTATGTCCCGGTGTATTCATTTAACGGTCCAAAGAACAGCTATTTTTCATCTCCTTTGTTACTAGCCCGGAGCTAGAACGAAAAAGGATACACCCATTGCTTTATTAATGGTTGAATGTCTTTGCCAGAGACATTGGAGATGGATTTCAAAAATCCAGATGTGGAAACCAGCATCTGACTCCACATATGAGACTGGAACTTCTGAGATGAGGCAGTGCTGGCCAGGCTCAAGAGCTTGTTGAAAACCTATGGTGAAATTAGCCTCGGTTAGTAATCAAAACAGGCCCAGGGATCTTAAACTTTTAAGAAATACCAGTGACGGTAACATCATAGGTACAGTTCATTGGAAACAAAATCAGATAGGACCCAAGGTGATTCAGACATTACGTTCAAACTGTGCACTGCTAGATGGGCAGAGGATTTCAAACCACATCTCTACCAAAGGGGATGGTCGCATTTCCTGCAACTATTTTGAAATGAAGATGCAACAGAAAAGATGAGGGGTTTTTTTTGCAAGCAGATGTGGTGCCTTGTTGGATAAACCCGTCCCATGGTATACAGCATCCTACTTTCAACAGCAGCCAGCCAATGCCTCTGGAAGTTGAAAAGAGGACCATAAGTTGGTGGCCTCTTCTGATGGGACCAGTGGCCCTCCAGATGTTGTGAGTTCAAATCTCTTAAGCCTCAGCCAATATGGCCAATGGTCAGGGATTATGAGAGATGCAGTCCTGCAGCATCCAAAGGGTGACAGGATCCTCAGCTCTGTCTTATTGCTTGCATTGTCTTATTGCATTTACTAGCACTGTCTCTATACTGGAAATTTAGCTGCGAAGGTTCATAACTTTGGATATAGTCACTGTCTGTAAGTGGCTTCCTTTACCATATGCAGAAATTAAGCTGCTGAAAGTGTTTACCTAAAATGTTTCCATTGAACAAAACAGTTCTCTGCAGGAAACAGATTGAATCATTTAAGTAAATGGTGAGTACCCTAGTTTTTGTAAGCCGCGGCCTGATTTCCATGACATGTGATCCATGACACAAAGAGGAAACCTCGCTTCCCGGGTGTGGTTATAAATCGGCCCAAACCACACCAATCAATTATACAAACAGCTAACCACGCTGAGAGGTGCCCGTGCAGTCTGGGCTGCAGAGAAAGTGAGGTTAAGGCAATATGATGCAGCTATAATGCTGAAGTGGAGCAGATGCAGGCCTCTTAACACTATCTGACAACTTCATATGTGATGCTCTGACATAGGGTTCAAATATAACAAATAAATACAAATTGTTTAGGGCACCAAAAACAGAATGCTGGCTCTCCCTTAACCATGGTTAGGTAAATAATCAAGGGCAGTCAGTGGGATCACACACTCTGTGGAGAAAATTTCCATCTTCCTGCAGTGACATGAAAAACAATGCATTCCTACACATGCCTATACAGAAGTAAGTCTCAGTGAGTCCATTGTGGCTTACTCTCAAGGTTAAGTATGCATGGGATTGAAGCTTAATGGATAGCTCATGACCAATGTCAGCTTTGGTTAAAGGCTAAACCTCTTAACTAGGTATTGTTAACCATGTTCTTGTTTACAAACCCTGGTTAAGCAAGTCAGAGGTAGCTGCAACATAAAATATATTCCAAGCTTGCTTTGATGCCATGTGGATGACAGTATACAAGATTTAACACCTGTACATGTATTTTTCTTAGATGACAACACTTTGGTCATTAAAAAAAATCAATAAAGTTTGTTTTTAAAAAAGGAGAGAGGGGGAAGAGGTTGCTAACCCATGATTCTCTAGATGTTGCAGGACTCCTCCCACAATCCCTGACTTTTGGTCATACTGGCTAGGGCTGATAGGAACTGTAGTCCAAAAACCTGGAGTGCCAAATCTTAGTCACCCCTGTTGAAAGCCATTAATTGAAGATGGTGCTGATGTCAGTACAGACATTAATTAGGCGGGGGGAAGGGAGGGAGTCTGCTCAAGAAAGAGAGCCCACAATTATGGTTGGCATAAAACTTATGTGGCCAAGAGGAAGTTCATGGTCTGAGGGCACCATCCAGTTGTGTATAACGGTAATAAGCTTCATAGTCTGCTTTTAGGGTCACATTTTTTATGGAAGGCACTGAAATTCAAGTATTTTTTAATTTTTTAAAAAAGTAATTATAAATAGGAAATTTTAAAAATGTCCAAACACTTACTTGTAACATGAACTCCATGCTTATTCTGTTTTCTATGAGTCTCATGACTAGGTGGGCTTTGCACTGAAACATAGTGTAGTACTCCCATGATAATGTGTGAGGATGCTTTATAGAAAAATGCAGGTGTGATGCAGGGCTGGAAAATGAAAATCAATATCATTTCAGGAATATTTAATTTTGCATTTTAAGGGTAAGTCCCACATACAGCAGAAAGTTCAAAAGTAAAAATTCAAAGAGTCAGACAGGATTCTCCTAATTCAACAATTGAAAAGTATTAATTAAAACTCTGATTATATTAAGAACAGGGGCTCAAGAAGTACGCTCACAAATTTTACTCAGTGTTTTAAAAAAAATATTCTCAGGTAAACTTTGGGTAAAACTAAAACTATATGGGTAAATTGCAAAATATTAAACATTCAACATCAGCAATTTACTTCTGCCTGTAACAATCTATGAACAGTTCAGACAGTAGCACAGGAGGGAGGAAAGAGGAGAAATAATGACTATCCTATATTCTCTTTCATTGAGTACTTTAAAAAAGATATGAGCAGACCCTTTCCGCTAAGTAAGTCAGCAGTAATTACAATGGGGTGGTATTCAATTAAGTTTACTCAGAGTAAAGGTAAAGGGACCCCTGACCATTAGGTCCAGTCGTGGCCGACTCTGGGGTTGTGGCGCTCATCTGGCTTTATTGGCTGAGGGAGCTGGCGTACAGCTTCCGAGTCATGTGGCCAGCATGACTAAGCCGCTTCTGGCGAACCAGAGCAGCGCACGGAAACGCCATTTACCTTCCCGTTGGAGTGGTACCTATTTATCTACTTTCACTTTGACATGCTTTCGAACTGCTAGGTTGGCAGGAGCAGGGACCGAGCAACGGGAGCTCACCCCGTCGCAGGGATTCGAACCACCAACGTTCTGATCAGCAAGTCCTAGGCTCTGTGATTTAACCCACAGCGCCACCCGTGTCCCTCCTTACTCAGAGTAGACACAATTAAATTAATGGACCTATCTTAGATACATTCATTAATATCAATGGGTCTACTCTGAATAGCACGTGTTACTCCTGAACCTCTCCTTTGAGCCACCAAAAGCAGTCATCTCGCTGCTGGACCTTAGCCATCCTTAGGCACCTCCAAACTGCCTAGCCAGCAGTGCTTCAAGCAGCAAACCAGTGCTAAGGAGCCAGTGAAAAGGATCTATAACATATTGGAGAAGACGTATTTAAGCGGCCTTTTGCTTTCAATTAAAGCCTCTTTAATAAAACTATTCTCGGACATTTGAATTAGGCAACTCAAGTTGAACAACTGTTCCCTTTCATCTCATATTGCTTATAAATCCATGTTGCCATCCCAATATAACCAGTTTAAGACTTTGGATGTAGTATTTCAGCATCATTTAATGAGCAATAAAGTCACCTCCCTCCATATGGCTACATAGAATGAGGTTCGTCAGCCATATGCTCTAATTTTTTTTAAAAAAAACCTGCAGTATGCTCAAAGCTGATGTGCATCAGTCATTAGAAGGACTCTAGAGCTTGTAAAAATAGCAGAATGTGTGTTTTAAAGAGATTTTCACACCTGTAGCAAAATAGTTTCCCTTTCCTTGGAAAGGTTTTTATTCTACTTAGCAAATATTTTGTTAATATACTTCCATTCTGTAATTCAAACAAGGCAAATGTTTACCAAGGATGTCCTTTATGGGACCATTAGGTAGCTGAGGTAATGAAGCCTTTGGCCAAATGTCTCATTACTCACCTGAAGAGTGTGTGTGTGTGTGTGTGTGTGTGTGTTCGTGTGTGTATTATTGGCCCTATAAATCTCCTAAACATACTTGTCCTTTTCTTTTCCTCCACCAAAGATTGGATGAAGTAAGACTCCACCGGTCTTCAGTTCATACACAACTATTTTGTCCAGTTCCTGAAATGCAAATAATAATAACAATATTGCAAAGGTGTATTTGGCTACAAAGAGAGGACAAGCTGTACATGGTCTTGTTGAAGCATATTAAAATTACGAGCATATTCAATTTGGTTTCCATCATTTCCCCTCCTTACAAACGTACCCATCAGGGGAATACTGTGCATTCAGATCACAAACCCTTCCCCTTTTAACTCAACTTCCACTACTTCACATCAAAGATAAGCAGGCACAAACATTATCTGCAAAGAGCAGAACTGCACACCACTGTGGTTTTTCAAGTGCATTTCAGATAATCCTGGGGTGCCCAAGAGACAGCTTCGGCACTACTATTAGTTGCCCCTGCAATGTGTGATTGCCAGGGAGCGCTGAATGCATTATAACACACACACACACACACACACACACACACACACTTTTCTACACAACCCTTGAAAAGAGAGGCAGTTTGCCTTCCTTTCCATCTGCTGCTTGGTACCTTACTCTCAGTGAACAGGAATAACTGTTACTGAAAAATTGGATGGGTTTTTTTGAGGGGGGGCAGATTTGTAAAAAACACAGTGCAATATTCCGACAACAACATATGAGGCTGTTTAAAAGGGGAAATGAAGACAGGGTGCAGGGTTAGAAAATTAAATCAAGATCACTTGAAAGCTTTTTATGGCAAAACCCATCACACTTGTTGACAGACATAATAAAGACACGCAAGGAAAAGAGGCAGATGGTCTGGACTAATTCATAAACCATACACTTGGCAGAAGAGTGTAGGACCCCCTAAAACAGAGGCCTAATTCTCACTAAGGTAGAAAACCAGTATCTGGGCTCTTCTTTCCTCAGACAGCAAGTCAGGGCTCACATGATTGGATGCTCGTCTGCAGGGGTGGGGAAAGAACTGCTGGGTCCTACCTGAATGGCTGTTCTGTGTCGCTACAGCAGGGCATCACTGAGGGGTTTAGTGCCACCCTGTGGCTTGCAAGGGTGGGTAATTACCTTTGACCCAAGGGTGGCATGGTGGGTTGCTAACACACTTCCAGAGAGAGAAAAACCTGTTCTGTTAATGCTTATGTAGCCAACCCAATATAACATAATGCTTCCTCAAACAGAGGAACAGATTGAGGTTGAATTTTGACAAGACAGAAGTGCAGGCAAAAGTCCTATTCTCGGCCCTTGCCCGTCCCCTCAGGCACAAGACACAGAAGGTTAACCCTTCACTACACCCAACAAGAAGTACTGTTTTTGGGGGACAGGAGGTGGGCAGGTGTGGAGGACTCCCTGGTCCTGAATGGGGTAACTGTGCCCCTGAAGGACCAGGTGCACAGCCTGAGAGTCATTTTGGACTCACAGTAGTCAATGGAGGCGCAGGTCAATTCTGTGTCCAGGGCAGCTGTCTACTAGCTCCATCTGGTACGCAGGCTGAGACCCTATCTGCCCACAGACTGTCTCGCCAGAGTGGTGCATGCTCTAGTTATCTGCTTAGACTACTGCAATGCGCTCTATGTGGGGCTACCTTCGAAGGTGACCCAGAAATGACAACTAATCCAGAATGTGGCAGCTAGACTGGTGACTGGGAGTGGCTGCCGAGACCACCGGTCTTGGCTCCCAGTACGTTTCCGAGCACAATTCAAAGTGTTGGTGCTGACCTTTAAAGCCCTAAATGGCCTCGGTCCAGTCTACCTGAAGGAGTATCTCCACTCCCATCATTCTGCCCGGACATTGAGGTCCAGCGCTGAGGGCTTTCTGGCGGTTCCCTTACTGAGAGAAGTGAAGTTACAGGGAACCAGGCAGAGGGCCTTCTCAGTAGTGGCGCCCACCCTGTGGATGCCCCCCCCCATCAGATGTCAAAGAAATAAACAACTATCTGACGTTTGGAAGATATCTGAAGGCAGCCCTGTTTAGGGAAGTTTTTAATGATGTTTTAATGATGTTTTAATGATGTTTTAATGATTAATGTTTTTTAACTTATGTTTTAATGTATTTCTAATCTTTTGTTGGAAGCCGCCCAGAGTGGCTGGGGAAACCCAGCCAGATGGGCGGGGTATAAATACTAAATTATTATTAATAATTATGATGATGTCACCCAAAGCAGCTTCACTGGTCAGTTACCCAGGGAACACTGTTTTGCCAAATATTTCTAGAACTGCACACATAGGTATTGTGTAATCTCCCGCTTAATTGTGACAGCTTCACCTTAAAATGCGTCAATGGAAAGGATAGCTCCATTCGTGCATCCCCTTGTGTATCTGTGTAAAAGGATAAAGATGCTTTCAAAATCCACCAGGGTTCATTACCTCCTTGATCCAGTGCCGATACTCATTTACACCAAAGGTTTTCTTCATCCAGAGGCCATAAATATAGCCAGAGATTCCTTTCAACACCCACTCATCTGACCTGTAAGCGAAGAAGCAACGCAAGAAAAACCCCTCTTGATTTACAGAATCTCCATGCTGAATGCACTCTTAGTGAAAATACTTTAAAGGCTAACAACTCTAACCATCTAAATAAATAAAGGACTAATGAACCAAGAACAGATGTATATATCCTGGCAGTAAGTGACTCAAGAAAGCCTTAAGTGTAATTAAAATCTAGGCAACTACCGTATTTTTCGTCCCATAGGACGCTCCGTCCCATAGGACGCACCTAGTTTTTTTGGGGGGAAATAAAGGAATTTCCCCCCCTTTATTTCCCCCCCAAAAGCAGGTCAGGGAAACCTATGGCCTATGTCTGCCTCAGGCGGCAGGCTGCTATCCACAGTGTGGGGAACCCTGCGGGGAACTCCTGCAGGGCTCCCCATGCTGCGGATGTCTGTCCGGCGCGCGGGGCGCTCTGCTTCAGGGCGCCCCACCCGCCGGGTGACAGGCTGCTATCTGCAGTGTGGGGAACCCTGCAGGGCTCCCCACGCTGCGGATGTTTGTCCGGCGCGTGGGGCGCTCTGCTTCAGGGCGCCCCGCCCACCGGGCGACAGGCTGCTATCCGCAGCATGGGGAGCCCTGCGGGGAACTCCTGCAAGGCTCCCCACGCTGCGGATGTCTGCCTTGCACGCGGGGCACTCTGCTTCAGGGCACCGACCCCTCTCGCTCTCCAAGCTTCAGCGAAAGCCTGCATTCGCCCCATAGGACGCACCCAGATTTCCCCTTCATTTTTGGAGGGGAAAAAGTGCGTCCTATGGGGCGAAAAATACGGCACATCTTTTGGTATTTTTATTTAAAATATTCTCTAGCATACAGAAACTTAAAAATCTATGTAAGTAAATAGACATTAAGAGCTTGTAGGTTATCTTGCAAATTTAAGAAACCCCAAATGTGCTATGATTGCTGTGATAGCTATAGAATTTATCTGCATTTATGCCTTATAATGATTAACATACCCATAGCCAAAATTCGACGTGGGAGATATCTATTTTAAGATGTACTCACCAAGACATTCTAGATATGAAACAGCCAAAAAACTGCTGGGCCAGAGCCTGAGCCAAACATCTCCTGGTCAGCGGGGTCTCATCTATTATCATTGCACTGTGCAAAAGGTTTGTGCTAAAGGAAAATCACAAACAAGCATATGCACAACGGTGGCAAACAAAATTTTCAGGAGAAACAAAACCCCCCACCTCAGTTTAATCAAGTAAACATGAACAAATAATAGCAGAATTTTAACAAGAGAAGTATAAAACAGCTTTCTTAAGTCTTATACAGGTCAGCTTCACATGCAACATGAAGCCAAACAATCACTAAATGTGAACCAACAGGTGTGTGTACTCAGAGTAAAAATCACGGCTGCACCCCTCCTTTGCCAAATGCACTTTGGACTGTGGTCGCAAAATTAAAATTGGGAACATTTTAAAACACCCTATGTTTCTAAAACTAGCTGTTAGTGGCACCCGCCCTGTGGAACGCCCTCCCACCAGATGTCAAAGAGAAAACTTTTAGAAAGCATCTGAAGGCAGGCCTGTTTAGGGAAGCTTTTAATGTTTAATAGGCTATTGCATTTTAATATTCTGTTGGAAGCCGCCCAGAGTGGCTGGGGAAACCCAGCCAGATGGGCGGGTTATAAATAATAAATTGTTGTTGTTACTATTATTATTGTTATTACTATGCATTGGATTGAAGTCAATCTGGCAATAATAATAAATGTCACAGGCATTTAACGTTTTGGTGCTGCCATGTTATTTACAATTCTTATCTCATCAGTCGATTCTATGACAACCTTTGGCATCATTTTATAAGCTGGAAACTGAATTGAAATGTGGAGCTAGCTCAAAGGCATCCCCTGCAAGTACGCAGCTGAGTTTCAGCCAAAAGCCCAGGTCCCAGTATAATGCTATCCTTGGTCCTATGAACATAAATGATGGCACTGAGTTTCCTTTAAAAAGACAAAACAGCAAACACAAAAAACCTCTAGTGATTTGGACTGAAGTATCTCTCTACCAGCATGAGATATGATTAAGTGTGATGGATATCTGTGCGTTTCTCAAATCACTTCATTTTAGCTCGGTTAGTTATGAGTAAAGGTAAAGGTCCAGTCGCAGACAACTCTGGAGTTGCGGCGCTCATCTTGCTTTATTGGCCGAGGGAGCCGGCATTTGCCCGCAAACAGCTTCCGGGTCATGTGGCCAGCATGACTAAGCTGCTTCTGGTGAATCAGAGCAGTGCACGAAAACACCGTTTACCTTCCCGCTGGAGCGGTACCTATTTCTCTACTTGCACTTTGACGTGCTTTCGTACTGCTAGGTGGGCAGGAGCTTGGACTGAACAACGGGAGCTCACCCCATTGCGGGGATTCGAACTGCTGACCTTCTGATCGGCAAGCCCTAGGCTCTGTGGTTTAACCCAGAGCGCCACCTGTGTCCCAGTTAGTTATAAGTACTTACCTAAAAATGCTCATGGAAGCGTAAGCAGCTACTTCAACGTAGGCCTCGTCTACGAAAACCGTCTTGAAACAGGAGTAAGGATAGCGGCACGTAAGTATCTCTTCATAGAATTCAAATACTTCATGGAGATAAGATGTGGTGTGTTTGAGCAGCGGGAGAAGCTGGGGTAAACAGAAATGAGTCACCTACAACAACAACAAAGGAGAAAACTTTTTTTAAAAACAAAACCAAATTCAAGTCAGCAAATAGCTAAAAGTGAACATTAGAAAACGCTGCCAATGAAAAATATAAAGATTAGCAAGTTTGACCCTGAGGTCACCATCACTGCATGCATATAGCTTAGAGATGCAGAACATGAGGTGGTGAACTGGCTATGCAGCTTTGCTAGTCCTCCACAGCTTTCCAGAGATCCAGGAAAACAGTTACCGTGAGGCACAGCCTGAGGCTATGTACAACATATGTACCGTCAGGGTCAAACTGAGGCTATGTACAACAGCCTATCTGCAGTATGAAGTGTCATAAAGTAGCAGCTTTCAAGTAGTGAACTTCCAGCAATTGGAATCGACTGCAAGTTACAGCAAAAATTGGTACTTCCCAAAGATAAGGCAACAGACTTACGACAACACACAAAACTTTTATAAAGCAATAGTGAGGGGAAATAGTAATACAAATAGAGCGATAAATTTATATTCTGATTCTGGCTGTTGAGAACTTATTTTAGCTATTATTCTATCTCTGGGCATTCAGGACAGGGAACATGATTTCTTAAGAACTAAGAAATATAACAGGACAAATAAAAAAATCACTGAAAAATCCTATATGACCAATAGTGCAAGAGTAAAACCCTAATCAATAACCACCCAAGAACCTCACACCAGGACAAATCACGTGGAATAGGATAATAATAATAATAATAATAATAATAATAATAATAATAATAATAATAATAATAATTTATTATTTATAATAAATAATCTGGCTGAGTTTCCCCAGCCACTCTGGGCGGCTTCCAATCGAGTGTTAAAAACAATACAGCATTAAATATTAAAAACGTCCCTAAACAGGGCAGCCTGCAGATGTCTTTTAAAAATAAGATAGCTACTTATTTCCTTCACATCTGAAGGAAGGGCGTTCCACAGGGTGGGCGCCACTACCGAGAAGGCTCTCTGTCTAGTTCCCTGTAACCTCACTTCTCGCAATGAGGGAACTGCCAGAAGGCCCTCGGCGCTGGATCTCAGTATCCGGGCAGAACGATGGGGGTGGAGACGCTCCTTCAGGTATACAGGACCGAGGCCGAGAAGAGCCACACAGAGGCTGCCTATGAAAAGAATTACCTCATGCATGTAGGGATCAACAAGGATTTCAAATGGTCCAATGGCCAAGGAGATGTTAGAAGCTGCAGTTGGAATTGTCAGCATATAATGGAAGGTCTTTTTTCTCATATCATGAGTATACACCGTTTCCACCAGGTCTCCATTTGAGACAGCCACCATTGTGGCATCCACAGTATATTCCAGTTTCCATGTGCATAGTTCAGAGTATGAATCAACACAAGGAAACCAAAACCTGGAGAGAAAGTGAAGTCATTAAAAATCATAATCATCTTCCCAATCCAAGACAAATGTTGCAGTACTGATGTGTAGGCATCTGGGGCCTTAGCTTTACTAAAACAGTACAATCCTGCAAGCAGCTGACCCTTCCCAAATCTTTGATAACTGCATTCTGTCAATGCATAAACACAGAGAACTACAAAAAGCTAGCCAGTTTAGGACTCCCGTGAGGCTGCTACTCCACGTTAAGAATTTCACTTCTACAATACCGAAAGACTGATTAGTCTGGGGAGGCTTCGAAAGTTGCCCTTCAGAAAAGTACACTGCAAGGCACACTTGAAATATGTTTGCACCTTGGCAAGACAGCTCCAGGGGTCCAACACTGATGTCTTCAGTCCTTTGTTTTTTGTTCTTGTTGTTGTTGTTGATACAGGAATGTACAGATTAATTCCTCCACCACCACCCCCCCCCAAAAAAAAAACAGGAGTGGGGATGGGGAATCTATTCCAGTTATCTTGAAGTGGCATAACATATAAAAAATGGAAAGCTAAACAGGTAAAATGCTAAAATTTGTCCTTTTCTATTCGGACAGACCACCAGTCTTAGGTGCTTTCTCATTCATTTTAACAATGATGAATCAGACTCTGATAGCTCTGGAAATTAAATATACATTATTCAAAAGAGAAGAAAGGGAGGGTAATGAAGCAGCACAGGTCAAGTGACCCTATATTTACCGAGCAGCACGTACAATATCTATTTTTCTGAATGACCATCAATTGAAAAGCTGCCCATTGGCAATGGGTGCACACATGGGTTATTTGTTTTCTTCCAGGTAAGGAAAATGCCATGTCTGAATGGTCTTAAAATATTCTGAAATGACCGTAAAGCAAAATAGGACCTGATTTCCAACTTTCACAGCACTCTTCACTTTCAAGGTCAATAGGAAATGGGAGCATAAGACTCTGCAACTCTCACCTTGTAGAATTTTGATACCCGCAAGAGAAGACATGGGCCCCTCTCTCTGCTAAGCTTCCTTCCACGTTGGGTACCACAAAATGAAGGCCTCCTTTTGGCTGGTCCAGAGAAAAGTTGATATGTACCTTCAAAACTTTTAATTCTGCAGCAGTAAAAGAGCAACCACGTAATAAAATATGTATTAATCTGGTATTTCTGGAAGAAACGTGGCAAACCCACCATTAACTCTTCATTAACTTGCAAAACCACTTTGTACTCAGAACTTCAATGAACTAAGCAAGAGAAAAAGATGAAAGAATGAAGGTGAGATCTTTGATGATGACCCAGGACTCTCAAAGCGAAACAGAATTTTCTATTATAAAACACATTTTATTGAAAATATGTGCGGGAGATTATTTATTTTGGTATATATTTTTCTGTACACAGAAGCTAGTCTATGAGGCTTGAAATAACTCTTAAGAACTTGCCGTAATTCACATAATCAAACAGCTTGCCTGATCTACGCCTCAAAATCAAAAGCGCTCCACCAGCATTGCGGGGCCATTGAAACCCTGCCAAAGTGCAGCAAGGCCTGGAAAACTATTCTAGATTGCTAGCAAGTCTGTAGCACTTTCATTTTAAGGGTTTCTGGTCTTTACCATCGACGTGCTTCCAAAGCTCTGACGGCACCTTGATGCACAGCTCTCCATTTCCAGCATCCGGGTCCACAGCACTGACTGCAGCAGCATACGCATTGGAAAAGTAGTTGAGATTTCTCCTGCAACACAAAGGACTCAGAGTTCAAATTCAAAAAAGGATTTGGGGTCAAGGGACTTCACATGCTGCAAAAAAGCAGATAAAAAATGCCCACAACAGAAGTGCTTAAAATTGTCACCTCTAACAGTAACCACTTAGAAATGCCAACTCAACACTCATGGGCAGATTATACACCCTCTTTGAAATGTCACAATAAAAGCTTTAAACTTAACTGAGAAAGTCATTTGATAAGCTTGAGACAATTGCAGTGAAAATCCTCTCCATTGCTCCACTTATCTTGACTTCATGTGGCAAGGGCACACGGAGCAGGGTCTGCCCTACACAATGGAACTGAAGACTTAAGCACGTATGGAGAGAGGGAGTCTCCAAAATATGTCAGTCCCAGGCCACAAAAGACATCGAAAGGGTATGATCCAACACCATCAATTGGGCCAGGAAGCCAAATCAGCAGCCAGCACGATTGCCAGAAAGTATATTATTCTGCCTCCTCACATTTGACAAAATAATGGTCTGAATAACTATAGCAGGGGTCGTCACACTACGGCCCCTGGGGTCCTAAATCCGGCCCACCCGGCCATTTAAAAACCTGCCGTGAAGCCGAGACTCCCGGCAATGACAACGGGAGGAAGAGGCTGAGCGGTGGCGGCTCTGCCAATCACAACGCCTTGCCTGGTTTACCTCAGTGCGCGCAGGGACGTCTCTGCCAGTCAAACGCCATGCCTGGCTTACCTCAGCGGCATTTGATTGGAAGACATCCCCACGCCGCACTGAGGTAAACCAGATGTGGCGTTTGATTGGCAGAGCTGCCGCCGCTCAGCCCCTTCCTCCCGTTGCCGCCCTGGTGCTCCTGTGGGCCAGAGGGTGGAGCGGAGGAGCTCACTCTGCCTACCCGCATTACGAGAAGCAGCGGCAGTGGTGGTGGCGGCACCCCTGGGAAGGTAAGAGCAGTGCCCTTTTTCTCTAGGCGTGGAGGAAGCCCGTTTCGTGCCACCACCGCCAGCCCTTCGGCAAATGAGGCAGGCAGCCAACTGAGAAGGTGGCTGGGGCTGGGGGTTGCGTGGGGAGAAAAACTACTCGCCCCCCTTGCCTCTTCTTCTAGCTCCGCCCCCCCGGTGCCGCATCTCCGGAGCCGCCACCCCACCTTCGCCTTGGCCGTTCTTTGCATATTGAACTTGCCACCCTTTTCTCCGCTGGGCGATTGTGGGTCTGTGTCTGTGTTTTGGGGGGTGGCGGGAGGATGAGCAGCATGGTGGTGCTCATCTGTTTGTTGTGCTCATCTGGTGCTCAGCTTGTCTGTTGAGGAGCCTTCCCCACCCTGCTTTAATGGACATTTCATTTCATTTCATTTCATTTCATTTCATTTCATTATTTCATTTCATTTCGCCTGCCCTTCCCCTGCCCCATTACTCCCAGTGTGCATAGGAATTCATCCATACCCCCCCCAAAAAAATATAGTCCAGAACACCCCCCCACAAGGTCTGAGTGACAGCAGACTGGCCCCCTGCTGATAATGTTTGCTGACCCCTGAACTATAGACTAGCCTGGGAGATATATTGATATAATGCCCAGGACCAGGATGAGGAGCAGACCGCGATGTTGGTTTCACTCAGTGGTATATCGCTGATGAAACCGCTGCGCTTCCGAGTCCCTCTGCTAGCAGCACCCCCTGGATGAAGTTGCCCTGCTAGCCGAGGGACTCAGGAGCACAGCAGTTTCATCAGCGATATACCGCTGAGTGAAACTGACATCGTGGTCTGCCCTCAGACCACTGCAGAGGGAGAAACAAACTAGCTTGTTTCTCCCTCCTTTAAACTGCTTGGCTGAGGGGCACCCAGTTGCCGCTCCCTTCAGCCAAGCGTTTAATGTAGCCCCCAGTCCAGCACTGGCAGCAGGATGGGGGCTCCGTGAAACTGCCCACCCATCTGAGCGACCCTGATGTCTCAACAGCATTGGATCGCTCAGCTGGTGTGGGAGGGGAAACCCAATGCTGCTGTGGCATCAGGTGGTTCAGATGGGGGGGGTGGAAGAAGCCTCCCCCCAGCCCCATATGAGCGATCTGATGCTGCTGAGGCTGGCTGCGGCCAATGCAGCTTGTTTCAACATTGCGGTATGTCGCCAAACTGTAATGTCTGGCTGGTGATACATTGTGATGTTGAAAATCTAACATCACCCATCCCTACTATAAAGGTAAAGGGACCCCTGACCATTAGGTCCAGTCGCGGACGACTCTGGGGATGCGGCGCTCATCTCGTTTTATTGGCCAAGGGAGCCGGGTACAGCTTCCGGGTCATGTTGACAGCATGACTAAGCCGCTTCTGGCGAACCGGAGCAGTGCACGGAAATGCCATTTACCTTCTCGTCGGAGTGGTACCTATTTATCTACTTGCACTTTGACGTGCTTTCGAACTGCTAGGTTGGCAGGAGCAGGGACCGAGCAACGGGAGCTCACCCCGTCGCGGGGATTCGAACTGCCAACCTTCTGATCGGCAAGCCCCAGGCTATGTGGTTTAGACCACAGCGCCACCCGCTGTCTAATACAGACTGCCTTATATTACTGAAACCATTCTTATTGTGGTGCTGATCTTTTCCTAAATGGATGATAATATACAATGTGCGAGCTGTATGTTCAGTTTTAACATTTTGCATATTACATTTCAGGCCGCAAACGCATGGAAACTCAGAGTTAAAAAAGCAACCTTCCAAAACCAAGCCACAACGAATCCCATTCATCACCGCCAACTCATCTACATCCTGCTGCACTCTAATGGTGGTGATTTCACAGTCAATTGAGTTCCTTGGCTGGGTGGCTTTGCACCATACCCTTAACAGTCTTTTAAAGGCTGATCTAATGAAGAACAGAGAATACCTTTCTTAGTTGGAGTCCTACAGCAAGTTCTTCACAGAACTAGTTTTACAAATATGTAGCTTTCTTTCCTCAATGAGCTCAAGTTCATCTCCTAAGAGATACTTTTCAAAACTAGCAATATCATGCCTGAAATGAGTCAATAAAATTCAGCGACAAAAAGGAGGGAATAAAACTGCCCTTTGTTTCCCCATTTGACTTAAAGGTTTATTAGTTGCTCCATTATAGCTTACTTTTTTACAATATGCCCAACATGAGCACTATCCACAAGGTTCGAACACAAAAAAGAAGTCACAATACTTTCTTTCCCACACCAACTCATCTTCCACAGAAAAGAAGGGTTATATACAATGAAAGGGTTTGAGCCAAATTAAAACCTCACAAAAATCAGACATGACCTCATTTCAAAGCTTTCCTTCCACCTTATTCCGTACCCACCACATACTGAGTAAACTTCATTTTAAATTTTTGAAATCTAACTTGAAAAACTCAAAAGGCTAAACTGATTATTCATGAATAGCCCAGAGGTTATTCATGCATAGTCCAGAGGAAGTAAACACCTCAGTCCTGAAGGACAAAATTCAAGCCAGAAAGAATTTTTGACCATTTATTAAGAAAACATGTTAGCTCAGTTTTTAGCCTTTGATAATACTATGGCTGCTGCACAAGTGGTGACTTGCATGTATAAATAAGCAATTCCAGCTCAAACATCACAGGCAGAACTTTCACTACCATCTCATGCCTTCATAAAACATGGTACTCTTCCATGGAGTCAATTCATACACTCAGAAAGGAGTCATAGATTGAGATGATCAACAACAATCAATGTTCATGGTGTGCAAATTAGCCCTAGCTTTCCAATCTTGCTTTTTTAGTTGTTGAAATCTATCCGAATCTGAAGGCTTGGAGCATGTTACTACCAGCTAAGTAGCAAGAGGAACAACAAGAGGATATCCACTACAGTGGTACCTCGGTTTTCGAACAGCTTAGTTCCCAAAAAAACTCAGTACCCGAACACTGCAAACCCGGAAGTAGGTGTTTTGGTTTTCAAACTTTGCCTTGGAAGCCAAACGTGCTCATGAGCCTCCATTTTTACTGTTGTGCAGCTCATTTGAGTCCCCCGCATAGTAATTAAGGCTTTTTTCATCTTGTTTTACCCTTGCACAGCAAATTTAAGTCCCCCGCATCATAATAAAGGTTTTTTCATCCCATTTGTATCCTTGAGCAGCTAATTGAAGGCCCCCCCCATCATAATTAAAGCCTTCCATTTCTGATTGCAGTGTTCTGAGGAGATATTTTGTGCTTTTGTTTTTTCTATTTTTTGTGTTATTGTTTGTGTGGCTTTTTCATTTTTGTGGCTGTTGCTTGTTTTTCATTTTATGAGTGATTGATTGATGTGTGACTGCAAAAATGGATAAAAGCCCCCCATCCAAACAATGACTATCATCAGTGCAGGTAAGAAAAAATAATAATCATCTACAATACTGTCTTATTTATTTTATCGTACAGAAAATTGATCACTGCTTTCATTTTATGGATCAATGGTCTTGTTAGATAGTAAAATTCATGTTCAATTGCTGTTTTAGGGGTTGTTTTTAAAAGTCTGGAACGGATTAATCCATTTTGCATTACTTTCTATGGGAAAGTGCGCCTTGGTTTGAGAACACTTTGGTTTTGGAACAGACTTCTGGAACCAATTAAGTTTGAGATCCAAGGTACCACTATATTTCAAGTCAGAACTACCACATGTTAACTTTACACTTTACACTTTACATTTGCTATTTTACTGCCACTTTGGAGAGGTCCTATTGAAGCTCCCTGCAATCCTTTTTATTTTATTTTGTTTTACCATCTTTAACAAATCGTATGCTATGCCAGTAAATGCAGTCTATCTGTACACTTAATTCTTTCCAGAATCAGACGCTAGCCCAGCAAAAATAAACCATCCATAAAGCGATTCTTAATTTGTGCCTTGCCCTAATGGCATTTTCATATTTTAAATCTTTTAGTGATTATCACACATAATAAGCACCAGAAATAATAAACAACACAAGTCTCAACTTCAATATGAATTTCAGGGATATTCAAATCAACTTACTTTAAAGTAAATATGATACAGGAATATTCTGCCTCTAATTATCACCAAAGGACAGCTTTCCGAAATGTCTGTATCTAGAGGGAACTTGTGGTTAGATACTAAATACCAGTGGGTTCACAGACAGAAATGGGCCATATTTTATGTAATGAGAGGTAGACTCCTTGGAACAGAGGCTAGTATTTCACAGAAACCATTATTTATTTTGTTCTCTTTTTCACATGTGCATTGGTCCTGTTCAAATATGTGACTCATTGTAGAGGAATCTATTTAGAGGACCATTATGGTGGAGGGGATGTCTTATGGGTATGCTTACTTTCCATACAAATGGTAGCAGCTGAGAAGTGGAGATCTGGATTGACATCTTTTCACTATATATTCATTTGTATTTAACACTAAAGTTCCGTGGCACTTACTGACACTGCAGGCCCAAGTCTCAACTTAAAACCAGTGCAAGCCTGTTAGAAGCTTCTTACATATTGCTGAAAATGGAATTTGTTAGGCACATGTAGTCTTTTATTAAAAATAAAAATGTATCAAAAATAAAGATATACTTTGGCCAGGGGTACTCTTTTGCTAAGGGAGACTCTGGCCTTTGTTGTGACAAAACAAAAAACCTTTCTCTGGGTTGTACATCTGTCACAGATTTATTTGGCAAGATGCATAGTTAATCTAGACTATTCCAGCAAATTATTATTTCAGCTAGTTAAACTAGTTGGGGCCTCTTTCACCACACCCTTAATATATAAAGATACTACATAGAAGAAATCTTTTTTAGGTGTCTTACTCAAAAATACACGTACAGTATTTGTAAATTGTGGGTGTAAGAGTTGATTGTTTCCTGTTGGCTCAGATATGCAACATTACTATGTACAGTGGTACCTCGGGTTAAGTACTTAATTTGTTCCGGAGGTCCATTCTTAACCTGAAACTGTTCTTAACCTGAAGCACCACTTCAGCTAATGGGGCCTCCCGCTGCCGCCGTGCCACCGGAGCACGATTTCTGTTCTCATCCTGAAGCAAAGTTCTTAACCTGAAGCACTATTTCTGGGTTAGCGGAGTCTGTAACCTGAAGCGTATGTAACCCGAGGTACCACTGTATCCAGAATGGCAATTCTTGCTATTGCAAACCAGGATAGTTGGTAGACCATGAGACTCTTAATCTCGGTTGTGGGTTCATGCCCCATGTTGGGCCAAAGATTCCTGGATTATAGTGGGTTCAACTAAATGATCCTGGTGGTCCATTCCAACTCCACAGTTCAATGATTTGGTGGGAAAGCACTGTCTTCCTCCACAAAGACATGTCTTAAATAAATCCAGCAAAGCTTTCTTTGTACCACCCAGAGTCTCTGCTTGCACGTGCATCCTTTTTATACAAGGGGGTATGGTGTCATTGGGAGTCAGGTAGGCAGCAGGGACCTAAAGTGTAAGAATGTGCCATCATTTCCCAACAATGTCTACTAAAAGAAATACTTAGCATCACTGTAACATTTTCCCTAAATAGTCAAAGCACTTCCCATACTTTATCTCAATAATCTTTCCAACCATCCTGCAAGACAGGCCAATGCTATCATTCTCATCAGTGCTATTTTTCTGGAACTCATTATGAACACCTCCTTCATTCTCTCAGAATGACAATGGCGTACAGTTGAGAGGTGCCAGAACTGAGTTCCAATGAGTTCCACCTGAAAAAAAGCCCTCGTTACAGTGGTGCCTCGCAAGACAAAAAGAATCCATTTCGCGATTCTCTTCGTCTAGCGGTTTTTTCGTCTTGTGAAGCAAGCCCATTGACGGCTTAGCGGATTAGCGCTATTAGCGGCTTATCGGCTTTTAGCGGCTTATTGGCTTAGCGGATAAGCAGATAAGCGGCTTAGCGGCTTAGAAAAAGGGGGGAAAGGGAGGGAAAGTCGGAAAAACTCGCAAAACATTTTCATCTTGCGAAGCAAGCCCATAGGAAATTCGTTTTGCGAAGCACCTCCAAAACGGAAAACCCTTTCGTTTAGCGGGTTTTCGTCTTGCGAGGCATTCATCTTGCGGGGCACCACTGTATCATATTTCAGAGTGAGGCTGCAATCTGAAACATGCTTCTTTGGAACCATTCCATTGAAATCCATGCCATATCATTTTGGGTCAGTATGGTTAGGATCAGCCCATGAGACAGTAGGATCTAGCCACTAGGGTTGAATTCAAACGTCCTCCAAACCATGGGCCCCTTTGACAGCTGGGTAAGGCTGCCCAATCATTGATAATCAGCATTATCAAGATGTCAAGCGCAGCATTTTCTTTTGCCTGTGCATTGTCTGAAAGTAAGCAATACAGGCCGCTGTGAGAACAGGATGCTAGACTAGATGGATTTTTGGCTTGATCCCGGACTCTTCGTATGTTCTATATTATCTCAAAAACTTCAGATTTGTGAAATACTAAGACTTCCCATCATTACTTCACTTTTGACACCTATTAAATGTGTTGTTCAATCTTGTTCTTCAAGAACACTCATGACTCAAAGCCCACTTCATACCCTATCAAAAAAAGATACAGTGGTGCCTCGCAAGACGAAATTAATCCGTTCCGTGAGGCTCTTCGTATAGCGGTTTTCTCGTCTTGCGAAGCAAGCCCATTGACACCTTAGTGGATTAGCGCTATTAGCGGTTTAGCGGCTTTTAGTGGATCAGCTGATAAGCGGCTTAGGAAAAGGGGGGGAAAGGGAAAAAACCCCACAGGAACTCGCAAGACATTTTCGTCTTGCGAAGCAAGCCCATAGGGAAATTCGTTTTGCAAAGCGCCTCCAAAACGGAAAACCTTTTCGTCTAGCGGGTTTTCCGTCTTGCGAGGCGTTCGTCTTGCGGGGCACCACTGTATTGATCACTATTCCAGAGACGGTAGCAACTATGAACTATTTACTTACTGTTTTGACTCATGGTGACAAACCTCCAGCGTCGGGTCATTATAAATAAAAGCTGCTTCCAGATCGTTGACTCTCACTCTGTATATCCTACATTGTTTACTGTTCAGCTTGATTCTATTCAGATTCGCAACTGTGGGAAATATTGTCAGCTCCACGTAACCCTGAACAGATTTAAAAGAACAACATCAGGGACACAACATATATTTTCTTCTTAAACTGCAGACGTTTACACTCCAAAGCAATCTAGCTTTATAAATACTATTATAGCGTCAAAATGAGTTTTCTTTTGCATCAACTGAAAGGTTTAAAAAGCGCACCAGCTCTCACCAGGTTGCTTCTCATACTGCTTGTTAAGGACACACTCGGTGTCAGAAGTGAGAAAGTAACAAGAAGAGTGCAACGTTCCCTTCAATCAACGAAGAAAGTTCTACGTACAGCCAGGCTGACCAGATGCAAATGAGGACAGGGCTCTTACATCTTTAGCAGCTGTGCAGAAGGAGGAATTTCACCAGCTGCAGCTTGTCATTGTTGCAACTATTAAAGCAGAGGTGGGAAGCCTGTAGTCTTCCAGATGTCCTTGGACTTTAGCCTCCATCAGTCCCAGCTAGCATAGCCAATGCTCAGGAAAGATGGGAGCTACAGTACAACATCTGAAGTCACCAGCACCTCTTGCCTATATTAAAGGTACAGGAGCCCTGTTTGTGTGTTTGTTTTTTGGCCACCCTACATCCAGCATGAGGTGCCATGATTCTCCTTCACAGGAAAACTCTCCTTCACAGAAACTAGGGGGCATATTCCTACACACTTCACTTTTCAAAACTTGTGATACTGCCTTGGGTCACAAAGTTGGGTTACTGCCATGGCTCACAGAAAAACATTAGTGCTTTCAACCAGCCACTGTAAATTAATGGAGCACACATTGACTTGAGACAAGACTTGAAAATGCTGCTTGTCCTGAGACACAACCAGAACTTTTGGTCTCTGGTTCTCCCCTTCCTCTTTGTGCACACTTAACTCCAAGCTCACAGCACCATTTATGAGAGCCTCCCACTTTTCCTCACAACTACCCTGTGAGTTAGGTGCCTGGCCCAACATCACCGAGCGAGTTTCATAACTGAGCAAGGAATTGAAACCACGTCTCCTTGATCCAGTTCCAGTGAAATCTATCACACCGTATCAATTCTCCCTGTGCCATGGTTCCTGCATCTTTTTTTTTACTCCTGTTTCCTTGCTAAACCAGAAATGTTGTCATGGGCATACAGCACTGTAAGAAAATGTGACCAATGAATAATGGATTAGGGAAGGTGTGGAGAACCTTTTGCCCACCAAATGTCACTGAACCAAACCCCCACCCCTCAGCCCCAGCTACCATGGCAGGTAGCCAAGGATGATGGGAGCTGCAGTTCACCTGGAGGGCCAATGGTGGCTGACTTAACCTGCCTGATAATTTAACTGATAGGCAAAGCAATCCAAAGTGAAGATGGAAATGAATGGAATGGTGATGTTGCAAAGGAGGGAAGCAGCGGGTTCACAGATGCATTCCAAACCCTGCCAACAGAGAAGATTGGAGTGGCAAGTTTTGTTTTTATTGCTACATCCGCTTCAGCCTGGTAGAGCTGAGGGGATCCAGAGTGTTTCTGATCCAGCAGACCCCAGGTGACCAGGGCTCTCCCCCACCCAAAAAAGCCCCCTTTCAACGGCCTTCTGCTCACCTGACTGCAGCAGGGGCCACCAATGCAGAACCTGACCCACAGACAGTGCTGCTCTCTACCAACAGCCTAACCGCCTCCAGCCACCAATGGTTTGTGTGTGTGCAGGGTGGGGAAGGACTGAGCTCTTGCATAGCTCAACATGATTACATATGTACATGTAGAATAATTTGGGCATTTTAGAGGGACTTTTAAGTATATACTTTTACATCACACTGTGAAGATTTTTCCACTAAAATTTTGTCCGTGTTCCCGGAGAAGCTACTCAGACACAAAACCCAACCACAGCTCCTTCACAGTAAATGTGAAGGTATAGCAACAAGCAACTGTAGGCAGGATCACAATCCCATCAAAGCGAGTATGCCTTCTTCGCTTTAACCTAAAAAACAAAACCCCACCCTAACACAACTATTCAGTTCTCCCCCATGAACCCGAGGAAACAAGAGACACAACTTGGTTGGTGGCACTCATTCATCTGCAGCCCGGGGATAAGCACATAAAAACAGAGCATGTGGAATATATTACGGGTTCCTGGGAACACAAAAGCTCATGAAAAATGAAAGAATTTAGCACTGAAATCCATCAATCTCCATCAACACAAGGAGGACAAATCCAGCCATTCATGTTCTATTTGCTTGATAACTCCTTTCAGGAGAGAGGAATTTTCTTCCCTCTATTTGTAAACATCAGGATTCACTACTGCAATGTGCTCTTTGGGACTGCTCATAAACAGCTTTCAGCACACAGCAACCTACTCTGTCAAGTATGGAACCAACCTTATATGTTGATATCGTTCCACATTTTTTATGTAAGTATCAATAAAAATAAAAGGTAAAGGTAAAGGTACCCCTGCCCGTACGGGCCAGTCTTGACAGACTCTGGGGTTGTGCGCCCATCTCACTTAAGAGGCCAGGGGCCAGCGCTGTCCGGAGACACTTCCGGGTCACGTGGCCAGCGTGACAAAGCTACATCTGGCGAGCCAGAGCTGCACACGGAAATGCCGTTTACCTTCCCGCTGGTAAGCGGTCCCTATTTATCTACTTGCACCCGGAGGTGCTTTCGAACTGCTAGGTTGGCAGGCGCTGGGACCGAGCAGCGGGAGCGCACCCCGCCGCAGGGATTCGAACCGCCGACCTTTCAATCGGCAAGTCCTAGGTGCTGAGGCTTTAACCCACAGCCCCACCTGCGTCCCCTATCAATAAAAATAGACCTATATAAAAAAGTGTGGAACAGTATCAACATATAAAACCTGAGTAAAACTGCACCTTCTGCCTTTTAGCTTTTCAGTGTGATGGCACTGACTTTTAACACTATTTATAAACTACCATATCTACAATTTGTAGATGAAGTGGGATCATCTCCCTGCCCCCCCCCCCATTAAAGAATTATGCAAAGGCTTTGATGTTGCCTATCTCAGGAAACACTTTTCCTGTTAAGAGCCAATCTGGCTATTAAGATCAAACACAAAAATCCTGTCAAAAACCAGCCATCTCAATATCAATTATACCAGAAAGTGGAACCAGGTTTTCTCCATAATGGTTTTGGAGTTGTGGAATTCCCTTCCAACAGAAACATACCTGAGCCTCCCTGTGGCAGCTTTTGGAAAAGACCACAATATTTTCTCTTTTAAGAGGGTATTGCATGTTAAGTGAATTTTATTATTTTCTTTTTATGATGTGTTTTGAAGATTTTATTTTCAGAAATAAATTTTGCTGTTTATTAACCTGGGCCCATCTTAAATAAATAAATAAATAACCAATGGGAAAATGCAAAGTTCATCTGGTTTCAATATTTCTAATATTTGAATGGTTTATGCCTAATCTATCCCGGAGGTCTTGGCAGTGAAGCTGATCCTTCACACTTCTTAGGTGTGGCTTTTTTGGCTCCATAAACAATTCCCTGCTGTTGTGATTGCAATCATTTTAACACATTTCAGTTCAGGGTAAACTCTCACTAAAGTCAATTGAGGTAGCATGAAACTTTTGAGCACTTCTGCAAGCAAACTCTAAAATTGTCAATCAGTGGCAGTTGCAGGCCAGCTTGATGGTAAAGAACAAAAGGATAGGCTAGGCAGCTAAAGAAAAGGATAAAACTCCTCTAGAATAACCTCTCTGGCCATTGGTATTTTGTAAATATTACAGAAATGTAAGGTTGCTTGATGTCACAAAGTGGGATGCATGGCATACATAGCATGAAGAAAACACAATTAACCAACTATAAAAGTGAATCCCTTAATAGCCAGAAGAGTAGAGGCTTATGACGTAAACTTTCACTACGTTAATTAAATAGGAACATGGGAAGCTGGCTTATACCAGGTCACGCTATTTGTCCAACTAGTTCAGGACTGCGTGGTCCAACTAGCAGTGGCTTTCTGGGGTCTTGGGCAGAAAATATTTCCCATCACCTGGTTCTTTTTGTTGGAGATTCCAGGGACTGAGCCTGGGACCTCCTGTACACAAAACATGTACTCTTCCTTCAAGCCCTATTGTCCCTTCTCCTCAATACACCTTGGGTTAAGAACTTAATTTGTTTTGGAGGTCCATTTCTTATCCTGAAACTGTTCTTAACCTGAGGTACCACTTTTAGCTAATGGGGCCTCCCACTGCCGCCGCGCCACCACCGTGCGATTTCTGTTCTCATCCTGAAGCAAAGTTCTTAACCCGAGGTACTATTTCTGGGTTTGCGGAGTCTGTAACCTGAAGCGTCTGTAACCTGAGGTACCACTGTATACTTACAACAACAGATTTTCTCTGGAAATTTATGTTGTTGATACAGACCACCTGGTGGGTTGTGCTGGGGAAAGGAAGAAAAAATTCAAAATAAAGATCTTGATGTGTATAAGCTTGCAGAGAACTAGAAAATAAGTTATCAGACCATCTGCCTGCCTGCACTCATGTGTCACATAACAGATTTTAGACACAGGCCATCCTGGGCACTTCATCATAAAGAATGATTGCACCCTCCATAAGTGGCCAAGTATCAAGCTGGTATCAAGTAAACAACACCTATATTGTATGTGTGAATATGCACCACATTTAACACTACAACAAATAGATAAGATTCCTTCTATATATACTGAGAAAATATTGTCTGCATTAATAGAAAACAATTTATAACATGAGTTGTGGCATCAGAAATATCAGTAAATTTTCTAATATTCCATTATATACTCAAGCAGCTAGACATGTACAACTGAAACTTCTCTCCTGGGTGGGATTCTAGTTAAAACGCATCCACCCCAGCAATTCCAACCCAAAGCAGCCAACTACAATCATGCATTAGTTTTAGCACCCTTTTTCCTCTATAGTTCTCAGCTTGTTTGGCACTTCACATCACAATTAGCCATCACCAGAAACAAATGTAGGTAATTTCCAGTATTTTCTGTATCAAAGTTACAGTATTCTGAAGTCAATGCAATAGCATAACATGAGAAGTTAAGCTGAGATTCTTAAAGAGCCTCAAACCAATAGGAATAATTGACAGTGGCTGAGGCAACCCAGGCCGATGGAAGTCGTATTTCATAGTTGTTGTTGTTGTTATTATTATTATTATTACATAAAAATATTTCAGTTCAACTTGCTTGTGGATCATTCATGGTACTTTCATGTTCCAAGCAAATTTTGATGCCTAAGGAACTAAGGTCACAAGTCTAAGTCTATGTACCTGAAAGTAGGCCTCACTGAATTCAAGAAGACTTACCGTACTTTCAAGCTGAAATAGTTAGGAGTGCACTGTACATATTTACATGTATCAGGGAAAAACCAAAAATGCAGTTTCCCACATTTTAATGGAATTGATTTATATTACCAAACTAGTTGTTAAAATGCAACTTCAATTTCTTTCCAGTTTCCTGACCACAATGTAGTTTTTTTAAACAACTTGCAGCTTTCTGGACTCCAAAGGCCTATTGCTTCAGTTTAAAAACATCAACCTATGTTCATAAGAAAAGAAACAGTAGCAGATACTTATAATTTATAAGGTCTTGGGCTCTCAAACCCCTTGTCTCCTTTCTTCCTGTTCATCATAAATAGTAGTACTGAACCTTGATGAAAATCAAATACACATCACAAGCCTCATTAGCAGTCTTTTCAAAGGTAACTTTAATTCTTCCTTTCTTGGCTGATTTCTTCCCATTAAAGATCTTTCACCAGAAAATTTTATAATAGTCCAAAGAAATGTCCAAAGAGGCAACATTGCCCATAAAGCATTTTCGGAGTGTGAATACTTCAGATTTCGGGAGACCTACTAATACTGACCTCTTAAATTAGGGAGAATTATATATGTATCAAACTTAGTATCTGTTTAATAAGGTAAGGGGATCCTTCCTAGAAAGAGAACTTCTCCTACCCCAGGTTAAAAGATGACGACTTCTGAATCCTCTAAAGACCTACCAAAGCAAACTAGATACATCTCTCTTTTTTGTGTAGGCATTTAGCTATTTACAACTGCAAAAAAAGAGAGATCTCTTGTCTTGTAGTCTATTTACTAAAGAAGCGACAGCAGTTTCCAGTGATTCCTGGCTAACTTGATAGACGCACTTTTAGACCAAAAACTGATTACTGACTAGGTTTCTATCTGGGAGAAGGAATCCCGACATAATGCAGTATGCAACCTTCCTGATTTGTGGGGGCAGCATTTGGACCTAGGAGCGGGTGAAGCTGCTGCTGAGCTGCCCCCAAACTATCCTATGGGTTTGTAGTTACCCTTCCTTGAGCCAGGGCTGGGTACAGCCTTTCTCTACAAAGGCGATGCCAACAAGGGGACTCCTGATCTGAGAGATCGCATCTGGTTTAAGCAGGTGCGTTGGCAGCTGTCAGGGCTTCTGGTCAGGTCTAGAGGTATCTAGCCAGCATGGAGCCTGCTTCCTTTTGGAGCGTGTCTAGGAAGGGGGCGCTTTTCCTGTGGGTCTCCCAGGAGGATTCCCGTTTCACGGCAGGGATGTGTTGCTAGAAATGGGGTGGGCATGAGGGCTACTTAAGCTCCGGCTAGGAATCTGGGGCGTGGAGCGAGAGCTTGTTCTGAGGCGAGGAGCTGCCGCAACTTCAACTCCCGATTCTTCAGCGGGCGCGGCTGCCTCGTTGAGGGGACCGTCGCTAGTCCTCATGAAAAGCGAGTTGCTTTAGTGAGGCGGTGGGTGTCCTGTGAGGAAGAATGACGTCCGAGGGAGGCAGCGGCTGCAGCTCGGGGGCCTCCTCTTGGAAGGGTCCCGCCGGGGCCTGAGAGCAAAGTCTGGGCAGTCAGCGGCTCTCAGGCGGCGAGGCGTCTCTCTCCACGACCGGCGGCTCCCCTTAGGCCCGCTTCCAAGTACACAATCAGCGTCTCGCTTCTGACGAGGCGGCCGCCATTTTGCTCGCAACCTTTGACCTCACGTCAAAGTGGGCGGGAAAGTCGTCGACGCGGTAGGTTTGTTAAACCCCACCTCTCCCCTCGCGCTCCCGTTTCAGATTCGTCAGCGCGCCAATCAAGAGGCCGCGTCTCACGCGTGCGCGCGAAGGCGAAGAATGCGCATGCCGAGCAAAACGAAGCCGCCTATTGGTGGAGCCGTTACCACGGCGACCTGGATTTGCTTTGGGGGAAGTAGCTCGCGCCCGTTGGGAAGCTTGAAGGTGGTTTGAGCGAAGAATTTCGCGCTCCCGCGCAGGCGCAGTTATTCCTCCCTCAGGCTGCCCTAAGGGAGTGAGGAGGAGCCAGTTGGGAAATAATTCTCATTTTCAGAGGGGTTTTTTAGTGGCTCTCCCTTAAGTTAGAAGGAGGATGCCTAAGTTTTGTAACTTTCCGGCATGGGCTTCTTCGTTTTGCAGAAAACACAACCTCAGGCTGCGTCCCCTTTGGAAACAAAATTAATATTTTTGTTTGCATTTAGAAACAAAATATAGCAGCACTCCTAGCGCCTCCCAGAGAAGCATTCTATGATCTGATTTGCAGATGTGCTTCTGGGCAGATTGTGCCCCTTTCCCTTTCATAGAGGAAATCTTCCCATTGACAGTTCATAGCGATAAACCTTCCATACAAACACCAAGATTCTTACTGGATCAGACTGTTGCTGTCATGAAGTCAAACCACTGCATTACCGGCACCAAAGTGACCTTCCCGGGGTGCAAGCCTGGGCAGTGTGTCTGGAGGTCCTAGGCTGTCCAGACAAGACCCCCCCCCCCTCAGCCTCACTGATGTGGTCCAAAGGAAAGCAGAACAAGACATTTGACATCTGCACTGATACGGAAGGGGGGGGCATGTCTTCTCCACCTTCTTCGCTACAATATATCCATTTATTTCCAATTGTCAATGTCAAAAGGGACTAAAATCTATAAAATTCATAGAAACTCAATGTGCCAATTTGCTCAATTTCTCTAGGACTCCATGACACCTCCCCTGTCCTCCATAATCCCTCAAGCCAGGTGTCAAGACCCTAATCCTGTCAAATCACTCTGCCAAGTCTTTCCTCCGGGCAATGCCAGTACATGGACCATTGTCTTCTCATCACCGGTACTCAGGATGTGCTTATCTGCGCATATCTCCAGCTCTGCATATTCCCCCCTCCCTCCTCCATATGTTAATCCTGTGTAACCCAACCTCTTCTTAATGTATTCATGATGTAATCTGTGTAACCCAACCTCTTCTTAATGTATTCATGATGTAACTGGGATGTATTTTGCACTGTATTCTGGGACATGGAGGGAAGTTTCAAAAGTTCATGTCACCCCTTTCTCGCTGTTCAATCTCACCTTGAACCTGTTGCGCAATAAACTTGGATCTTCTGCGGCTTGCTCCTGTCTCCGGCTGAGCTCATTTTCCTCCGCAGGGACCTGCGGACTTAGTCCGACGAGCTGGGTGGCAGAGCAGCCTCGCACCCAGATTTTACCGTAACAGCACCATCTAAGGGGCTCCAAACTGGATTTGTGTAGGGTTTACTCCTGAGCCTTTTCTGTCAGAAGTGCCGGGGGGGGGGGCACTGCACAGCCCCTGAACTGAGACAAACCACTCTGGGCCATTTCCTTGTGGAACGCAGCCCTGGACGTCCATAACCCTTCAGTCCCGGTGCACAGCAGCGACACATATCTGAAAATACATGCACACTCAAACAGCAGAGTAAAGCTGGAAGCTGAGGCGATGAGGTATGACATCTAAGTTATATTTATTAAGCAATATATTCAGGACAAAGCAATCATGGCGTCCTCTCACATCTTCTCCAAGAGAGAGAGTGTAAATAGTACAAAAGTACAATCCAAGAGAAGAGATAGGACTGGCTTCCGTTCCCACACTTTCCAAGCATGGAATGTAAACACAGACATGTGATATAACAATCACACATCCAGCAACGGGAGAATGAAAATGCTGACATCCTCCCCCTTTTCATGCTAACCATTGCTGCATTAATTAACACAGCCGTACACAATCTAACCAAGTGGTTTAGGATCAGCATCTTCCTTCTCCTAGATGGCCTACCTTCCCCGGTTGATAAGCCCCATCTGCCCCTTACTTCCCTCTGCAGAACATGCAGAAACCGCCTGCTTGAATGTTGGACCCCACTATTAGTCTCTTCCGCTCAATCTGCCGGAGCCTGCCTGCAGGGTCAAACTAAAGGCCCATCAAATTCAGCATCCCGTTTCCCACAAAGGCTGATCATTCCCATAATGAAGGAAATAGCCCTCTCCCATCATTGCTCCTTGAAACAGTAACAAGTTGCACCTGAACCTGTAATTGTCATACAGCTATCATCGTAACACATGTATTGAGGCATGGATAAAGTTACCCATGTAAACTGTCAACACCCTGTCATGTTCAAATGCACTTACCATGCGAGTCAACATTACCTGTAGCATGCTGCCACAGTGCAAAGTGTGTTTAAAATGTGACAGGGCATGAGTGACGTGCTGCTACACAGGAGAATTTTAGCTGTGACTCACATCCAATGTGTTTCATCCGCAGCAAGGAGTTTACAAATAGGGCAAGACCTGTTTAGATATCATTGGCCAAGTCTAAAGAGATAGCATGGTGACCTGTCTCCCATCCCACCCCAGCCCTGTATCACAAGCAGGTTTTAAAATTTGATTTTAATATGCCTTCTGTGACTGAGATGGGTTGCAGTACCATGGGCAAGAAATATATAAACACCCCACATGTACACATATCTCAATTTTCTTCTTTCAGTGGGTTTTGTTACTGGCCCCTCTACATATTACAATATGATACTACTATATGCTTTAATATACATCAGTCCAAGATATTTTTACCTCTGAGATTACAACACAGCTTTATGAATAAGGTTTTAATAATAACTAGAGACAGTTGCAGAACGTTTAAAGAAAGCATTTTTAGCTTTTCAAAACAGTTCAGTTTCATCTATAAAATAATTCCAATGCATTTCAACATTGTTACATGATTAACAGAAAATCCCTAGGATTTTAACCATTACTGCAAGAATCCCAACAACCTCATTCCAAATTTGAGCCACCAGTCTGTATGTTCTCAGTAATCAGTATTACTTCTTATGAAACGGGTCTTCTAGAATTATAAACTTTAAGTCCATTCTGCACTGAAGAACGAGCATATTTTGTCAGCAATGCACCAATCGTTTGCTTCTCTGAACATAAGTCCCTGCAAAAGAGAATACAAGCACTATTCATGCAACTTCAAAGACCACACAGAACGGCCATTTGCTTCAGTTACTTTTAAAACACTCCAAATTATGGATTTATCCCTAGTATTACAGTGCATCATATCAAATGCCACACATTCTTGACTGAAGAACAGCAGTGGAAACAAAGAACAAAGTAACAGGAAAAGGTGCAGAAGGAAATAATAAAGTTGGGTTGTGAACAGCTTCGAAAGCAAGGAGACTTAAGTTTATGCTGCAAAAAGTGAAGCCATTCCATGGTGAATTGTGCCCCATGAAACAAAAATGAGGTATGTTTGTGATTCTGTAACATTCAGTATTTTTATTACTTACTGTATATATGGAGCTATATCAGCTTCTGTCCATTTCTCCCTAATAGCAAATAAACTGTTAAATCTTTCCTGGTTATCTTCTGGTAAGTCTTCAACATTTAGGAAGGAAATGGTTTCTGGTCTGGAGGATTTGTCCACAAGCGCCAACCCCTTGAAATAAGAAGATATAGAAAACAGAATCATTGCATTTTGTCCTGCTCTTACTTTGAAGAGCTCAGGGTTGGTGAACCCAGCCCTCACCTTTCCTCATCCTCACAAAAACCATAAAAGGTGGGTTTTGAATTCTGGCCTGATCCACTCAAACACAGTGAGTCTCCTCCTGCAGAGCAGTTCCATTTCTCCTGCCTTGAGAGCACCAGTTCTACACCTGACACACGACATTTCCATGGATGTAAATTGCTGGCTTTATTTTACCTTTAACTGGTCCTGTCTAGTCGTCATTCCTTCAGGGACGCTCTGCTGCCATACTTCTTGGAATTCTGCTAGACTGAATTTGACTGCGTTTTGTAAGAGCATCTGTGCTGTTGCTCTGCATATCTTCTCTTCATTCATTTCAAAGTAAGTCTCGCCTAGGAATGAGTATTAAGAACACAAGAAATTATGGGTGGTAGTCAACTAAATTTTACTCACAGCAGACCCACTGAAATAAAGGAACATGACTAAATTAGGTTCATTAATTTCAGTGGGTCCACTCTCAGTAAAACATAATTAAATACAGTACCATCCTTTATCTGAATTCTTTAAAAAAGCCAGTCACTTTAAAATTATGCAGTTTGGGCAAATTTGGATATATTGTAAGTGTGCCCTAACAATGTATATTCACCAGGGAGTATGCTGTCAGTTTTAGAGTAAAAAAACTCCACAAGTTAGGGACCCAACCACTGCCACTCTCCTTCTCCCTCATCCTATGCCCTTTTCTCCTTGACTGAGGCTTGGCTGAAAGCAAAGCATGTGGCACAAACCTGGATTTAAACTGGATGATACAGGGACCTATGTAGTGTACATGAGGTTTAAACTTCTAGGCAAGAATTTTAAATTTGCAGAACAGCAACTGTGTTTCACAGCATCAGTATAAACAAACAGGTTGTCTCTATTACCGCTAATTTGGCACAAATGCTACTCACATTTGACCAGATACACTGCCTTCACTTTTGTCAACCCCTGCCTACAACTACTTAATCAGGAGCTTTAACATTATTACTTTAAAAAAACATGCACTCATGGAACTAACTTACCTTCATCAATGTATCTCTTTCCATAACTCTCAAGAATGTGTTCTATCATTTCCCTGGAAAAAATGTTTTGTCTACTTTTAGTATATGAAAAAAAATTATATTACCATATGTTACAGAATTTGGCCATCTCAGTTGATCCTCATATTTCTTCAAGTTTGAAAAAACACACACCTGTACTTAAATTTGTAAATAGCAACTGGGTTTTCCCCATTCTCCTACTGTTTTCCAGAAACTGGGCCTATATTCGATTCATTATGGTGCCAATGGGAACTCTTTGTTTGTTTGGGGATCATAGCTGCATAATTGGGGATAGGGTTGATGTTGATGTGTTGATGTTCCACTCATAGCTGTCAACTTTCCCTTTTTTGTGGGAAATTCCCTTATTCCAGCGCTGTTTCCCGCTGCTATCCCCGATTGTTAGATATTCCGTAGACTGTCCCCGGAACAGGTGAGGCTGCTGATCCCTTATTTTTGAGGCTTCTGATCCCTTATTTTCAAATCTGAAAGTTGACAACTATGGTTCCACTGAACATCCCCTCTAGCACCTGTTGATATTTTATGTATCTGAAGTGGTCCAGAGGATGGAGCTGTTATAACCAACAGAACAAGGGCACCTTCAGAATGAAACATGGGGTTGAGGGTGGGCCCTTCTATTCTGGACTAAAATTCTGGACCTTGCATTTTTACGCAAGGGCTAACAAAAGAACTTACTTGGGCTCTAAAGGTCCGAGTTCTTGTAGACATATGCTTAAAGGGACCTTGCTGAATGGCCAGGACTCGGTATATATCAATTGTGTCACATGATTCAACAATTTCATCTCATAATCAAAGTCTAGAATCCGCCAACAACCTGCCAAGCAGAGAAGCAAGGTCATAATCAAAAACCAGCAGAAATGGTAAAACTTCTTCTATGAAAGTAGACTATGATCTTCCACATCTTTTTAAACAAGAGCCATTTGTCATATGCTAGCCAAGTACCCATTGTTTTGATACCGGGGACAATTCATACACTGCAGATATGTTTTGCATAGTTGTCCCAAAAAAAAAAAAAGGTTCTCTTCTATGCATGCATGCATGCACGCACACATGCACACGTGTGCTCCTCTACATGAACACCCAAGTGGTGTTCAAGATTACAGCCTATGTTACTTTGTCTCATAGAACTCAATGGGTGCCCCTGAAAATGGAACCCAATCTTATCTGCACAGCCTCTGTCCTGAAAAATGGAGTGCCACACAAACAGAGCACAAAAATTGGCTTTTAATAAAAACTGGTGAAAGTAGGCTAGAGTAGGAACAAGAAAATGCTGTGCTACTTTTCTGGAAAAAAGAGCTTCCTACAGTCCCCATAGCCACCGTGGTCAGTCAAAAGAAGATACGCCCATAATTATCCATCAAAATCCTTGCAAGTAATTTTAATCCACTCCTTTTCTTGTTACAATACAGTAGAATCATGTAAATCAACCTTTAAAGCTCAGAAACCTTTAGATAAGAAGGAATTCTAAGAGACAGAGAGAAAACAATGCAAATAGACCCCCTCCCCACATTAAAAATATGAGCTCCAGATTATCTCCAAATACCTTCAATTTGGCATGCTTTTAGAACCTTCAGTTGATCCATTATTTCTTCCTCACTTGCTTGGACTTGATCTAGTAACTCTTCTGTTGTGTACTGTAAAAGACACACAAAAGTATTAAGCCAATATTTATTCTCATACTAGACTTTATGACTATCTGTCTGTAAGGGTTATAGCCAATGAATTTATACTGTTAGCATGCAATGGGACTTCTTCTCCTCTCCTGTGACCACCCCCTTCTCTCTTGTTAGATTGGGGGAACTCCAGAACATATTGGGAGGGATGTGGGGGAGGTGGAAGTACTCACACAAATGAGATAACCACATTTCCTTGGATACAACCCTGAATCCCCATTGACATTGATAATGCTACATCCCACAGTGGGAAGGGGGTGTAGGAAAGAGAGATAATGTTTATTACTCTCAAACTGGACAAGCGTACACTGCACCAATCCCAAGTCCTTGCAGCATGCAAGTCCTATCTCAGCACATGCCTCACTTATCATAATGACAGATACTTAAGTAACAATGTCAAAAAGAGGAAACAAAAAAACCCCATCAACTTATTTTTAAGATTTGTGAAGTAATTCAAACTCCTTAAAATATATTTTTTCTGACAACCTTAATTTTTTTGAATTATGTGTTAAATAGAAGTAGATTCCCATCTTCTTGAACATGATATCCACTGATCTATTGGTTATAGAGAAGCCAAAAGGGATGAACCTTCTGGTACTCTTGGAGCTAGCTTTATGTTTTGAAACATAAACCTTTGAGAACTAGCATTGGGTAACAGAGAAGGTGATTAGAGGATTCAAAGTTCATCTCTACTGTGAGCTCGTTAGGTGACCTTAGCCAAGTCTCTCTCTCTCTCTCTCTCCCTTCCTGCTCAGCTCACTTCCACCAACAGGGAGAGAATAATACACACTTTTACCTTACAGGATTGGTGTAGGGTAGGGCAGTGTTTAAAATCACTTGATATTCACCAGTTACACTCATTACCTTGCAATCATTTAATAGCTGCATTCCTATTCTTTCACAAGAGCAATCTAAACTATGCATTTTTTAAAAGCTGATGCCCAAGAAGCTTTTCCATCAAGTCCTCTCCCATTTTTACCTTTGATTTAGTCAAACTTCTCTCATTTTCACTGTCTGGTCCTTCATAAGGATTTTCCATCAGAAGTTTCTTGAGTTTCTTTAACTTAGGTCGGCATCTTCTTAGTTCCCAGTAATTATTGGAGAAGCCTGCAATCTATAGCAATAGCCTTAATTGGAATTTGCCATTACTAATATTTAAATCTGTCAGTCGCAGACAGAGATCCCCTCATCAGCATTAGACCTTGTAATGAAAATATCAGGATGCCCCTCTGTTTGGCATATTAGATGCTCCTTCGGAGGGCACCTTTCCAGTTTCCAACAGAAGGTAGCCATTGAGGAGGTGAGAAGGTCTTCCCAAAGGCACCAACTAAGAAAATTTATAAGCTCAATGTGTTGCAGAACACAAAATCCATCTGTGGGAGCAATCTTAAAAATTCAAAATGTTGTAGAACAACTGAAGCTGCTTGCACAAACATTGCTGCCTAGCTGGTACTGTAGGGAAGACCCTTTTGCAGAACACATTTCTCCTTTTTCCATTATTTATGGTTCCGTGCCTCCCTCCTGTTCTTTCTGTATTTGGGTGGTGCACCAATGGAAGACAAATAGGACTTGCCCTATGGACGTGCAGGGCCACAATAACTCCTCTATCTGCTTCATGGTCTTCTTGCCACCAAAATGGCAACTTTCAAATAGGAAAAGAATTCATGCTAGTGTTCTGTCACATACACTTCTTCTTTAAGAGAAGACGCTTGTAAATCATGCAGCTAGAAATGGGGGGGAAATAATGCTATATATGGCATCTAATTTGAAACTGCGTCATCCAACCACCAGTAACAGCCATGTTCTAATTCCTGTTCAACCATTAACTTTTTTAGATTATCTTGGATCAATCCTTCTTATTCCACTAACACAAATCATAGAACTGCACTAAGCATAAGACAGGACCACCCCTTATAAACCACTTTGAATGCCAAGGAAGGAAGGAAGGAAGGAAGGATATAAATGTGATAGATATGTTTTTTGAAGAGTATATAAATGGGAGTGGGTTAGAACCTACATTTTCAAAGATAGTTAGCCATTTGCAGTTGGCTTCAGTAAAGTCTCTCTCTCTCTCACTCACACACAAAATACCTGAGTGTAAAGTATATTAGAAGCTGTCTTGTTTATACCAAGCTGCTCTGGAGTTTCACAGCCAGGTATGAAAAGCAATGTATTAGAGGTATCTGCAATTTTCATGTCATAGGTTTTATCTTTACTGCACAACACAGCATGTTCATCGCGGTCTCCACGGATCACCAGGCTGCAAAACAAAACAAGACAATTAAATACAGAGTTACTGCAGCAATGGTTGGTTTGGGTTTTTAAAGCAGCATTTACTTCTGAATTGCAAACTTTTAAAATAATGAAAGGATGCTAGGTATCAATTGTTACTAACGCTACTATATATCAGCATATTATGTATAAAAACAATGAATTTGATTTGCTCAATGTTAAAAACAAACAAGCAAAAAACCAGCCAAACTCGTAACTTCATTCTCCCCATTTGATTCACAACATTTGGGCCCTAGTTCAACACATGCTTCACTGTGTTGTTATTTTTAACAACCCAGAAGTGCAGACAATAAGGCAGGCCACAAGTCTTTGCTATTTCCGTACACTTTGTTGTGCATAGATGTACAAATATGTCATGCAAGTCTAAAGCTGCATCACTCTGCGATCTACTAAGGTGTAACCAGAAGTATAAATGCTTACAATCCTGCATACAGGATGCATCCAACTGAAGTCACTAATCATCAGGACTTATTGAATAGCAATCTGATAAAACGCGAATGCATTGCAACCCACAATTTCTAAATGTTGATCATCCGGTGTTATGTACTGAGTTGAATAGGATCCAACCTGCAGCAGTCTGATTGGTCCTAGAACAATAGGATCCAAATTACAGCAGTCTGATTGGTCCTAGAACAATAGGATTCAGAATGCAGCAGTCTGATTGGTCCTAGAACAATGCAGCAGTATGATTGGTTGGCAGGAACCACCCAATCATGCTCCAGATATAAGTGAATCCACAACCTGATTGGCTTACAGTAGAATTCCAGAATTAGCCAATCATGTGCAGCCCATTGTGTAAATAATGTATATAAAGCAGATACTTTGAGGGGACTTTCATTCATTCCTCCTCACCACTATGAGCTGAATAAAGAGCATGAAATCACTTTGCGACTCTGAGTATATTTCATCCTGCCTTGACATAAAGGCGAGTAAGGCAGTTCTCTTTTTTCATCTGTAGTCCAGGCCTTGAATCCCACCAGGGGGAAAAGGCTGGGTAAAATTAATGCATAATACTAATAAAATAAGTTTAATAACACTTTAAAATATTTTTTTTAAAAAACTGGCTGACACTTAAAGCGGGGCACACTTTCAAAGCGGTCTTTTCAAATGGTAAATGTTAATTTCTCCAAAATCTGGAAAGCCAGTCATCCTGGTAAGGAAGGGGTGTCTCTGGACTTGTAAGGTAAAGGTAAAGGTACCCCTGCCCGTACGGGCCAGTCTTGACAGACTCTGGGGTTGTGCGCCCATCTCACTTAAGAGGCCAGGGGCCAGCGCTGTCCGGAGACACTTCCGGGTCACGTGGCCAGCGTGACAAAGCGGCTCTGGCCAGAGCCAGAGCCAGAGCCGCACATGGAAACGCCGTTTACCTTCCCGCTGGTAAGCGGTCCCTATTTATCTACTTGCTCCCGGAGGTGCTTTCGAACTGCTAGGTTGGCAGGCGCTGGGACCGAGCAGCGGGAGTGCACCCCGCCGCAGGGATTCGAACCGCCGACCTTTCGATCGGCAAGCCCTAGGCGCTGAGGCTTTAACCCACAGCGCCACCTGCGTCCCAAGTCTCTGGACTTGTCTCTGGACTTGTACTGTATATAAAAACCGTGAGGAGCTCTCCACGTGGGAGCTACCTAGGACATGCTATTAACCCTCCGGGCCGCCTGGGGTCGCCGTAGACTAGAGCCACGCCCAACCACAGAGCCGAGTGCTAGAAAGTACCGTTTTACCCGCTCTTCCCCCCCCCCCCCGCAGCATGCGCATGCGTACCTCCGCCCCGCTTCCAACTCGGCGCAAAGCTCCGGCTCCAGCTGCAAGAGGCGGCACTCCCCGGCGTCCGCCGCCTGGGCGCTGAAGCTGAGGCACTGCGCCGCGGGGAGCAGCTCCGCCGGGTCCAACTTGGCGACTTGCAGGGTGGCGTCTACTTCCTCGCGGCTCCTCATCCTCGGGGCGAGGGGGGGTGCGGCTCGTAACGGAAATAACGGCCTCCTCCGACGTCTCCTAGCAACGGCGCGCGGGGGAAAAGAGGCCTGCTCCAAAAGCGCGCCAAAAACCGCTCGGAGTGGGCGGGGCCTGACCCTCGACGTGTCTGATTGGTAGGTGGGAGGGGACTTAAAGCTGCAAGGCTGTGATTGGGCGCGAAGGTAAAATTTGCTGGAGCTCTTGCGAGTGTACCGAGCGCGCGGCTTTTACTTAAGGGTTGAGTCTATGGTTTTTGTGCATGTTCGGTGAAATAGAAAGTGGGAGGGAGGGTAGATTTTTTTTTTTTAATCCCTGTAAATTTTTAAGAAGTTAAAGCTTCTGTGTTCTCTGTTTTTAAAAAAAATAATACTCCTAATCCAGGATTATTTCACTAGTGTTTAGTTGAGATTCCTGCATTGCAGGAGGTTGGACTAGATAACCCCTATGGTATGTTCCAACTGTACAATTCTATGATTCTGTGTTGGATTATTTGCAATTAACTTTCCTATTTCTACAGCATTCAAAACGCAATGCTCTTCGCAGTTTACAGTATCTTAAACTATTTACACCACACAAGCAAAAAAAAAAAAAAAGCATGGAAGGGTTTTTGGATTTTTTAAAAAGCAAAAGTTAAGGTTTTTCCATCTAGACCTATGCATATTTATGCAAATGTTAATCCAGTGAATTCAGTGGAGTTTACATATAAACTAGATTGCCAGCTGACCATGAACCGGGCTTGGTGACTTAGCAGCTACCAATGCAGTATCTTTAGGATTGGAATGACATGATCCTGTCTGGCTGCAACCAATAGCCGTGTTGCAGCTTCCAGACCATTTTTCAGGGAAGACCCATGTAGAGCGCATTGCAATACAGTGGTACCTCGGGTTAAGTACTTAATTCGTTCTGGAGGTCCGTTCTTAGCCTGAAACTGTTCTTAACCTGAAGCACCACTTTAGCTAATGGGGCCTCCCGCTGCTGCTGCGCTGCCGCCACACAATTTCTGTTCTCATCCTGAAGCAAAGTTCTTAACCCGAGGTACTATTTCTGGCTTAGCGGAGTCTGTAACCTGAAGCGTATGTAACCTGAAGTGTATGTAACCTGAGGTACCACGGTATATATTACCTTTAAATGGGTCCACACCAGACTGCCTCTCCTTTTGAGTTTGGGAGCAGATTAAAGGCTGTATAAAGAACCATGTTTTGCTCTTCATGCGGCTTCCCCCTGTGGTGAACCACAGTTGCGCAGATTGGATCGTCTTCCTGGGCAGTGCGGAACAGTATTCCCAGGTTCTGGACCAGCCTCACCAAACTCAAGCTAGCCCCATGGTCCTCCTAAATGGAAGGATGGTCCATGGCTTTGTGTTTCGGCTGGAACTTTGGAGCACCTTTGGTCTTTTCAGCCTTGTTTCTGGCACAACTCCTGGCTCCTCTCTTGACAGGTGCTCACAGCTCTTGCGCTGAAGATTGTGGGTGCCCACAACGAAGGGCTTCAACTTTGCCCATTGACTTTGTGGGGCCTCAGACCCACAAGTATAGTGGGTGCCAAAGCACCCATGGCCTCAGTGCTCACAGCTTAGCCTTGTGAGGTGGTCACACAGATGTGAAAGCAACAAGGGAAGCCTTGGGATGGGCAGAAGTGTCTTTCTCTTCCATTGTTGCTGCCCACTTGCAGATTGCTGTGCCCTTCCTAGCCACACTGTTGAGGAAAATAGCAACTGGCAGGGGGTTGGACTCGATGGCCCTTGTGGTCTCTTCCAACTCTATGATTCTATGATTAACTGCCTCACCATTGGTGACCAACTAGTCAACCCTTTGTCCATCATTGAAGATCTTCAATTTCTCAAGGGGAGACCATTATAGTGCAGGGATAGGTAATCTTTGGCCTTCCAATTGCTGTTGAACCCTCAGTTCTTACTTCTCCCAGCCAGGATTGCTAGTGGGAAGGAATAGAGTGGTCTGAGAACATCTGTAAGACCACACATTCCCCACCCCTATTGAAAGGCATTCCTCAGTCTCATTCTATGCCCAAATAAAGCCACATGGGGGCAGACTGTCACAGCACATACAGAGGGAAACCTGTTGCATTGACAAACGTGATACACAACTAGAAATCTACTCCAGAAAGCTCAGCAGATACTGACTGTTCATTTCCTGCTTGCTTTCACTGCTGGAGAAAGTTTGTGGCATGTACCTCCTCATAAAAACCTTACTGACTCCAGCAGCTGGATTCGTTCTTGCAAATGGAGCACATGATTTGGGAATGGGATCACACACTGGCTTGTGGTCTTCAGCATGTGACTGTGTCACTGTCTTAATTCATCTTTTTGCAGAACTGTAACTGAGCACTGACCTATTGTAGAAGGGTGTGGGAAGGATAAGTGATGGCAAATACTTGTGTGGTCTGTGCATGTTTCAAGTGCTACTATTGCTTGAGTTTGCAGGATCACATTTGGTACACAGCTCCTTGCATGTACTTGTAGCACACTGTGATGCAGGTGGTGTAGAATACTTTGAAGGGTAAGTATGACTTAACGTGTAGCATGTTTGTGGACTGCTGTAAAATGTACACATAGATATTTGGATTTGAATTGGTTAGCAGCCACCAAAATGAAAGAACCAACTTTAATAATAATTTTCAAACTTTTAAAAGGCTTGGTGATGATATCAAAAACAGGATTTTTTCCACCTCTTTTGGTTTCTCATGAGCCTCTGATCATATCAGTCAAGGCTGTTTGTGGCAAAAATGGAAGATGACTAGCACAGATAACCGTCATAAATTGAGGCAATTATAATGGGGCCGATTGACTTCTAGAGAAAGGAGGTGCTGAAAATTGCCCACAAACATATTGTGGGTTTGTCAATTGCCTAGCGTAGCTTGGCCTAAAAAGCTGGTTGCGTTTGTTCTTTTAACCACAGGATGTCTCTTGTTTAGGTGTGACAAGTTTGTGAATTGTGTGTGACGTTAAACATGTTTTGGAAATAGAGCAGAGTGGACACAACCAGTGTGGTGGTCCTTGGTATTAGTAAGTATTGATGTGTATAGAATTAAAATTCTAAATTTCTAGAGCAGCACAGAAGGGTTAGATAAGATATCCTCTTAAATAGCAATATAAACCACAAGCTATCCTCTTCAATGGCAATGTAAATTACAACAACTAACGTATGGGGACCATAATATCTACTGAGCAGATCCGAAATGCAGCAGAGACAACCAGCACCACCCATCCAATATACAAGTATGTATTTGTAGATAGCAAGTATGTATTTGTGAGAAGGCTGCTGCTATCTCCCCAACTTAAGCTCACATTAGAAGGTAACTAAATATAAGGCTTATTTGCACATAATTGCAGACTGAGGGTATGATGGAAGGTTCACAGCATTAGCACTCCCAACAGATCCTGCAACCCTCATTAGATTTCTAGTGGGACCACCAAAGCCATAGATTTGTATTTTGCACAGAGTAAGTCACACTTTTTGTTAAGTTGTGGGTGAACATATCTGACGACACAGCGATTCTTCAAACAGCTCTTGTTTATTCACAGGCCAGAACTGAACTGAACTGAAGGGTTCAGCCAGCCTGCTTATATAGAGCTTCACTAGAACGCAACAGTAACCATTTTCTGTAACTATCCAATCACTGAACTTCACTTTTGATCCCTTATTTGCATATGTGGACCTGAACTATCTACAGTATCCCCCTGCTGGCCCAGGGTGATAACTTCAGCACATAACACTTTCGTCACATGTAGGCCTAGTTCAAGACTGCCAATCTCTCTTGTTGTACTAAGTGAAAATTCTATTTCTATTTTCATAAACTTAGTCATAAAATGGCCTAGTTTGCACATAATGCTAAGCCATGGTTTGTTAAATTACTGCTCTGAAGCCATTATTTGTTGTTGGTTTATAATACTTGGTTTGTTTTAACTATTGTGGCTTAGAGTTATGTGCCATTTGAGCATTAGGAATGTTTAGCCATTCCTCCGATCCTTACTAAGCTACAAAGGAACAAGGCAAGAGCAGCTGGAAAACAAAATAAAAAAAATGGAGATAAAGCTGTGGTTTATTTGATCATCTGAGGGACAACTTGTGGTTAACTCATGGGCTTTAAAACAAACCATGGCTGGACATTAAGTGTGAATCAGGCCAGTGAAGTGACACTGTAACAACCAAATTAGGTAGTTGCAAAGTTGTGATTATCTCCCTCGCCCCCAAATTACTCTTCCTAGGAGATAATCTCACACGCATAAGGTTTGTTGTTTTGTAATAGGCAGAATAAAATAAAAGCTAAACATAATTGAAACTGGGGGAAAATCAAGTTCTGGTTGCACCTGATCAAAATGAAAACTAAACATTACATTTGATAGACTTCAAGTAAAAGCAAAACTAGAGAACTGACATGATTTCATTAGATAAATGGAAGCAAAGCAAATAAACACATGGCAAAGAGTCTTATTTCTTTTGCTAAGCTGTCGTGCAATTACTTGCAACTGGTAAGTTTTTGAAGCGTTGGCACCAGCTTAATACATTTTGCTGCCTGGTCGGAGGGAAACAATACAAACTTAAAGCTTTTGCAGATGACCTAGTTTTGACCCTGCAGGAGCCAGAATCTAGTACGAAAAGAGTGTTACAATTGATTCAAGACTTTGGTCGGGTGGCGGGATTCAAATTAAACAAACAGAAAACTAAGGTGCTGGGAAAAAATTTGACAGATACAGAGTCAGAACGGTTTCAGAGAGAGACAGAACTAACTGTGGTTAAAAAAGTAAAGTACCTAGGGGTAAACATAACAGCAAAAAATCTGAGTCTTTTTAAGGATAACTATGAAAAATGTTGGTCTGAAATTAAAAGAGACTTAGACAGTTGGACAAAATTGAAACTTTCTTTGTTAGGCCGAATTGCTGCTATTAAGATGAATGTATTGCCAAAAATGTTGTTTTTGTTTCAAACACTACAGATTGTGGACAAGACGGAGTGCTTCCGGAAGTGGCAGAGAGACATCTCTAAGTTTGTCTGGCAGGGCAAAAAGCCCAGAATTAAGTTTAAGATATTAACTGATGCGAAAGAAAGAGGGGGCTTTGCCCTGCCAGACCTAAAGTTGTACTATGAGGCCGCAGCTTTCTGCTGGCTAAAAGACTGGCTACTTCTCGAGGACACTGACGTTCTGGATCTGGAAGGTTTTAACAATGCTTTTGGTTGGCATGCATACTTATGGTATGACAAGGTTAAGATCAATAAGGCCTTTAAGAATCATATTGTCAGAAAAGCAGTGTTTAATGTCTGGACAAAATATAAAGACTTATTGGAAAATAAAACTCCAAGGTGGCTTTCACCGCTGGAAGCTAAGGCCCGAAAAAGACCCAATATGGAGGCCAAATGGCCAAAATATTGGGAAATACTAGAAAAAGATGGAGACATTTGGAAATTGCAGAGTTTGGAGAAAATGAAGGATAAAGTGCGAGACTGGCTACACTACGCTCAGATTAAAGAAGTTTTTAAAAATGACAAAAAGCTAGGGTTCCAGGTGGAGAAATCGAAATTGGAAACAGAACTGTTAGAGCCTAAGACTAAGGTACTTTTAAGAATGTATAACTTGCTGTTAAAATGGAATACACAAGATGAAATGGCTAAATCGGCTATGATAAAGTGGGCACAGGACATTGGGCACAACATTATGTTTGAGGACTGGGAAAGGTTGTGGACCATTGGGTTGAACTTCACTGCATGTAATGCTTTGAAGGAAAATGTAATGAAAATGATATATAGATGGTACATGACCCCAGTTAAACTTGCCAAAATATACCATTTGTCTGATAATAAATGTTGGAAATGTAAAGAAAATGAAGGAACATTCTTTCACCTCTGGTGGACTTGCCCTAGAGTGAAGGCTTTCTGGGAAATGATATATAATGAGCTGAAAAAGGTATTTAAGTATACCTTCACTAAGAAACCAGAGGCCTTCCTTCTGGGCATTGTCGGCCAGAAGGTGTTAAGGAAGGACCGAACATTTTTTATGTATGCAACAACAGCAGCAAGGATACTTATCGCTAAGCACTGGAAAACCCAAGATCTACCCACACTGGAAGAGTGGCAGATGCACCTGATAGACTATATGGAACTAGCCGAGATGACCGGCAGAATCCGAGATCTGGGAGAAGAGAAGGTTGAAGAAGACTGGAAGAAATTTAAGATTTATTTAAAAAAGCATTGTAATTTGGTTGAATGTTAAGAAGGATGCTAGATCATAAATAATTGAGCACCACTAAACTAGATGGAATTAGGATGACAAGTGAGATTGAGGAAAAAACATAAATCTTTGGGAGGATTATTAGATTATATTTTAAATGAATGGGATATAAGAATGTAAACAAGATGATAAATTGCGGGTAAGAATTGACAATGATGCAAGTGGGAGCGGGAGACGTGAGGGAGTCCAATGAAGCTAAGAAAATATGTTATGATATATGTTTCATTGTTTTTATTTCTGCATTTATGTTTAAAAATTTATATATATATATAAATAAAATACATTTTGCTGCCTGTTGAGAAGGGTGATTTCTCCCACCCCAATCCCAAAACTGATTGAGTGGCAGTTGAATCTTGCTTCCATGCTATTGAGGGACCACCATCTTCCACAGCACTTGGAGATAGTCAGCTTGCTTAGGTAATGTAATGTAGTCCACAGGGCCAGGGCAGGGAAGAGACCACTTGCCTCCACATTACCCTTCATCTGCTCCCTGGGACAGTCACTCTACTTTGACTGACAGCAGAATTACTCAGGGATGTTACATTGAGCCAGGAAATAAGGCAGAAATAAGCAATGGGTTCTGGCTGCAGAATAGTGAAGCCACGGAAGGAAGGAAGGGAGTAAACTGTGAACATTTTGAGCAGCAATAAAAAGAAAAGGACATATGACAATACTCGGGGGAAATCAAATTATTTCTCATTAGTACAGGAAGTTTGAAACCGGTTGGTGGATTCCCAAAATACAACCCTTCTGGAACTCAGTTTGTCAAGAAATAGTTAAATTGTTAACCGTGTGGTCACTTCCCCACCTCAGTTTGTCTGAAGCTGGAGATATACCCGCACACTGCAGAGAGATGGTGTCTCATTCAACGTTCGCTGCCAGTGGAATTATCACCAAACACTGGAAAGATTTAAATGGGGCTACCCTCTTAACCTGGTACAACAAACCGTGGGAGATAGCCTTATTGGGAAAAACTCACTTGTACTTTAAGAGTAGCAAGAGGGCAAAACAAATTATTTGTAATATGTTATGATGTTATTAATTATGTAAAGGATGACTTTACATGTCATCCTTTGTGACCAGCATTCAGATCCATGGTTGCTCTAAGATGACAATCTTCCCTCCCCCTTCCCACTATGCTCTTTATATACATCAATGCATAAATCCAAGACAAATCTTTCTGTGTTCTGTTTATAGTTAAGAAATATGTAAATAAACTCCTAATCGGTACCCTTCCTACCCCTGCATCCTGAATTTTTCTTTCGTTTATTGCATATTTCTGTATTAATTATTTCTTGAACTAAGTGCCTTCCACACTGTATGGTTATTCTGAATCTTTGTATTCCATAAAATCAATAAAAATTACTTTTTAGAGACCCAGCAACATCTGGGAATAGGCTACCTTAATAGCTGTTACTCCAGCCATGCTAGCTCTAAGGCACCACTGAATTCATTAAACGTCAGAACAGCCATGGTGGGTCTAAAATGGATGACCCCAATTTAAAAGTCCAGCTGCGTGCAAGATTCTTGGGAGTTCGAACCTTGTACCGAAGAGAATTGACAGCCAATGTGTGACTTTGGCACCTGTGTTGACGCTACTTGATAAGAAAAGCATGTCTGGTAAGATGCCAAGGAGACCATTATCAGGCAACACTGCTGTTGGCAAAACCATAACAAACTTGGATTGTTTTGGGGGGGGAAATGTAGATATCTAATGTGTCTCCAGCAGGAACCTCACACCCAAGGTCAAATGTCGCCCTCCCAGAAAGTTTCTGGACTGATCATGGTGAATCGATAAACCATTTTGTTACAGTCGTCTCTTTTCCACTAGGGTGTGTGTAAATTCAAACCCAGGTTAACTATTGGCACATGAGCTTTGTCCAAGAAAATCAGGATAAATGTGAAATACACAGGTTGTCTGCAGGAGCTCCCCAAATGCTTTTGTTATCCTTCTTGTACTTTCTGTATTTCATTTCCCTCTGGTTGCACTGTTTACAGTTCTGCCCCCACCCCCAGGTGTACACTTGTAACTCAGGATAACATTTTATGCATCTGATGAAAGGTAGTCTACTCCATGAAAGCTTGTGCCATAATAATAAATGTGCTGGGGTTCATAGAATCGTAGAGTTGGAAGGGACCCCAAGGGTCATCTAGTCCAACCCCCTGAAATGCAGGGCTCTCAGCTAAAGCATCCATGACAGGTGGCCACCCAACCTCTGCTTAAAAACCTCCAAGGAAGGAGAGTCCATCACTTCCCGAGGGAGACCATTCCACTGGCAAACGGCTCTTACTCTCAGAAAGGTGGTATCCAGTTATTTCCCCCTCTCAAATAAGATACATCAAAATTAATGCACCTAAATTAGTCCTAATCATTTCACTAGGCTAGGTCTACTCTGAGTAGGACTACTGTGGGACACAACCCCTAGTATTTAAGGTGCTGCAAGGTCTTTGTTGTTTGGTTCTATTCGGTGTGGTTATTTTCTCACATCTGTGTGCAGTGTGGCACAAGCGTACCAGGATGAGTGGAAATGCATGCTGGCACTCAGAAGTCTACCTCAGCCAATGGACCTGTGTAATGCAGAGAGAATTAAAAGAAGCAGAGATAAAGGGAAGACTATGGCGCTGTGGGTTAAACCACAGAGCCTAGGACTTGCCGATCAGAACGTTGACGGTTCGAATCCCTGTGACGGGGTGAGCTCCCGTTGCTCGGTCCCTGTTCCTGCCAACCTAGCAGTTTGAAAGCATGTCAAAGTGCAAGTAGATAAATAGGTCTGGTGGGAAGGTAAACAGCGTTTTCGTGCGCTGCTCTGGTTCGCCAGAAGCGGGTTAGTCATGCTGGCCACATGACCTGGAAGCTGTACACTGGCTCCCTCGGCCAATAAAGCGAGATGAGTGCTGCAACCCCAGAGTCGGCCGCGACCGGACCTAATGGTCAGGGGTCCCTTTACCTTTTATGCAGTGAAGCAGATCATGACACACATTTGGAATTAGAGGGCAGGAGCCTTCAGAGCAGAGGTCGGTTCAAAAGTTTATATACTGTATATCAGGAATGTCCAAGGGACTGTGATCTACTCCCAGTTTTGTTTTTTTTAAAAAACAACTGGTAGTGATTTACCCATTATCATTGGAGGGAGGAGGAGCATGCGTGGGGTGGGTGGGTGGAAAGGGAAGGTTGCCAAGAAGAGTTTGGATTTGATATCCCGCTTTATCACTACCCTAAGGAGTCTCAAAGTGGCTAAGAATCTCCTTTCCCTTCCCCCCCCACAACAAACACTCTGTGAGGTGAGTGAGGCTGAGAGACTTCAAAGAAGTGTGACTAGCCCAAGGTCACCCAGCAGCTGCATGTAGAGAAGCAAGGAATCCAATCCGGTTCACCAAATTACGAGTCCACCGCTCTTAACCACTACACCACACTGACTCTGCCAAGGGTTGGGTTGGGGAGGATTGAGCAGAGTTGCTGACCTTTTTGGGGGATGATCCCATGATCTACCAGGAACAGCCAGGGATCATGATCTACTGGTTGGACATGCCTGCTGTATATATTACTGATGTACACACCCCAATCTCCAAGCAGTGCGAGATTCCAGATGTTTACCTAGCCCTCTTTTTCCTTGGAATGAGGGGCATATATATTTCATGATAAATGGTTTACATATAAACAACCTGAGCTTATGGAGGAGGCACTCACAGCATGAAGGTCTTGCTTGCAAAGTAGGCATTGGCCTATGGGACCCCACAACAACTGATCAAAGTAATATTGATTTGATCTTGAAAGAAAATTATAAAAATGTTTGACGAGATAATTTGTGAGGGCCCCCCGAGATTTCGACCTCCCTCTGTAGAGTTTCATCTGGAGCTGTTCCTCTTCCCAGACCCTCCAAGTGTCCCTATTTTCCAGGGACAGTCCCAGATTTACAGAAGCCATCCCAGTTTCTGATATGATCCTGGAATGTCCTGCGTTTCCATCGGATGTCCCTATTTTCATCGGAGAAATGTTGGAGGGTATGTGACCCCTAGCCAAAGAGATAAATAACTATACAAGCTTTAGAAGACATCTTCTTTTTTAATGTTTAATGTTTTTATATATGTTCGAAGCTGCCCAGAGTGGGCAGGGTACAAATAATAAAATTATTGTGGAATAACACGTCCCTATTTTGATCAGAGAAATGTCCTCCCCCTTTTGCTCCACAACAGCCCTGCGAGGTAGAGGCAGATAAGCATATGGCCCACGGTCACCCGGGGAGAGCTGAACCTGGACCACAGCTGTCAATTTTCAGATTTGAAAATAAGGGATCAGCAGCCTCGAAAATAAGGGATCAGCAGCCTCACCTGTCCCGGGGACAGTCTAAGGGATATCTAACAATCCGGGATAGCAGCGGGAAACGGTGCTGGAATAAGGGAATTTCCCGCAAAAAAAGGGAAGGTTGACAGCTATGACCTGGACCTTGCCAGCTCATGATCTCCCATTCTGCACCACCGCACTTGGCTGGCTGGCTGGCGGAGCCCCGATTGCCTTTCTGTTACTGTACTTATACTTAGGAAGAAGAAACGCAGCGCAGCTTCTTAATCGACCACGATCCCCCTTTGACCCATTTTTCTCTCCTCCTCTCTCTCTCTCCCCCCCCCCAGCTGTTGTGGAAGGAAGAAGAACAGGAAGAACTCAGTTAAGTCGAGGGGGGAAGGGGAGGGGGGACCCAAGCAGCTGGAGTTGCTTCCCCTGTTCAGCAAGCAGGCAAGGCGCGCAAAAAGAAGCGCCGCCTCTCCATTTCGCTAGCTCGCTCTGCAATCTTGTGAAAGGTCGCTGGTGGTAAATGAAGAGGTGAGCCCTCCCTCCCTCTCCCCACCTCGCCTTTCAAGCCTTCCCAACCCCCCTCCGCCGCCGCCCTTGCCCTGAACTGGATCATCCTGCGCCGCAGCTGACATTGAGCGCACGCTTTGCGCAAGCAGCGCCTGTCCCCAGCCAGTGCCGGACGGAGGGGGTCGCTGGCGCCTCGGCTGGATCGCCTCTGCTGCAACCACGTGTCTCCCTCGCCAGCTGCCTGTCACACACCACAACAAGAAAGCCAGCGGGGGGATCTTTTTTGATCGCCTGCAGAAGGAACGCACGACTTTCCCCCAACCCAGGTGAGTGGAAAGCCCGGGGTGGGTGGTGGTAGTTTCTGTTTGAGCTTGGAGAGCCTCCGGTGGCTTTTCCTCCCGTGACTGATGATGCAAGAATGCAATGCTCCGGAGACAGAGAATCTGCTTTTATATTTCTCCCTGCGGCAGGATCGGAGGGGAGGGAGAAGGGCTGCGTTCGTTCCCTTCGACCCGTCCGCAGCTAACATTCCCAAACTGCCGCATGCAAAATTATTGCAACGTGAAATGAAGGGGGGAGAAGGGGGTGGGAGGAATCTGCCCGAGAGCGCTTGAATGCAAGGTTTGCAGGACAGATCGGAGCGAGGCAGCTCCTCGGTTCCTGCAAAGAAGAGAGGAGCGCGCGAGGAGAAAAGGGAAACTTGTGAAAGCGAGGAATAAAACGCGTTTGCGCGTTGCCAGTTGCGAAAGAGCTCAAGGGCAGGAGGTGAAACAGAGATGCAGCGAGCCAACGGGCGAAAGAAGTTTTAATTGAAGCGGGTCAGAAATGGTCTCTGGAGAGCGCAAAGCTTAGAGTGGAAGATGCCACCGTGAGCAGTGGCGTAGCGTGGGTTGTCAGCACCCGGGGCAAGGCAAGTAATTTGCGCCCCCTAACCCGTGGATTTGCGCCCCCTAACCCTAACTCCCAGATGTTGCGCCCGGCCCCCCCTGCACCCCCACGCTACGCCACTGACCGTGAGGGACGGAGGGGAGGGGGTTAGGCACAGAATTGGGCTGCTGGAGGGGGGCTCAGGTTGATGTTGAGGTTTCTCAGAGTTGAAAGGGACCCCGAGGGACATTTAGCTCAACCCCCTGCAATGCAGGTATATCAAGGTGGCCCATGTGGGGATCAAACCCACGGCCTTGACGCTATCAGCACCACGCCCTAACCAACTGAGCAAACTGGTGTTTGGGAGGTTAGATTGCAAAGCAGCAGCTTTGAGCACTGGAGAGGCTGAGGAAGGAATCCACACCTGCTCCCTCTTAACCTTCTGGCTCTTGTGTGCACCTGGCCAGGTTAGTGGCGAGATGGAAGAAAGCAGCCTGGGCACCATGCAGCAGAGAGCGACCGAGCTGGAGCACATGGCCGAGGTCCTGCTTACAGGGGAGCAGTTACGGTAGGAGAACTGGACTTTTCCCGTTGCACAAATGTCGTGAAAGTGAACTGGGGAGTGGGAGATCTTTTTGCTGATGGGGACAGGCGGGAGGAACCACTACTTGGGGGGCCTGGAGCTCTACCATGGGCAATGGTCTGCAGCAGGTGCTAGGGAGAGTTGCATGTGCCACTGCCCTGGACTCTCTAACCTCAGATGCACTGGACAGGGCTGGGCCAGGTGCTCAGATGCAGTGGAAGAGGCTGCACAGAGACATTTTGGCCCCCAAGGTGCCGTCCCCTTCCCATCAGGGAATACAGGATGGGTGAAGATATACAGTGGGACCTCAGGTTACATACGCTTCAGGTTACATACACTTCAGGTTACAGATTCCACTAACCCAGAAATATTACCTCGGGTTAAGAACTTTGCTTCAGGATGAGAACAGAAATCGTGCTCCAGCGGTGCGGCAGCTGCAGGAGGCCCCATTAGCTAAAGTGGTGCTTCAGGTTAAGAACAGTTTCAGGTTAAGAACGGACCTCTGGAACGAATTAAGTACTTAACCCGAGGTACCACTGTACATCAGGAACAGGGGGTGAGGAAAGATTGACATCAGGATATGCTGGCCCTGGGGTCCCTGCCACCTGAGGCGGTCACCTCCCTTGACCTCATGGGTGGGCCGGCCCTGAGGCTGCATTGAAATTGGAAAACAGAAGAAGAAGAAGAAAAACCTGCGCCTTTGAGAATACAGTGGTACCTCGGGTTAAGTACTTAATTCATTCCTGCGGTCCGTTCTTAACCTCAAACTGTTCTTAACCTGAAGCACCACTTTAGCTAATGGGGCCTCCTGCTGCTGCTGTGCCGCCGGAGCACGATTTCTGTTCTCATCCTGAAGCAAAGTTCTTAACCCGAGGTACTATATCTGGGTTAGCAGAGTCTGTAACCTGAAGCGTCAGTAACCTGAAACGTTTGTAACCCGAGGTACCACTGTACTGTCCTGCTGCTTATGTCTTTTTATAAGGTTTACAGAGAAAATGAACACTCTCGTGCATCCAGTTTCATATGTGCATTCTTCAATGGCATGAATCACCATAGGCAAAACTTTTCAGGGTAGAGAAATGTCTTGCTGCGTCCTGCAGTATCTGTAATCTACTGTAATTTTGTGCAATTTTCAGTTCAGTCCAGTGAATTATTGCTGCATGGGTTATTTGACAGCGGGTCAGCCAACGAATTTAAAAAGGCAAAGGGAGGAGGAGGAGGAGGAAGAGTAAGAAAGGAAAGATAGTGACTGCATTCTTTGTATGCCATGAGTGTTTAGCATGGGCAGCTGCTTATATCAGACCAAACCTGTTAATCATGCTGAGCTCCCTTCAGGCTGCATAAAGTCCAGGTCATAAGATAAGACAGGAAAGTGGGGGAAGCGAGTAATCAGAATGCAGGTCTTAGCATCTCTTGGGCATTCAATTCATTATGGAAACTCTATTCATCTTTCATGTGGTCCCAAATTAATTAATTCCCCCAAAGAATGAATGGAAAAGTGCCAATACCACAGCAGTACATTTAATTTTGAAAGATTGCTCCCTTAAACCCAATCCTGAACATGTTTCCTGAAAAGTAAATTCTGTTGATCTCAGTAGGATTTACTTCCAAGGAAGAAGGATCACATCTTAAGCAGAATGACAATGTTTTCCCCCCACCAATTTCCTTCCCTATTTTTAAGAACTAGCGTGTAACGGTGGTGGTGGTGGGATTCTGCAGGTGCAGAAGTCATTATGATACAACTTTCTAATATCTGGTGCGAGGGGAAATGATTGTGTGTTTCTATGAATTAGGGGGAAAGCACATATCCAGACTCCCGTTATCTGTATAATAATGTGTGGTTTGGGGCCTTTCCATATATATTTTTTAAAAAACTTCACTTCTCTTTAAGCAATTAAATACTGATCCTTTCTCTCTTAGCAATGTAAATCTCCTTAGGAGAGCCCTCCTGGATCAGACCAAAGGCCCGTCTAGTCCAGCATCCTAATTTCTCGGTCGCCAATCAGATGCCTACAGAAAGTTTGCAAGCAGGACAGGAATGCAACAACACTCTTCCCACTTGAACTCCCCAGAAACTGGGTGTACAAAGAAGAGGCATACTGGAACTCATTCTTGGCCACCATGGTTAGAAGCCATTATCCTCCACGAATTTGCCAAATCCATCTTAAAGCCATCTTGGTTGGTGGCCGGCCATCGCTACCTCTTGCGGCAGTGAATAGAATAGAATAGAATTTATTATTTTTACCCCGTCCATCTGGCTGGGTTTCCCCAGCCACTCTGCGTGGCTTCCAACAGAGTATTAAAATACAGTGGTCTATTAAACCTTAAAAGCTTCCCTAAACAGGGCTGCTTTCAGATGTCTTCTAAAAGTCTGGTAGTTGTTCTTCTCTTTGACATCTGATGGGAGGGCGTTCCACAGGGCAGGTGCCACCACCGAGAAGGCCCTCTGCCTGGTTCCCTGTAACTTGGCTTCTTGCAGTGAGGGAACCGCCAGAAGGCCCTCAGCGCTGGACCTCAGTGTCTGGGCTGAACGATGGGGGTGGAGACACTCCTTCAGGTATACTATTCCATAGTTTAAGTATTATATGAAGAAATAATTTGTTTTGTCTGCCCTGAATTAAGTTTCAGCATTCAGCTTTGTTGGATGGACCCCAGTTCTAGTATAATGATAGAGAGGTTTTTACTTTCTCCAACCTCAGTGAATATCCTTTTAGAAAATACTTGGGTAAATACGGGCCCTTTGCCAGTAGCCTGTACAGATAATAAATGGAGAGAAATCCATTTGTTGCCTTTCATTTTCCGAAGGAAGAGGTATGTGCTACAGTATGGAGAAGGACACAGCCTAAAAATAAATACACATAACATACACATCTAAAGAGCAAAAGCTCCACAAAATGGCAGGGGACCAGAAATAGCCTTTGTTGGGGAGGGAATCAAAAGCTCTGAATATTTATAGGAGTCGGCAGAAGAAGAACCGAAAGTTCACAAAATGGCAAACGGAAGGAATTGTGTTACCACGGGCAAAAGCCGATAGGTGTCTCTGACACTTGCCTGCCATTTTCCCGGCAATAATAAAAAAAAGAATAACCATGTAAGAAAAAGTAGCATATCTATTGCTATGTCTTCTAGTTCCTGAGAAATGAAGGTATAAACTTTGTAAGCTAAATTAGCAGCTTCTAGGGATTATCATAAAGAAACCGTTGCAGGAAGAACTTTGTAACACTACTAAATTTTGCACCCATTGCAAGGAAATACGCTTGGGGATGGTTGAGGAATTTGATTGTTGCAGATTTTAATATGAACTGTACTTTCTTGTTTAATGCGTGGTTACAAAATACTGTGATAACAGGATGAAACGGATTTATGAATAAATCTATGAGAAACTGACCTGGGCCTGAAATAGTCTGATCCGTCCATCCCTAAATTTATTTCAAAACTCTGTTGCGCATACGTTGAATTTTATAAAAAAAAGATTCAAGGACAGCTTGTTGACATGCTGTGGTGAGGCAGGTGGACTGATGTCTATAACTGGTTAAAAATGTTTTAACCAGTGTTGCATTTTTAATATGAGTGGCATGGTGGAATAAGCAATGGAACTGGGTAGGGCAGAACAGGTGCACAATTTGCCTTGGGCATCAGCGGCCACAAGGTAGAATAGTTTCTGCTAGTAAACTTCTGGCTGATCGAAAGGCAAGGATTTCTGACTCCCAGTCATTGAACAGTAGTAAATACAGCTCTTTTTAAAAATTCTCTGGAGTGGTTAATCTTTTGCTAACCATTTATTTCTGAGGTTCAGGGCTGGCACAAGAGATTGTGCCACAGACTCCTCTTTGCAGCAATAGCAGCAACAAGGCTATTCTCTTCCTTCCATCCCATTTCTTCTCCACCTCTCCCCCCCCATCCCACTTTTCCCTCCCCATTTTTGGGGTGGAGAGCTATTCCATTATCTGTAGCAGCACAGGTGTCTTCTCTGCCACCTTATCTTCCTTGCCTCTCGATGAGAAATGGGGTCCAGGTGTTCTGGGCGATGTTTGCCACGGACCATAGAAAGGCTTTTAAAACGAATCTAAAAGCTTTAAAAAGATTCTAAGTTTGAAACGCAGGTGGCGCTGTGGGTTAAACCACAGAGCCTAGGACTTGCCGATCAGAAGGTCGGCGGTTCGAATCCCCGTGACGGGGTGAGCTCCCGTTGCTCGGTCCCTGCTCCTGCCAACGTAGCAGTTCGAAAGCACAAAGTGCAAGTAGATAAATAGGTACTGCTCTGGCGGGAAGGTAAACGGCGTTTCCGTGAGCTGCTGTGGTTCGCCAGAAGCGGCTTAGTCATGCTGGCCACATGACCCGGAAGCTGTACGCCGGCTCCCTCAGACAATAAAGCAAGATGAGCGCCGCAACCCCAGAGTCGGCCACGACTGGACCTAATGGTCAGGGGTCCCTTTACCTTTACTAAGTTTGAAAAAGTCACAGCACTGCCACAGGTATTCTCTTGGCCACCTCGCCCAGAATGCCTGTATCCAAAGAAGGAACCCACCCCCCTTTAATTCTTGTTTTGCTTTGTTATGGAAACTGTGCATCTTTGGAAAGAGGAACATGGGAAGAAGAGAGGAAGTGTCGAAGACCAGCCACTCAAGCATATCAATAATCAGTGGAGATTTTAATACTGAAGTCCAAAAATTGTCTGCGTCAGGATTCTATACCCTTCAACAGGACACCACTAACATTCCAACCCTATAGAGAATTGTTTGGAAGTAAAGTCCACCCCAAAGTATTTAAAAACAGATCATAGTGTGCATAGTTAGCAATAGAAATAAATGCAAACATGCAGAATTAGCATATTTTGAGTGTCAAAGTGCTTCATAAACTCCTTTATTTGAAGGAGTTTTCTATCTGAAGGGTCAAGGCCAAGTCTGGTTTAACAACAACAACAAGAAAGAACCATAAAAAGGGAGAGAAGAAGCTTTGAGTTTCCCCATCTACAGTGATCACCTGTTTGTCGGACTGAGGAGGCTCACAGCTCACCTGGTCACAGGTGATCCCACTGTGGTCTTTCCATTTATATTTGAGCGATTGTTTCTAACTTTTCATCTGTGCATTTTAATTAGCACATACAAATTCTGTGCAACTGTTTTGTCATCTTGGTGGGGGCTTTTTTGGGTGGATCATTTCCATTTTTTTTCCTGTTTAGCATATTTTGAGGTGTTGGTAGGTGCACAAGTTCACATGGAACCAGCGACTGCCATTTTGCCAATTTGTTTGGGCTCATTTGGAAGGCTTTCAAGGGGGTGGGAAGCTCTTTCACAGTTCGCCTATTGTTTGATCTCTGCCAGACTGATAGCTTTAGATATCGTGGTGGAGAAATATATTCAAATGGGGTTGTGTGGTGCTGTTTTATCAGCGGTCTCCATCTGTAGGGTAAGAGTGAAATTCTTTAAGAACGAGGTGATAGTGTTATCATTGCATTTTAAAAGCACTTGGCTCTACAAGCATAGCCACATGCCTGTGGACCTCCCAATAATTAAAAAAAAACCAGGCATTTGCAAGTAATCGATAATATTCTTGACCGAGCTTAACAAATCATTTCTGAGGAAAGGGTGGCTATTAGAAACCTGCTCCTTAATTGCAAGCAATCCACTACCTAATCAGAATAGTTAACGGCAAGAATCTCCTCTTCAATATGTTGAAAAACCACATTCCACATAGCATTTATAATCCCAATTGACATGCAACCAGCCCTCTTTTACAACAGGTTTTATTACAACTAGATTTATACTTCACCTTAAATTGAATTGAATTTTGCTGGCTAGCAACACGGGGTCAGGTTTGTTCTAATGAAGGTCTTGTAAAATGGCTGGCATTAAGCTTCTCTCTCTCTCTCTCTCTCTCTCTCTCTGTATGTGCGTTTCTGTGTCTGTCTGTCTGTCTGTCTGTCTGTCTGTCTGTCTGTCTGTCTAACATAAGAATGAGTGGATGCACATGTGAAGTTCACTGCTTCCTGAACATCTTGCTCATTTCTTCCCATCCTCATACAGCATGGGGTTTTACCCCGTCTCGTTCTCATGCGGGCAGGTGTGGAGGATTCCCTGGTCCTGAATGGGGTAACTGTGCCCCTGAAGGACCAGCTGCGCAGCCTGGGAGTCATTTTGGATTCACAGCTGTCCATGGAGGCACAGGTCAATTCTGTATCCAGGGCAGCTGTCTACCAGCTCCATCTGGTACGCAGGCTAAGACCCTACCTGCCCACGCACTGTCTCGCCAGAGTGGTGCATGCTCTAGTTATCTCCCGCTTGGACTACTGCAATGCACTCTACGTGGGGCTACCTTTGAAGGTGGCCTGGAAACTACAATTAATCCAGAATACGGCAGCTAGACTGGTGACTGGGAGTGGCCGCCGGGACCATATAACACTGGTCCTGAAAGAGCTAATTTGGCTTCCAGTTCATTTCCGAGCACAATTCAAAGTGTTGGTGCTGATCTTTAAAGCCCTAAACAGCCTCAGTCCTATATACCTGAAAGACCGTCTCCACCCCCATCGTTCAGCCTGGACACTGAGGTCCAGCTCTGAGGGTCTTCTGGCCGTTCCCTCACTGTGAGAAGTGAGGTTTCAGGGAACCAGGCAGAGGGCCTTCTTGGTAGTGGTGCCCACCCTGTGGAACACCCTCCCATCAGATGTTAAGGCAATAAACAAACATCACTTTCTACTACTATCTAACCAACTTTGGAAAGGTGCTAAATTCTTTGCCGTCATGTTTTCCTCACAGCAAGGAGTTCCATGGCTCAGCTTTCCTCAAATTTGTTCTGAAGGTATTGTGACTCAGCTGCCCTGTTTTAGGCTGAATTTGCTGAGCGAGGTATTCTAAGTGGAGAAGACTTTGAAATATATATTTTCCCTTGCTATCCCTTGAAGTATTTTACCCATCTCCTGTCATTGCTTCTCCCATTCCTCTTTCGTGCCTTATTCCCACCCTCCAAATTGCCAATTTCATTCCTCCTCCTCGGTCCAATTTCTTCCTGTTAGAGTTTCCCTCTCTTTATTTCTCCCTCCTTTCTCTACCCTGTTTGCTTGGTGATTAAATATTAACTTTTATTTCACTTTCTGATTTCCTTCCACTTCTCCTTTGCCCCTTTCCCCTCCAGGGAGGGAGAACTTCATTTCCACCTCCCTCCTTGAGCATCTGTCTCCCAGCCACCTCTGCACAGCATATAAGGAGCTGCTACTACTGACATTCATCCAACCAAAACACACTGTGGTGGCACTTGAAGCCTTGAAGTGGCTCAAGGCTCACCAGTGGTGGCTCACTGTTTGAGGAACACAGAGTATCTCCATGGCTGAGACTCAGCTAGAAAGAGGAACGTGGTGTGAGAAAGCATCAAACACCAGCTGCAGTCAGCTGCCAGAACTATGTAACTAGTTTTTCCTAAGCAAGGAGCATTGTGTCTTTGAAATGCCTCCTCCTAAAGCTCCTAGATCGTGTGTTTTCTGCCAACTGGCTTTTGTGTGTCAAATAAAAGGCCACACTTTGAAGCCAAAATCTGGGATGCCATCTTCCTCTTGTGAGAGCACGGCAGCCATTTTGGTTGCTGCGATTTCATGCCATGGTTTCCCCCCCAAAAAAACCCGCACTTTTTCAGGCACGGCACCCTAAAACGCACAATCAGGTAAAAAGCATGTTGCGAAATTGTGGCAACCAAAATGGCTGATGTATTCTTGCGATTAAAAAACGGGATGCCCCAGTTTTCCTGGGACACTTGCGGGGTATATTAAAACTTTGTCACTGAAAATATATTGGGGCTTATGGGCTAAGGGTTTGCCATACCTCTTCTAACACAATTCAGTTAATACCATAGCTCAAAACCAAAATGGCTGCACTGCTTCATATGTGAAATAACTTAAAAGCAAACTTCTTCCAAATAACCTAAGTGCTTTCTGGTGTCACTTTACTCTTCTGTGAACAGTTAGGAACACATGAAGCATCTTCTTCTGAGTCAGAACATTGGTTCATCTAACTGTGCAGGATTTTGGACTGGTGACTTTCTCAACTCCCCACTTTGAGATGCCAGGGATATTGAAACTTGGACCTTCTCTGCAACTGAGCCAAAGCCCCTCTTCAAATTATCTAAGCATTACCCAGTCTTGTTTTATTTTAAAATACATTTTCTAGAACACCTATTTCAATGTCTAGGCTGAAATCCTATCTCTTTCCCTACAGCCAAAAGTGCTAAAAAAAAGCTGCAAAGAACTGTGTACCAAGCCTCTTGCCTTTCGTACGCAAAAATAGATGTGGAAACATTTATACGGTGTCCATACAGTGTGCTTAGCACCAGATCTAATTTTAATGTGTCGATTCCTTGTTTGGGTCCAAACTGACAGTGATCTAACTGCATGCAGCATGCTGGTCACATAGCAAGTGACACTCATGAGAACTATATTCTCCTTGTCTCTTCCTCAGAAGCCACTTATGGCTTGGAATAATAGGAAGTTCCAGTCATGGAGTCATGGTCGTGGGATATGTAGCTAGAAGCCTGAGCTATATATACTGTACATAGTGACAGTTCAGACCCCAGTTGCTCTTCAGAAAATGTTGCTAGAGAGCAGACGGTCAACTTGGATTCCCTAGTCAGGAGTGAGTGAATGTCATGGACTGGCTGGAAGCAGAGGACTGGTTGGAGGCAACCCCTAGGGAACCCCAAAGGGAACCCCAAAGGGACGAAGGCTCAGAGCCAGGGGGTTGGTGGTGGGACAACAATGAGGTGTCAGAGGGAGAAGAGGGAGGAGATGGGGAGGAGGTGGTGTCGGAAGCTGAAGAGGCAACAGGGTTTAGTGAGCAGGAAGAGGCTGTGGCAGAAAGCAGTCCAGACTCAGAGGCAGGAGAGGAGAAGGGCCAGAAGACGGAGATGGTATGGCCTGCAATATGAGCAGGCCTGCAATGCTCTGGGACAGCCTTGTAGCTGCCACGAAGTCCTGATGTGCTGGTCCCGGGGGCTAACCGAGAGGCGAGGTCCGATTCCAGTCCAAGGTCGATGCTGCGGTATAGAGGCTGTCCGTCAAAGCTGTAGCTGGGTCCAAGGTGGGGAGTCAGGTGGGGTCAGGAACTTTGGCAGAAGAGCAGGACAGGGTGCAGGCAGGAACAGGCTAGCAACAACATTGCTCCCGCAACCTGAGACTAGGGCTGACTGGCTTTTATCTGGCATAGGGTGGCCCCGGTCCACAGGTGACTCACCTCTCCTGGCCTGGAGGTGAGCACTCCTCCTGCAGGAACTTAGTTCCCTCCGCCTCTCTGCCCTGAGCCTCTACAGCTCAGGAGAGGCTGGAGGGTTACCGGACCCAGAGGCAACCTCAGCTTCCTCTGACGGGGCTGAGAGTGGAACACCTGAAGGCAATGGGTCCTCCATCACCTCAGGAGCCAGAGCACACTCAGCTGGTGCCTGCACCTGAGGTTCCAGCACAGGTGAGGACCCTTCAGGCTCATGCCCCAGCCCCGGCTCAGCTGGATCTGGAGGCGGGGACCCCTGTGCAGGCTGGGATTCCTCAGGTTCAGCCTCTGAGTCCGAATCCCAGGTCATCACACCTGAGCCCAGTCCTGACGTAACGCTGCAGTCCCCCAATAAAATAACACGAGGGTACTCCACCATGTTCAAGACCTCCTCCACCAGCTTAGGCAGGAAAACTATAGGGCAACTACAATGTAGTTCAAGCAAATATTGAGGGGAAGGCCTTTTGAGTTCCTCACTGTAATGCTCAGGCTATGGGGCATATTTGGCAGAAGAGGAAAATCCCAGGCCAGGAAGCTCATACCAACAGATCCTGAAGATCCCTCAGCATCCATCCTCATGATTGCCCATGCTCGCTTGGGCTGGTGGCAATTGTACTTCAGCAACATCCGCAGGGCCAAAGGTTCCCCAGCCTTGCTATAAATATACAGGGACAGTACAAAAAAAGTCTTAGATACCAGTCACCACATTTGCACCTCAGATCATGATGTTTGAACCTCCTGCTATACTTACCTGTGCATGTATATAGTACAGCATACATCCACAATGTTTGCCTGTCACTCTGGATGTAGTTAATGTAACTTTTGGCAGCTGGGTATCGCAAATAATGTGGTAATGAGAAGCTTGTTAACACTTATGTGGAAGAATTATTCCTGGCTGCTGCCGACATTCAAACTCGTTTAATAGACACACTGGAGTGTGTTTATTTGTTTTAACATATGGCACTGGAAAACTGATTCCATGTTTCCTCGTGTTTTTATTTTCCGTCAGGCCAAGAACCAGTCTCACCATCTGCCAGGCCTACAACAGTCTTTAAGTACTTCGAGTGTGTCTCTGTTGGAGAGTTAAACTTGTGTAACCATCATCTCCCCTTTGCAAGTAACTCTGGTCATTTTAGTTCTGTGAGGGGACCTAGAGATCTCTAGCAGATGATACATTGACTGAAGCAAGGACAGTTAAGCTGGAATAAAATCAAAATTCTAGGGGCGTTCACACTCAGTATGTGTGTACAGTCATACCTCGGGTTACAGACGCTTCATGTTGCGTTTTTTCGGGTTACGGACTACTGCTGCGGGTTGCGAACACTGTGGGTTGCGAACGTGCATCGCGCACATATCACGTTCGCAACCCGAGCGTCCACTGTACTTGAATACTTGAGCTGAAATGCTTGTATAGTTATTCACATGAGCGTACACTCTGAGTACCTGTGTACACAGTACCCGAGCTGTGCAAACCAACAAGTGTGTGTTCTTTCACACAAACACCTGTACATGGGTAGAGACAACTGTGTTCAGTGTGCTGTGTGAACAAGCCTATTGTCTGCCCTCCTTTTTCCATTCTCAGACTGTCCTTGTGTTTTCTTTTTTAAATTTTCCTATTCAGTTCTATATTTGCTGCTGCTTCCATGATCTCCAGACACCAGAGAGCGAGCTACTTTTTAAATGAAAGGGGGAAAGGGGGGAACAGGGCCTGGAAATTCTCTGAAAGAAGACCTCCACCACATCTGGCCTCCCTGTGGCTCCCGTCTTGTGTATAATTGTGTTTTCCTAGTAGTGTCAGGGGAAGTGGGGACATTGCTCACTTTCCAAAAGAAATGCCAAGAAGGCTCAGGCCTGTGTGGGAGTCTTGCCATCTTCCCTGGATGGAAGCCTGCTTGCTTCTTAATTCTAAATGCTTCCAATTCTTAGTTGTTGCTTTTTTAACGCTAGCGTACATGTACTGACACAAACTTCAGTTTCTGGGGAGGGGGGCAGAGAGAGGAAGGGAAAGGCACTTTGTAGATGCTCTGAGGTAATTCTGTTCTGTTAAAAAGGGGTGTGGCTACAGATAGCAGAGGGAAGTGTTAAATGGAAGTGAGGATACAAGGCCAGCGATACCTTCAAAAGATGTTTTTTATTATTATTATTTAGCTGACACCACTCTGATACGAGCTTTTTCTTTCCCGCTTGTAATGTTGAGGCTGATGCTATGCAAAGATTTCTCACGGCGTGATATTGTTTGGTTCACAGGCTCAGACTGCATGAAGAAAAGATAATTAAAGATCGGAGACATCACTTGAAGACGTATCCAAACTGCTTTGTTGCCAAAGAACTGATTGACTGGCTGATTGATCACAAGGAGGCCTCTGACAGGGAGACTGCAATTAAACTGGTGCAAAAATTACTGGATCGTAGCATCATTCATCACGGTGGGTGGAAAGAAGCAGCACACCCGAGCCCATAGCCAGAAACTATAGTTAAGGGTACAGGCAGGTCTGACCTGGTGATCGTCGTGTGTTGTTAGTCAATATGAAAGAACAAAAACCTAAATAATGATTGTGAAGATTGCTTAACTATTATAATAGCATTTATATTTGGAGTGTTTAGCAAGTGTTATTTTAGGGCCAAACCAAACATTGCATTATTCACATTTTTTTTAAAGAAATAAAAGCCCTGTTTATTTTGAAGAAAAAGCAGCTGGATTAAATCATCATTTATTTATTTTTAAATTTTATGTTCTTTATTGAAAAAGTATAAAATTAGAAGTGAACAAGGTAAAATAAGACAAGACGTGACAAGCATAATAAAGATAAAATAAACCCATGTAGAAAACATTTTTAAAATAAACATTACAAGATTATTATTGTAGTTACCTTAAACACACATTATAAAACACACATTATAAAAATGAATTCCAAAAATCATTAAATTTGTCCATGACAAGCCTACATTTGTACATGACTTGTTCATGTGTTGCAAGTTTGTGCATATTTTCTATCCATTTGTTGAAGGAAGTTTATGTATGTGTATACACACACACACACACACACACACACACACACACACAGTATATGTGTGTGTGTGTGTGTGTGTGTGTGTGAGAGAGAGAGAGAGAGAGAGAGAGAGTTTAATTACTTAAACCCAGGGCTAGCCAATGTTTTGCCCTCCAGATGATGTTGGACTACAACTCCCATCAGCCTCAGCTAACATTTTCAGGGGTCAGAAATTATGGCAGTAGAAGTCCAACAACATATGGTAAGCCACATGTTGGATACTATCAGACCCCGTGCACAGATAAAATCCATAGGTCTCTCTTACCCACAGTCTCAAGATCGGAATAAAAATAAGAGACTGAACACTAGGTTGGTAGGAGTACAAGAAAGCAAAAAAGAAAATTTGCAGAAAATTAAAATAAGATGTGTTAATTAATCTAATGACAAGAAAAGGAGCAAAGGGAGCAAAGCAGAGAAAAACAAAAAAAAGGGGTCATAAGAAATGATGGAAAACATGAAATTGCAAAAGGGAGTTTAGTGAAGGAAGATAAGAAGGGGTAGAACTCTGAAGATAGTTGAAACTTATAAGACGTTTTGGATAAATATTGGACAATAGAGGAAACTGTTAAAGAGAAATATACAGAGATTTAAGTGCATAAAAGAGAATGAAATAAGTGGACAAAGGAACTGAGAACAGAGATAGGCTGAAGCTGAGAGACAAAAAGACCAGTACAGTGGTGCCTCGCAAGACGAAATTAATTCGTTCCGCGAGTCTCTTCGTCTTGCGGTTTTTTCGTCTTGCGAAGCACGGCTATTAGTGGCTTAGCGGCTTAGCGCTATTAGCGGCTTAGCGGCTATTAGCGGCTTAGCGGCTTAGAAAAAGGGGGGGAAAAGAAAAAAACTCGGAAGAACTCGCGAGACGTTTCATCTTGCGAAGCAAGCCCATAGGGAAATTCGTCTTGCGAAGCGCCTCAAAAGACGGGAAACCCTTTCATCTAGCGAGTTTTTCGTCTTGTGAGGCATTCGTCTTGCGGGGCACCACTGTAACTGATTGGCCGTGTTCACATGTAACAATAAACTGGGGTTTGTAGCTTACGATAAATGAAGATCTAGCCACTTGCTTTGACTTCACACCTACCCTGGTGTAAGCAGGATAAACTGGGGATTGTGGTTTGTTGCTTCTGAACAAAATGCCATTGGAAAGTCGGCAACAAACTATGGTTTTAGGTTGGCCAGCGATCATGACTCTCTAGATAGCAATGATGCAGGATCTCATCTTTGAACGTAAAGGGGGAAGCCAAGTTTTCCTGGTTTGTTTAGCCTGCGCACACCAAAGGAGGGTCAAAGTGGGAGCGACTGGGCAAATTGCTTATTCGTCATAAACCACAATAAGCCAGAAACCTATCATTACCTGCGAACACGGCCATTGATCACAAGATAGAAAGAGAGTTTTGGTAAGTGGTACAAACCTAAGGCCGGGCCCTGTTTGTGGATTGCCCTCCCTTCTAAGAAATGGCTGGTGCTGATTCTTATTAGTTCACAATGCAAGCTGAAGGTCCACTTGTTCACTTAGGCTTTTGTTTGGTGTTGTGGTTTAAAACAGGAATGAGTGTGACATTAACATATGAGAGTGCTGGAGGTGAAATAGTTAAACAGGTTACCCAATCAGAACCCAGGGGGGTGGAGTCAGAGGGACTATAAAACCAGCTCTGGGAGGGGTGAAGGGGGGAGTTCGTTGGGAGTTGGGTGGTTGGTTGGAGTGGGAGTGAATTGGGATAGAGTCTGTGGGTAGGTTGAGTTAGTGTAGCGAAATAAGCTGAGTCAGGAACAGCTAGGAGCTAGGAAGACAAGTAAATATCTGAGAGGTGGTTTAGTGAGTGAGAGCAGGTGGTGAAAGTTATAGGTCTGGAGAGGCACCCCATGATTTTAATTGACTGAGACCGTTTATGAAACCACACGCTTGTTAAACTGCAATAAATAAACACAAGTTTATGTTACAATTTAACCTTGACTGGACTCGGTATTTTACCAGGTAGGGCCTGGTAAAGTTTAGCCTGTAAACTTTGCACAAATTACTATTTGTGGGTTACTGGAGTCAGTGTAGCGGTTAGAGGATCAGGGAGACTTAAACCTAAGTCCCCACTCAACTACAAAGCTCTGTTATCCTTCAGCTTAACTTATCACACAGGGCGCTATGAAGATAAAATGGTGGGGGACACAGAACAATGAAACACCACCCCATGCTCCTTAGAGGAAGGGTGGGGTAAAAATGCAATAAACTATAATCAACAGATTTTTTTTTTAAAAGGTCAGTAATTCCCCCCACCTATAAATGGCTGCTGATAATACAATAAAGTGGGAATACCATGTAGAGCTTCACAAACTAAGGTTTTTTTTTTTTAACGAAGTACAATAAAAGGTCAATCGTTTTTGTGGTTTATCTGAAGCCTGTTTTTTTTTGTAAAGGAAAACAATGCTTTAGTATCTGCATTGCTTCCAGATTCATAATGATGATTACTGCAAGTTCTTGATGTGAAGTGTTTACTGTTTCTTCTTCTTCTGGGTTTTGCACTTCAGTTTGCGATGAGCATAAGGAATTCAAGGACCTCAAACTTTTCTACCGCTTTCGGAAAGATGATGGAACGTTCCCACTTGACAACGAAGTGAAGGCCTTCATGAGAGGACAGAGGCTCTATGAAAAGTAGGTTGCACACAGAACATTGACAGTGTTAGCTGCTCTTTATCGGCTTGCGTTGATTAACAACTAGAAAAATGGTCTTGCTGAAATGCATTATCCTTTGTTAAGAACGCCATCTTCCATCTCCTCAGTTTTCCCAAGAGAAAGGTTATACTGACAGAGATGAGTCCTGAGCATATAATTAAGATTTGAAACAGATGGTTGGATGGAGATTCTGAATATCCTGTCAGATTATATGGGTCAAATAACAGAGGAGTTTGCCACCTGCGACGAGGTCCGTGTCATTTTTGCTCAGACTGAAGGGGTTGTTTGCAGCATGCCTGATTTAGGCGCAAGTAGCAACAAGTACAACATGTGAGCTGACATTTACTGGAAATTGATATGCAAAAGGTGAACACATTGGTCAATTCATGAGGGGTGTTTTGGTACAACACTAGCATCCAAGAGCAGCACACGTGGCTCTTTCAGGTGCAAGGAACAGAGTGAAATGTGTTTTCATTTGTCTGACTGCAGCTAGGGATGGACCAACTTGTCAGCTTTGTTTCCTCTCATTTTCTCTTTTCCACAAACTTAGGTTCTGTCCTCTGCATTACTCTGCAATTTTCCTAAGTCCTCAAGACAACGCACCAGCATTTAAGTGTGAATTTCTCATTAACATGCACGTTTGTATGGAATTCTGCCTAATATATGCGCTTCTGCAAAACAATTTCCCCTGAAACAAAGCATTTTTCTGTGTTAAAGGTAAAGGGCCCCTGACCATTAGGTCCAGTCATGGCCGACTCTGGGGTTGCGGTGCTCATCTCGCTTTATTGGCCAAGGGAGCCGGCGTACAGCTTCCAGGTCATGTGGCCAGCATGACTAAGCCACTTCTGGCGAACCAGAGCAGCGCACGGAAACACCGTTTACCTTCCCGCTGGAGTGGTACCTATTTATCTACTTGCACTTTGATGTGCTTTCGAACTGCTAGGTTGGCAGGAGCAGGGACCGAGCAATGGGAGCTCACCCCGTCGCGGGGATTCGAACTGCCAACTTTCTGATCAGCAAGCCCTAGGCTCTGTGGTTTAACCCACAGCGCCACCCACATCCTTTCTGTGTTACTCTTACCAATAAACCAAAAGATACCTCAGGTCCCAAACGCCGTATATAACCAGTTTAAAGGTAAAGGTAAAGGTACCCCTGACCGTTAGGTCCAGTCGCAGACAACTCTGGGGTTGTGGCGCTCATCTCACTTTATAGGCCGAGGGAGCCGGCATTTGTCTGCAGACAGTTTTTCTGGGTCATGTGGCCAGCATGACTAAGCCGCTTCTGGCAAACCAGAGCAGCGCACGGAAATGTCGTTTACCTTACCACTGGAGTGGTACCTATTTATCTACTTGCACTCTGACGTGCTTTCGAACTGCTAGATTGGCAGGAGCTGGGACCAAACAATGGAAGCTCATCCCGCCACAGGGATTTGAACCGCCAACCTTCCTATTGGCAAGCCCTAGGCTCTGTGGTTTAGACCACAGCACCACCCGCGTCCATAACCAACTTAGAAATAGCAAAACAGCTAAGGGCCTTCACTTTGGCCCGATGCCAGGCCCCTCCCCTCAGCTATCCAGGAAGGCCGTTTTAGGAAGGTACCATACGAGGAGAGGAAATGCCCCTGTGGCTCAGGGCAACTAGAAACTACAGAACATGTCTTTCTTCCACTGTCAATATTATGCAGACGTACGAGTCAGGTTCTTCCTGCCAATACTACACAAATTCCCTGGACAGACAGAGCAACTCTATACCCGATCTTGCTACTTCAAGATGCAAACCCAGACGTAACATACACAGCAGCCAGATTTTGCGCTGCTATGATGGACATTCGCCGAAGAATGGTTTGGGTCACGCGCCTGACCTAAACTGAAGGCTCATACACAAGACCCGTGCCCTCTCTTGCACCCTCCTTTCTATAGTTATTTTAGCAACTGCTTGCTTTCAACCTTCTAGCTGATTTAAAGTCTCCCTCACGCATCCCTGCCCCTTCTTTGAGTCACCCCTTTTACCCCCTTTACCTGTTTTATTTCCTAAATTACTGTGTTTTCTGTTTTAACTTATGCTGGTCTGTGACCGTCATAAAGTTGTTGATGATGATATTCGTACCAATATATGCATTTTCATGGACTCTTTACTCCAGTTTTTGCATTCTTGTACATGTTACTTTCTTGGGGAACTGCATGGCATGTACTTGCCCTCAGAGGGGGAAAATGCATGTGAGAAATGAAAAAGTAGGTGCTTTGTAACACTGAGAATCGCATTCCAGAGCTGTCTCAAACAGTGGTTTGTCTGTCAGATGTCCTCAGGAATCTTACCTAGCATAACAGAAATGGCTAATCTGTGTGATGGTGGGCAATATACAAATTTTAATAATAATGATGTTGAGGATATTTGCCCCTAGTAAGGGACTGTAGGAGATCAGAATAGGGCTTGGGAAATACAGTGGTACCTCGGGTTAAGAACTTAATTCGTTCCGGAGGTCCGTTCTTAACCTGAAACTGTTCTTAACCTGAGGTACCACTTTAGCTCATGGGGCCTCCCGCTGCCGCCACCACGCGATTTCTGTTCTCATCATGAAGCAAAGTTCTTAACCCGAGGTACTATTTCTGGGTTGGTGAAGTCTGTAACCTGAAGTGTCTACAACCCAAGGTACCATTGTAGAAGCAAGAAGCTGTGGCCTTTACCAGATGTTGTTGTTGTTTAGTAATGTCCGACTCTTTGTGACCCCATGGACCAGAGCACGCCAGGCACTCCTGTCTTCCACTGCCTCCCGTAGTTTGGTCAAACTCATGCTGGTAGCTTCGATAGCACTGTCCAACCATCTCATCCTCTGTCGTCCCTTTCTCCTTCTGCCCTCAATCTTTCCCAACATCAGGTCTTTTCCAGGGAGTCGTCTCTTCTCATGAGGTGGCCAAAGTATTGGAGCCTCAGCTTCAGGATCTGTCCTTCCAGTGAGCACTCACTGATTTCCTTAAGACTGTATAGGTTGGATCTTCTTGCAGTCCATGGGACTCTCAAGAGTCTCCTCCAGCACCATAATTCAAAAGCATCCATTCTTCGGCGATCAGCCTTCTTTATGGTCCAGCTCTCACTTCCATACATCACTACTGGGTGATAGAGTCACCAGATAGGGGATTGTAAATCTTTAGGCACAGAGACAGAAAACAAGTACGGTAGGTCAGTTGTTATTCATCTGGTCACCAATGGTAAGTAAACATCTTCGCCAGGCCACCAGGTAATAAAGCCATGATCAATTGGATGTAAGCTAGCTGTCAGGTTTAGCGCTTCTCCCACACAAGACATGGAACACTGGCAGTTTAAGTAGCCAAGGTTTATTTCTCAATAACAGGTTTATAGTAGTCCAAGCTTCCACAACACATCCTTCACTGTTGGAGTCAGTTGACTCGACTGGCTTCTGACCCCTCCCAAGGCCAGATATATGCCATGTCCTTCCCCGCCTTCTGCTCTAATCGCTTGTCCCTGACAATGGCTGTATTTTTCAGGTGGTTTCTGTTCTCTCAGGTACTTGACACACAACAGATGGTAAACAAATAAGTGGGCTAGTAAAACACTGAGAAGCATAGTGACTTTTTGGATATATGTGTGAGGCAGTCAGAATAGTCGGGTTGCTGTTGTTTTTATTTTGTTTTCATTCTGATGATGTATTTTGTGGTTTTATGTTCTGATTTTATTCCGTGAACTGCCCTGAGACCTGTGGGTATAGGGTGGTATAAAAATTCAATGAATAATATAATAAGAAGAGCATGAGGAAACTGCAATAATGGTTCCTCAGTTCAAGTAGGATTGATGTGCTTTTTGTTTGTTTGTTTGTTTTAAATTTCCCTTCTTTTTGTGTTTGTCTTCTTGTTCCGTTTGTTTGCAGTAGCCAGTGAAACAAATTTCCCTTACTTTTCAAATGTCAAACACAGCAAATGGAAGGACATGCTGTGTTTTCAATACACTTCCCTAATGGCATAGAAGAATGTTTTCATAAACAGAGGGAAACTGCAAGGCTTAATGGTTGTGGTTAAAGTTAGATGTTCCAACTTGGAACTCAGCCTAAAAGAGATGGGAAAGATGCTTTCTGCCCCAGTGCTAAAAGGCAGAAAGATCCTTCAGATTCTCCCTTCCCCACCTACTTCAAATAACAGTGTTCTAAATAGTGCATGGCGACCACAGAAATTTTTAATGTAAAGGAAGGCCTGTGTGTTCTCCATAGGTTTTAAGACAAGCCAAATTCTACAGCAAGGAAACGTGTTTTCTGCGCTCAGAATAAATGCACACATGTTATGTTAGCATTAATTTCATTCATATGAACTAATATTGAATTCATATTCAATAAACTAATATTAACTAATATGTAAATAAACGAATATTTGTTTCAATGTGAATTACCGGTAACTCAGTCCAACCACTGATTTTTCTAGCCCATTAACTGGTATCCCAAGGTCTAAGTAAGAAGTTTTTCCTATGCTATGTGGGCCCTTTTAAAAAAGGAAATTAAACCTTTATTGTTGTTTAGTCGTCTAGTCATGTCCGACTCTTCGTGACCCCATGGACCTGAGCACGCCAGGCACTCCTGTCTTCCACTGCCTCCTACAGTTTGGTCAAACTCATAAGATCGAACCTACAACCTTGCATGTGTTGTAAACTGCCCTGTGGTCTTTCTTTTTTGAAGGGCAGTCCTGTTTACGAACGATTCAGTTTACAAACTCTGCAAAACCGGAAGTAGTGTCCCGGTTTGAGAACTTTACTTTGGTCTAAGAACGGAATCCGACCAGTGGAAGGGTACCGGTGGCGGGAGGCCTCATTAGGGAAAGTGTGCCTCGGTTTAAGAACAGTTTCGGTTTAAGAACAGTTTCAGAACGGACTTCCAGAACGGATTAAGTTCGTAAACCGAGGTACCACTGTATATGCATTTTAAAACGAGAGTAAATAATAATAAAATGGTGGAAAACCAGCTCAGGTTTAGTCTTTGAGTGCCAGTAAATACTGTGATAGTGTGTGACTTTAATATAATTTTCTGTTTCAGTTAGTTTATTCCCTTTCCACACAGGCCCCCAGGACTGCAAACTACCCAGATGCAAGTTATACCCCCATGCGTAGTCATTACATTCTCTGTTTTTGTGGCAGTCAACTTTCTTTTGGTTGTTGTTCTATGCCCTATCAGGTGATGTGAGGCTTTAAAGTCTACACTGGATGAAACAGTCATTAGGGAGTAACTGTGTGTTAAAGGGGGAAGTAGACAGGATGACTTAACAGGCTTTTCCATTTGAAAGATTCCCATGATGCTGTTTTATCATCTGAGACTGTACAAAATCTGCTTACTAACAGCACTTTTAAATCCACTTTGTCAGGCTACCTGCAATCACTTTGTCAAGGCAGATGAAGCAGAGCTGTCTAACACACAAAAATCCCATGTATCTCCTGTTATACGTTAGAGCTGTGGCTGCAGGTGGCCTTCAGCCTAATTTCATGCAGACCCTTGCAGGTGGTCAGTTCAGTTCAGATTTGTGTGAGCTATGCTGTCAGCACCCATTAACGCCACCCACCACTACTGGATCGTCACCCCCAAGCAAACTTTTAATGTGGGTCAAGAGTGCTTCATAACAAGGTTTCCCACTCCTGCTCTAGAATGACCAAAAATTAAAAGCAGTTTTAATTACAGGGCTCATTTGCACAGTGGGCTTGTGTCTGGACAATAAAATCTCCCTGTTGCACCTTGTTTTTGATTTCCTGTTACCATGGCGAGACCATGCATGCTTGAGTAGCTAAAAATTAAACTCTGTTTAAACTCTTTGTCCGCTGTTTGGATGTGTCCCCTGTGTGGATAAAACACAGTCAAAACAAGATAGCTTTTGATAATGTTTATTGGATTTACACATCACTCTCCAGTTTGCCCCCTGGCAAGATCCTTGTTTTCCCTCCCCTCTTTTCTAAAACCCAGAACATTTTGTCCCTGCCAAAAATTAAGGAGGCATTAGCTATCATCGCATGCAGATGCGTAGCTTCCGAGAGTTTGTGTCTGTGTGCGAAGTACATGAATTACATGGGGTAAACAACCTGGATACATGATGCAAGCAGCTAACTAGATTTGCTCAGTAAAGAGGTTTCAAATCACAATTGATTGTGCTAGCTTTCTGGCCTCAGTTTAGCTTCTCCCCTGAACAGGGACTGTTGAAAGGTGTAACTATCAGACCCCAGCTTCCTCCTGCTGATGGAATAAGAAGGAGAACCGGGGAATCTTGAGGTTACAAAATCAGATAGCAAGCAGGGTCACGTCCATAGGGGGAAGGTAGCTAGTTGTAAGGAGGCCTTAAAGGTAAAGGTGAAGGGACCCCTGACCATTAGGTCCAGTCGTGACCGACTGTGGGGATGTGGTGCTCATCTCGCTTTACTGGCCGAGGGAGCCGGCGTACAGCGTACAGGTCATGTGGCCAGCATGACCAAGCCGCTTCTGGCAAACCAGAGCAGTGCGCGGCAACACCGTTTACCTTCCCGCTGCAGCGGTACCTATTTATCTACTTGCACTTTGACATGCTTTCAAATTTCTAGGTTGGCAGGAGCAGGGACCGAGCAATGGGAGCTCACCCCATCGCGGGGATTCAAACCGCTGACCTTCTGATCGGCAAGTCCTAGGCTCTGTGGTTTAACCCACAGTGCCACCCACGTTCCCTAAGGAGACCTTACCACCCTCAAATAACAACATGGCAGGCATAGGGGGAGTGTAGCTGCTGAAAGCCTTCTGGACCATTTGGGCTCCATTTCAGGATCTAGAGCCTTTTCACCAAATGAAACCAATCCCCTAAAATCAGCTGTGATACACATAGGGGCTCAAAAATGGCAAGATTGACATTAATGAATAAACTAATTTATGTCCAGAAAAATATAAGCATCCTTTGGTTAAGAGTATTAAAACCAAGACACACAATATATTTTAGGAGCTTCTCTCTCCCTCTTCCTATCTCTCTGCCTATCTCTCTCTCTCTCTCTGTGTGTGTATGTGTTGGAGGGGATTCATACTACAGTATATGAGACTTTATAGGTCAAAAACAGAACTTTTGTTTTGCTCAAAATTTCCCCAATCAGCAGATTCCTTACAAATATTGCCATTCATTTATGTTTGGATTATCCTTTTTTTCTAGCCCCTATTTTGAAAACTAAATTAAAAGGAACCATTCCCATTGCATCCCATAGACTGAAAGTTAATAAGACGCAATCCCAAGAAATGAGAACTTATATTTTTATTGGAAGGAAGGATGGGGTTTTTCTCCCCAAAAATAACCTCAGACATTTCTGAGGTTCAGTTTCAGATCAATTATTTATTCTTTCTGCTGTAATCTTTCTAGCAATGCATATACACATGTTTTTGATATTAAACTTCCAGGATTAGTGTATAATCCGGTATCCTACTGTTTCCACTCAAATGGGCATGAAATCAGCAATTTTATATTACGAGGGATCACATAAGTACCATCTTCAGTTTTGCATTTCATTGCTGAGATATTTTTTTAATGTACTGTATATGTGGATTCTTAGCCTATAATGAATTTCCACAGATTTTGAACAAAACCTTCTTCTTTGAACAAATTTATATTACTCTAGATACTGAAAGTTGATAGAGACCAACTGCTATGTCCATTCAAATATAGGGGGTTGGACTAAAAGACCCTTTGGGTTCCTTCCAACTCAACAATTCTCTGATTTTATGGAATGTTCTGCTGCCACTACATGCAGCTGAAACTGGTGCAGTCCACAGGAAGGTTTGATTCTAGTGCCTCTATAAACTGGCTCACTGAAGATTTCTGCCCCGTGTGTATGGTGATTTAACTATTACACTGATATGAGAAAAGAATATTTTCATGTCTGGGGTTTATCAGGTTCGTTTTGATACGCATCTCTAGTGTTGCAACACAACTGGCTCAAGTTATTCCTTGTCACCAACTTTGGCATTTCATTGATGATCTTGCACAGGTCCGGTAGACTTGTAATCTGGTGAACTGGGTTCGCATCTCCGCTCCTCCACATGCAGCTGCTGGGTGACCTTGGCCTAGTCACACTTCTCTGAAGTCTCTCAGCCCCACTCACCTCAGAGTGTTTGTTGTGGGGGAGGAAGGGAAAGGAGAATGTTAGCCGGTTTGAGACTCCTTCGGGTAGTGATAAAGTGGGATATCAAATCCAAACTCCTCTTCTTCTTCTTCTTCTTCTTCTTCTTCACAACAGACATGACTGCAGAAGTGTCCTCTGGGGATATGCCTTATCTGATCTGTCAAAATTCATGCCCTACTTATATGTATACCGGTCAGGATTGTTAGGGTAAATCCCCGCTGCAGACGTAGCATTCGCCCACACTTCCACTTGTTCTGCCACTTTCCCCCGGGAAAAGCCACTGTTTACGGCTGAATCAGTTTTTTTCTGCAGTTGGATGTTTGTTCTGATTCGGCACTAGACAGGTTTTCCAGGAGAAAGCAGCCAAAAAACCATTCAGATCCATGCCTAGAAAGCACGGGGCAAGCAGAAAACCTCCCGCACCTGTCTTTCTTGGCTTGGGACAAGCCAAAATTGTGCACGAGCTCTTAAACAGCTTCGTTCCTATTTCATTTGCTTTGTTTTGAGTTTTATTTATTTATTAACGTTCTTATGTTACATCGGTAAACATTATCATATTACTTCACAAGGCTTATTATAATATAAATTTCAGCATGTATACAAAGTTTATATACCTAAAGAAAAGAAACAAGGACAAAAAACTATTCCAAAATTATATATGTACCAACACTTTGGACTTCCTGTCTATCCTGTTGTATATTCCTTTTTTACAAATGAATGTACTCTTATTATTGTATATTTCTTTACATTTTATCTAATACATTCCTATATCAATATTTACCCTTGGTTTTATTTCTCAACTCAGTCTCTCTCCAACGTCAATCGAATGCTAGCATAGATAGCGCACCTTTACTATATTTTTGAACATATATCTTATATCTACCCCGCTTTTCCATAATTTTTTGTTTTGAAGTGCCTCTCAGGCTATTTGTCAACTGCGCCATTTCAGCAAATTCTTGTAGCTTGTTATGCCAGTCCATTATTGTCATTTGAAGTTGTCTGGCAAGTTTTCTGCAAGTGGCAGTTGTCCAGCAAGCCCATAAACAATTTTTCGGAAGAAGTCATGGTGGTTAAAGTGGCATAAAACCAGCATAGGTCTGGGGTTCCAGAGTCTTTGTTCCGACGTTCCTGCTCTTTAGCTGATCTCTTCTGGATTCCTGATGTGGAAGTCCTGCAAGGTCCCTGCTGCCACCAACAATCCCCACTTGGCAGTTTTCCAGATTCCTTTCATGTGCCTGTCCATTGCAGCCATTAGCATCTCTCTTGTTCTTCCTGGCCACACCAAGCAGCCGGGCATGTTATTTATAGACTCCTCAAAGAACTATTAACAAAGAATTCCCACTCAGAGTCAACAAAACCGGGATAAGAGCTGCTTAGAAAAAGCCTTCGCTTAATGTCTATTGGCTTTAGAGAGAACAGGATGTGATCGAAGGTATCATCTCTAAAATGTTGTCCGTACCATTTCTATTATTCTGTATCAGCAGTCAAGAACTAAGGTATTGCATTTGAACGGAAAGGGGCTTGTCAAATGATTATTGCATCTGATTCGCTTTTTATTGATGCTGTCGTGGAAGTATTTTAGCTCAAGCTTCATTTTCTCCTGATAAATTCTATTAAAATAAAAACACTTAGTATGAGTGGGAAAAGGTAAAGGGACCCCTGACCATTAGGTCCAGTCGTGACTGGCTCTGGGGCTGCAGCGCTCATCTCGCTTTATTGGCTGAGGGAGCCGGCATACAGTTTCTGGGTCATGTGGCCAGCGTGACTAAGCCTCTTCTGGCGAACCAGAGCAGCGCACGGAAATGCCGTTTACCTTCCCGCCGGAGTGGTACCTATTTATCTACTTGCACTTTGACGTGCTTTCCAACTGGTAGGTTGGCAGGAGCAGAGACCGAGCAATGGGAGCTCACCCCGTTGCCGGGATTCAAACCGCTGACCTTCTGATCGGCAAGTCCTAGGCTCTGTGGTTTAACCCACAGCGCCACCCGCGTCCCTCTTGGTACCATTAGAATTATAAAAATGCCTACAGCAGAGCTTGTTCCATTCACAGGATTTCGCCCCTTTCACAAACAGAAGAAGTACTTCTGTTTAGCCATTAGTGAACCTGAAAGGAATCTGGAAAATCGTCAAGTGCGAATGGTGCAAGCCTGTTATTTGACGTTGTAGGCCAGGAAGAGAAGAACTCAGGAGAAGGAACAAGTGAACTTATTCTATAGTTCACGTAACATGAAGTTTCGGATGAGTTCATTGACCTATTACTTGGTTAACAAAACCGTCAGTTCCCACCCCCCACTGAAACAACTGACATAGGTCTAATTTTAGCTTTCACTGTGGAATTAATATGTTGCAAGCTTTCTCCACTGAGTTCCTGGTCATATATTTCATAAGGAAGTTGGGTAGATAAGCCTGATTTATCAAACCTGCAAGGCAGTTAAGAGGAACATTTTTAAGGAGACTGTAGCAATACAGTTATAGATCGACTGTTTAATGTGATGGATGTGCTGTCTCATGTCTTCCACCACCAATATGCCGCAGACCACCTGTATGAATCTTGCAGAGCACTGGTGTCTTTCCTAGTCCTATAGGGAGATCCTGGGGATTGATCCTGGAAGGTTTCAAATGCAAAGCAGATAGATGCTTTGGTTTGGATGATGAGGGGCCCTTGCAGGGAAGAACTGGGAGCTGTGTTTGGACAAAAACATCCTTGTTTCATTACTATATGGCTCAGTCTGCTCAGATGCTGTTGATTGCATTCAGGACCTTTTGCATACAAAGCATGTCCTCACCCTCTGATCTATGTGTAAAAATGTAAAGGGACCCCTGACCATTAGGTCCAGTCGTGACCGACTCTGGGGTTGCGGCGCTCATCTTGCTTTATTGGCCGAGGGAGCTGGCATACAGCTTCCGGGTCATGTGGCCAGCATGACTAAGCCGCTTCTGGCGAACCAGAGCAGTGCACGGGTGGCGCTGTGGGTTAACCCACAGAGCCTAGGACTGAATCAGAAGGTCAGCGGTTTGAATCCCCGCGACGGGGTGAGCTCCCGTTGCTTGGTCCCTGCTCCTGCCAACCTCGCAGTTCAAAAGCACGTCAAAGTGCAAGTAGATAAATAGGTACCACTCTGGCGGGAAGGTAAACGGCGTTTCCGTGCGCTGCTCTGGTTCGCCAGAAGCGGCTTAGTCATGCTGGCCACGTGACCCAGAAACTGTACACCGGCTCCTTTCTTAAATGCTCCCAACTGGAAGCAACCACTTGTGTTACTTACAATGTCCTTGCTCCATCCTTGGGTAAACCTGGACGAAGGTGGAATTAAAAGACATTTCTGCAGTTTCACCTTCACGTGCTCACGTTTCCTCTCCCTCCCTTCTTTTGTCGCAGGCTGATGAATACCGAAAATGCACTTTTACAAGCCAGGGAAGAGGAAGGAATAAAATATGAACGCACTTTCATGGCATCTCAGCTGATTGACTGGTTGATCCAGGAAGGAGAGGCCACCACAAGGCCTGAAGCTGAACAACTTGGTCGCAGGCTGCTGGAGCACGGAATTATACAGCATGGTGAGAAATGTTCCTTGCATTAGCGAGCTCTGTCTAGATGTGAAGGATCTCATAAGGTGGTTGCATGGTTTAACATGGACTGCTTAACCCTACATATTTTTAAGTGGTGGGCATATATATTGTGAATGCTCCTCACTTTTGCAATCCCAGACAGGCAGCAAAACAGAAAGTTATATTAAGTAACTATACTTAGTAGTTAGTGGTCAGCTTGGTGGGTCACAATTTGTGTAGATCTGGCATCATTAGATTGGTCATTTTGACCCATGTCCTATTGAGCAGCTTATATTTCTTTTTCTGAGAAGAGTATATCCTTCTTTCTTTTTTCAGCTGTACCCAAGAAGGGTTTGGTTGTGGTGGTTTCTCCTCCTTTTGGAAAACCTGTGATTCAGAGTTCAGCACAAGCTGCCAACTGTGAGAGCCCAAAGTCGGAAAAGTTAGTTGCGACCTGAGTCCAGTTTAAAACATCGACATAGGACTTGGGCTGTGTACACATTGCCAGCTCAGAACACAGCAAGGTTTTGCTTTTTCTAAGTTTTGATTAAAGCTGGGCAAGCCCATCATAATGCAGTATTTCATAAGGAGTGACAGGGCAGCTACAGGGCAGATAGGGATTGTGGCTGATGTCAGGTGTGCCCTGCTTTCCAAACCAGCGGTGGGAGTGCATTGAATGCAGAAAAACCAGGAGTGTGTATGCAACCTTAGTGCTCATCCACACTCTGCATTTGTTGTGCATAGAAAGCAGGGGTCCAAGCAGTTTTCCCCTTGCCCTGCTCCTTTCCAAGGAAGAACCCACTCTTTAGCGATATATCGGAACAAATGTTAATCCGGGGGGAAACCCAAGTTGCTGTTTGGTCTGATTGAGCACTAAAGAGTGACTTTCTCCAGGGGAAAGCAGAAGGGCAAGACAAACTGTGGATAAGCCCATAGTCTTGACTGTCTTTTAAGTCCAGTTGATTTTAAATGCTTCAAACTGTGAGAGTAGCAAAAGTTAGTTACATCTTAAGTCCAATTCTGCCTGGTTGTTGCCAGCAGAAGGTAATTTTCAGGGGAGAGTTGGGTAGTTGGGTAGTGTAGGGCTTGGGCCACATCATCCATCATTTCTTATTGTCCTGTATTTACTTGTAGCGATCTGCTCACTCCTTCTTGTCCCTTGGCAATGCCAACCCTCAAAGGGATCGAATTACAACTGGCTCTGAGGGTTTTCGCTTTGGTTTTTTAATTTTACTGCTCTTCAACTTGGGCTGGAAATAACGCAATGAATGACTTTTTGCCAACTTACATCATAGTTGTGCAATTAATCTTGCTGCCATAGAGTAATTTATAGGGTGCCAGCTGCTAATGGCACAGCGCACAAGTAAAATGTACTCCCTTGGCCTCTGAAGTGGCAAGAACATGCTATAGGCAAGGAATGGGAGATAAAAGGGAGAGGTAGAACAGGGTGAAGATAAGATAATGCAGAGAGAGAGAGAGGGGGAGGGAGAGAGGCCACTGCAGGTTCTTATTCTGCCACATCACACAGACAGATATACCTCACATTGGATACTGGTTCAGCCATCAGCCTTGGCCCCTTCAGGCCCCCACCTGCTTCAGGCGGGCTGTCCATCTTTTACAAAATGAAAGTATCACAGCACCACTTTTACCAGCTTTCTCTAGACAGTAGATTCTCCTCATTCTAACTGGATTCTGCAGACCCTCCTGCCACCTTTGGTAAGAACTTGCACTAAAGCTTTGGAGGGGGAAAGTATGTGGCTGATGTTCAGTTAGGTTTCACTCAGACCTACTGAAATGAATGGACCTAGCTTAGTTGGGCTTATTGATTTGAATGGGCCTACCCTTGAGTAAAACATAGTTGAATATCACCCAGAGCCTTTACGCAGCAGTGAAACTGTCTCTTCCACTTCCTTCTCCTTCTGCCCTCCATCTTTCCCAGCATCAGGGTCTTTTCCAGGGAGTCTTCTCTTCTCATGAGGTGGCCAAAGTATTGGAGCCTCAGCTTCACGATCTGCCTTTCCAGTGAGCACTCAGGGCTGATTTCCTTCAGAATGGATAGGTTTGATCTTCTTGCAGTCCATGGGACTCTCATGAGTCTCCTCCAGCACCATAATTCAAAAGCATCAATTCTTCAGCGATCAGCCTTCTTTATGGTCCAGCTCTCACTTCCATACATCACTACTGGGAAAACCATGGCTTTAACTATACGGACCTTTGTCGGCAAGGTGATGTCTCTACTTTTTAAGATGGTGTCTACGTTTGTCATTGCTTTTCTCCCAAGAAGCAGGCGTCTTTTAATTTCGTGGCTGCTGCATTTGTCATTAAAAAGCTAAAGCAGGCCGAAGATCTTTTGTTAAAGTTCAAAGTCTGTTATGAGTTAAACCATCCTCTGCAGTCAGAAGAAAGCACCTCTGAGTTCAGTGGAACTGCTGCCCAGCTAATTCTGAGCAGGACTGAGCCAGGAGTGTCTCTTTCAATATCTGCCAGCCCTGTTTGTCCTGTCAACAAGCTGTCCCTTTTCCTGCCAGATTCTTTGTGTCAATTGAACACATACCTTTTCCATTGGGCCTTTGAGAGGTCAAGGATGTGTGAAGCCCAATTTAGTCTTCTGTGCTGTAATTGTTATGGCTGAAATTTCAATACATTATTGAAGGCTTTTTTTAAAAAAAAGATTTTAATAATTGTGCGATTGCATGTTGTGTTTTATTCGAATGTTTTCTTTGGATGTGCTTGAATCCTATGGGATGATGGTGATTAAAAATTAAAACAAGCAAACAAACAAAAAATGGAACAGGGCTGCAACCCAGGTTTCCCCAATCAAATCAAAAACATGCTAACGCACCACCTGAAAACAAGCAACTTCCTCCCACTGGCAACCATAATTTTTGGCCGGCTACCAATGGCACTGATGGGCTAATCCAACAGTGTTCTGACCCAGTCATGCAAGATTTCCCCTGGGGAACTGAAACACATTGGAATTGCAGCCAGAGGAAATGTATGCAACTCCCTTGTTCCTGTTTAATGTTAGAAATGGAGTGTTCTTATTGACTTTCCAAGAACTTAGGATGAAAAGGACTGGTGTAAAATCTGATTAAAGCCCAGAGAGGCTAAGCTCTTTATTTATAATACTTTGCCAGTAGGAGATTTGGTTTAAAGACTTAGTTTCTATAGATTTCATTGTGTTTCACCCGAGTTAGAAACGATATTGGTTACACTCAGCTGAGATGGAATGATTATGGATTTTAGCTGTATCAAACAAAAATAACATCTGTTTTGACTGCATCTGTACTTATACTGAAACTAGCATAGCTAAAAAATTAGAAATTTTCCTTTCTCACCTCCCCCCATCCTGTTTCCAAATTGCAAGCTAACTTTGAAATAACAACAGCTGCCTGCTTTTCACTCCGTTGTCTGTTTATTGCAATCTTTATAGAGTCTGCTCAGTTTGCAAGTAAATACCATGGATCCGCTGGCAAGTTTCCTCTGCTCTCCAAGGGCCAAGCCATTCTTTGTGACTTATATGTCAGCATTGTCAATACAGTTTCAATTAACACTAATTGGCATTCTGCTGTAGCCTGGCAAGAGCTGAATGAGATATTTGGCTGACGATTGAGTGTAGGATAAAATACCTTTGTGCCTCATTGGTTGTCTTTATAAACTGCTGCCACAGTTTATAATAGAACTCGACTTCCCTTATTGCTGAATAAGCACAAAGAATAATGACATGCAGTTTCCTTCTCTAGTTAATTTATTGTCACAGAAAAGGGCCTGACTGTCAACTTTAGTTCAGATTCTAGCATTGAGGCAAGAGCTTTCATATCTAAATGCCTGTCTGAATAATAATAAATGTTTTGTGTTTCTATAACGCTTTTGAGTGTGCAAAGCATTTCATGTGCATTACTTTACAACCCTTGCAGTACTATTATCCCAGTTTTGCGGGTACACTAGGTGAGACCGAGGGGACAGACATCTGTGGAGTTGATGGCAGAGACAAGGTTCCAACCAGAATTTTAGGTTAACCACTATGTTACACCAGCTCCCTCTCTAACCAGAACCTTCTGTTTCCTCTTGAACTTCTGTCTGAAAATGCCACCCCTTTCTGGCAATGCTCTGTGCCTTAAGTTGGTCCTGGTCTTTCCCAGTTTGGTAAACTTGAGATGTATGCATACCATGTACTGAATGACTGCATGCAGAGCTTGGCTACAGGACTTGTTGGAAGGAAACGTGCAAGGCACCATCCAATGGTCTTAGGGACTCCACCCTGGATTTGTGTAGGCCTTTTCTTCTCCCAAAGATCTCCTGCAAGGCAGCAGAGATTTAGGACCAGAGTTTCCCTTCTTGTAGATGGGTTACCTTCCCAGGTTGATGAGCCCCATCTGCTCCTCACTTCCCTCTGCAGCCCATGCAGAAACTTCCTTCTTGACCATTGGACCCACTACTGGTCTTGTCCACTCAATGCGCTAGAGCCTGTCTTTGTATGCATGGGAAGTCTCTAACTCACCAAAAAGGTTTGAGACCCATTGGCTGCCCTCACTTGGTTTAGCTTGGCCAGTCAAAGCCATTCCCAGGGTGTCATGCTGACAGCCCCACTATACACCTGCATATAATCCCACCCTGGGATCTATATCTTGGTATGACACTAGACTGTTATGGAATGCAGCACGAGCATTTTAGAAATGCAGACTAGCTAAAGATCTGTCACCTTCGCTGAGACTGGGTAGCAATGCCCCTTCCCCTAATATTTCAGCTACCTTCAGAAGGGAGAGGAGTGGTATAGGCTGTGTCTCTGCCATGGTAGAATGGATGACAAAAGTAAAAGCATCTGTAGACACGGTTGCAATTGGGACAAACTGTTCCTTGCCTTTAGAGATTGAACTGTCCTCTGTCATAGAATTGGAAGGTCCCTCAAAAGTAGTCTGTTCTAACTGCCTACCTCTACAGGAAGTTCAACAAAAGCCGGTTCCCTCAGCCTGAAAGTGAGATGGGTGCCACAACCCCATAGCCTTTGACTGGACTTAACCATCCAGGGGTCCTTTACCTTTTCACCTTTACTACCAAAGCATAGATGGTAGGTGGCCATTCACTCTCTGCTTAAAATAATCTAACAAAAATAGGCCACCACCTTCCAAGGTGGTCCATTCCATTGCTGAACCACTCATATCTTCAGAAAGCTCTTCCTAATGTTTCGTCTGGATCCTTTTTCTTGTAATTTGAACCCATTGGTTTAAGTCCAACCCCCTGGAACAACCAAAAGTCTCTTTTCTTGAGCCCAGTAAAACATGATGAAATGTTAGGAGAGTGGGATATAATATTGGGAATTGGCTTGGATAGAAAGATAGTTGAACACCAGTAACTGAACGTCTGGATTTTTAATGACAGGGTAGATGTTCTGAATTGATGCTACCATTAAAGCACATTTACAGATGCCAGATTAGCTCTGAAGACCAAAAAGCCTTTGGAAGGAAAGCTCTCTGCAATATCATATGTTTTTGTCTTGCAGTATTTATTCTCCACTGGGAGGAAAATTGGAAGGGAAGCCCTTCTGCTATTGTACTTAGTGGGTCAGTGTGTGACACATCAGGGTTATGCAGAGATGAAAGGTGCACATTTAACGTGAAAATCAGGTCATCAATCTCTAGGAAATATGGGCAGGGCAGAAAAACACAGGATTTTGCAAATGCAAAAGAAATGAGTATTTTTTTTATTTTCAAAAATTGGTCACTATCCTAAAGCATTTATAGAAGATTCATGCGCCAAATGTTCAAAAGATGAGGAGTTAAAGATTTGGAAATCTGTGGTGTTTTCCATAATGACAGTGATTTCTTCAAAATCTTTTTTATTCAGTTCTTGGAAGATTCTTGGAAGTGAATGTAGGTGAAATATACTCAGAGTCGCAAGGTGATTTCATGCTCTTTATTCAGCTCATAGTGGTGAGGAGGAATGATGAAAGTCCCCTCAAGGTATCTGCTTTATATACATTATTTACACAATGGGCTGCACATGATTGGCTAATTCCGGAATTCTACTGTAAGCCAATCAGGTTGTGGATTCACTTCTATCTGGAGCATGATTGGGTAGTTCCTGCCAACCAATCATACTGCTGCATTGTTCTAGGACCAATCAGACTGCTGCATTCTGAATCCTATTGTTCTAGGACCAATCAGGCTGCTGCCTTTTGGATCCTATTGTTCTAGGGCCAATCAGACTGCTGCAGTTTGGATCCTATTCAACCCAGTACATAACACCCCTCCCCTCTAAGTTCCAGTCCTGCCCGGGAGGTCGCATTCATAGTCCTCGAGGTACGCCGGCGGCCTACGTGTGCGTTGCGGCCTGGGGTGTTCCCTGGTCCGGGGTTCAGGTTCTGGCTCGTGTTCCAAGGATGCTGGCTGTGATGGGGCTGTTTGGTCTGGCGCAACCGGCTCGCTCAGTCGTGGTTCTGGTTCCGGTGTCCTTTCGGCCTCACGGGTCCTCTCTGTATTTACTGATTCTGCCTCTCCTGCTGGCCCCTGCTGCTCTATGGGCCTCACTGCCCCTCTGTTCCCTTGGGACTCCTCTGCCCTTTCCTCCTCCTGGTTTTCTCCTGGGAATCGTCGCCGTATCTGGTCGCAGTGGCGGCGCCAGCATTGCCCCCCATCCGTTAGCACCTCATACGACACGGGGCCAGTGACCCTGGTGACTGTGGCGGGTACCCATGCTGGGCCTGCCCCAAAATTCTTTGCGTACACTGGGTCCTGAGCCTCGAAGGTCCGGGGGTTCTTGCCTTCCCCCACCACTGCCTCATCCTGAGCTCTATCGGGGTGAAGGCGGTCCAATCTGATTGCAAGGCGCCGACCCATTAGTAGTTCAGCGGGGCTCCGGCCAGTCGTTGAGCTGGGGGTGCTGTGCTGTGCTAGAAGGAATGTGGCAAGGCGGTACTCCCAATCCCCTTGTGTCATGCGGCGAAGGGTGTCCTTGGTGGTCCGCACCATGCGTTCTGCTTGGCCATTGGTGGCAGGGTGGAATGGCGCCGAACGGATGTGGCGGATGGCGTTCTGCGTTGTGAAGGTTTGGAATTCTCCTGACGTAAATGCAGTCCCGTTGTCTGAGACGAGAGTGTCAGGGAGCCCGTGGGTTGCAAACAGCCTGCGTAGTACCCGGATGGCTGCGGACGTAGAAGTGGACGGTACCAGTGCGACTTCCAGCCATTTGGTGTAGGAGTCCACCACTATGAAGAATGTTTTTCCCTGAAAGGGGCCAGCGAAGTCCACATGCAGGCGTGACCATGGTGCTCGGGCGGACTCCCAGGACTGGACTGGGGCCCTTGGGGGATCTGGGCGGGATTCTTGGCAGGCCTGGCAGTGTTTGACCCAGGCCTCTATCTCTCCGTCGATCCCTGGCCACCACACATAACTCCTGGCAAGGGCCTTCATTCTTACTACCCCTGGGTGTGTCTCGTGTAGGGCTGTGAGGACCCTTTTGCGGAGGGGCTGGGGAACAACGACCCTGCTTCCCCATAACAGGCACCCCTTGTGGGCTGACAGTTCATGTTTGCGGGTTGTGTAGCCGGCGAATTCTGGCCCGGGGCTGCTGCTGGGCCATCCCCTCCACACCCAGTCCAGGACCCGGGAGATGACCCTATCTTTCTTGGAATGGTGTGCAACTTCTTGTGCCTGAATGGGGCGGTCAGGAAGCAGCTCCAGGCTCATAACCTCTTGTGCAGGTGCTGGGTCGGGGCCTGTTTCCGGTAGTGGTAGCCTGCTGAGGGCGTCCGCATGGCCCATCGCCTTCCCCGGACGGTGAATCAGTGCATACTGGTAGCTGGCAAGGAAAATTGACCACCTGAGGACGCGAGGAGACAGCACTTGGGGGGTCTGCTTTTCAGGGGCAAACAAGCCAAGCAACGGCTTGTGGTCAGTCACCACGGTGAAGGGCCGCCCGTACAAGAAATCATGGAATTTTTTTACTCCCTTCACGATTGCCAGACCCTCCTTGTCGATTTGCGAGTAGTTCCGCTCGGTTGCGTTGAGTGTCTGGGAAAAGTATGCCACTGGTACCTCTCTTCCATCCGGGAGTTGGTGTCCCAGGACAGCGCCAATTCCATAGGGCGAGGCGTCGCATGCTAGCACCACCGGCAGCCTCTCGTCGAAGTGTGCCAAGACCGAGTTTGAGACAAGCAAGTCCTTGACTGCCTGGAATGCGGCCTCCTGGCGCTGGCCCCACACCCAAGGGGCCCGCTTGTCCAGGAGTCTGTGTAGGGGCTCCGCTACCGCCGCCTTGTGGGGAAGGAAGGAATGGTAAAAGTTCAATAGTCCCAAGAAGGCCTGAAGTTCAGTCTTGTTCTTGGGCGCTGGGGCATCACAAATGGCCCGTACCTTGTCCCCAGTCGGGTGGACCCCTTCTGCGTCCACCATAAATCCCAGAAAGTCCACCTGAGGCACTCCTAGTAGACATTTTTCCCGCTTCACCTTGAGACCCGCCGTCTGGAAACGGTGCAGAACGGTGCGGAGGCGGTCCTCAAACTCCTCTGGTGTGGGCCCGGCAATCAACACATCATCGAAGAAGGGGGTGACGCCAGGAATCCCTTTAAGGAGAGAGTCCATTAGATTCTGGAATATGCCTGGTGCCACGCTGATACCGAATTGCAGCCGCTTTACCCTGAATGCTCCTCTGTGTGTCACAATCGTCTGTGCCTCTGCTGTGGCCTCATCTACTGGCAGCTGTTGATATGCTTGGGCCAAGTCCAGCTTGCCAAAAATTTTCGACCCAGCCAGGGTGGCAAGAACATGGCTGACCACTGGCACTGGGTATGCATGGGCCGTAAGGGCCTTGTTTATGGTACATTTGTAGTCTGCGCAGATGCGGACCGAACCATTAGGCTTGACGGGTGTGACAATTGGGGTTTCCCAGGGGGCATTAGGCACCGGCTCCAGCACTCCTTGCTCCACAAGCCGGTCCAATTCCTCGTCTATACGGGGTTTCAGGGCGAACGGGACCCGGCGGGCCTTGAGCCTGACCGGTCGTACTGCGGGGTCAAGCTGTAGAGCAATTGGGGGGCCCGTATACTGTCCCAATTTCCCATCAAAAACCCCCGGAAATTCCTTGCATATGGCGTCCACGTCCACTTGTAAGCTAGTGTGGTTCACCCCGGTGACGGCTAGCCCCAGTGGTCCAAACCATGCCAATCCCAGTAAGCTAATGTAGGGGCCCTTGACCACCAGCAATTCCAGTTGCCGCGTCCGCCCTCGGTATTGCACCCTGAAGGTCCCCACCCCCATTGTGGGGACCTTACGTTTCTGGAAGTCCCGGAGGGTGAATGGGGCCGGCCTGAGTTTGGGACCCCCAGTAGGACACAGTTTCCTTAAGGTCCTTGCCGAGATTATGGATAGAGTTGAACCCGTGTCAAGCTCCATGCGGCATGGGGCCCCCTCTATCTGTACGTCAACATAAATTTTCTCTACGTTGGGGTGGGGCAACTGGTATACCTGGAAGTCCGTGAGCTCAGTCGAGTTGCCTTGGTGCGTTGGGCCCCGGGACCTGGGCTCTTGGATTGGTCATCTGATGCCTGGCGTCGGGTGGGCCGAGCCCGACACACCCGGGCGATGTGTCCCGATTTTCTGCACTGCCTGCACTCTGCGTTGCGGAAACGGCAGGTCCTCCTCTCGTGACTTTCTCCGCAGCTTGCGCAGTTCCCTCCTTCTCGTCGAGGCAGCTGTGGTATGTGGGCTGCTTGAGTGCGCTGCTGTACTCGGTGCACCTCCTCCCTGTTGGATCCTGAGTCGTCGGTGAGGTCTTCATGGTGGACCCTCGGTTGGGATGGCTGGCTCGGCCGTGCCTCTTGCGTCGACCTCTCGGCAGCTTCCGTTGCCAGGGCCTCCTCCAGAGCGACCTGGAACGTTAGGTCCTTCTTAGCGTAGAGGCGTCGTTGCAGCTTCTCATCCCTCAGGCCACCGACGAGGCGGTCACGAAGCATGTTCTCCAGCTCTGAGAAGTTGCAGAACCGGGCGGCTTGGCGGAGAGAGGTCACAAACCCAGTTATGGTTTCCCCAGAGGCTTGCCGCTTTGCGTAGAAGGCATTTCGACGAGCCACCACTGAGGGCTGTGGCGAAAAGTGCCCCTTCAGCTGTTCCATTATTGTTTTGTATGGAACAGTAGCGACGTCTTCAGGCGCAAGGAGAGCCCGGGCGATTTCAAACGTCTCCTCTCCGCAGACGCTGAAGAATATTGCCCTCTTCTTGGCGTCTTCTTCATCGGTGACCCCTTTGGCTTCTAGGAGGAAGGTGAAACGGGAGGCGTATGCTTCCCAGTCTCCAGATGCTGGGTTGAATGGCGAAAAGCTGCTGTTGGTTGCCATTCTGAGTTCCTTGTGTCCTGGAGCTGAAGCCTGGATACACGGTGCGAGGCAGCGATGCGGCAGGTGGCGGTGCTGCGGTGCTGTGTGTGGCAGTCAGCTCAGCGGGATCCCATCCTCGTCGCCAGTGAAATATACTCAGAGTCGCAAGGTGATTTCATGCTCTTTATTCAGCTCATAGTGGTGAGGAGGAATGATGAAAGTCCCCTCAAGGTATCTGCTTTATATACATTATTTACACAATGGGCTGCACATGATTGGCTAATTCCGGAATTCTACTGTAAGCCAATCAGGTTGTGGATTCACTTCTATCTGGAGCATGATTGGGTAGTTCCTGCCAACCAATCATACTGCTGCATTGTTCTAGGACCAATCAGACTGCTGCATTCTGAATCCTATTGTTCTAGGACCAATCAGGCTGCTGCCTTTTGGATCCTATTGTTCTAGGGCCAATCAGACTGCTGCAGTTTGGATCCTATTCAACCCAGTACATAACACCAGGAAAATAAAGTGGACTTTATTCAGATATTTTCTTTGTGAGCTGGGCCAAGCTTGAAAATAATGTAGCTGGCGAAAGTGGATATTCAGTGCACGTGGCGGGTGGGGGGAATCAGACTTAGGAGACAGCTAGCCTTATGTTCTCTACCACTGAGTTTGGTTTTTACTTACAGTGCTGAAGCTCTGTTTCACTCTCACCCACTCACCCCCGCAGTTACCACTGCATATATTTAAAACCATGAGATCACCTGCTTTCTACATAATGAAGTCAGACACCATCCATGGTGTAATTAGAATCTAGGAACCAGGAAATGAATTGCTACAAAATGTAACATCCTCTGCAATTTTAATTTTAAAACTATTCAGCTTAATGAAGGCCTTGGGGGGGAATTGGAAAGCACACCTGGTGGGGCGAGCCAATAAAGTTGCCACTGAAATAAACCAGAAAGCTGAAATAAAGCAGGCTGAGATGGAATCTCTTTAATAACAATAATTGCAAGCGACAGTTGAAGAAGCGAATGACAGGAAGCGCAGCAATTTGTCTTTTTGTCAGCGGTTGGAATAATGAAATTTTGGCATATCAGGAGCTCCCTTAAAGAGGGCATGTATTGCGGTGAGACCTGGAAAACTGACACCCTGTGTTGTGGGTGGGTACGATTGGTCAGCCACAACACCCAATTGGTAGGTCCCTCAAAGCTGGGTGCAATCTGGCCAATGGGATGCAGCCCAAACAGTTCGAGGGACCTATTTATACCCATGCATGTGACCCAGAGCTTCCTCTTTTGGTGCGTGCATTCGGAATACCCACCCACCTCTCCCTACTTTTAGGACTTGTGCGCTTGACCTTGCTATGCCATCATGTGTCATTTGTCGTTGGGACAGAGGCATGGCAGGAATTTTCCCCACTTGGCTGATTGGCTGTTGCCATTTGGGTTTCGCCTGCTGCGTAGCAAATCGTCACAACTTGTAAGGTTGCGGGATAGGCTCTGGTTCAGGTGATAGGGATGGGAGAATGCTCTCGCCATCCCTATGTGAAGGGTATTCCGTTAAAGGAATCCAGGGACTTGATGGTTTGGTCAACCCCTGAGAGGGGGTTGTGCCTGTGCCTGAGTCCAGGGGGACATTTGGCTGGTGGAGATAGCCTGTTCCCAGCTTTCTGCTTATCCAGGTGTTCACCCTAGGTTGGCCTATGCTGGAACCCTGGGTCAGCGCTACCTGCATGGCAGGGAGCTAGTCGAACCAGAGCCTATGCAACCACTCACTTTCTGTAATCAATAAAGTTGTGGCCTAAATTCTGCCAAAAACCAAAACCAAAATTTGAGTCAAGTGTGAATTTATTTAGGGGGGAGGTTTCTGGGTCTGAACGCGCAATTGCAAGCGGCAGTTGAAGAAGCGAATGACAGGGAGCGCAGCAATTTGTCTTTTTGTCAGCCCTTGGAATAATGAAATTTTGGCAGCGCCAATCTTTGTCTTCCTTAACTTCCATATCATCTCAATTGTCCAAGAAGATAGCTTTAGATGTCCTGATCTCCTCCGTGCTGTTATCCCCATCACTAGTTCAGCCACCATGGAAGCGTGCAGTGCATAAATGCCACACTGCTTGTAACCTGCTGTTTCTCTCTCTCCTAGTGTCGTGCTGCATACAAAATTGAGGTTATAGAAAGTTGCTGTGTGGTCATTATCTTAGGGCCACCTTAGACTTTATGAATCAATTTCATGGTTGGAAATTCCATGGGGCTAATCAGGTGGCGCTGTGGGTTAAAGCCTCAGCGCCTAGGACTTGCCGATCGAAAGGTCGGCGGTTCGAATCCCTGCGGCGGGGTGCGCTCCCGCTGCTCGGTCCCAGCGCCTGCCAACCTAGCAGTTCGAAAGCACCTCCGGGTGCAAGTAGATAAATAGGGACCGCTTACCAGCGGGAAGGTAAACGGCGTTTCCGTGTGCGGCTCTGGCTCGCCAGAGCAGCGATGTCACACTGGCCACGTGACCCGGAAGTGTCTCCGGACAGCGCTGGCCCCTGGCCTCTTAAGTGAGATGGGCGCACAACCCCAGAGTCTGTCAAGACTGGCCCGTACGGGCAGGGGTACCTTTACCTTTACCTTTAATCATTAAAAATGTACACCTAGACTGGACTGGGTGATGATTCCACTGTTCCAATAATGCTCCAGCTTTGAGAACCATGTTAGTATATGTCCTTATAGTTAGGTAACTTTTTTGGTATCTAGTCCTCACCCTCCATAGTCTGAATGGTGCTTCAGACAACCAGTAGTGACCCATCAGTTTGAGTCCAAGAACATGTGAATGGCCTAATCATCTGTAGTATTGGAGCTGTAGGCTAATGAAAGATATCTGCTGTCTTCCATGAAGAAGACATGAGTTTGCGTGAATTCATTGCTCTGATGCAACCCGTTGGCACGAGCTATTATTTGCATAAGTGAAATGGTGGCTAACCAATGTCCAGCCAGTACAGTACTTGGCTTATTCCACTTTTCTAAGCAGGACGGAAATGCTTGAATTCTAATATTTTACAGCAGCGTCATAAATTTGAGGAAACATCAGACCATCTTAAATAAATCACTAAAGAAAACTTAACACAAGATGGAGTTGCAGTTTACCATGTTAACTATCTCCTTCAAGCAGTATTGTTAGGAGTTAAACAATTTATTCTTAATATTTGATTTGATAGCTCTTCTACACTTGCAAGTCATCGCTTGATGTTTGAGTCATCAAGTAAAGAGCATGTGTGAGCATAGCCGTAGAGTCTTTTTAAAATGGAGTGGTGTGATGGAATGGTAGGCGATGTTTCTACATTCAGTAACTTCATAAGAATGAAAATATACTCTGGTTAATGATTAACTGTGAAAGTACCAAATAGGTAATATTCAAAATGATATATTTAATGCTGATGTTGTAGTTTTTGTCCAAAATTTGGTGAATTGTGGACGTTCAGGTTACATTATCGTATTACTATGTGGTAAGGTACATTCTTATGAGCATTTTTTATTCATTACTTTTGATTTTTATCTGCTTTTCATGCTTTTGCTTATGAAATGTTTTGTTTTGCATAGCATTTTGCAATATTGTGTACAAAACTTCCATTTGAAAAATTGACATCACGCACAGATACTGTGAAGGAATCTTGGCAACCCCAAGCAAACTAATAAATGTCCAAAGAACATATACATATGAAAGCTGACAGTAACCTAAATGTGACTCTCAGTGTTCATAGGTGCATGCCTAATGAGAAGTGAGGAACAGGTATCTTTAGACAGTCACAAAATTCATCTAGGATAGTTGGCATTCACATGAGTCTCAATATTCAGCAGTTTTGAACATTCCTTGCAGTAGAAATGAACCCTACTCTGTATTCTTTCTTCAAGTCCATCATTCGCTCTCATATATATATATATATATATATATAGGCGAATGTCCAACACATTTATCTCCATTGTTAATTGCAATGCTTTTAGGAAATGGAAGTTTATCCTCCCTGCTGCCTAAGGTATTCAGGGATTGCAGCTTTTAAGAACTAGTGGTTCTGGACAATTACTGCTGCAATAATAACGTAGATGCATTTATTACACTGCAGCTACTTCTGGGTGCAGAGTTGAGCCTGGCATTCTTATTCAACATCAAAGCATGTTGTGTAAAGTTTTGCAAAAAGTAAAGAGATCATTGCTGCCCTGGGCAACTTGGGGAGGAAGGATGGGATATAAATTGAGTCCGTCTTGGCACCAAACATGTTCTCAAACCTGGCATAGACCTTTCCAGAAGTTATAACAGCAGATAGGTAGGAAACACACCTGGTTGTGAGTAGCTCTTGCTGCCTTAAGGGCGAGGAGTGAGAATGAACTGATGTCTCTGTTGAGAGAGTGCATGTTGAAAAATGTAATATAGCAAAGCCTGTCCTGACTTATCAAGGCTGATCTAAATAATAAACACCAGGTTTTGTGGTCCTGGGGCCCTGTTAGCACAGAGACATACTATGAGTGTGTACAGGAGCAGAGACTGGTATTACTAAGGAGTTCCAGGAGCCAGACGTTCAGAGCTTCATGTGGAATGGGAAGTCCAAAACTCAGGTTGGCTGGCCAAGCTCAAAAGGAAAGCATCTGTCTAAATGGAGTGGGAGATAGGAAGGTTGTGAGTTAGATAGGTATCACTAACACTTACCTGGAAATATTTAAAGGCATATCAGTACATAGAGACTCAATCTGTTCTCTGGGGGATGGCGCCACTTTGTAGCCTAAAGACAAACAATGTTGATCTTTCCTCCATTCATTCTATAGCCTCCAATGGCCGACAAAGGCATTAGTATGCAAACCAAAAAACACCCAGTTCAAGTCTTGATAGACCCATAATGCCAAAGATAACAGGTTTTTTAAAAAGTTTTCCCACTCCAAATGGGTAAGTTCTAATATACGGCTTGGAAGACTCTACAGAGAGCAATGACATCTGAGTCTGTGGCCTCTCCAGATGACCTGTTTATTGAGCATTCATCCTTTCCTTGCACAAAGCTTACATGGAGGTTATATTGTATCTTGTCTTCACTGATCATCCATTCTGATTTGTTTGTGGGGCACCTGCACACCAAAGCGTGTTCTCCATAATAGAGAGCACGTGTTGCGGTGGGGGCCAAAAAGGCCACCCCACTGTTGTTGGGCAAATTGGCCTCATGCTGTGATTGGGCAAGGAGTGTTGCTGGGGAGAATACAGGAATCCAGGGGCTTGCCATCCCTTTCATCCTAGTCCCTGACATCGGACTTGGGTCGTGCAAGCCCCAGGGGGCATGAGGGTGAGAAATGGGGGACTGATGTCCAGCTTCATTTCTCCCCAATATGGTTCTCCCTGACTGGCTTCCGCTGGAATCCGGAGGTCAGTCCTGTCCCCTTGCCTGGCTTCCGCTGGAATCCGGAGGTCAGTTCTGTCCCTGGGGCAAGGACAGATAGTCATAACCAATGCCTAAGCAACCACTCACGTGTGTGTATTTAAATAAAGTTGTGGCCAAATTCATGCCAAAAACCTTAAACAAAAATTGATGTGTGAAGTGTGAGTTATTGGGGTGGCTTGGGGGACCTCGACGTGCAATAAGCGTTTCTCTTGCCTTCATCCCAATCTGCTTGCGTCTTCCCATTTTTGCCAATGACCTCTCCACCCCAGTTCAAGTAGCTTACTGCAAGCATTGTCCCCTTATTCCTGACACATTCTGTGTTCTCTATACCACTAAAAAGGCCTTTCCACTTCTCTCTCCGTCTCACCTACCTTCCTTCCCAGTGTGCAACAAACACCATTTTATAGACAGCAATCTGCTGTTCCAGTTCCGAATGAATTTCCGCCGGAGGAGGAGATTGATGGAGCTGCTCGCTGAGAAGTCCCGATTGATGCCAGAGAGTCACGACAGTCCCTTTTGTCTACGAAAGCAGAACCATGACAATAAAAAGCACACCAGTTTCCTCTCAGGTATTTGAGTACCAAAGCAGAAGGAAGTCTTCGTGGTATTAGTAGGAAAAAAATAGTAATTTATCCATTTCTATAGTACTTTCAACCAAGATTCAACAAGATTCACTGTAGCTCACTCACAGAACCTGGAATATGTGCCTCTGAGCACTTGCAGACTGCTTTGAGGGGAATGAAGAGTATGCATTAAATGCTGTTTGAAAAGGAAGGGTTAAAGTGATAGAGTTCTAGAGAGGAGAGGAATAAATGGTTAGAGCACAATCTATGCAAGTCATTGCCACCTTGGATTAGCTGTGTGTTAGGACAGGTCATCTATCCCTGAGAAAATTGTTCAGCTGTTCCATTTTTTCCAGAAGTTGGGTTTTCTGTGCCCTGGAAAAAATCCAGAAGCTGAAAAGGGGAAGTATGGGAGGAGAATGTTTCAATCATTACATTATGCAGGTGCCCTGTAAACAATCTAGTACAAGACGGCAGCTTCCCATATTGAAGTTGATCCTCTTTTGTGCTATTTATGAAAGCATAAATCTTTTCTTAATTTAGAAGAGAAAGCAGAAGAAAAACGTTAGTAATGTGAGCGAGCATTCTGGCCAGTTTAGTCTTTATATTGCGCAACTGACTCATAGCACAATCCTATATATACCTAGCCCAAAGTTAGTCCCGTTGGGTTCATACGGCATTGCAGCCTGAAGCACAAAACAAAACAAAAAACTACTTGTGTATGGAAGTACCCTAAATGTTTCTAAGATGTAGCTGTTCATGAATGGGCAACACAAGTTTTAGAAATTTAGGTGACCACTGGATATAAAATCAGAGCAGTGGCATTTCTAATATAACAATATACAGGTGAAATGGACTTAAAAGGCCATCCCAAAAACCCAAATGCTTTGCTTATTTGTTTTGAAAAGCACCATTGTACTAAATGAGCAGTTCATCATCAAAGTGATGGAACTATTGAAGGTGACAAGAACAGGCATCCCCAAACTCGGCCCTCCAGATATTTTGGGACTACAACTCCCATCTTCCCTAGCAAACAGGACCAGTGGTCAGGGATTGTGGGAATTGTAGTCCCAAAACATCTGGAGGGCCGAGTTTGGGGGTGCCTGCACTAGAAACCTCTGAAGTTATGAATCATGGGTAGGCAAACTAAGGCCTGGGGGCCAGATCCGTCTCAATCGCCTTCTAAATCTGGCCTGTGGACAGTCCAGGAATCAGTGTGTTTTTATATGAGTAGAATGTGTCCTTTTATTTAAAATGCATATGGGTTATTTGTGGGGCCTGCCTGGTGTTTTTACATGAGTATTATGTGTCCTTTTATTTAAAATGCATCTCTGGGTTATTTGTGGGGCATAGGAATTCGTTCATTCCCCCCCCCCCAAAAAAAAAAATATAGTCCAGTCTGGCCCCCCACAAGGTCTGAGGGACAGTGGACCAGCCCCCTGCTGAAAAAGTTTGCTGACCCCTGTTATGAATGATGGTAAAGAGAATCATAAGAGAGAGATAAATTAATTTATGTCCTCCTGCCTATTTCCCTTCCTCCTCCTCCTCCTCCTCCGCTTGGGAAAGTGAGCCCCACCAAGGAGATAAAGATTGTCTCAGCAGTGAGACGGAGCAGTATGAGTAGCTGTAGCAGCAGTGGGTACTTCAGCAGCAGCCCAACGATCAGCGGCAGTCCTCCAGTTCTGTGCAACCCCAAATCTGGTAAGGATCGCTAAGACTTGTTTGCATTGGCGAGTGTTGCAGTCAAGTTAGATACCATGCACTTTTTTAGATGCACCTTCGCATTGCACATGCATGCTTTAAAAACAAAACAAACCAGAAAGAGCAACTGCTGATATGATAATTGGAATGACTGTAAAGGGACGGGGCTGCAGTCTGGGTGGCGCTTGCTCCTCCAAAGCTGCTATTAGCTTTCCTACCAATGCAAATAGCAGCTTTTGAGGGGGAAGAAATGATTAAACGCCCCCCCCTTCTGTAATTCCCTACCTTCAGCACCCACTGTTAGTATTTTTGTAAACTGCATTATAAATGCAAATATGCATTTAAATCCACATATACTTTACCCCCTTTGGGACGCGAGTGGCGCTGTGGGTTAAACCACAGAGCCTAGGAATTGCCGATCAGAAGGTCGGCGGTTCGAATCCCCGCGATGGGGTGAGCTCCCGTTGATCCGTCCCTGCTCCTGCCAACCTAGCAGTTGGAAAGCATGTCAAAGTGCAAGTAGATAAATAGGTACCGCTCCAGCGGGAAGGTAAACGGCATCTCCGTGCGCTGCTCTGGTTCACCAGGAGCGGCTTAGTCATGCTGGGCACATGACCCGGAAGCTTTCTGCGGACAAACGCTGGCTCCCTCGGCCAATAAAGCGAAATGAGCTCACAACCCCAGAGTCGGTCATGACTGGACCTAATGGTCAGGGGTCACTTTACCCCTTACCTATACTTTACCCCTTAGAAAACACCCAGGCAATTTGGCTTTGAGATAGCAGGAATATATTTGTTTTTAATGAAGGGGCATGTCTTTGCAAAACCAAATACCCTTTCAAAGCACATTATTTCCTTCAAAGAATTCTGGGCACCGTTGTTTCTTATGAGTTGCCAGAAACTGTAACTCTCTGAGGGGTAAACTACAGTGCCCAGAATTCTTTGAGGGAAATAATGTGCTTTGAATGTGCTTTAAATGTACTATGTGTATATGGCCTAAACCAATTTACATTTAAGGAGGGGAGGACTAAGTGTTTGCATGTTCCCCCATCTTAAAAAATAACTAAATTTTTATGTACACTGAAAACTAAGGAAAGGCTTGACCAGAGTTCTAATAGGCTATGTTTGAATATACAGGAGTTTAACACGTGAAAGTGTTCATCTTCAAAGCTTAACCTGAATTGGTCTAGCCCAGCAACAGACCTCTCAAAAGCTGTCCAAGTTTTCTTGGACTCTGATTCCTAATTCTTAAGCTTTTCTGTGCATGACTCAGATTTTAATCAATGGTGTATAGTTTTATTCCATTTTTATTCCAAGTTTTGAAAGCTTCGGTTTGATTGTTGTTGCACTTTGTGAATTTCCTCTGCTTTCCTCCAAATTACCTCTTACCTAAACTGTTCAGAGATTTCATTTTATATTAAGCAGTTTCTAAATTATATACGTAAATAAATCAGGCCAGTTCCCTTAAATCTAATATAGCCAGAATTCAGCAGCCGGCTAAAAGTAAACGCGGAAGGGAATTATGTACCTTGTCAGCTTAGGCATATGACACCAGCTGCTCGACGGAGCGCTTTCACACCCCCACTGGTTGTGGCAACCAGCCCTAAATCGGCTGACAATCCAAGTTTTCTGACCCGCTTAGAAACACTTTATAGATCAATCTGTCATTCTTCTCCATTACACAGAGAGAACAGTGACAGCAGTGGCCGGCATGTGAAGACATTTACTTTATTCAAGCCATTAATGAATGAGGTCAGCACAGGAAAGGGGATAGCAACGATGCGATCATGCTGTTTGCTAAGAGGAATTAGGAATACTTCAGCAATCGGTTCATTTTCAACAAGCCCCTCTATGATAAGATGAAAACTGTCAGCTTCCAAGATTGTTTTCTTTCTAAGCTATTTCCTGTGCCTCTAGAAAGACGAAACATCCCCCCTTTGTGCTCTTCCGACTGATATTAAAAGGCGGAGGAGGGCAGTAAAGAAATATGCATTTTCCCATCCACACTGTTATCTGCTTCAAAGGGAGAACAGAATGTCAAAGGGAATTCTCACACTCTCCTTTCTCACTTCAGTCTTCCCTTCAGTTACGTATAAATATACTCGGCGTGTTCTGAAGATGATTTCAGTAGCCCTGCAAAGGCATTAACCTGCGAATACGAGGGCTCCAACTCAAGTGAGCAGGGATAGGATTGAAGACTTGCCCTGTGTACAACACGGTGCAGGCGTGTCTCCGGCAACTATAGGACAGCGCTTGTGACGTCACTCATGATTAATGGTGCAATTCCCTCTCCTTTCCCCCTTGCTGTGGTTTTATTTAAAATTTATTTATCTGCGTTCTTTAGAATCTGGGCACGTCCTGGCTGTACAGTTAAGTGTGGGAGTGAACACGCTGGCCTCTGAAAAGTGAGCAAAAATCAGAAACTGTACCTGTCAGCGATGCTCTGCTGTTTTATATCTTGTGGCAGGGAAGTGCACCTAAAAGGAACACAAAAGCACAAATTATTTATTTAGCAGTAAGCAATCATTCCTTTATTGCCCACTACAATCCACCCTTGTGCCAAGAAACAAGGGTATAGCATTCATTTTAGATCCAAAGATTAGATTGCAAGTGTTTAATTGAGGAAAAAGATCTTTGCACAGATAGAAAGATAGATAGGTAAGAGAGCTGAAAATAATGCCAATGTATTTCACACCTGGCAACCCATGTGCCCCTTTGGTTCCATATAGTACATAGGTAAAAGGTAAAGGTAAAGGGACCCCTGTCTGGACCCAGTTCTCCACCCCTGGGCTAGGACCTGGGAGGCCAGGGTTCAGATCCTGCCATAGCCGTGAAGCTCAGTGGCAAACCTGAGCTGATGTTGCCACACCATAAGATGACAGGAGCCAAGCCTAGGATCCTATCCCATAAAGGTAAAGGGACCCCTGACCATTAGGTCCAGTCGCGGACAACTCTGAGGTTGCAGCGTTCATCTCGCTTTATTGACCGAGGGAGCCGGCGTACAGCTTCCAGGTCATGTGGCCAGCATGACTAAGCCGCTTCTGGTGAACCAGAGCAGCGCACGGAAACACCGTTTACCTTCCCGCTGGAGTGGTACCTATTTATCTACTTGCACTTCATGCTTTCGAACTGCTAGGTTGGCAGGAGCAGGGACCGAGCAACGGGAGCTCACCCCATTGCGGGGATTCGAACCACCGACCTTCTGATCGGCAAGCCCTAGGCTCTGTGGTGTAACCCACAGCGCCACCCGCATAGGCGAATCTAAAAAGCCTGGGACACAAATTGTCACAGCTATCTAGCAGCTGGGGAGGCTCATTTACCAGAAATAATGTATTTAGCATTAACTCTGGAAGTGTGTACTTGATTCTGACCAAACTAAGCCTCCCTGATGTATATTGTGTTCTAGGAGGCTTAAACCCAAAGCAAGCATTGGTTGCCAGGTTTGTTGCTGTGTTTTTCCAGCTCTCCTACCCCACCAATATTGCAACAATAGTTTTTCATTTCAGCAGTATTTTGCTAATATTGTAGTGTTCCGTTGCTAATTAGAAGATTGGTTTTTGTTTTTTAATGTGGAAGCAACATAGGAGAATCACAGCTGGATGACAATGTCGTTGACAACGTGAGTAAAGTAGACATGGTGATTTCAGACTAAGCAATCCCGGCTCTTGTGAAAGTCTTTACTTAATATCCTCCTTGTGTATTTGCAGTATTGAAGAGACCAGTGACTCCTGATGAACTTCTGATGCCTGGGGCACCATATGCCAGGAGAACCTTCACAGTATGTCTCCAATTACCTCAATTATCTTCTGTTGTGTATTGTACTTCATGACATTTTGATCCATTATTCAGACATAATAATGGATGCAAAAATAGATAAAGGGATATTTTCATTCGCATTTTGGTACAATTTTGAGCCGAGGGTGTTTAATCACAAAATCTGAAGGACTATGAAAACTGTGTTCCTATTAGTCCAGGAAGTGTGTGAATCAGGCCAGCTTTCTTAAAATTGTGGCTTGGTTTGCCTAAAATCCCTGAGCAACCCTAGAATCTGGTGAATCACTGAGGATTCACAAAAATGTGCTTGTGTTGTTTTGGCTTGCTATCAAAACAGCAACAAAGAGAATTGCTAAAGCATTTGTTGTCGCACCTTCTTGTTCCCTCTCAAGATTGTAGGCGATGCCGTCGGGTGGGGATTTGTGGTGCGTGGGAACAAGCCTTGCCACGTTCAAGCTGTGGATCCCAGCGGCCCAGCAGCTGCAGCAGGAATGAAGGTAATTTTAACGAATGCAGGTTAAGTACTTTAAAAAGGGGAGAGGGGATGTGTTGACATGAAGTCAGGACTACTTCAGATGTGACACCATGCAACACAACTCTATACACCTGGTGTGGGGACATACCCTCCAGCGTTCCTCTGATGAGAATCAGCACGCTTGTCTTTTGCTGACATGCTCTTGTGGGAGCCAGCTGATTCGTGTGAAAGCGCAGCATCACAGCAAGCGCCATCTTGCCCTCTTCCCTGAGCTTGGCAGCCACACTGGAGAGGGAAACAGGCGGAGGAAGGAGGGGGCAGTGGGGGCGGACTGTGCACCCGGGTGTCTTCGCTGAGAGGAGTGACATTTGGCGCGCTGCCCACCCGTGACTCCTAAGCCTACCCCAAGCCAACAGGGGAAGGGGGAGCTGCGCCGTTTTGCCAGCAGCATTCCCCCCTTCCCCCTTTGTTTTGACAGCTGGGGGAGGCTTGGGAGTCGCGGGTGGGCGGTACGCCGAATGTCCGCCATTGGCAGCTCACTCCGCCCCCCGTCTGCAGGGCGCATGCGCCGCTCCATGCTCCCGAGTGGCTATCCCGCTCCTGGGAGGGCACCCTCTGTGCTCCGCCCACCTTGGAAGCGCACCCGTCCTGGGCAGCGTGGACATATGCTCTGCCACTGGTGGGAAACAGGACATTCTGGGATCAAATCAGAAACTGGGATGGTTTCTGTAATTCCAGGATTGTCCCGGGGAAATCGGCACACTTGAAGCATACGTAAGGATTTCCATGAGTAATTAGGTAAAGTTAAAGGGACCCCTGACCATTAGGTCCAGTCACGGCCGACTCTGGGCTTGTGGCGCTCATCTCGCTTTATTGGCCGAGGGAGCTGGCGTACAAGCTTCCGGGTCATGTGGCCAGCATGACTAAGCCGCTTCTGGCGAACCAGAGCAGTGCACGGAAACGCTGTTTACCTTCCCGCTGGAGCGATACCTATTTATCTACTTGCACTTTGATGTGTTTTCGAACTGCTAGGTTGGCAGGAGCAGGGACTGAGCAACGGGAGCTCACCCTGTTGCGGGGATTCAAAGGGCCGACCTTCTGATCAGCAAGTCTGAGGCTCTGTGGTTTAACCCACAGCGCCACCCGTGTCCCCCACAGCGCCACCCGAGTAATTACATATGAACTATATACAGTGGTACCTCTGGTTGAGAATGGGATCCGTTCTGGCGCCCCGTTCGCAACCTGAAAGGAACGTAACTCGCGCCTGCGCATCTGCACACGCGCGGGTCATGATTCGCCGCTTCTGTGCATGCGTGTGACATCATTTTGCACATGCGCGAGTGGCGAAACCCTGAAAAAACGCAACCTGAAAAAACGTATCATGAAGCAAACGTAACAAGAGGTATGACTGTAATTACAGTGGTACCTTGGGTTACAGACGCTTCAGGTTACAGACTCCGCTAACTCAGAAATATTACCTCAGATTAAGAACTTTGCTTCAGGATGAGAACAGAAATCATGCTCCGGTGGCACGGTGGCAGCAGGAAGCTCCTTTAGCTAAAGTGGTGCTTCAGGTTAAGAACAGTTTCAGGTTAAGAACAGACCTCCAGAACGAATTAAGTACTTAACCCGAGGTACCACTGTACATAATGCCACACAGGACATTGCTTTATGCTGACTCAGACCATTGGACTATCTCACTCAGTGCTTCCTGCACTGCCTGACAGCAGCTCACCAGGGTCTTTTCTCAGCCCTGCCTTAAGGGTGTTGGGGACTCAACCTTCTGCATGCAATGCAGATATTTTCCCACGGAGCTACAGCCCTTCCCCATCATTGCATGCCACTATCTACGTGGGATCTTCACACTCCTTCCTGGCAGAAATGTATTCCTGTAGGAGTTTTAAGCTGGCCTAGGACATTGCCAGGTTTGCGTCTTCCTTCCCTGACGCGAGTCTCCTTTAGGCTTCTTTATGCTCAGCGCAACAGTAATAAGAGCTGGCAGCGAAGAAGAATCTGTCCTGCTCTAAGAAGCTTTGTCTGCCAGAATTGCTTGGAGCAACCAACCAAAAGAGACCAGACCAAGAAAACTTGGCGAAGAGGGAAAGGGCAAGAATTTGAAGAGCAGCCAAAGCTCAGCGTTTTGCTTTCTAGAAGTGTCCTTGGCACCGAGGCAACACCCTCTTCCCTGCCTTGTTGAGATGCACCCAGAAGTCTACACATTTCTGGACGTTGGCTGCATGCTGTGGTTGTTTAGAAAACTTGCAGTCTTCCTTCCCTCCACGCTCCACATGTTACGCTTCTCTCCTTTGCACTGCGTGGAGCAAACTCCTGGGGCAGGACTTTTGGCCCGCCGCTCTGCATGTGCACTCGAAGGCCTTTTGTTCCAGAAAGCTGTAAGGAAGATATACTTACAAAGCCAGCGCTGTGTGTCTTGCATTCCATAAGAAGACTTATTCAAAAGCCATCAATCTCAGTGGATTCCAAAGAGAGAGGCCTGAACCAAGCCTTTGTAATGGCGATGAAAATTGCCAGGATTTTAATTTCTAGAAAAATGAGTCTTGTATCTGTCTAGAAGGCCTTCATTTATGGTGTGTGCACGACTCTGTAGTAGCCTAGTGGTGATAGAAATGTGCTCTGTACTTTCTCAGTGGGGTGGCTTTTCATAAGGATGAGAGCGAGTTTTTGGCATTGAAAGCAGATTCTGGATCCTTAGCAATTGCTGGCATTGCTCCTGCATAGCCCATCTTCTTCCCTTTCTGAGGGCTGCTCATGGGCTATGTGGCCAGAGGAATGAAAAAACCATGGCAGAAGGACAGCATCTGCCTTCTCCTGTTGGCAATGGAGTGGATCTACTGCTTCTTGCAGAAAGAAGTTCAGAGGAGGTTGGGCAGGTCTGGAAAGGCTGTTTGGCTGTCTTCCCACCAGGTCCTTGCAAGCTCTTTGAAAATAAGTCTGGTGAGAAGTGGAAAACTCTCTTTGTTTTCCTCGTTCACTTTACAGGGTTGGGCGTTACATCACAAGACTGAAACTGAAGTGGGGTAAATATTGACACAGCGATAACATTGTGATTGCAGCAAACACCAGCAACTCACTCCCTATGTTAAAGACACACCATGTAAAGATTGCACAGAAATAGACACGTCTGTTTCCAGCATGAAAACTGTGAAACCACCTGCTCAGGGTTTAGGTAAAGGTAAAGGTACCCCTGCCCATACGGGCCAGTCTTGACAGACTCTGGGGTTGTGTGCCCATCTCACTTAAGAGGCCAGGGGCCAGCGCTGTCCGGAGACACTTCCGGGTCATGTGGCCAGCGTGACATCGCTGCTCTGGCGAGCCAGAGCCGCACACGGAAACGCTGTTTACCTTCCCGCTGGTAAGCGGTCCCTATTTATCTACTTGCACCCGGAGGTGCTTTCGAACTGCTAGGTTGGCAGGCGCTGGGACCGAGCAGCGGGAGCGCAACCCGCTGCAGGGATTCGAACCGCCGACCTTTCGATCGGCAAGTCCTAGGCGCTGAGGCTTTAACCCACAGCGCCAGGCTATTTTAATCTCCTTGTGTTGCTAAATATGGCCAATATGCTAGCTGTACAATGAAAAACCACGCTGGTTCTTACTTTGGAGACAGAGCAGATAGTGTAAGCTGGGTGACACATCTCTCCTACTTTTTTGTTGTTGTCTGCGAGTTTGAACAAACATCAGCTGTTTTCCGATATGGTTTTACTCGATGGCTTTTCTTTAAATAATACGACAGATGAAACAGAACTGGCATTGGTCTAGTATATAGCTGTCAACTTACAGATTTGAAAATAAGGGACCAGCAGCCAAAATAAGGGACCTGCTGCCTCCCTGTTCCAGGCACTCCAGTCTTCCTGTCCTCCTGCAGTCTGGTCAAACTCATGCTGGTAGCTTTGAGAACACTGTCCAACTGAATAGAATCCGAATCACATGCACCACAAGGCCTATGCAGCCTCAACTCCCTGGCCTGGCTTTGCACTGCAAAGTTTGCAGCAGCATGTGCAACAAAATGGTGTCCAGTATTCAAAAAACCCCTCAGCTTGCATTAACTAGCCACACACAAGGCATGCAATCTCCACCCCCCAGTCGTTCTTGGACTTGTTATTGGGTAAGCAACACAGCCAAACAACACAGTTTGGAGCCTCCCTCCTGCCTGGCCAGCAGGGAGGGAGGGAGGGGAGCTGCTTCCTTTGAAATTTAAGGGACATCTAAGGGACATCCATCGATAAGGGACAGCAGCGGCACATGGCGCTGGAATAAGGGACTGTCCCTTCAAATAAGGGACACTTGACAGCTATGGTCTAGTAGCACTTTTGCAGCTGGTTTGAGGACCAAAATGGAGCTTTGGCAGAAGTTCTGAGTCTGTGAATCGTATACACACCCCACACATTTAAGAAGCTCCAGAGAATCCTGTATCAGAGACAGAAACATCTGCTGAAGGGAAGTGCAGGTGGACTGTGGAAGATGGAAGAAGGATTGCTCACTTCTTTTCTCCACTGCCACTTCTCCTTTCTAAATGGCACCCTCCCTCCATCACTTTTTTGATAATTAATGTCTCCAGATTTCTGCTGACTGTGCAGTTTGGCTCTGAATTTCTTCTGTCGGTTGTATTCTCTGCCAGGAGTATAATAGATTTCACCTGCTGTTACACTAGAGAATGAGCATAGCCGAAGAATCTTTATAAGTATTTGATATATAGCTACTAATCAGCAAAGTGCTACTGAATCATGTCCTTTCTCTGGTGACATCATACTTACTTACACTTACATCATATTCTTGCAAAGAAGCTGGCAAAAGGAGGGCTGGACGAGGTAACTGTTAGGTGGATTTGCAGCCGGTTAATGGACCGAACCCAAACTGTACTCGCTAATGATTCCTTGTCATCCTGGAAAAAAGTTACAAGTGGAGTGTTGCAGGGTTCTGTCCTGGGCCGTTGTTGTTTAACTTTATAAACAACTTGGATGAAGGAATTGAGGGGATGCTCATCAAATTTGCAAACTGGGAGGGGTAGCTAACGCCACCTTGTATTTATGGGACTGCCTCTCCTGGTATGCCCCGCATAGGATCTTAAGGCCCATGAATAATCACAGTTTAGAGGTCCCGGGCCCTAAGGAAGTCAGATTATCCTCCACCAGGGCCAGGGCCTTCTCAGTGATGGCTCCGACCTGGTGGAATGCTCTGTCCCATGAGACCTAGGCCCTGCAGGATTAAACTTCCTTCCGCAGGGCCTGTAAGACAGAGCTATTTCGCCTGGCTTTGAGTTTGACCCTAGCCTAATCTTTTATTCCCCTTCCTTCCCTCCCCCTCCCCTTTGTATGAAGATTACCCGCTCAGGGATCCCACAGCTAATTCTCCCCTGGTCTCCTCGCTGGCCCAAATAGGACTAATTTAGCCAGCTAGCCCTGGTGATCATCTAATGTTTATTGGATGGATTTCCCCCCTAAATTGATTTTTGATTTTTGAATTCTGAATTTATTGTTATTCACGTTTTATACTGCATTTTATGCTGTTTTTTTGTTGCATCAATTAAGTGTTTTAAATTTGTTGTTAGCCGCCCTGAGCCCGGTTTCTGAACCGGGAAGGGCGGGGTATAAATAAAAAATTATTATTATTTTATTATGAAGTCAGGGGCATGGGGGGGGGTTGCGGCTCTCCCCAGGTGTCATCTCTGAGGGGGTGACCAAATGGCACACCGTGGGGGGCAGCACTTACCGTGGGGCCTGGCCTGCAGCTCGCCTGAGCCACGCATCTCTCCTGGAAGTGAGGCGATGGCTCGGGGCCCCCACTGCCCAAAACAGCAGCGTGGGGCTTGCGTCTGCCACGTAGACACTATGGGCAGCTTTCTGCGGCACCCCCAGGCGTGGATCACAGTGGCGCCCCCATGTGCGGATCTCAGCAGCGCCCCCCTTTTTAAAGAGCCAGTGTGGTGTAGTGGTTAAGAGCGGTAGTCTCGTAATCTGGGGAACCGGGTTCGCTTCCCCGCTCCTCCACATGCAGCTGCTGGGTGACCTTGGGCTAGTCACACTTCTTTGAAGTCTCTCAGCCCCACTCACCTCACAGAGTGTTTGTTGTAAGGGAGGAAGGGAAAGGAGAATGTTAGCCGCTTTGAGACTCCTTAGGGTAGTGATAAAGCGGGATATCAAATCCAAACTACTCTTCTTCTTCTTCTTCTTCTTCTTCTTCTTCTTCTTCTTCTTCTTCTTCTTCTTCTTCTAAAAGAAAACAACCTTAAAAAACCGAACAATTCTGATAAACCCACCATTTTGGCTTGCTTTTGTCAAACCAACAGGACTGTTACTAGCCACTTATCTTTTTCGGATTAGTTTTAAACAAGGACAATCTTGAGGCTACAGTACTTTTTCTAAAAGTTTTTGTAAGAAGATGCTTGGAGGGCCATTTAGATTAGGAATGCATAAGATATGAAGGCATCTCGGGCTGTTTGTCGTCATGAGTTCTGGGAGCCGCAACAGCCGTACCTATTCAAATTGTGTCAAAGCCGCTCCGAGTGCATATGCCAGCGCAGAAACAGTGCTGCGCTTATGTGTTAATTCAGCTTGTAAATTCCTGCCTGGGCCACAGCCCAATTACAGATGCATCGTGTTGCCAGACTGCACAGCTGAGACCTTTTGCCCTTTCAGAGCATTTGCTGACTACTTAAAATAGCCCTTGGCCAACAGCTTTTGCTGCAACCGTGAAAAATACTATGAGTCGAGTGTGGATTTCATTCTCTTTATTCAGCTCATAGTAGTGAGGAATGGAAGTTTCCCCGCACTGTCTGCTTTATATACATTATTTACACAATGGGCCCCACGTGATTGGCTAATTCTGGGATTCTCGTGTAGGCCAATCAGGTTGCAGATTCACTTCCACCTAGAGCTGGATTGGGTGGCTCCTGTGGACCAATCAGACTGCTGCATTCTGAATCCTATTGTTCTAGGACCAATCAGACTGCTGCAATTTAGATCCTATTCAACTCAGTACATAACAAACGGGAAGACAATTTGGACACTGGAAGTTTGGGAAGAGTGTTGTTCTCATGCAGAAACTTAATAGCGTTGTAGACAACCCCGGTTTCTTTGGCCCTGCTATTGCTGTCCTTGAGCTAAGGTTGCCACCCCTTGTTTCCTGAAGTCCTGCTATGCAGGCAAAAATTCTACTGGTATAGCTTTACCCACCATGTTAGATCCAGTGACAGGGAAAATTTCACCTGTTCCCTTTCTACATGCAGATGTTCAGCCCTCAGGAGAACCAGCAATACAAAGGTTGAAAATGTACCTTGTGTGGTCCACCTGCTGGGCTTCTGTCAAAGAGGTAGGAGGATACAGCCTTCTCCTCTGTGCCACATCATGATGTGCTGCATGTAGTGGTGGCTCTGAACTGATGGTGGCTAAGCAGAATCATAGCGTTGGAAGGGACCTCAAGGCCATTTGGCCCCGTCCCCCTTCAATGCAGATATTGATGTTGGAGCAAATAACTCAATGAGAATAGTAACACAGTGTGAGTCGGTTATGAAGCAAAAGGGAAATTACCTGCTGCAGCTTATTAAAAAGGAACCGGAAGCTTAATTATTTATTACAATTATTTCAGGGTTAGTCTTATCATAAACTATGGGTGTTGTTAATGTCCGCTGGAAAACAGAAATGAACTAGTTTGCATGAAATGGATGCTGTGATCCATTTGGGTCTTCCCACCCGCTTCATTCACATGTGCAGGAAATGAAAACAACAATTCTTGTTGTCATTTCTCTGGAAAACCCCCCCAAAAAACTAACCATTACACCGTCAAATTTACAACCTGTGCATTAAATTAGGTCAACAAGTTTACGGCTTGTGTTCTGCTTAGCTGACATATTTACTTCCCTAAATTGTTAACTTGGAAATTGATGTCGGTGAACTTAAAAGAGCCTCGTTAGCCTTACTGTTCTAATCTGAAAAACTCTGGTTTGGCGTCATATCAATTAATTAAACAATAGTATTAACAAAATTGCTTGATCTTTAAAGTAGAAAGTGCCAGGCTTACCTCTGCTTAGAACTGCTGTCCTCTGACCTGTAAATCTTCCCTTATAATCCCAGATGTGTGGGTCCTGTTGTGACTGTTCAGTGTGTGAAGGGAGGCATTTTTCACATGCTTAAAGGCACCCTCGCCATTAGAATTATTTAATTAGGCTTTTTACATTGAGATGAAATTCTGGGCGTCAGAAGTTTGCACTGGTTACCCGCGATATCCAGGAAGGACCATGAAGCGGTGAGCTTTTCAACAGGTTACAGTGGTACCTCGGGTTACAGACTCTTCAGGTTACAGACTCTGCTAACCTAGAAATAGTACCTCGGGTTAAGAACTTTGCTTCAGGATGAGAACAGAAATCACGCCGCGGTGGCGGTGGGAGACCCCATTAGCTAAAGTGGTACCTCAGGTTAAGAACAGTTTCAGGTTAAGAACGGACCTCCAGAACGAATTAAGTTCTTAACCCGAGCTACGACTGTAGTTGGATCTTTCCCTCAGCTGAAGGAGTGGCAAACCTCAGGAGGAGAGGGCAGATGCTAGGCTGATGGGATAAGAGCAACTATTACAATGGGAGCGTGTGAGATCCTCAGTGCAGGATATCTTGATCCTGGGAGCTCAGGTAAACTCATCAGATCCTTTGAAGTCTATGCATTGAGTAAGGACATTCCTGAGTTATCTTCCGAATCTGCTCCTCCAGGAGAAACAGTTGGTCCTGTCTGGTATGTATGTGATCTCCCAGATGCTTGATGCTCTGGGAGGGAGAGAGGCAGCAGTTCTGGAGATTTATCAGAAAGCCATGACTCATGGCACATGGCAGCTAGATCCCAAGGCACCCTGCAAAGAATGGTGCTCAGATAGGCATAGTAACCAACCCCTGCAGAAGAAGATGGACTACTTCTCTGAATGGCTGGTACTCCAGCTAATGAATGGCCGGTGCAGCATTCTAGGATAGCCACCTGTCATGTGCTTCCAATGAAGCTTTGTTTAAAGGTAAAGGTACCCCCCTGACCATTAGGGCCAGGCACGGACGAATCTGGGGTTGCGTGCTCATCTTGCTCAATAGGCCGAGGGAGCCGGCATTCGTCCGCATGACTAAGCCACTTCTGGCGAACCAGAGCAGTGCACAGAAACACTGTTTACCTTCCCACCGGTGTGGTACCTATTTATCTACATGCACTGGTGTGCTTTCGAACTGCTAGGTTGGCAGGAGCTGGGACCGAGCAACAGGAGCTCACCCCATCGTGGGGATTTGAACCACCAACCTTCCAATCAGCAAGCCCTAGGATTGGTGGTTTAGACCACAGTGCCACCTGCATCCCACCCGAACCTTCGTTTAGGCAAGTTCTAAACATCCTGCCCTACCCACCCTATACAGGTGGCTGAATATGGACTTGACCCTCCAGCATTTGGTTTGTGCCACGTTTGTTCAGAGAGATTACTTCTTCCTCGCTTCTTTCTTAGGCTGTCTTCTTGCCTTTGTCCACCTGTACTTCTCTGCCTGCTCTGTCTCTGGCTCAGATATGGTCAGAACAGAAGGCAGAAAGTCAGGCCAGTGGGGGTGTTGTTCTACGGTTTATTGGAGAATGTTCGTGGTAAATAACCAATGTTTTGTTCTAACCTGTCTATGCATATTCCCTCCCCGTTTGGCACTCCAAAATTGCCTTGACTCAGCAAACTGGCTGCAAACTGTAGACGTTTTAGCTCTCAGCGCAGCTTTCCTACAAACAGGCTGCTTTCTCTCCCCTTTTGCCAAAGCAGTAAGCACTCGGCGATGGGTTTTATCTGAATGAAAATAGCACCTCGGGACAGAAGGAGTAATAATACAGGAGTTTGTTTATTTCTCCTTAGACAAAGTTGTTTTTTCTCACCTCCACAAATTGAAACCTAGTTTGCAGCAAGCATTCGGCAGAAAGTCTCGAACATGACACCAGGCATGTTTTGAGCCTTAAAGGCTGAAAGCGAATGCCTGTTCTCTGGAGATGCAATCTTGTGTTTATGCAAGAGCTGGATTGCTGCCTGCACCCACACCGCCCACTCTTTTTAGCCAATGGCGCACTAGCTAGACATACATACATAGTAAAATGTAGTATGCAGAAAAAGATTCCTCCCAAGGGTGGATTTTAAAGGAATGGGGAGCAAAATACATTACTGTTGGTGTTGGTGCTGACCTTTAAAGCCCTAAACGGCTTCGGTCCAGTATATCTGAAGGAGCGTCTCCTCCCCCATCATTCTGCCCGGACACTGAGGTCCAGCTCCGAGGGCCTTGTGGCGGTTCCCTCACTGCGAGAGGCCAAGTTACAGGGAACCAGGCAGAGGGCCTTCTCGGTAGTGGCGCCCGCCCTGTGGAACGCCCTCCCATCAGATGTCAAAGCGATAAACAACTACCTGACATTCAGAAGACACCTGAAGGCAGCCCTGTTCAGGGAAGTTTTTAATATGTGACATTTTAGTGTATTTTTCATCTTTGTTGGAAGCCGCCCAGAGTGGCTGGGGAAACCCAGCCAGATGGGCGGGGTACAAATAATAAATTATTATTATTATTATTATTATTATTATTATTATTATTATACTGGTGTAGAGCATGGTGAATGAGCCCGTCTGCAGAAAGTTTCACTCTGAAGATGAGGAAGAAGGAAGGAGTTCTCTGGAGACTAATCAGATTAGACCTTTGGCACACACGAAAAAGGTTTATACGATGCTTTAGACAAGCATATAAGCCTCTTTCACATATTACTTGCAAGAGAGTGGGGCCATGCTCCTGCCCTACTCATTTATTTATTGCTTTAGGATCCACACTTTGAGAACTATGGTCAACAAAGTGGTATCACAGCAGATATAAAATGTAATTGAGATTCAAATGGGCTCTAGTAATTTTAAAACAGCTATTTCCTGACATTAAAAGCCTAACAACCCACACAGGAAAGCAAAGGCCTTAGGGAAGAGAGAGGCCTTCAAGGCCTAGGCAGCTATGGATGAGCCCTGTGGGGTCACCACAAAAAAGGCCCTGTTAGCAGTGCCACCCTCCCACAGCCACATCTCTTCTTCACTGGCAGACACTTCACTGTCATTTTATGTCAATCTCAGGATCCTGGCAGACTGAAACAGGGAAGATCATGTTAGTATTTCATGCAGCCAATGCTGCACATGTGACTGGTGTGAATCACATGCCTGTCTGAGAAGACTGTGGGAACGGAAGACAGCCTTATCTCTCGTCCGCTGTGTGTACTTTGTAACGTACTTTCACTTTTTTTTTGTTTTCTCGGAACTGAGGAGAACGGTCGCCATTATGCTGTAGTCCGTAAGGTAAAAAGGTAAAGGTAAAGGTACCCCTGCCCGTTCGGGCCAGTCTTGCCAGACTCTAGGGTTGTGCGCTCATCTCACTCTATAGGCCGGGAGCCAGCACTGTCCACAGACACTTCCGGGTCACGTGGCCAGTGTGACAAGCTGAATCTGGCGAGCCAGCGCAGCACACGGAACGCCATTTACCTTCCCGCTGGTAAGCGGTCCCTATTTATCTACTTGCACCCAGAGGTGCTTTCGAACTGCTAGGTTGGCAGGCGCTGGGACCGAGCGACAGGAGCGCACCCCGCTGCGGGGATTTGAACCGCCGATCATGCGATCGGCAAGTCCTAGGCGCTGAGGTTTTACCCACAGCGCCACCTGCGTCCCTATAGTGTGTAAATAAATAGTAGTTTAGATCTATGATGTCTCGCTCTTCTTGCTGTTATACCAGAAAATTTAGTGTGCATATATCAAGCTAATACAGTGGTACCTCGGGTTACATACGCTTCAGGTTACAGACACTTCAGGTTACATACTCCGCTAACCCAGAAATAGTACCTCGGGTTAAGAACTTTGCTTCAGGATGAGAACAGAAATCGTGCGGCGGCAGCGGGAGGCCCCATTAGCTAAAGTGGTTTTCAGGTTAAGAACAGTTTCAGGTTAAGAACAGACCTCTGGAACTAATTAAGTACGTAACCAGAGGTACCACTGTATATGTCGCTGAGCTCCTTAGAGAAGAAGGGAGATGCCTTTTCCAGTGCTGCGCACATCAGAGGACACTTGGGGTTCCGGGGGTTTGCAGGCAACCCCAGGGTGTTTCCCAACAGATCATGTCCAGCACTTTGAATTGAGCCCAGGAACATAGCTGCAATGAGCACAAACAGGTGCAAATTGGCGTAATATGTTCCAACTACCTGGCGTCCAGAGTGGAGTCCCTAAGGTGGTTGGAGGGTGCCTTGTATGCCTCCTTCTGGAAACTCCTGCTAAAGGGGTGCCCAATGTATTGTTCTGCTTTCCTTTGTACCACGTCAGCAAGCCTAAGAGTGGAGCCTTGTCATCTAGACAGCGCAGGACCTACATACACACTGCACAGCTTTGCACCAACAAAAGCAACGTGGGAGGCAGCATTCACGAATTGCCGGTCTCTGCAGCCACAGCGGGCGTTGTGATTCTCCAGCATTTGGACTTCACCTCTGGAAGCACACTCCATTGTATCTCAAGACAGATGGGTGCCAACAACAAACTGGCATCAATTAGCAGCCAATATTTTTTTCCAGTTGATGTTTCTGGGCAACCCTTGTCAGTCGCACTGCCTGATCCTGCCTCCAGAGAACCACAAATTAGTGTGTTTATTTGTGAAATAGCCGTGGTGTGCCCTGTTTCTCCATCCGTCCCCTTTCCCCACTCACTGTAGCAGTAATTTTTTAATATAAATTTAGTAAATAAAATAAGGAGTCAGATTTTTGCCCCATAACAAGTTGGGGGAAGGGCGGGCAAGGGGACCAGTGGAAGAACAGGGCAGGAGAAGCTGCAGTACTTAAAATTTACAGAACTAATAACACCACCCTGATATTTTGTGAGATGCTGGTATATAAATACATTTAGTTATTCATTCCTTCATTAATGAACCTTTGATAGGAAATGCACAGCACCCCAGATTTGCAAGCTGACCATTGTGTTGGAGAGGAAGATGTTAAAAATAATATTATTTTTGTTGGCCTTGAGGTTTTCTACAGCCAGTTCTAATAAGAGGCCCTCTGGGAATAACCAAGGCGGTGGTGGGAATTGCTTCCTTGTTGCATGTAATGGGAAATCAGCGTTAGGTTTACAGAGGTTTGTTCAGGTTCCACAGTCAGTATCTTTGAAGCTTCTCCGATGGAAGTGCTGGCGTTCTGCTGAATTGTAATAAGGTTGTGTCCGATTCCTCCCTTTCTCCAGCTGACTTGCTGTACAAGAAAAAAACCAGGTGCCCTTGTTGACAGTAGATCATGCTGACATTGGTGACTATCAGTTGGCTCACTGTAATGATTTATTATTATTATTATTATTATTATTATTATTATTATTATTATTATTATTATTTTATACCCTGCCCATCTGGCTAGGTTTCCCCAGCCACTCTGGGCGGCTCCCAACCAAATATTAAAAAGTTATGGGTTAAGATTTGCCCAAAAGCTTTGTAAAATTAAGTGCTTTGGGTTTGTTCCAGTTAAATGATGCAATGCTGCAGCCTTGCCCTTGCCAAGGCCTTCCACATTCCTAGCCTTTGTTTTGTTTCATTTTATTGCCATTATAAACTTTCATGCTTAGCACATTGAGCTTATTAACAATTTTCAGAGGGGTAGCCCATGTTACCCCATGGCAGCAGAAAGATCTTGTGGCACTATGTAGACTAACAAATTTATTACAGAGCATAAGCTTTCGTTTTAAAAAAACCATAGGAGCGAAAGTTTAAATTCACAGGGTTCTTTGAGTAAGCAGTGTATCAGATTAAATGGCATGTAATGTTAATGGGTTTTGAAATATACTCGGAGTCGAGAGTGGATTTCATGCTCTTTATTCAGCTCATAGTGGTGAGGAGGAATGGAAGTTCCCCCATAATGTCTGCTTTATATACATTATTTACACAATGGTTCCCACATGATTGGCTAATTCCGGGATTCTCCTGTAGGCCAATCAGGTTGTGGATTCACTTCCACCTGGAGCTGGATTGGGTGGCTCCTGTGGACCAGTCAGACTGCTGCATTCTGAATCCTATTGTTCTAGGACCAATCAGACTGCTGCATTCTGGATCCTATTCAACTCGGTACATAACAGGTTTAAAATGGCCAGAAGCGCTTGGGATTTAAGATTACGGCAGACGTTTTGCTGACATGGTTCATCCCACATTGTCTGTGAGTTTCAAAGTGTTTTGTGCTGCATTTGGTGTTGGGCCCCTGAAGCAGAATGTGTTGCCTTCGCCCAACATTATGAGCATCCTTGCCTCTTTCTCCCCCATTTATTTTAGGTCTGCCAGTTTGTGGTTTCAGTGAATGGGCTGAACGTCCTCCATGCAGACTACAGGACAGTGAGCAACCTCATCCTGACTGGTCCTCGAACCATCGTCATGGAAGTGATGGAGGAGATAGAGCCTTGAGGAGGACACTTTGAGATGAGGACATACACCTTGTGCAAGACAATTATCCTGCCTTTGAAGTACTTTCCTCCCTCCCCTCCACCCCCAGTTTACCAGTAATAAATACTTGGGTGGATACGCTCTTCAGCCAATGTTTGTACCCATGGTACTGATGTGCAGACTCACCTGTGCTATGCTGTGGGCCAACTGCATATCCGGGATGAAGCCAGCTCAGGTGGCCTGCATCACAGATGGCTGTGGTACCAACAGAAGGGTCAGAATCATGTCAGGAATCGCATCCTCACAGGTTTCCCCAATGCTATGCTGCTCCTCTTTTCCTTCACAATTTTATTTCTGCGACAGAGCCGCCGCCGAGATCATCCGAAGGACTTTCACCTTGGAAATTGGGCAGTATCGTATATTTTCATTCACACGTTATCGGAACTGTAATGTGCCAATTGAAAGCATTGCCAGGTGGTGTGTGTGCATTTCTTCAGGATGCTGTAGCAGAACATCAAATTCTAATGAATTAAAAGGAGGTGTAAAAGTAAAGGGACCCCTGACCATTAGGTCTAGTCGTGACTGACTCTGGGGTTGTGGCGCTCATCTCGCTTTATTGGCTGAGGGAGCCGGCGTACAGCTTCCGGGTCATGTGGCCAGTATGACTAAGCCCCTTCTGGTGAACCAGAGTAGCGCACGGAAACGCCATTTACCTACCCGCCAGAGTGGTACTTGCACTTTGATGTGCTTTTGAACTGCTAGGTTGGCAGGAGCAGGGACCGAGTAACGGGAGCTCACCCCGTTGCGGGAATTCGAACCGCCGACCTTCTGATCGGCAAGTCCTAGGCTCTGTGGTTTAACCCACAGTGCCATACAGCAAATGTGGCCTAAGTGAACAATTTGGATACACCCCGTGCATTTTTCTGGCATTAAGTCTTAAGTTGCAGAATCGTCGAGTTTGAAGGGACCCGAGGGTCATCTAGTCCAACAACCTGCAACGTAGGAAACGTTTGCCTAATGTGGGGCCTTGAACCCACGTCCCTGAGACCAAGAGTCCCACGCTCTATCCACTGACCATTGTTCAGTGACTGAGCACATGCTTTGCACGTAGAAGGTCCCAGACTCAACTCTTGGCGGCTACGGCCAAGCAAGTAGCGATGAGAAAAGCTTCTGGCAGAGTCCCTGGAGATCCACTGCGAGGATCTGGGTTTTGCATCTCTCCTCAAGCTTCCTGGGCAAGTCACTATCTCTCATCCTAGCCCATGTCAGAGCATCATTGTGTGGATAAAATGGGAAAAACCCCTTGCGTGTTACCCTGAGCTCTGGAGAAGTGGCAGGATGTAAATATGAGCAAATAAAATATTTCTCAGTCTTGATGCCGCATCTTAAAAATGAGGACAATAACGATCTACCTCCCGGGATTGTGGTGAATGTAAAAATCCTTCAAACTCATGCATTAACTGAGCTTTCACAGGCCATATAGTTCCTTGAAAGGCGTGGCTTTAATAGCACAGCGATAACTAACAGTATGATGCTCAGTGGCTTAAAAGAACCTATTACGTATACAGTTTGGGTGGAATGACTGGATCTGAGAGGCTTTGTTTAGCCTCGTTTTCGAAACGCTAAAAATAGAGGAAGCTGCAGCCATACCTGCATTAAAATGTGCTTCTCTCACTGCTGAGTAATACACGCTTGCTTTTAAAAGAGCAGAGCTTTCACTTTTTGTAATCTCGCATCCGAATCATTGTTTTGAAGAATGCTGAATGAACTACGTCAAACCACAGAGCCAATCCTACCTTAGAGCCAAAATATTAAGGGGGTTAGGCAACAGGATTTGGGGGTTGTTGTTTTTTTCAGGTTGTTGAAGGTAGTTGGGGGGGGGGGAATGAATTATTTCTCATGATGTGGACACTCAATTCACTTCTGCTGCAATAAGAAGGTTTTTCACATTAGGTCCAAATCCAAAATATTGTCTGTTTTCAGCATAAATTTGGATTCACAGACCATGATGAAGCCCCTAGATTGAAATGTCTGAATCCCCCTTCAACCCAATTCCTGGTTGAAGCTTTTAGAAAGGTGTGTGTGTGTGAGGGTGCGGGTGTGTTTAAAATTTGGCAGCATGACTTCAACAGCAAAATTCAAACACTTTAATACTTGTACTTGACCCTTTCAGATGTGACTTTAGAGAAATTCACTCCTGTTTGTGCAGGGAAAATGCACATTTGGACATAGGCTTGCTTTGAGCTACAGTAAAATGTGATAAATTTCGAAAGAGGGGAAAATATTTGCGCCAGCTTTGTAATTTCTCGCTCCGATGAGGAAAGGTGTGCCATAATTTTTTTGAATGTATACATATTTATATGTTTCCACAAGACCGTGTAAGCTATACATAGCAAAGGTATTCTGGTACTAAAAAAATTCCTTCCAGTAGCACCTTAAAGACCAACTAAGTTAGTTCTTGGTATGAGCTTTCGTGTGCATGCACACGAAAGCTCATACCAAGAACTAACTTAGTTGGTCTTTAAGGTGCTACTGGAAGGAATTTTTTTTGTTTTGACTATGGCAGACCAACACGGCTACCTATCTGTATTCTGGTACTGTTCGATTTATATGTCAGTTGAGTTTTTGAATAAACCTTTTTAAAAACGTGATTTGTTTGTGGCCACGTGCAAAAGAAAACGTTACTATCTCGGCGTTCTTCTCTAGGAAAGGGGATCTTTGACTCATGGGCCAAACTTGGCAAGCCACACCCTGTGGGGCAGGATTCGGTCAAAATTTTGTCAAGAGTGCTCTGTATACTCACTGACCCTCTCTTTTGGGGAGTGGGGGTGGTCCGTGTTGTGGCAAGCTGTGGCAGTGCTTGAGCGACAGGCGTATTGTGTGACAGGAAACCTTGCGCCTGAATGCATATCACAGCGCAAACGGGCATGGACTCCTGACCCACTCATTTTATTTATTTATTTAAGCGGTAAGTAATCCCAGAGAAGGTTTAAATAAAAACCATTTTTTTAAAAAATGGAACCATTTCATCAAAACATCAGAAAGCAACAATAAAGTCAAATAAAAATAAATAATAAAATAAAATAAAATAAAAATAAAAGCCAAATAAAAATAAATAAATCAGAAAACAACCCAACACTCTTAACCAGGGAAATGCTTGTGCAAATGAAACTGTTTTCAGCTGGTAACTAATGTTCATAAGGATCAGTGATAGCGCCTCTTCGAGGTTTTGTGGTGGTGTTTTTACAGTCATTTGCACTTTTGTATTTGTTTCTTCCTACACATTTTTGTTCTTTGTTTTCTTTCCTTGTTTTTCTTTTTCCCCTGTATCACTTTTTTTCATTATAATCAAAATTCTTTTGATACAATCTTAATCCCAAATTGAAAATAAAAATAAATAAAATCAAGCAGTATAGAAATTTTATGAAATAGATATTTTAAAAAAGGAGAGATAATGTATTTGCCTGCTGCTGAAAGGCAAGTGAGCCTGTCTGGGTCCTCATTCTACTCTTGGTGCCAGCACTGAAAAAGTCCTCTCTATAGTAGCCAACTGCTGCACCTCCCATAGGATGTCTTTCCATGAGTGAGGAATTATCATTTCATTATTTACTATATTTATTAGTCACTTTTTTCCAGAAAAGCCAAACACAAAGCCACTAAAAAATACGAACATTAAAAACAAGGATAGACAACACACACACACAAAATCCAACTCAATCCCATCCCACTAAAATGTATTAAAAGAAAATCAGATTCAAATACCTGACAGAACAATACAGTGGTACCTCTGGATGTCAGCGGGATCCGTTCCGGAGCGCCGTTCGCTTCCTGAAGCAAACGCAACCTGCGTCCGTGCGTCTGCGGGTTGCGATTTGCTGCTTCCGCGCATGCGCGTGACATCATTTTGAGTGTCTGTGCATGCGCGAGTGGTGAAACCTGGAAGTAACGTGCTCTGTTACTTCTGGGTCGCCATGGAGCGCAACCCGAAAATGCTTAACCTGAAGCTACTTCAAGGTATGACTGTAATGTTTTTGCCTGCCCCCCAAAACACATATACTGATGGCACCAGACGTAAAGGTAAAAGGTAAAAAGGACTCCTTTATGGTTAAGTCCAGTCAAAGGTGACTCTGGGGTTGCGGCGCTCATCTCGCTTTCAGACCAAGGGAGCCGGCGTTTGTCCACAGACAGCTTTCCGGGTCATGCGACCAGCATGACTAAACCACTTCTGGCTCAACAGGACACCGTGATGGAAATCAGAGCGCATGGAAACAGCTCTGACCTATTTGTCTACTTGCACTGGCATTTTTTCGAACTGCTAGGTTGGCAGGAGCTGGGATGGAGCAACGGGAGCTCACCCCGTGACGGGGATTCGAACCGCCGACCTTCCGATCAGCAAGCCCAAGAGACTCAGTGATTTAGACCACATTGCCACCAGCATCTCAGCACCAGAGGTGCCTCCCTGGGGAGTGCATCCCATAAACAGTGAGTTTGCCACTAAGAAGGTCTGGACTGTTGTCACCACCTCCATACCTCCCTCAGAGGGGACACACAAAGTAGGGCCTCCAATGAAGAACGCAGGTCCATGTTGGTTCATGTGGGGAGAGGCGGTCTTTGAGGTACTGGGGTCCTGATATACTTATGAGGTACATATCAGACCACTCAAGACATTTGGGCATCTGAGGCAGACTCCAAAATGGTGCCTCTCTCAGTGCCAGGGAAGGGGGAGTGAGGGAAGATCTACATCAGGAACAAGGGTGGAAGGAGATTGACATTGGGATCTGCTGCCCCGCCTGAGGCAGTTGCCTAATGGGTGGGTCGGCCCTGGGTTACATAGAAGGGATAATCAGATAAAATGGCAGGAAGGATTTGAAACCTGCGGGACCAGAGATTTACAGAAGATTGGAAGAAATATACGAACTATTTGAAGAGCAACTGTAATCAGCAAATTACGCTAGTAGGACTACAATAAGTTTTGTAAGGAGAAAGAGAAAGAATAGAGATATCAGTTATGAGTTAAATGTAATTGTGGAAGTAAGAAATGTATATTTAGTGAATAGATTGGAAAATTTTCAGATGTGATTGAGGGAAGTAAAAAAAGAATGGTATAAGATATGAAAGTATGTTTAATTATTGTTGAAAATGATATGTTGAAAACCAATAAAAATTTATATATGTAAAAAAAAAAAAACCCATAGAAGGGATAATAACACAGTTAAGCCCATGGAGGTTGGTGTGTGTGAAAATGAAGTGACCAATTCTTCAGCTATTGGACTGATTTCCTCTGCAATTGCACACGCTCTGAAAAATTTATTTTATTTTATTTTATTTATTGGATTTTATACCGCCCTATACCCGGAAGTCTCAGGGTGGTTCACAGAATAGATCACATTATATAAAATCAAAATAAAAACAATAACCCAATAACACATAAGCACATAAACACACCCCACCAAAAATAAGAGCCACTGAAAGAGGTGGACGCAACCATTTCTCTGCTGCTAAAGCCAGTGGCAAAATCTGCAACGGTTTCAGGAAACGGCATTCTCTGTGACACGACGAAGCGTCGCTCTTTGCATTGCAAAGGAATCCATCCCATGTGCTGTCACAGCAACGAAACAGTTTGATGTGTGCAGCACCTTCTTCCAAGCACATTTTACGGCTTAAAAAGAGCTTAAGCAAAGGGGCTTTCACAGAGTCAGCTGCCTGATGTTTGATGCCTATGTGAGATGACATCTTTATGAAGTATTTAGGGGCTGGTACTGTTCCCACTGCATTCCATTAAGGGAAACGGCACAGTGCAAAGACACGGATAATGCTTATCTCAGCATATTCTTTGGAGAGTCTCTTAATTTATTCTCCAGCATAAAATCCGCTGGCTTTCTTTGTTCCCGAGACAATCTAGCGTTTTCCTCCAACTCTCAGTTTGGCTCTTGTATTTATTTATTTCTTTTTATGTAATATCATCCTGTGACTTACTTAATAATCTCTTGCCATTTCCCCTCCCCCTCTGCTGCTTAGGGAAAATGGGTCACAATTTAGCTCTGCAGTGCCATACAGTGAGGGTGAGTGAATTTGTGCATGTTATTATAGGTCCTTGTATAAACCTCTGGGAATTATCTGCTTGCCTGCTGATTCACGTTATACTGTACCTCGTTCTGTGTTCTCAGATAGGGCAGGAAATTAAACTTTCTTTGCATTTCAACGAGAAACTGTTTAATTCACATTTCCCCCCCAAACACAGCCAGCCTTTGAAATTCACACACCTACGAATTTTGCAGTGCAGTTCTCCAGTCAAGTACTGTGTACAAACATGCCTATTCTGAGCTACAGTGTGCATAATAATGCATATATTAGTGATAATAATATATAAAATTTCATTCTATGTGGGCTCTCCAAAATGTAAGCCTCCAAAAATGCAAATAAAGCAAACTGCATATAAAATGTGTTTATTTGGAAAAAAATCTTACTAAAATGCTGACGAATTTTCATAATTTACAATATAAATTTGAAAATGGTCTCTCATATAAAGTTGGGCTATGCAGGTGTTGGCTGAGGAGTAAAGTTATGTAGAAGCAGAGAAGTAAATGTGCATAATCATATTTTTTTTCAGTTGTCGGAGGTAAAATGGAGGCTAAAACTCCCTACTTACAGCTTCAGTCTCACCTGCCTGAGGTTAAAGACAGACTGGGAAAAGTATATGGGAAAAATGTTTGCAGGATCAAAGCCACTCCTGCCGATAGTGCTAATAAAAGCAGATGGTTATTTTGCAAGGAAATCCATATCGAAAGAAGCAGTGCAATAAGTAAATAATAATAATCATATAGTAGAGTGAAATCTACACATAAATATGCACATGCAAGTGAAAATAACATACCCAAATGCATTATGCTAGTGGAAATTGCTTTGCAAAAATGTCACGATAGGCCAAATTGCATAGAAGAAGAAGAAGAAGAAGAAGAAGAAGAAGAAGAAGAAGAAGAAGAAGAGGAGGAGGAGGAGGAGGAGGAGGAGGAGGAGGAGGAGTTTGGATTTGATATCCCGCCTTTCACTCCCCTTCAGGAGTCTCAAAGCGGCTAACATTCTCCTTTTCCCTTCCTCCCCGACAACAAACACTCTGTGAGGTGAGTGGGGCTGAGAGACTTCAAAGAAGTGTGACTAGCCCAAGGTCACCCAGCAGCTGCATGTGGAGGAGCGGGGAAGCGAACCCAGTTCCCCAGATTATGAGACTACCGCTCTTAACCACTACACCACACTGGCCAAATAGTGAAATTTTTACCAAAATGCTGCTGAATTTTCACAAGGTCTGTGCTAAATTCACAAACAGATGTGGCAATGTGAGGAAGTGAACACAGGAACTGAGGAATTAGAAAGTGAGAGAAACAATCATCGACAGGTGCACCCCTCCCTGTGTGAAATCACACACACAAAGGTGTGTTTCTTTGCATGACTTAAAAAGGAATGGGGAGGCACAGAATCTCCCACACAACATGGGACTGGCTCTCTGTTACAGAGAGAACACTGTGAGATTTAAAGAGAAGAAAGGGCACTGCTTTCTTATTCCGGTAGATCCCTGGTTGTGATTGTGCCTTCATTTGCTGGTCTTCCAGCATTGCTTCAGTAGCTGTAAAAGGTTAGATCTAGTGTGGGTAGCCGGACAGGCAGGCCACACCGCTAAACAGAAGATCACTTGGATCAGTCAACCATAAGAACTGCTGACTTTTCTGGATTCAACTTCACAGTGCCACAAGACAACAGCACTGTGACCCATAAATGACCCTACTTTTTCAACAATGTTTTTCTTCAGCCAAACCCTGTTTCTTTAGACAATGGCAGCTATTTACAAGCTCTGAATCTGAATGCGTGAACAAACTCCTTTTTAAAAAAAAAAAAACACCCTCACAATTACGATAGATTGTCGAGATGTGACTTTTTATAAACGAAACACTCCTCCTTTCTGTTTACACAAAGTGCAAGTAACCCTCTCTTATTTGCACTAGTGCTATTTGCAAATGTGTGACTTGGAATTTGCCTTTGTGTTAAATGCACGGTTTCATAAGAGCTGGTTTCACTACATAGACTCCATGGCCTGTTTTCTAGGCAGTTGCATTTTATTTGTTCTCATCCCAAAGAGCATCTGATCAGCAGTGAGATGTTTATCTTGCCTTAGACGCATGGCCTTCCAGGATAGGCCCCAGACTCCAGAAATGTGTAATAAACAAAAATCTGCCCTTATTCCCTTATGGGGAACACAAGAGCCCTTATAGAGTCCTTTGTAGGTTCTCCATCGGTCGGAGAAAATAACAGAGGCCAGCCAGAGAATATTGAGAAGCAAAACAGCTAGTAAGCCTGATCTTTATTGAACTGTTGCAACAGGGTGCTCCCCTCACCTGCAGGAAAGGAGGAGGACCCAGAACCAAGGTGTGTCCGCCCTTATATAGACATTTTTAATTGCCCGCCCTGGAGTCCAAGAAACATCATACCTACATCACAGAAAGGGTGTAGCTCAAGACCACCCCCCAGATACATCACGCCTACATCACAGAAAGGATGGTCTACAACAGAAATCTGAGTGCATTGTTTATCTCCTGTCTGGCAGCCCTGTTAATGGTCACTTGATTGGATACCCTGGGGAGCCTGGCCAGTCTTTTGTAATGACAAATACTTAGTTCCTGAGCCAGGTCACAGGCTCACCCTATTCATACACAGACATACCCTTAAGACAGGATTTGTGGAGGAGGAGACAATGGGGAGGCTTTGCAGAAACGTTTGAGGTCTATTTGAGAGGGACAAAATGGTTTCAGGACTTTCTGTGGGGTTTCAGACATGTGGTTTATATATTGATGTACATGCTTGGTTGGTACATTTATGAATATATATATATATATATATATATATATATATATATATATATGTAAAGGTACCCCTGCCCGTACGGGCCAGTCTTGACAGACTCTAGGGTTGTGCGCTCATCTCACTGTAGAGGCTGGGAGCCAGCGCTGTCCGCAGACACTTCCGGGTCACGTGGCCAGCGTGACAAGCTGCATCTTGCGAGCCAGCGCAGCACACGGAACGCCGTTTACCTTCCCGCTGGTAAGCGGTCCCTATTTATCTACTTGAACCCGGGGGTGCTTTCGAACTGCTACGTTGGCAGGTGCTGGGACTGAGCGACGGGAGCGCACCCCGCCGCGGGGATTTGAACCGCCGACCATGCGATCGGCAAGTCCTAGGCACTGAGGCTTTTACCCACAGCGCCACCCGCGTCCATATATATATAATTATTTCAGATGAAATGACTCCTGGGAGGAACACACAGAGAAAAAATGCCACGGTACATCTGTAACAGTGAAACTGGATGCCTCCATCTGCCCCAGCTACAATAAAACAGGTGTCTCCTATATTGGTCTCTACAGCCACAGCAGGTGCTGTAACTCTCCAACAGTTTGACTTCACTTGCAAAGGCACATTCTTCCACTGTCTTCTGAGACAGACAAATGCCAACAAAAGACATGGCACTCCAGAATGAACCCTGAACTCCAGAGATGCAATTCCCCTCTTCTCCCTTCCTCAGAATGTGGGCTTTGAACCAAAACTGAGGGTGGGAGGACAAAGCAATGTCCCACATTTCTCAACAACCTTTGCTGTACTGTGCAGACTTTCAACAAATCACATACCCCAGCCAGCAATTGCAGGGCAAATATGGGTTTTCGTGAGTCTAAGCTCATAGGGTGCATCCAGACTGCTGCTATTTTGGGGTTGGAATCAATCGCATATTTGCAAATTCAGATTGCGTGGGAGGTCTTGCACCACAAACCTGCTTCCCTAAAAGATCAGAGTTTTGGTGACCCGGAAAGTGATGGGTTGCTTTGATGCAACCACCATCTAACCTTCCTGCAAACAAATCAGAATAAGTGCTCAATAAACAGGTTGTCTGAAAGCACCTATTGCCTTCAACATTCACCCATGCGAACTGAGTACAATAACCACGCACCCTGCTTTAAAGAGGACACTCTTCTATTTCAAAGACTGTCAGAGAACAGTCCTTTTCTGTTTGAAGGGCCATCTAGACCAAGTCTGGTTTAAAGACGAAGAACCATCAGAAGGCGGGCCCACACCCAAAAGGCCCCGTTCGTGTTAGTTGCTAACCTAGCATCTCTTGCCAACAAAGCAGAGAGCAGGGTCTCAGTCAATGACTGTAAAACCCAGGTTTTCAAAACTGGGTAAATATAAGCACAATCTTTACCAGCGAGAGGCAAGTCCTGAGTCCTGATAGGGACCATCAGAGCATAGACCTCATGCCACCCATTTCTCAAGCTGTTTTATAACTCATGCAACTTTCTACTTTATATCAGTTGTTTTCAACTGATGTACCGAAGCATGTACTGAACTGGCTCTTGACCTGCTTGTTATCCAAGCTATGGTCCTCTTCTGCTTACAGAGACACAATCTAAAATAAACATCGCAGGGCAACCCCAATGGCCTCAAATTTATTTTCAGCGGATCAGCTCTGAAACCTGATAACCCCAGTTGCTTTCACCCAAGCCAAGCTGCTTCCACAACACTTTAGCTTGGCTTGCCAAATGTACAGAAAAATCAGCCCCTAAGCTGCTCCAGAAACTTTCAAAGCAGTAATCCATACACGATTCCCCCCTGCCCCCCGTCACCTGCTAATGTCAGCAGACTGAGCTGGGAAAAAGACTGGCAATCTTCACTTCTAGCAATTATGTCATTAATATCATGTTTTAAATTGAAGGCCGGGGTCACGACTGGTTGTTAGAACTCATACACGTTGCATGCCCAAGGTTCCCAGCTCAAAAATCTCAGGAGACAGAACTTTAAAAAGACCTTTCGCCAGCCAGAAAAGACAGCACTGTGCCAGGTAGGCAAAAGTCTGTACAAGAGACAGTTTTCATGTAAAATATGGGGAGATCTGCTACGTTTGAAAATCCTGGTTTCTCCTGCACCCCATTTTTTTCTTGCTTGTTCCGCTCCAGATACAGATCAATGGAGATGCTAGGGATCAAACTAAAGGCCTTCTACATGCAAGCAGATGATCATTGGCTGAGCTATGGTCCTCCCACTTCACATTTATGGTGTGTTTGCTGCTTTCTAGACAAATACAGGACACAGATAAAAAGTTTCTTGAGTGCCCACTAGTGGTATCAAACCAAAAAACGTTGACTGACCTAGTACTTTATTTAAAGCAGACCTAACAAACAATTGGGACGTGGGTGGCACTGTGGGTTAAACCACAGAGCCTAGGACTTGCCGATCAGAAAGTCGGTGGTTCGAATCCCCGCGACGGGGTGAGCTCCCGTTGCTCAGTCCCTGCTCCTGCCAACCTAGCAGTTCGAAAGCATGTCAAAGTGCAAGTAGATAAATAGGTACTGCTCCGGCAGGAAGGTAAATGGTGTTTCTGTGCACTGCTCTGGTTTGCCAGAAGCGGCTTAGTCATGCTGGCCACATGACCTGGAAGCTGTACGCCGGCTCCCTCGGCCAGTAAAGCGAGATGAGCACCGCAACCCCAGAGTCAGCCACGACTGGACCTAATGGTCAGGGGTCCCTTTAACAAACAATTGTGCTTTCACCAAACAGAAAAGCTCCCTACTAATTAACAGATCGATTAAAGGGGATTACTTGATTCATCTACTAAAGTTTGCAGCCCCATATGTTAGATCTGCTTTTATTGAATTGCTAAGGATACTTTATACAATTATGCATTGTGGTTGTTGTTTTTTTTAAGTACACCACTTTCTAGAGGAATCCATTCCACTGTGAAGTAGCTCTTACTGCCTGAAAGTTCTTCCTAATGTTTAGTAGGAATGTCCTTCCTTGTCATTTGGAATCTATTGGTTTGGCTCCTAGCCATGGGAGAAGCAGAAAACAAGCTTGCTCTATCCTCCATGTGACAACCCTATAGATATTTGAAGATGGCTATCATATTTACCTTGCTGGAACGTGGCTGGGGCTGTGGGTTAAACCACAGAGCCTAGGACTTGCCGATCAGAAGGTCGGCGGTTCGAATCTCCACGACGGGGTGAGCTCCCATTGCTCAGTCCCTGCTCCTGCCAACCTAGTAGTTTGAAAGCACCTCAAAGTGCAAGTAGATAAATAGGTACCGCTCCATTGGGAAGGTAAACGGCGTGTGCTGCTGCTCTGGTTCTCCAGAAGTGGCTTAGTCATGCTGGCCACATGACCCGGAAGCTGTACGCTGGCTCCCTTGGCCTATAGAGCGAGATGAGCACCGCAACTCCAGAGTTGGTCACAACTGGACCTAATGGTCAGGGGTCCCTTTACCCCTTTACCTTTATCATATTTACCTTAACCTTTTGCCTGTCCAGTGGAAAGCAAAGAGCTTCTCTCTTTTTTTTTAATTCGAAAAATTACTTTTCAGAATCTTGTTGCATATTCTCAGCACAGAACTTTACCAATGAAGTTAGAGCCCTTGGGTGGGTGTTACCCCTATATACACTTACCTCACTGAGCTTAGTGAGCCTTGCAGAACTGCCTTGTTAATAGCCTGAATATCAGATTTTACACAATGCTGCCCTCTGCTGCTTTAAAATGCTTCTGAACTTTTACAAATGGCTTTTCAAAAGCTTAGAGCCCAGCCACACTTTCGCATGACCTGCATTTTGATCGTGTTGCGTACCGATTAATTTCTCTGGGTCCACAAGCTTTTCTTGCTGTTCTATGGCTTTGCCTTGAGAAAACCCAACCTTACCTGCCGAACTGAAGCTCGGTTAAGCAAAAAGCTCTCTTCAGATTTTCCAAGCATCTGATAATATCCGATTGAGCGGATAAGATCGGATTTCTGCAAGGTGCAACTGTGGAACAATGAGAAAAGCTCTTCGAAATTAATTGGTACATAATAATCAAGATCAGGGTAAAGAGGAAGTGTGGACAAATGCTTTGTTTTTGTAAACAGCCTTTAGGTAAAGGTAAAGGGACCCCTGACCATTAGGTCCAGTCGTGGCCGACTCTAGGGTTGCGGCTCTCATCTCGCTTTATTGGCCAAGGGAGCCGGCGTACAGCTTCCGGGTCACGTGGCCAGCATGACTAAGCCGCTTCTGGCGAACCAGAGCAGCGCATGGAAACGCCGTTTACCTTCCCACTGGAGTGGTACCTATTTATCTACTTGCACTTTGATGTGCTTTCAAACTGCTAGGTTGGCAGGAGCTGGGACCGAGCAACGGGAGCTCACCCCGTCGTGGGGATTCAAACCGCCGACGTTCTGATCGGCAAGTCCTAGGCTCTGTGGTTTAACCCACAGCGCCACCCGCGTCCCAAACAGCCTTTAATTTTTCTAAAACTATATTGATTCCCTGGCAGATCCGGTCCTACCATTAGGCAGAGCCAAGCGGCCATTTCAAGCATCAGGTGATGGGATGTTTGGGAAGGCAATAGTGGCAACATACACATGCATACCAGTTTCTCCTGATAGGAAAGGGGGAGAAATTTTCAATTCAATTCGCATCTTCCAAAACAATATGCAAACTGAAACACAGTGATCTGTCAAAATGTGCACATCTCTGAATTTTGCAACACAATTCTCCACTCAAGTGATGGAATACTGTTCAGCTACCACATCCCTAGATGGTTGGTGGAATGACCCTGAGTGAGAGGCGGGGAAGGGAAGATCTCCCAGGATGAGAGACTGATAGAAGAAAGGAAAGCTCCCCAGTTAGAGCTGGGAGGGCTCACCTCTTTCTGCGAGTGACAAGGGTTAAGAAAGGGGTCAGCAAACTTTTTCAGCAGGGAGCCGGTCCACTGTCCCTCAGACCTTGTGGGGGGCCAGAATATATTTTTTGTGGGGGAAATGAATGAATTCCTATGCCCCACAAATAACCCAAAGATGCATTTTAAATAAAAGCACACATTCTACTCATGTAAAAACACCAGGCAGGCCCCACAAATAACCCAGATTTGCATTTTGAATAAAATGACACATTCTACTCATGTAAAAACACGCTGATTCCCGGACCGCCTGCAGGCTGGATTTAGAAGGCGATTGGGCTCAATCCAGCCCCTAGGCCTTAGTTTGCCTACCCATGGGTTAAGAGCTAACTTTGAGAGAAGGCTCTGCCTTTTCTTTTCTCTTTCTCTGCTTTTGTTTTTATTTAAATTAGCTTCTTTTACATTACAGTGGTACCTTGGGTTACAGACGCTTCAGGTTACAGACTCCGCTAACTCAGAAATAGTACCTCAGGTTTAGAACTTTGCTTCAAGATGAGAACAGAAATTGCGTGGCGGTGGCACGGCAGCAGTGGGAGGCCTTATTAGCTAAAGTGGTGCCTCAGGTTAAGAACAGTTCCAGCTTAAGAACGGACCTCCGGAACGAATTAAGTTCTTAACCCAAGGTACCACTGTACTGCATCATGGAAAAGGTTTAATAAAATCTTATTGGGGGGGGGGGATTCCATGTCCCATCAGTCCAAGAATTTCAGCTTGCGCGGTGGGGGGGGGGGGACTCCACCTCATGTGTGCTACATACCCTCCCCAAATATGCTCCTGCGTTTTTCCAGAGAAAATCTGAAGTGACGAAGGAAGCTCTTGCATATGATGAACCAGATATATGCAAACCAGATATACGAGGCTCAGGAGCAAAAGCCTTTCCCTCTTAAAGGTAATTATACATGTAATTATTGCTTTGATAACATTATGACGGCTATATATTTAAATGTAACAAGCGTGCCAAACAGGATAATAATGTATGCTTAATTGGTAGGGTAAGTTTATGTTTTATAAGAAAGTGTTACAGGTTTTAATTTCTCCTCCCACCTGCATTTCAACCTGTCCGGGGTTGAAATTGAGCTTTCGCTCTGTGACTTCAGCGTGTTCTAATCCTTCTAACCTCCTTTGGGCTAGGTTTGCGGGTATGGCAGAAGGAGATAGGATCTGCCCATGCGATGCCCACCTGGTGGAAACTCTAGCTCACATGGCCCTTAAATGTAAAAGGTATTATGATCTCCACCAACAATTTCTGGACCATCTGTGTATTCCAACATGGAAACCAGAGACAGAGGTCATATGCTTCTTATTACAGGGAGAGACCAGGAGCTCACCAAGACAGTAGCTAAGTTCCTCTATTTGATTTTTTGTCACCGAAGTACGCTACAGGACCCTGCCCTTGCTGGAAACCTACAGAGATGATACAGATTGCTCACCTCTTACAGTGGTGCCTCGCAAGACGAAAATAATCCGTTTCGCGAGTCTCTTCGTCTAGCGGTTTTTTCGTCTTGCGAAGCATCCCTATTAGCGGCTTAGCGGATTAGCGCTATTAGCGGCTTAGCAGCTTAGCGGCTATTAGCGGCTTAGCGGCTAAGTGGCTATTAGCGGCTTAGCGGCTTAGAAAAAGGGGGGGAAAGGGGGGAAACTCGCAAGACTCTCAAGACTCGCAAGACGTTTTCGTCTTGCGAAGCAAGCCCATAGGGAAATTCGTCTTGCGAAGCGCCTCGAAAAACGGAAAACCCTTTTGTCTAGCGGGTTTTTCGTCTTGCGAGGCATTCGTCTTGCGGGGCACCACTGTATTTCGTTGGCAAACGACTGTACTGTTGAAATGGAGACGAGATCGCACTGGCCTATTTATTCTGAATGTATTCTGAATGTTCCTATGTGATGCCAATAAAGGTTACTTGACTTGACTATAAAAAGGGCTTAGCCTGAGGTTTAGAGAGTGAGTTGGTTAGTTGGTTGGTTGGGAAAAGGCAGCTGGGAAAGCAGTTGGCAGACAGATAGAAATAGAGAGACAGTTAGTGCAGCTGGCTCTTGTGTGAGGGGAGGGAGAAGAGTTAGAGACAGAAGAAAATGCATTTAAATGCATTTATTTGTGTTTGCAATAAACTACAATCTTCATTCGGGACATGGGTGGCACTGTGGGTTAAACCACAGAGCCTAGGACTTGCTGATCAGAGGGTCGGCGGTTTGAATCCCCGTGATGGAGTGAGCTTCCGTTGCTCGGTCCCTGCTCCTGCCCACCTAGCAGTTCGAAAGCACATCAAAGTGCAAGTAGATAAATAGGTACCTCTCCGGCGGGAAGGTAAACGGCGTTTCCATGTGCTGCTCTGGTTTGCCAGAAGCAGCTTAGTCATGCTGGCCACATGATCCAGAAGCTGTACGTCGGCTCCCTCAGCCAATAAAGCGAGATGAGCGCTGCAACCCCAGAGTCGATCATGACTGGATCTAATGGTCAGGGGTCCCTTTACTTTTACCTTACAATCTTCATTGTTAACTTAAGAACCTGACTGAGACTAAGTGATTTACCAGGGAGGACCTGGTTGGTGGCAGCGGATTAGTGGTGTATGGGTCAATAGTCCGTGAGACGGCCAGGGGCTCCGTACGAACGCCACAGATGCTTTAGCTGAGATTCCTGTATTGCAGAGGGTTGACCCTCAGAACCCCTTCCAACTCTACAATTCTATCATTCTATAATGGCAAAATACAGCGAAAACCTGTGAAGGAGTCCACAGGCCTCTGTGGTTGATTTGTCAAAACCGCACTCCTATTTAATCCAGGACTGCACTTGATTTGATTGCAGCCTGTTTTTTTCCACACATACCTCACCGTGTTGCTACCTAATAAATGACATTTCATATTGACATGAGTACAACACAGCTCAGTCATCACAGCTGAGGATGATGAAATCTCGTAAAATCCATGGAGGAAATTAAGGTAAATGAGTCAGGCAACCAGCATTTCAACTAATAAAAGGGGGGAGGGAAGTGGACTTCCCATTCAGATTTCTAGGTATGTGTACTGATAAAAAAAACTCACATCTCCAGAAATGACAGCATGGAACGAAGTTTATGCACAAAGAAAACACCGGGAGATTTACTGTTTCAGTTAGTATGCTAGGTATTTCGACTAATTTTGCCCCCCTCATTATGCTTTTATGTGACAAATTAATTGCACGTCTGGCTTGACAGCGAGTGATGGGGTGTCCAGGGAGAGAATTTGTTTGCAATAGGAACCTACATAATTTGCAGACTGAAACACAGCTACCTTTTGAAATTCACATTTCTCTGAATTTTGTGATGCAGTTCTCTAGCTGAAAGGTGTGTGCCAGAATTCATGTATTTTTAATGTTTTTTTTTTTTTTGGAGGGGGGAGAGGATTGTTAACAGGAACAATTCTTTGGCGATCAGCCTTCTTTATGGTCCAGCTCTCACTTCCATACATCACACGCTGGCAAAGCTGGACCAAAACATTTTGCTGCCTGACATAAATTCAAGGTATAAAATACCCAAGACTGATCAATTTATTTTGGCACCTGAGGTGGGAAATCCCAGAAGCACTTCTTGCGCTCCCTAGGAATAAAAAGAATACAAGAAAAATGTTGCATGACACCCCTCCCCCCCCAAAAAAAATATTTGAGCAGTGCAATATTCTGGCGATTGGTTGCAGGCGATTACTCAGGGTTCATGCTCACTTTGGAATGAGGCACAGCAAAAACTGTGGTGTTTTTAGGATAGATGGTTTATATACAACCTGAGCCTACAGTGGAGGGGCTCATAGCATCAACACCCCAAGAGGGTCTTGCTTCACCCATAGTCACAGCTTGGATGTGAGCAGAAATCAGGCATAGCCAGGGCCGGATTTAGTTTTGACGAGGCTCTAAGCTACTGAAGGTAATGGGGCCCTTTCTATGTCCAGCTGTCCTTTGTCAACAACCAATTGTCACTGTTTTTTTGTGTTGAATATATGCTGTATGGTAATTTATGGAACTAATAGGTATCTAAAGCCTTTTGCACATGCAGAATGTAGGCACCCTATATATAGAAATGAGCAAACCAGTGATATTTTAGGGAGCAGGCTAGCAGGTGGGGCCCATTATTTACATCATAGGAGCCTACACAACACAAAACACTGTTGCTGTATGTAGGTTTTATTTTATTTGTTTTTTTATCTTATATTTTGGAAATGTACATCCAGGTGTTTTTTCCCCTTTCATTTTTTTCCGGCCCCCAAGAGAGCGGGGTCCTAAGCTATAGCTTGTTTAGCTTATATGTAAATCCGGCACTGGGCCGCATAGCTCTGCCTCACAGGCTTCTTCTTGCTTCTTCCCCCAGCATCTAGCTCTCACACACGCAACTCACCTGTGGCCTTTTTCTTTTCTAATGCCCCGCCCATCTGGCACGGAGCCACTTCCTTTGTTACCTTAATGCCCCATATTTAGAGGGCCATTATCAAGAAGATTGCCTGGCTGTTCCGTCACTCCGTTCAATCCTTACTTAGATGCCTACAATCACTGGATCCAGGAATGAGAAGGGTCATGGCATGCAGCCTACCCTACTGCCACTTCAATACAATAGCAAATGAAACAGTGGACTCAATAGCATCATAGAATTGTAGAGTCAGAAGGGGCTCCAACGGTCATCCAGCCCAACCTCCTGCAATGGAGAAAATAGAATTATAGCAGGCTTCCTCAACCTCGGCCCTCCAGATGTTTTGAGACTACAATTCCCATCATCCCTGACCACTGGTTCTGCTAGATAGGGATCATGGGAGTTGTAGGCCAAAAACATCTGGAGGGCCGAGGTTGAGGAAGCCTGAATTATAGCATCAGAGGCTAAGTCTTGGGTGAATCAGTCTCTCTCTCTCTCTCTCTCTCTCTCTCTCTCTCTCTCTCTCTCCTGTTTTACAACAATCATGGGAAGATTAGAAAGGTACCGTTCTTTGCACATTGAAACATGCTGCATCAGTGGATTGCAAGAATCAGGCAGGACAGAGTTGAAATCTGACACAAGGTGGCAGTCACACACTTTCCTATTTTCCTCCTCTCTCTCTCTCTTTTAAAGGCACAAAAGGCAGAGGGAGCCGGAGACTTTCCTCTTTGAAATCTGGCCCTCCTCCCTCACTTCAGTTCCTTGAAATATCTTTCAGAATCCCAGCCACTCTATTGGAAACTGGGCATCAAGCAGCAACCATGCATGAACCCGATTACTTATTTCTTTCTCTCTCTCTCTCTCTCTCTCTCTCTCCATCCTTATGAACACTTCAGGAATCTGCGGCTAAACCTGCTCACTTCCTTCCCTCTCCCCTCCCCCTCCCTTTCTTTAGCTGCATGCAACAATTTCAGGCATTTGAAGCGAATGTTCCTTGTGACAGTTGCAGAGAGGAAAATAAATGGTCCAGAGTCCTTCTGCATCACAGGGAGGGCTGGGGCAGAAAAACCCAGGCATGCCTTCTTTTAATTTCCACACACAGTACTGCGGAAGAGGGCATGGAATGCAGCGCTTTTTATTCTATTTTTAGAATGGAGATAAAGGGGTCTGTTTTGCATTATGCCTCTCGGGGCCAGATTAATTCACGCAAGGTATTAGTTAACAATAGGCAGACGGTCTCATGTTCCATCCCCAACGTCTCCATTTAGGGCCAGGAATATTCCCAATCTGTTCGAAACCTTGGAGAGCTGTTGCCAGTCAGTGTAGACAATACTGAGGTCCTGGATGGACCAAGGATGCAACATGCAGTGCCTTGATTTTTCAACATCAACTTCGTTGGACTGGTCATGTTGTGCGGATGCCTGATCATCATCTTCCAAAGCAACTACTCTATTCCAAACTTAAAAATGAAAGGCGTTATGATGGTGGTCAACAAAAGAGGTTTAAAGACTCTCTCAAGGCAAATCTAAAAACATGCAGTATAAACACTAACAACTGGGAAACACTGGCCCATGAGTGCTCCAACTGGAGAACAGCCTTTACCAAAGGTGTCATGGGCTTTGAAGATGCTCAAACTCAGGACGAAAGGGAGAAATGTGCTAAGAGGAAGGCACGTTTGGCAGGCCCTCACCATGATCAACTTCTGCCCAGAAACCAATGTCCCCACTGTGGAAGGACGTGTGGATCCAGAATTGGCCTCCTCAGTCACTTACAGACTCACTGTTAAAACCGTGTTTATGGAAGACAATCTTACTCGGCTACGAGTGATCGCTAAAGAAGAAGAATGCAAGTCTGCATTAACACATTGGAGCCTCTGTTTGGTCCATAGAAGTGCAGTGGCGAAGATTGTCCTTGAACAAACACCTCCTTGTGGGAACAGCCACCCATCCACCCAACCAAAGCATGTCCGAGAGTCTTGTGGTATCCAATGCTGGATCATATATGGCTGGGAGATGGGTGCATAGGTTGCTCTTGGAGGTGTGGCCCTCCAGGCGTGCAGTTGGACACCAAATGTACAGTTGTCAAAAAGGAAGGTTGTACAGTTGGAGCACTAATAATGTGAAGATGGAAAAACTGAGTGGGAAACTAGACATATTAGGCTTATTAACTGTGTTAAGATCCCTTAAATCAGATGTTTTCAACCTTTTCGAGTCCATGGCTCCCTTGACCAACTACATTCTTTAAGCCAGTGTGGTGTAGTGGTTCAGAGCGGTGGACCCGTAATCTGGGGAACCGGGTTCGCTTCCCCGCTCCTCCACATGCAGCTGCCGGGTGACCTTGGGCCAGTCACACTTCTCTGAAGTCTCTCAGCCCCACTCACCTCACAGAGTGTTTGTTGTGGGGGAGGAAGGAAAAGGAGATTGTTAGCTGCTCTGAGACTAATATCAAATCCAAACTCTTCTTCTTTCTGTGGCACCCCTGTGGCACTCAGGAGCCCAGTTCTGTCATCCCTTGCCCTCAGAGCTGGCAGCCTCTTGCCCTTTTTCAAACATTCTCCCTTGTGGAGTGCTCCCTCAACCTCCTCTCCTCTCTCTTCTCCTGGGAAGTCCTCCAGGCAGCTGCTGCTGCAGCCCTTGGTCTCTGAGGTGCCCACCCCTGTCCCAAAGAGAGGTGACTCCTCACACTGTCCATTCCCAACAGCAAGGGCTGGAAGAATGGCTGGCTGGCTAGGCTCCCTCACCCATTTGCTTGCTTACTCTGAGGCTGCCTCAGCTCCTGGCAACCAGGACCCCCTGGCCAGGCCCAGAGGTACCATTCATCTTGGAAACCTGTAGTCAGAGCTGCTGCAACAAACAGCTGTGCAAGTCTTTGGGAGGCAGAGATGTGAGAGGGCAGAAGAGGAGGGAGGGAAAGGAGGGACAGAGGCCAGTGTTGCCCACGGTATCCCTGACCATCATTCTAGCCACAGCACACTGGTTGAAAACCACTGCCTTAAATGACAGGCAATTTCAGGGACAGTGTGTGCACAGATTGCACATGGATGGAATGCATGCAGTTTCCACACTTAAAACAAGATGCTCCTATTAAAGTACCTTCTTCTATTTTGGCCAGAACCTCCTCTTCTTTGGACAGGTGACATTACTGAACCTAGGCAGGTTCATAAACAAATTGCAGAATTTCTTCTATGGTGAAATGGCCTCTTATACAGGGTGTAAGTTCCAGCACCTTTTTTCTTTTTAAAGAAAACACTGGGTCTAAAGTAAAGCAATTTTGTGTCCATTGGCTTTTGTGTGCCTTTATGTATGCCTTTAGGGACGCGGGTGGCGCTGTGGGTTAAACCACAGAGCCTAGGACTTGCCGATCAGAAGGTCGGCGGTTCGAATCCCTGCAACGGGGTGAGCTCCCGTTGCTCGGTCCCTGCTCCTGCCAACCTAGCAGTTCGAAAGCACGTCAAAGTGCAAGTAGATAAATAGGTACCACTCTGGCGGGAAGGTAAACGGCGTTTCCGTGCGCTGCTCTGGTTTGCCAGAAGCGGCTTAGTCATGCTGGCCACATGACCCAGAAGCTGCACGCCGGCTCCCTTGGCCAATAAAGCGAGATGAGCGCCACAACCCCAGAGTTGGTCACGACTAGACCTAATGGTCAGGGGTCCCTTTACCTTTACTTTATGCAGGGCTGTCTGACAGAGAATTTGTGCAGTTGGGAAATCTTCTTTTAACCCCCTCCCCTTTCCATGAAACCTTTGGAATATCTTCTCAGTCCTCATTCCCAGCCCCTAACCAAGCCTAAAAAACACATAAACTTTGCTAACATGCAGCTCTCTCTCTCTCTCTCCCCTCCCCTGATTTTAAAATGTAAATTGTAAACTGCTTAGCGGGGGTGGGGATCAGATGGATGAAAGCCATGAGCAACCAATAAATGAAGAATTCTGCTTGCTGAAGAGTCCTGTGCAACTGGAAAGCTTGCATGCTTCCATTCCAATAGCAATGGATTTTTTAAAAAAATGTTTGTTTGGGCATCACTTAGGGCAGATGTATGCTACACATTTATGAAGTGCTTTTTTTTCTTTCAAAAAAATGTTAGAGGTACTCTCATTTTCCTACTCATATTAAAATACTGCCCTTCAACGAGACCAAACTTAGATTCACGAAATGTTTAGGGGTATGTGTACCCCTGCGTCCCCCCAGGGGGAAAAAGCACTGCATTTATGAGTGTTTATAACAATTTCACTGTGACAGCCCCCCCATGAGAATTCCATTTAAGGGAGGATACAGAGAAATACGCCTGCACTTAGGTAAGGTTAACCCTGCAATCCTATATATTTCTATTCAGAAGTAAATATTGGAGTACTTATACTTCGAAGTTGTACTTCGAAGTGCAGCAGCTTAAACCAGTTTTAAAACCCGTAGTGTTTAAAAATGCCTTGATTTCCTCCCCCTCCTGGGACGGGGGGGGGGGAGACAGCTGTCCATGTGCCAAACGAATGTTGTGGGAACCGTGCCTTTGAAAGACCACTCCCCTCTCCTCCCAAGATGGATTTGTAAGCCCATTTCCCATACTTGGAGAAACCCTCTCGCTTGAACCAAAAGGCTCACATTTCTCCCTCGTTCCCATTGTACACCTGGCAACACCCCCCCCACCCTCCCGCGGGACTGCCCTTCCTCAACTCAGGAGCGGAGTGGAGAAGGTAAGGGATTGGGGTGAGGGCTTGCAGAAGGAGAGAGGGAATGGGTGCTGGGGATTATTCTTGCGTCTTGGAATCGCTGTATATCTCTCCCCCACCAACCCACCTCACTGCTCCCCCCCCTTTTCTCCTCTTTCCCCTCATTTCCACCTTCCAGTCTTTCACCGGCTGCCTTCTTCCTTTCCCATTGCTGCTGATCAAACAGAAGAAAAGGGCAACTGACGGGAGAGAAACAAACTTTTCCTAAGAGTTTGCTGCTTGGTTTTGAGCTTGCGCGCGCGCTGCTGCTGCAAAGTCTGGTTTTCTCGCAGGGAATTGCACCCACTTTGCAATGCACTAAAACAAAATTGTTCGTGGCTGCAAAGGTTTGTTTGATTTCCAACCCATCCGGCATTGACCATTTAAAAAATGAAATAAAATAGTAATTGGGTGTGTCTAAAAAAAAAAAACCTTAACAGAGGATGGGGTGGGTGGAAAGAAAGGCGAAACATTCTAAATAGCTAATCCCCTCTCCCTTTTCTATTCTTCTTACCTTCGTTTCATCAGTGAACAAAGACACATCTGTGCGCCCTGTAATGATGGGGTATAGAAATAATTTTCCCAGAGAGATGTAGATAAGGAAGGGAAGGGGATTTGGAGTGAGCGGGTGCGCGCGTTGGTTTAAAGGGAAAGCGAGAAATATCTCCATCTGTAGGTTTTGGAGACGTGGCTGTGTATTTGGGTGGGTGGGTGTGCTGTGCGCTTTCTGAGCGCGGTTGCCTAATCGGAACAGCCAAGAAATGCGCAAAAACGCGCCTTGCCAGATAAATGGATAGCTTTCCTTCCTTGCAAGCAGCAGCCCTCTCTCGGCGCCTGGGGCTCTGCTATTCTGCCGGCGATGATGGTGGTGGAGAGCTTGCCAGGCCTGCTGGCTGTGTGAAACGGATCCTGACCCAATATAATCCCTCGAGGCTTAATCTGAGCCGCGGCGGGTGGGGAAAACCCTCAGGACTCTCCCCCGGCCATCAGTGAAGCCATATCGAAGGCGAGAGTGCCAGTGCGCACGTGCAGATACGCAAGGCTTCGTTTGAACCCGGGCTGAACGACCTGCACGTCTTTTCCCCGTCCCCCTCACTTCTCAATGGCAGGGCATACCCCTGTTATGTAGGTGCAGTGGTAAGAAAGTACAGAGTGCCTCTGAGTGCAGAGAGCCTTCCCTCAGCACTATGCAAGGATTTGTTGTTGGGATTAAAGCCATTTATTTATTTTGAGACTAGAGAAAAGCAATAAAATAAGTAACTTGTGGGAATGTTTTAGCAGTTTTTTGAGAAAGGTCAATACAGCGTCTCTGCCCATCCGTCCTCAGGTTTGCCTTGATTATCCGAACCTGTCACAGGTGTAGCAAATAGCACCTTGCAACCCCCTTGTTTTGTTTTGTAACTATGCAGGAATGTTAATTCAGGCATGAATGCAGAGGGGGGCCTTTCTGAAATGAAATGGACATTCCAGCCAGCCTAGGTTTTTATATTTGTATTCTGCAACATGTGGTAAATGCAAGAAACACATTGAGTATCATGTGTGGAAATGTTTTTGGGGTTGTTGTTTTTTTGAGGGGGGGGGGGCTTGCCCTGCAGTCTGTTAATGCTGTTAAATCGAGGTAGAAAGTGGAAGAGAGAGAGTTTTTCGATCACATTCTTTCCTTTGGAAGCTCTGTGTTCACATGACAGATGTGGGAAGTGCCAAAAACTGATTGAGGGAACTTTCTGACGGCCTGTTTATTGTACATTTATCACGGTTAGTTTGCAGGGAGATTAGATGACAGCTGTCTAAGGAGCATTCCTTTTGAATTGTTTGTGGGGATGCTGACTATTTAATAATATCCTGCCAGGGTCTCCTGTCATTCCCTTCCAGTTCTGGCACGTGGCCTGTCCCACACCTTAACATGATGAAGGCCAATATTTCTAAACTTAAAAGTGTGCAAGCTTACCTGTTGAATGTGCTCAGGCTGGATCTCTCTCTTTTGATTCAGAGTTGCAGGTAATATGACGAGTGGTATCCTAAAGGTAAAGGGACCCCTGACCATTAGGTCCAGTCATGACCGACTCTGGGGTTGCAGCGCTCATCTCGCTTTATTGGCTGAGGGAGCCGGCGTACAACTTCTGGGTCATGTGGCCAGCATGACTAAGCCGCTTCTGGCGAACCAGAGCAGCGCACGGAAACAGCGTTTACCTTCCTGCCGGAGTTGTACCTATTTATCTACTTGCACTTTGACGTGCTTTTGAGCTGCTAGGTTGGCAGGAGCAGGGACGGATCAATGGGAGCTCACCCCGTCGCAGGGATTTGAACTGCCAACCTTCTGATCGGCAAGTCCTAGGCTCTGTGGTTTAACCCACAGCGCCACATGCATCCCTACTGTATCCTTCTGGTGATCTAATAGTGAGTGCAGAACTTTTAATGCCATTAGAAAAGGAGTCAGCAAACTTTTTCAGCAGGGGGCGGTCCACTGTTCCTCAGACCTTGTGGGGGCGCTGGACTATATTTTGAGAAAAATAATAATGAACGAATTCCTATGCCCCACAAATAACCCAGAGATGCATTTTAAATAAAAGGGCACATTCTACTCATGTAAAAACACGCTGATTCCAGTACCGTCTGCTGTCCGGATTTAGAAGGCGATTGGGCCAGATCCAGCCCCCAGGCCTTAGTTTGCCTACCCATGGAGTAAACACACACACAAACACAAATGGCATGATCTGGATTGTGTGTTGCACTTGCAGAAAGGGCTCACGTCTATCGGTTCTGCATTTCCCTCAAGTTGCCCACAGCTGGCTTTTCCCCAATAGCATACCATATATGCATTGCTCAAGAGTTCTCCTGTGTGGCCACTGTGTGATGAACACAACTGCTCAGCAGATGCACAGAGAAAAGTCTTGCCCCTCCTGTTCTGATCACCGCTGCCAGCCTTCCTGTTGCAGTGCATTGCAGGCGCCAATCTTTGTTGGCTTCTGAGAACCTTCACAGCAGCTGAAACAGCAGGGCTGTATTTCACCTGTCCTATATGAGTTTCCAACATGTGTGGAATAGCTTTATATAATAGTGGGGGGGGGGGGGGAATGATACTGCTCAGATTGTTGCAGTAGCTTTCCTGTGCCTGAACAACAGGCACAAGTGTTACTATATTATTGATATTGTATTTTGTATCCAGTGCCTTTGGTGGCCAAAGACACCATACAATCAGGCATGGCCAAACTTGGCCCTCCAGCTGTTTTGGGACTACAATTCCCATCACTGTTGACAACTGGTCCTGTTAGCTAGGGATGATGGGAGTTGTAGTCCCAATATAGCTGGAGGGCCAAGTTTGGCCATGCCTGCCATACATCAATTGTCAGGTTTTAAGGATGCAATTGGAGCCTCAGCTTCAGGATCTGTCCTTCCAGGGAGCACACAGGGCTGATTTCCTTCAGAATGGATAGGTTTGATCTTTTTGCAGTCCATGGGATTCTCAAGAGTCTCCTCCAGCACCAGAATTCAAAAGCAATCCAGTGGCACCTTCCCATGTTGTATAAAGAAAACACAAGCATACCTGTCTCTCTGGCCTCCATTGTCCCAGGTGTGATGAGTTTGGATTTTCAGGTTAAAATCCTGAAAACCTTACCAAGCAATGTGCTCAACTTTCCTGCTATGTGTGTATGTATAACCCTCATAGTTTGAATTAAGTAGCTGGGATTAAATAATATATAGTGAATTCTGGAGTTTAAAATCTTCAAATTGAATGTCACTTTAACTTGAAATAACACAGATGGTGCAGAAAGCTTCCCCCTTGGGCTGGTCATGCTGTCTTATCCAAGAGACAATATCTTTGGATTCTACATTGGTTTTAACATCAAGTTTGTGAAAGCTTCCTTGGTAAACCATTCAAGTTACAACAAGAGACTGGTGGGCCCAAGGAGTAAATCTCAAACATTTTTGACCTGACCTTGTTTTCTCCTTGATGGTTCTATTCCAAACCTTTCTGCTATTCTGCCCCCTAGCACATTCACACCCCTAATACCTGGAGAAATTATGTTTATCCTGGCAGCTGAAGGTCTAGTAGTGAATTAATTTGAAACCCGTATCCCCTTCATTAGGGATACGGGTGGCGCCGTGGTCTAAACCATTGAGCCTAGAGCTTGCCGATCAGAAGGTTGGCAGTTCGAATCCCCTCAATGGGGTGAGCTCCCATTGCTCGGTCCCAGCTCCTGCCCACCTAGCAGTTCGAAAGCACGTCAAAGTGCAAGTAGATAAATAGGTACCGCTCCGGCGGGGAGGTAAATGGCATTTCTGTGCACTGCTCTGGTTTGCCAGAAGCGGCTTAGTCATGCTGCCCAAATGACCCGGAAGCTGTACGCCGGCTCCCTCGGCCAATAAAGCGAGATGAGCGCCGCAATCCCAGAGTCGGCCACAACTGGACCTAATGGTCAGGGGTCCCTTTACCTTTGCCTTTATGGTTTGCCCTGCTCTATGGGCTGCATTCCATGGTAGCTCTGCTAAGACTTAGGTCTATTAATTTTAATGGGTCTAACTTTAGGTTACCAGATTTTTTTCAATGAATCTGGGGGCACTTTTCAACTTCAGTCGGAATGTATGGATTTTGTCAGGGGACTGATTTGTAAATCTGGGGACTTTCCCCGGGAAACAGGGACGTCTGGTAACCTTAGTCTAACTCTGGGTAGATCTTAGTTGGATGGGGCACTTTGTTCTTAAAGTGTTTGCCTTCAGCTTCTCCCATTCTAAGGCTGAGCTATCGCTAAGGCGATAAATCACTTTGGAGAACCATGTCAGATTTCTGGTGGGAAATCCCCTGCTGATGTGGTCCTTCATACCAAAAAGAAGAAGGAGAGAAATATCCATGCATGAAGAAAAGTAGTATTTCAGGGAGAAGAATTCTAGAGAAGTCTAGAATATGTGCAGGGAGGTTTAATGTGTGCCATGCACTCAACCACAAAATACAAAAGAACCCAACCCATTTGTTGTCTAAAGTGATTCAGCCCAGACACAGGCTGACAACCTCACTGAGAACTAGGCTAATGAGACTTTCTGCATGACGAGACACCAAGCATGCCCTAACAATATTTGAGCTTCTAGCAAGCAAAAAATAAAAGAAATAAAAAAATCGCAAATATGTGACGTCCCCTCTACCTATAGAGCACAGGGCATATTTTTGCTGCAGGGGATGGCTTTGTTCCTTGTTTCCCTAATATTTATTTATTTTACAGTTTTAAAATAGTCGTTCTGACTAGATGAGGGCTGCAGGAGAAAAAAGGGGGTGGGGGTGGGCATGCACAGTCTCTTCCAAGGAATAAAACTGAGCTATAGGGTTCATTGGACAATGTAGCATTGCAACAAGAAGTAAGTCTTGCTGTTTGTGAACGACACCATAAATTTAAAGCACGAGGCTTCCTCCGAAGAAACCTGGAAACTGTAATTTATTAAGGGAATTGTAGCTCTGTGAGGGGTACACTACAATTCCCAGGATTCTTGTGGGGTGGGTAAGCCATGTCCTTAAATGTGCTTTAAATATATGTTGTGGATGTGACTATACTGTATTTTTCACTCTATAAGACGCACCAGACCACAAGATGCACCTAGTTTTTGGAGGAGGAAAACAAGGGAAAAAAATATTCTGAATCTTAGAAGCCAGAACAGCAAGAGGGATCACTGCACAGTGAAAGCAGCAATCCCTCTTGCTATTCTGGCTTCTGTGATAGCTGCACAGCCTGCATTCACTCCATAAGACGCACACACATTTCCCCTTACTTTTTAGGAGGGAAAAAGTGAGTCTTATACAGCAAAAAATACGTGTATGTGTGTATTTCCCTTTCCCCCTCAGCTAACAAGAAAATAACCTTGACGAGAATCTTGCTTACCACAGCTGAAATCCCAAAGGGTGACCACAACATCTGCTGATTAAATACTTCTGTGCGATTACAGGTTTGTTGATGTTACATACAACCAATGACAAAGGAGAAGACCCAACGCTGGTTCAAGATGCTGAGCTGGTTCCCCTTTGTCTTCATAGCCATCACAGCTCAGTTAATGACGCACGTCCGGGGTCAAGGTAAACTTATCTCTAAGAAACCATTATATTTCACTAGGGCTCTCTGATGTGCAGAAAAGGGGCTCGTGTGTACAATTCATGCTCTCTCATTAAGCAGTGCATATGGAAACATTTAGATCACGGAAAGACAATGTGGTGCTGGCAGATATGAACTCCAACACCCATCATTCCCTGTCACAATGGCTAACGCAGTTTTGTAGTCCCAGAATTTTGCAAGGACACCATGTTGGCTACCCCTGATTTAGACAAACTAAAATGTTGCGATTGGAGGAGTGGCTACTTTGAATCCCAGATAGGATGCCGTGTTTGTGTTTTTGTGCAGGTCATACTATTCATTTTACTGTACCTCTGAGTGCATGTGGACCACTGTTCTAGGAAGCAGGTCTGGATAACAGGGTACCTTCTTCCTCTACCCCACAATAAGTTATTTTTTGCCAGTTCCATGAAACAGGTGTGGAATGTATGCAGCCTTTGCCAGTTTAACGCATGCCCTCCGTATTGTTCAAAGTTTCTGTTTTCTAGCACCTGCTTTCAATAACTGATCACTTCTGCTTGGTTCCATAACAGCTGGTTTTACTTTTAACAAATATAACAACACTGCAGCCATGTTTGCCTAGGAATTTTGACCCTTTTTGACAACTGGATGTGTGCAGGGGTATGCAAAAGACTATTCCTTTAGGTTTATGAATATAGGTGGACATAAATAACTAAGACTCTCCTGGTACTTTAGAAAATCAGGCCTGCAATCCTAACCCCATTTACCTGGTAGTAAGCTCCACTATATTCCATGTGACTTACTTCTGAGTAGAGATGGTTTGGATTGCACTCTAACCAATTTATTATGACGTAATAAAGTCCATTTTATCGGATGCACAGGTATATAAACACATTGGTGCAAAAAGCTAAAAGCTGGAATCAAATGAAAAATGTACTGCCTGTTAAATGTGTGCAGAATAAGACCACTGACCCTTTACAACAGCAGGATTGGTAGACTAATACATGTTTACCCTTCTGGAAAGAGATGGGCGTGCTTGTTTATATGTGTTCTCAAGTGTTTCCTAAGTTCATAATTTATTTCTACTAATCTACTTTACGAGTGCAAGATCTTATGCACTTTATGGACCAGTGCTATGTATGCTTACTTGAAACTGATTTGAATCTACTGAATTTACATGCTGTCCTTGCATTCTGGAAAATGTAAGGCAGAAAAGCAAGGTGGGCCAGGAATGGCAATGCTAGCAACCGGAATGAGAGTCTGCATTTGCTTGTCTGTACACTCTGCAATTCAAACAATATAAAGGGTGGGGGGGAGCTGTTTTAAAAGAAAATGAGGTCCTCTTCCGTAAGGGAAGCCACTAGCTTTCTGATTCACACACTGAGCATTTCAGACCACCTTCCACGTCTGTCATCAGGAATTATGTTTCTGGAGTACTAACAACAACAATGAAAAATGTCCAAGTTTCGATATGATCTGCACAAACCCAAAGGCCTTGAACTTGTTTCTCTCCTCCTTTTGGATGAATGCTTTAATGTCGCTGCCGGCCATGCGCTTGCACATTCCTGCGAAATCGCTTAACAAGCTTGAGCTTCTGATTTTTATCAGCTAACTTCACCGATACGTAGACTGATTCTTTTTCTTCTTTTGCAAGAAGTGAGATTTTATTCCACAGGCTATAAAGGTGCTCCACAGAAATAAAGATTCCCTCTCCAGGTTGGTGGCCCTGAAGTCATTCCAATCAATATATTGTTATGTTTGTCCGAGAGTTAGATTTATTTTTATTTTTTCACTTTCTCTAGTTGTATGTGCTTTCTTGTGCAGGAATGATAGTCTTTGCATAACTAAGCTAAATACTTGCTTTAAGGAACTGTTTTGGCCCTTATATGGTCAGTTATCGGCACGGAAATTGTCGGCTCTCGTTTCTTCTCTCTTTCCATTTGAAGAAACAAGCAAACGCTGGGTGGAGATAATCTAGTTATGTAAAGACTTTTCTGCACATTTCTTCTAGACTGTTGTGTTGTAGGTTTCCAGTATATGCACAGAAACACCTGACTTAGTTTGTCTTTCTTTTCCTATCTGTGTTGGACGAGTGACCGGTTCATGGGTTCTGGAAATGTGGTTTGTTTGGTGACGGCTTCTTATCAGTGATGTTGGTCTCTTGTTTCTCTGATAGGAAAAGGACCATAGCTCATGTAGAGTCCCTTACATCTAGAACAGTGGTTCCTGACCTTTTTTTGGCCATGCCCTACCTAAGCATCTCTAAAATCCTGATGCCCCCCCATGACATATAATTCTTATTATTCAAAAAAATGAGCTCCTATTCACATGGAGGAAGCCTAAAGGGTCATTAACTTGGTCTAAACCAGGCTTCCTCAACCTCGCCCCTCCAGATGTTTTTGGCCTACAACTCCCATGATCGCTAGCTAGCAGGACCAGTGGTTAGGGATGATGGGAACTGTAGTCTCAAAACATCTGGAGGACCAAGGTTGAGGAAGCCTGGTCTAAACAAGCTTCCAAATTGCCCCCCTTAAAAAATCAAATCACACCCCCCCCGTAGGGCGTATGCCCCATATTGGGAACCGCGGTTCTGGAGTTAAAAAGATCTCCTCCAATAACAGTACTGGGAAAAACCTTGGCCTGAAGGACAGCTGCCAGTCAGAGTAGAAAATCCTGGGTGAAATGGTCTATTGGGCCAATATTTGGATTATTTGATATATATATGTATATATATATGTATATGTATAATTTGGAATATTTAATGTGATTTGATAGGATTGTTAAAGTGGAAAATTTAATAAAAATGATTTTTATTTTTTAAAAAAGAAATGGTCTATTGGGCCAAGCCCCAGGATTTTTACACCAAACCCAAGATCTCCTTTCTCCCCACCCCCCTTTCAAAAATATTACATTGCTTACAGGGCAGCTTCTGTACATATAAATGACCATATGTGAATATGTGTTGTGGGGTTGCACATTGAGGTTTTTTAAAAAAGGACCTTGCAAAGTCCCTGTGGTACAGTGATCTAACTCAGTAAGAGGCAGACGTGTATTTGTGTATTGTGCGTATATAGTTGCATTGTACATTTACATACATACATATATAGTCCTGTGAAAGAAACGGCTGTTATTTGATCTAAGATGGCATGCACATTGCCCATTTAAAACACAAATCTCGAGATGGAAAGAAGACACAGTCCTTACCAGAGTAGAATGGCAGATTAAATTTATGGACTATGCCAGGCATAGGCAAACTCGGCCCTCCAGATGTTTTGGGACTATAACTCCCACCATCCATGACCACTGGTCCTGTTAGCTAAGGATGATGGGAGTTGTAGTCCCAAAACATCTGGAGGGCCGAGTTTGCCTATGCCTGGACTATGCCGCAATGGCAAAAATGACCGGAAGAATTAGGAATCAGGAAGACCAATTTTTTTAAAATAAGGAATGGGGAAAAGATATAATTTATCTTAAAAATCATTGCAGACCATTAAAATTATTAGTAGGATTGGAATGACGCTTGTAGTTAACTATGATTAACTATGGTTGTAAAGGAGATTTGATAGAATTGGATTAACAGAGAAGATGCAGGAGGAAAAAGGTTAATATAAGGATCCACAAAGGGGAGGAGGAAAGTCCATGAGAATTTGTGGAATTCTCTTTTTGTTTTGGTTGTTTGATGATTGTAAATTTCACAATTTGGAAAATTAAATAAATTTATTTTTTTAAAAAAGATAGAAAAATAACAAAATAATGTACTGTAAACTGTTCATTAGCAAAAATGCTAAACAACAGGACTGGCTTATGGTGGTGCCAGATCAGTGAAAAGTAGTCTCGTTCAGCCAAAAACATGACTGATGCCCCATTGACCCTTTGCATTTAAAGCAGTAACAGTCATGACTTCCCTTAAAGAATTCTGGGAACTGTAGTATGTTATGGATGCTGAGAGTTCTTAGGAGACATCTGTTCCCCCCCTCACAGAGATGCAATCCTGAGAGTTTTCTGCGAAGACAGATATGTTTTCAAACCACTCTGGAAACTGCAGTTTTATGAGGGGAATTGTTGTTGTTGTTTAGTCGTTTAGTCGTGTCCGACTCTTTGTGACCCCAGGGACCAGAGCATGCCAGGCACATCTGTCTTCCACTGCCTCCCACAGTTTGGTCAAACTCATGCTGGTAGCTTCGAGAACACTGTCCAACCATCTCGTCCTCTGTCGTCCCCTTCTCCTTGTGCCCTCCATCTTTCCCAACATCAGGGTCTTTTCCAGGGAGTCTTCTCTTCTTATGAGGTGGCCAAAGTACTGGAGCCTCAGCTTCAGGATCTGTCCTTCCAGTGAGCACTCAGGGCTGATTTCCTGCAGAATGGAGAGGTTTGATCTTCTTGCAGTCCATGGGACTCTCAAGAGTCTCCTCCAGACCATAATTCAAAAGCATCAATTCTTTGTCGATCAGCCTTCTTCATGGTCCAGCTCTCACTTCCATACATCACTACTGGGAAAACCATAGCTTGAACTATACGGACCTTTGTTGGCAAGGTGATGTCTCTGCTTTTTAAGATGCTGTCTAGGTTTGTCATTGCTTTCCTCCCAAGAAGCAGGTGTCTTTTAATTTCGTGACTGCTGGGGTCTCTTAACAATTCCATGCAATTTCAGTGAACTACCATTCCCAGGATTCTTTGGGGGAAGCCATGGCCACTTAAAGTGGCACCATGGTGCTTTAAATACGTGGCCGAAATATGCTTACTTGCCAGGGGGTGGGAACCGAAATGAAATCAGTTAAGGCTACTTTGTAAAGGAGCCTAGAAAAGTTACTAGCCTGAAAACATTTTGCTAGCCTGCTGGAGGCTGACAGATGGAGAGCCACACCCCTCCCACAGTAGCCTTTGACTTTCTATAATGGGTGAAAAGGAAGGGGACTTTCGTCCTCTGGCAGCCCACCTGGTTTCTGTACTGGTCACAGAGGAAGGACAGACCACTGCATCCTTTCACACACATCCCACTCCTTCAATGGGTTAGCATCTTGTTCTCATTCATTCATTCAAAGTCTCTGTATCCCACTCCTCAGCTAGAACATTCCAGAGCAGCTTCCTTATCAGTGAAAACAGTCCCTGCCCTTGGGCTTACTATCTAAAAAGACACCACACAAAAGGGGTGGAGGTGGAAGAAGAGAACAAGTGAATTCAATTCATTGTTGCCTATGGCTACCAGGCAAGTGATTAATTACAAGACTGCGTCTTGTGCAGGGTCTCTTAATTTATATCCAGACAAGTCTCCTTGCTTCTACTTAATTTGAGAGGTCTCTCCCCCCCCCTATACTGTTTTACCTGGCAAATGCAACAACTGTATGCTTTTGCCATTGTCGTTCTTTCTTCTCTGTGGAGAAGAAAGAACGACAACAACAACAACAACAACAACAACTTATTTTATTTATACCCCACCCTGTGGGTGGTTTACAGAATACATAAAACATAATAAGGCACCAAACATTAAAAAGTTCCTGATAATCATTTTTTTTTTTTTGTGCTTGCTCCAAAGGTTTATTTAGGCTGGAATTCTATACCAATTTTATTTGTGAGTAAGCCAAGGCGCACTGAAATGTCTGCTTCTCAGTAGTAAAGGTAAAGGTACCCCTGCCCGTACGGGCCAGTCTTGACAGACTCTGGGGTTGTGCGCCCATCTCACTTAAGAGGCCAGGGGCCAGCGCTGTCCGGAGACACTTCCGGGTCACGTGGCCAGCGTGACATCGCTGCTCTGGCCAGAGCCAGAGCCGCACACAGAAACGCCGTTTACCTTCCTGCTGGTAAGCGGTCCCTATTTATCTACTTGCACCCGGAGGTGCTTTCGAACTGCTAGGTTGGCAGGCGCTGGGACCGAGCAGCGGGAGCGCACCCCGCCGCAGGGATTCGAACCGCCGACCTTTCGATCGGCAAGCCCTAGGCGCTGAGGCTTTAACCCACAGCGCCACCTGCGTCCCGCTTCTCAGTAGGCTTACGCTTAACAGCAGGAGTGAGGAACCTCCTATTTACATGTCAATTTGGCCTGTGAGGCCATTTCTCCCAAAGTCACATCCACCTGTCAATCAGGTAGTGTCACACTAACGGGTGGGTGATGTCAGCTGATGGGCACAGTTCAATTCCTCATTGGCTGAGCTGGCCAGTTATCCACAGGAAACTACTGTGTGTATCCAAAGCAAACGAGTTTAGCCTCCCAGCTTGCAGGGAGGGTTAAATCCTGCTCAGACCCCTGCAGAGAGCAGGATTGAAAACTCTGCTCTCCAGCTGATGAACAGAGAGCTCAGATGGTTCCTATCTCTTCCTCCCCAATGGGTCAACTTTGGCAGGTGGGTGGGACGGCCCATCTATCAATCAGCTGACCTATTTATGATGTCAGATGATCAACAGGATGGGGGGGTCTGTGCTCCCCCTTGCTTAAGAGGGACAAAGTGAATTAATTAGTCAATGTAATTTCATATTTCAATGAACCTCTCTTGGTGCTAGTCATATCTCTTGGTTCATTCTTCTCTGGTTCACCCCATCATTGGAGATCCTGAATCATCTAATCCAACCCCCGCAATGCAGGAAACTTTTGCAGCCCTGAGATTGAGAGTCTCACACTTTGAAAATGAATTCAGTGTTGCCTTTTATAACAGCAGTTGGCTGAGTTTTCTAAAATGTGTCAGAGAACCCCGCAGTTACTTCAATATGAATCTGATACACTAAATTTTCAGCAGGCCACTTATCTCATTGTTGTTATATTTCTCCTCCCCTTCCATCCCTTCACCCCTGCCCCAAAAGAGGTCCACATTTTCAAAGATCTGTGGAGGTGGTTGGTGTGTTTCCTCTTGGCCCAAGGTTGTCTGTTGGTTCATAGAATCATAGAATCATAGAATCATAGAGTTGGAAGAGACCACAAGGGCCATCGAGTCCAACCCCCTGCCAAGCAGGAAACACCATCAGAGCACTCCTGACATATGGTTGTCAAGCCTCTGCTTAAAGACCTCCAAAGAAGGAAGACTACACCACACTCCTTGGCAGCAAATTTCACTGTCAAACAGCTCTTACTGTCAGGAAGTTCTTCCTAATGTTTAGGTGGAATCTTCTTTCTTGTAGTTTGGAACCATTGCTCCGTGTCCGCTTCTCTGGAGCAGCAGAAAACAACCTTTCTCCCTCCTCTATGTGACATCCTTTTATATATTTGAACATGGCTATCATATCACCCCTTAACCTCCTCTTCTCCAGGCTAAACATGCCCAGCTCCCTTAGCCGTTCCTCATAAGGCATCGTTTCCAGGCCTTTGACCATTTTGGTTGCCCTCCTCTGGACACGTTCCAGTTTGTCGGTGTCCTTCTTGAACTGTGGTGCCCAGAACTGGACACAGTACTCCAGGTGAGGTCTGACCAGAGCAGAATACAGTGGCACTATTACTTCCCTTGATCTAGATGCTATACTCCTATTGATGCAGCCCAGAATTGCATTGGCTTTTTTAGCTGCCGCGTCACACTGTTGGCTCATGTCAAGTTTGTGGTCAACCAAGACTCCTAGATCCTTTTCACATGTACTGCTCTCAAGCCAGGTGTCACCCATCTTATATTTGTGCCTCTCATTTTTTTTTGCCCAAGTGCAATACTTTACATTTCTCCCTGTTAAAATTCATCTTGTTTGTTTTGGCTCAGTTCTCTAATCTGTCAAGGTCGTTTTGAAGTGTGATCCTGTCCTCTGGGGTGTTAGCCACCCCTCCCAGTTTGGTGTCATCTGCAAATTTGATCAGGATGCCCTTGAGTCCATCATCCAAGTCGTTGATAAAGATGTTGAATAAGACCGGGCCCAAGACAGAACCCTGTGGCACCCCACTAGTCACTCTTCTCCAGGATGAAGAGGAACCATTGATGAGCACCCTTTTGGCTGATCGGTTGTTACAGCTGATGGATATTTGTGGGTGTGGTGAGCATCTTTTAAGCATGACCAAAATGCAAAGCCATGAGCACATTCCAGAGAAGGTCAGGCATCCTTTTAATCTCACAGATACTGATGTGAATTGATTTGGACAGACCATCTTGGTCCGATTGCAGAGGCTGCCACTAACAACCTCTGTACAACCCAAGATTCTGCAACAGCCAAGTGGAAGGACCCTACCTCTTAGCAGCAACCACAGTCATCAGCATGCTATATAATGATTTGTGCCACTGCTGATCACTAGAATCATAGCATGACCCTGATCAACTGTGCGTAGCACGACCCCCCTCTGGACTCTTGGTCACCCAAGAGAGGGCCGATCCCTCAGTCTTTGCCACTGCAGATTTGAAAGGTGGGGTTATTGGTAAGGAAGGGTCAGGTCATTGCCCCAATGAGTGCAAATTGATGATGCTGTCAGCTCTTGTCAAGCCAGCGTGTAAGTGTGGCAGCATACTAGATGTGGTACCTCGGGTTACATATGCTTCAGGTTACAGACGCTTCAGGTTACAGACTCTGCTAACCCAGAAATACTACCTCGGGTTAAGAACTTTGCTTCAGGATGAGGACAGAAATCGTGCAGTGGCGGCACAGTGGCAGCAGGAGGCCCCATTAGCTAAAGTGGTGCTTCAGGTTAAGAACAGTTTCAGGTTAAGTACGGACCTCTGGAACAAATTAAGTTCTTAACCCGAGGTACCACTGTACTTGTGTTAATCCAATTAATGTACATAATTTTTATGTCGGGGTGGCCAACTCTCAAGAGACTGCGATCTACTCTCAGAGTTAAAAACTGACAGTGATCTACCCCCTTTTTGGGGGGTTCAGGTCAAAGTTGTGGAGATTTTTTTTTAGGAAGGAGGAAGGCCCATTTTGGGGGGTTCGGGTCAAAGTTTTTGAGTTTTTTCAGGGAGGAGGAAAAATGTTGAGCTTGTTTTAGGGGAGCCACAGTTGTTCAGCTTCTTTGGGGGAGTCAATGATCTACCAGTGATCTACCGCAGACGTCCAGTGATCTACCGGTAGATCATGCTCTACCTGTTGGACATGCCTGTTTTATGTAAATCGCCACAAAAAGCCTGAGCAACCTCAGGACTGTGAGCTTCCTTTGAAATGCAAATGGCAGGTCTTAAGAAGTGATCTCTGCTCTGAACCTTGTCTTTTACCCTTTTGTTTTTATGGGCACTTCCACCATTGTTCCACCAGATTCTGAGTAAGCATGGATTGCTCAGGTACTCAGTCTTGTTTATTTGTTTGTATTGAAATGCATATGTATGGCTTACCCAAAGGCTTGGGGTGGTGATAGTAAAGGTAAAGGGACCCCTGACCATTAGGTCCAGTCATGGCTGTCTCTGGGGTTGCGGCGCTCATCTCGCTTTATTGGCCGAGAGAGCCGGCGTACAGCTTCCGGGTCATGTGGCCAGCATGACTAAGCCGCTTCTGGCGAACCAGAGCACCTCACGGAAATGCCGTTTACCTTCCCGCCGGAGCGGTACCTATTTATCTACTTGCACTTTGACGTGTTTTCGAACTGCTAGGTTGGCAGGAGCAGGGACCGAGCAACGGGAGCTCACCCCGTCGTGGGGATTCAAACCGCCGACCTTCTGATCGGCAAGTCCTAGGCTCTGTGGTTTAACCCACAGCGCCATCTGCGTCCCTGTGGTGATAGTAAGACCCCACTATTAGGGCATTTTCACCCTCATCAGCAGAATCACATAGCGCAACTCTTTCTAAACTGTACCACTCAGACTGCAGAAAAGAGATTGTATGTTTCATTGTATGTGCGTGAGAGAGAGAGCAAGGGAGCACCATGTCACGGTAAAGGCAGTTCAAATATGTCTGGAGTGGTAGAGCTCGGAAAAGCTATCTCAGATGTGATTCTGCTGGTCATGTAGCTTGGTTGCTGGGAGCACACCTAACTGAGATGTGACAAAGCTGGCCTATTCTCTGCAATTCCTCTCTGACTCCATTTATCCAGCTCACGTTGCTTGTCTCTGCTTGCCTGAATTGCTCAGTTGCTGTCATGTATATTAAATTCCTTTTGAGGCTATATACAAGACCAGTCACTTCTTACAGTTGCTCAGATGAACTGGGGGAAGTGCGGTTGGGCATTAAACTGGCCTGATGTTTTAATGGTAGGATTTATGTATGCTGTGTGTGTGTGTGTGTGTGTGTGTGTGTGTGTGTACATGTTACTTTTCTGGTTTGCTTTGGGGCTCAGCTTCATTATTTAAAAAAGTTAGCACATACATTAATTATGTGAAGTTGCTCTGAACTGCTGAGATGTTCAGGCACAGAGAAGGAAGCCCAAAAGGTGCCTTCATGTAAGACTTTTGCAGCTCCTGATCAGTTCATGCATGGATGTGCATGGACCACACACCAGACGGAGAAACCTTTTAATACCATTTCAAGCACAACGGGTTCCCATTTCTTTTGCTGACGATGCAGCAACCTCACCAAGTTGAATGGCTGAGATGGGAAGGAGCAATAGGGCATTGCAGTGGAAAGCTTGAGGATATTGTAGGGTTAGGAAATTGGAACTTTTGGTTTGGCAACGATGAGCGAGGCAGGCATAGGGTGAAGGTGGAATTGCTTGGAGGTTTGCCACGTTTAGCAGAGGAAGGCGTGGTACTGGGTAGAGAAGGAGAGTTGCTCATATGCCATCGCACTCCAGGCAATTTGCGAGGCTTGTGCCTTGCTAGTTATTTTGAGCTCCAAGGCAAGTCTGCACAACTTGTCTCTCCTGCCAAACCCAGCGCACCAGCTGCGTATGATGGCTTTCTAGATCTCTGACAACCTACTGTCTCTACAGCCTCAAGCAGCACCCAACCAGAGGTTGTTAAGCTCCTGGTTTGATTGAGTGGATTGCAAATTGTGCAGTGTTTGGCTACAGGCAGATCTGTGATTCTGATATCAGGAATAGATGTATTTGCCGGGGGTGGTGGTGGTATGTGCACTATGGGATGTCTTTTTAAAATGTTGTACCAGCATACAGGATTGCCTACACAGCCACGTCAAATAAATTAACTGCTATGGCTTTTCCACACCTCTCATGGGAATTCTGGCAATTTTAAATAGTCTGGAAATTCTCTGGATCAGAATTTCAGAGGACTAAAATTTGTAGGGTCCATCGGTGGGAAGCCATGTAAGTTGGGCATATTTATGTTTATTTTGTTAAAAATTATTGCCTTAGTCATCTGCAAAGCAGTTACAGAGTAGACTTCTTCTAAGTGACATTCTGCCTAAAACTAAGGGACTTCTAGCACACTTAATTACTGGTAGGCTCGGGAGCACCAGCGAATCATTGTATTCCATGTTGTTAACTTGGTCCACCCACCACCCTTTGAAAATTACAATGCTCCTTTTTCCTGCATGCACTATAAAACATACTCAAAATTCATGCCTTCCCAAGTCTTTCACAATATGACCTTGAGCAATCTCCACCTCCCTACTCTCCAGGAGACCCCCAAAAGCTATAAAGAGCCCATTAGAATGTTCCCTGCACCATAACATAACAAAGAACAGATAATACACACCAAAATAAAGTTTGTGCATCGACTTTGCTTGCTAAACTAGGATGTTTTAACCTCTAACCCCAACGTTTCTTTGTCTTTCCCTGTGGGGACAATAGTTCTTTTTTACATTTATTGTGTAGCTTATGTCTTTGGGAACTGATAATTCACCTTGACGTATTTCAACGTCGTTTTACAAACTAATAGACGCTCATCACGGGACTCTCCTGATAACCCGCATCCTTTGTCTTGTCTGAAAATTGTGTCGTCTCTTGTTTAATTTGAATGTCTGTATGTGCTGTAATCTTAAGTTTTAAACAAAGTGCGGTAAGTCCTTCAGTGCTTATATTTTTGCTTCCCTTTCAGTGGCCCCGCCGTCGAGATTAAGATACACTGTTGTTGCTCATGACAGTGTTCAGATTTCATGGAAAGCCCCTAAAGGGCAGATTGATGGATATAGACTCCTCGTCACTCCAAATGCAGGTAAGGGGAGGGGGGGTGAAATGCTACCTTTCCCCTGTATTGCCAGTTTTCAAGCTGAGCTCCAAAGAACCTGATGAGGGATTTGTCCATTGAAGATGGGACAACAGCAACCCAGCCCAGACCCATTTATTTATTTTTACAAGTCACTGAGCTAAAAACCTAGGCTGGTTCTACACTTGGCATAGCTGAGGCATTGTTCTTTCATTCTAAGCTATTGTCTTGGCAGCAGCAACAAAGCTGCCCTCTCCCCACTTCCTGCTGGATGCTTTGCTCTAAGGAAAACAACAGGCATTGGAGCCTACTCCTAGGGGCTGAGGTCCCTTCGCCTCCCCCCAATAAGTTATGTGGAGGGGCTGGGTCCCCTCAAAGTTGATGGACATTGTCATTCAAATAGTGAGGGTGAGCCCCATCATGTGATCAGTTATGCAGGGCATAATCCCCCTGCCCTATATTTTATTTACTGTACTTTTCCGTGTATAAGACTCCCCCATGTATAAGACGGGTGGACTCAATTTTAAGAAAATGGAGGGAGGTGGCTCAGAGTTGTTGAGCTTTTTTGAGGGGGGGGTATCCAGAGTTGTACAGCTTTTTTTTGGGGGGGGGAATTGCCAGAAATTGCTCACCTGCAGCACCGATGCTGACAATCGCCAGCAGCCGCCAATCCACTGCCCACTTGCCGCAGCAACAGCTGATCACCAATGAACCTTTCCCCTGCAGAAATTCACTAACCCAACTGAGAAAAGCTGTCCGCTGACAATCGCGTGCATCCCAGAACAAAAGCCACCAATCACGGCAGCGACAGCCAATCCACAGCAGTCTTTGCTGCAGAAACCAATCACCAACCCAATTAGAGCAGCAGTAGCCAATCCAAAGCAGCTCTTCTAGCAGCTAACAATCAGCCACCGAATCTCCTGCTCACGGCTGCAGCCAATCACCCTCTCCCCCCCCCATTCACTATCCATTTTTAAGATGAGGTGGGTGGCGCTGTGGGTTAAACCACAGAGCCTAGGACTTGCCGATCAGAAGGTTGGCGGTTCGAATCCCCGCGACGGGGTGAGCTCCCGTTGCTCGGTCCCTGCTCCTGCCCACCTAGCAGTTCGAAAGCACGTCAAAGTGCAAGTAGATCAATAGGTACCGCTCCAGTGGGAAGGTAAACGACATTTCCGTGTGCTGCTCTGGTTCGCCAGAAGCAACTTAGTCATGCTGGCCACATGACCCGGAAGCTGTACGCCAGCTCCCTCGGCCAATAAAGCGAGATGAGTGCCGCAACCCCAGAGTCGGTCATGACTGGACCTAATGGTCAGGGGTCCCTTTACCTTTACCTATAAGATGAGGCATGTTTGTGAACATTATTTTAGAGTAAAAAAACCTTGTCTTATACACAGAAAAGTATGGTAGGTTGGCACCCCTAGTGACAGGGAAATGCTCTGAATAGTATGGGATAGCACACTGAACCCGGGCTCATGGTTTAACTCTGTCCAGGCTAACCACAAGCTGTAACCATGGTTTGGCTTGGCGAGACTTGCAAACCAGGCCTACCCAGGTACCTTGTTCACTCATACAGTCTGCTTGTGCAAAGGCTTTGGGAAATGTTTACAGCTGAAGTTGGAATTACCGTTATGCAAGCCTGCAAGACTCCATTGGCTCAACACTCACAGTATTATTGTAACTGAGGGGGAAATTGCATGTTATACACATCATGCAGCCTGGATTCTTTTAAAATTCAGCAGAAATTCAGCATCATGCCTCTGTTTCTGCTGAGCTCAGAACTGCAGCCTTTAGCAAGCCCTTAAAAAAAAACCCAGAAACAGTTGGCGCTTCCTTACGCACATCTCTGTGTAACTTGTAGTTTGCCCTTGAGGATAGTGTTTGCTGAAGAGATATCATTCTGGCTGTTGCTGCAGAAACTCTAGTTGTAAAGAAATTGAAGAAGTTGTACTTGCTTCTTGCAGTGATCAAAGGTATATTTGGGGGAGAACACCATATATTTGGACTATTCCTCTAAGCCTACTCTTTCGCCTAGTTAGACAATGTTTGCAAAAGGTTAAAGGCTGTTCAGTGAGAGCATGCCTTATGTCTGCAACATGCCTGTTCTGTTCTGAAGAGTTTGACAGTTAACCGTTCTGAACTGCAAACACGGAGCTGCTTAAAACCAAACCGTTAGGGCAAAGGGACAGTGCTTGCAAACCTGAGTGATCAGCTGATTGTCTGGGCTTGCAGAGCTTGGTGCACTGGACTTTCCAGGTGCAACTGATCAGTGATGCCTCAAAGCCCTGCTTTTAACTTCCTCACACCTGATGTCGTATGATACACAAGGCATGGCTTGGCTGAGACAGCCTCATGGGCCAAATGGGGAGGTCTGGCAGGCCTGATTAAGCCTGTGTGTGGGAGACTGCCATTGTCATGTAGCAATTCCAAGGACCAGACATTTCACAACCAACCCCATCAATATGGTCTCAAGCTTCTTGCCATGCTAGCTGTATGAATCGATGCAAACATTTCTCCCACAGTGTTCAGATTGGGACATTGCTTCTGCTGCCTCTGAGGGTATATGGGACTTGTACAGATTTTGACCTAGCTGCCAAAAAGTTTAACCTTCACTCATTTAAATAATAACAATAATAAGTTTTTGAGAGTCACTATCTGGCAACTTTAAGCTTCCCTTTCTAGAATTATGTCCATGCCTAAATAAACTATCATTCTTTGCAATCCAAGCTATGCCAGAGTCTCTGTTCCTTTCTCTTTCATGAGACTTGAACCCTTAGGAGGCTGTAAGGAGCCCTCCCTCTCTAGCCATAGAACTGGTTCCACCAGAATCTTCTACAACAGACAGGTATTGGATGCAGATAAGTCTTCTCTGGAGGTGAAGGCTTGCAAGCCACCCACTTATAGGGATGGAAAGACCTGTCAATTTCATTTCTCTGAGTCTCTCATTCTTTCAAATTTCAGTTCTCCACATTTTGCAGAAATTGCAATTACTTTTTTTTAAAATCCTCATAAAATTCACCAGCATTTTGGTCTGAATTTCTCCTAATAAACACATCGGCTGTATGCAGTTTTGACTAATGTACACATTTTTGCAAGCAGTTTTCATTAATGCGGTGTGTATTTGTTATTCTTCAATAATATCATCATTTTAACGCACTCTTTCCCCATTACATGAATCTTTGTAAACATATTTGGGTTGGGATATTGCACTGCAAAATTTAGATAAGTGCACATTCCACATATAGTTTCAGGAAGTCCACATTTTCTAGATTTGACTTTAAATGTAGCCAAATCAGATTTCTCCACCATTTCCTACTCCCTTATAAACAGACCTTGTCCGTTTGCATTTGGTGATATTAGGGGTGCTGAGTGATGCCCTCTTGCTACATGCCAAGTTCAGCAGGTATGAATTCTCAAAAATAATACACACAGCTCCCACTTTACAAATGTTCACTGTGCAAAAATTCACTCATGCCAACACAAGGAAATTGTAGCCAAACCACTGCAGATTCTGTGGTTGGGAACACATTAGAAATTTCACCATAGGAATCAATGGAACTCATCACCTCATTATGTGAACGGAACTCATCAACTTCCTATGCAAACAGTTGCGTAATGAACGACTTCCAGGAAATGTATTGTGTTCATAAAGCAGGACCTGCATGAACAGCTTCATAATGTGGGTCAGGCAACCATGCTTGAGTGATGCCTTAGGAATGTTTCTTCTTGACATGCTAGTTTTCTACAAGCAACACTTTTTATTTGGGGTTTATATCCAGGCATAGGGACGTGGGTGGCGCTGTGGGTTAAACCACAGAGCCTAGGACTTTCCGATCAGAACGTCGGCGGTTCGAATCCCCGCGGCGGGGTGAGCTCCCGTTGCTCGGTCCCTGCTCCTGCCAACCTAGCAGTTCGAAAGCACGTCAAAGTGCAAGTAGATAAATAGGTACCACTCCAGCGGGAAGGTAAACGGCGTTTCTGTGCGCTGCTCTGGTTTGCCAGAAGTGGCTTAGTCATGCTGGCCACATGACCCGGAAGCTGTACGCCAGCTCCCTCGGCCAATAAAGTGAGATGAGCACCGCAACCCCAGAGTCGGTCACGACTGGACCTAATGGTCAGGGGTCCCTTTAGTTTTATCCAGCCATACAGACTCCATCCCTTTTGTTTTGTAGTGTAAACATTTCAACTGTAGTGCTTCACGTTATGGAAAGGGATCCCAGATTGCTCAAGGCTCTGTAACTTTGCTGCCTATGATTGCAAAGGATTAACGAGTAATTTCCCAGTGAGGAGACAGGTAGAAACACGATTTAAAGTTTAAACTTATGCCAAGGATGTATCGTATTGTGTTGAAGAATATATGAATGCATAGAGCTACTTATTTATGTATCTCCATATCCAAGCTGGAATCTAAAGAGGCTTTAATAACACTTTAGGATTTTGGAGGGGTTTGGGTGGGGTGCGGGTAATGGAATGCAGAGTGCCTTTTTCCTTGGAAAGTTACACAAAAAAAGTTCTGGAACAAATGGGACCGTTCTGATTTGTTATAAGACAGCTTTGCATGTTTATATAGTTTAACTGTGGATTTATGTTGCCTTTATGAAACAGGAACATTGCATGCACATACAAAAATGTGGATCTCTGTGCTATTTTTGTTTTTAAATTAAAAATGCAACTCTGGTCTTTTTTTTTTTTTTTCCTTTCCGGCAGGTGGAAAAACCAACGAGCTCACTCTTCAAAACAATGCAAACAAAGCAATTATTCAAGGCCTTATCCCCGATCAGGGCTATACGGTTCAGATTGTGGCTCTTGCTGGGGATCAGGAAAGCAAAGCGGCTCAAGGCCAGTTCCGAAGTATGTTTTCTCTCCCGTTATCTACGTTTCTCACAGGGCTTTGCAAGAAGCTGGTTTTTGAGATGAGCATTTGAAATGTGTTTTGCAATGTGGAATGTGTGCTTTCTTGCCTGTCATCACACCGCAGAGTCTTGGAATCAAGGATCCAAAGTCGAAAAGAAAAGCCCCCAAGGATGGTCAGACACGGGGAGCCAGATTCAACTAAACAGTAGTGTTAGCAGGAGCCACTGCAATGGGTCCTGCTAGTGTAACTGGAGCTTACCCACCAATTCCAACACAACCCGCAAATCAGCTTGGTGGAAGGGCAAGAGAACCTCCAGAACAGTGCGTAGCAGGAAAAGTGGGGAGTTCATTCCATCTGGCTTCTGATTATGGAATGATTGTAATAGTGTGACATTGATTTGCACCCTCTGAGCTCTTCCCTGGGCAATGCAGCCATACTTTATCTCATACTTAGAGAACTCCAGCTTCTCCAGTTCCAGCTCATAGCTCCGTGGCAGAACACATGCTTTGCATGCTGCAAGTTCAATCCCTTACACCATAAGAAATGAGGATGGGGAAAGAGATAGTTTAAAATACTAACTAATAAGTGGCAGGGAAAACCCCTGCATAAGACTCTGGAGAACCACTACCTTTGGGCAAGGGCCTTAGCTCAGCGGTAGAGCATCTGCTTTGCATGCAGAAGGTTGCAGGTTCAATTCCCAGTATCTTCAGGTAGGGCTGCCCCAGTATGGGCCTCTGGAAGGCTGCTGCCAGTCAGTGTAGACCATACTAAGCTAAATGGACCAACAGCCCAAACTGGCATATGGCAGATGCTGCTTTTCTTATGTGACATTCACAGTACAGTGATACCTTGGTTTTCGAACATAATTTGTTCTGGAAGACTGTTTGAGTTCTGAAACATTTGAAAACCAAAAACTCAATAGCCAACAGCTAGGGTGCAGGATCTTGCCCTCAGCAGAAGCTACTTGGTCATGTTCGACTTTCAAGGCATGTTCGAAAACCAAAGCATTTACTTCTGGGTTTACGGCGTTTGAAAACTGAAATGTTCGTCAGTGGAGACGCTCGAAAACTGAGGGACCACTGTACATAATATGGAGTCCTAAGGTACCTGTCTGAGTTCTCCCAACTCCAGACACTGATCTTAAAAACCTTTGAGCTGGAGCATATACTAGGGTTGCCATATTCCCAAAAGTGGAAAATCCGGACAAAGTTGTTGAGCCTTTATAATTTTATTTTATTAGGTTGAAGTTGTTGAGCTTTTTCAGATTTTTTTAAAGGATTTAACAACAACAACAAAAAATCACCCCCCTTGACAATTCTGCAAAAATATTCCTGGACGCCATTTTCCTTCCCAATTCCTGGGTGTTTCCAGGAAAACCCAGACGAATGGCAGCCCTAGCATATACCCTCTAGGTGCAGAGCCCAGTATGGATCAGTGGACTTCTCCCGTCAGATGTAAACCAGAGTACAGGTGGGATCCAGTACGTGTGGTGTGTGCATTTGCTCAGAGATTTTGGTAGCCTGCAACATCCCTGGCAAACTCACAGAGCAGGCTCTCCATTGCTACAACCGAGTGGTGTGACTTGGACGCTTATCTGGTATGCAATCAGATCTTCCCTTCCGTGTCTCTGCCTCTTGAGGCCACTGCTCTCTCTAGCTCATTTCCATGCCCATTGGTGCTGTTGGTCCAGAACTGTAGCTAGGTGATCTTGCGCCCTTGGCAGAACCATTCAGATTATGCCCCCTAGCCACAGACAAATTAGCTCTTCTTTCCGTCTCTCCTCCAACCCCCCCCCCCCCAATTCAATCCACCCTCTATTTAAAACCATTTCTTATCAGGCATTAATCAATATTTATATTTATGAACATATTTTTAGCCAATTTTGTGCGCCCCAATTGCCTGTGCCCCTGGCAGGAGCCCACCTCACCTCCCCAGCTATGGCCCTGGGTGGGTCACTGGCAGTGACCCCTAAAATATATGAGTCTGGACCCAGAAGGAAATCGTGCATCCATTGGCAGAGGCCTGATATCTGTTGATGAAGAGAAGCTGGGCCAAGCTCTCTCAGAGCCATTTCTCAGCATAACTGGCTGTATTATTTGATATAACACCCCGATGCAAGAAACCCGCCAAGCCACATGCTGCTTTAAAGTTAAAGAGCAAACTGTTGAATGGTTGATCCAGGCTCTGAGCTGTGGTTGTTTTCAGAGTTGCTTAATTCCACCGGAAAGATTGACAGTGTGATTTAGAATGCAAAGGCTGACAGTATATTCCAAAGCTTGGCTTTGGTCTGTGTTTATTGGCTGCAGCGAGACGTCCGCATGGAAGCATAATGGCTTGTCTGAATGAAATCAGACATCTTGTGCCTCTCGGAACCCGCCTTAAATGTGGATGTGCTGTAAATGGATAAGAGTTCTGCGGGCACTTTAAAGACTGACATGTTTGCCATTTGCAAAACAACAACAAACCTCTGGTTACATGAAACATATTCAATAAACACACAAGACGTTACCTGCTGTACCTTTGAATAAATAAGGTATATTATTCATTGTATCAAATTGTAGATTTCAACAGAAGTAGCTCATAAAGCATTACCTAGAGTTTGTACTCCTGATGAAGCCCAGGAGGGCGAAACAAGGCTAATATCCCGGAAATCCTTGTCTTAGACTCTGTGAAAGGATTCTGTGGAACTGTAACAACCTTTCATGTGGATTGTTGGACTCTATGAACAGACAGATGGACCTTATGCATGAACTGATTAGAGAATGAACTGATCCACTGGGTCTTCTGCTTTTTTCATTGAACTTTATGAGCTACTTCTGTTGAAATCTACAATTTGATACAATGAATAGTATACCTTATTTATTCAAAAGTACAGCCGGTTACGTCTTGTGTGTTTATTGACATGTTTGCCATGTCATAAGCTTTTGCAGACAACTGTTATCTTGAGTTGCAGGTAAATATGTACAGTGGTGCCCCGCAAGACGAATGCCTCACAAAACGAAAAACTAGCTAGACGAAAGGGTTTTCCATTTTTCGAGGCGCTTCGCAAAACGAATTTCCCTATGGGCTTGCTTCGCAAGACGAAAACGTCTTGCGAGTCTTGCGAGTTTTTCCCCTTCCCCCCCTTTTTCTAAGCTGCTAAGCCACTAATAGCCGCTAAGCCGCTAATAGCTGTTAAGCCACTAAGCCGCTAATAGCTGCTAATAGCGCTAAGCCGCTAAGCCGCTAATGGCCGTGCTTTGCAAGACGAAAAAACCGCTAGACGAAGAGACTCGTGGAACGAATTATTTTCGTCTTGCGAGGCACCACTGTACACATGGTTGGCATTGGGAGGAGGTGGGAAACAGCGAAGTCAAAGGGAAATGAAATGCTAAAACGTAGATGCCGTGATAAGTGTCTTATTAACAGTGGTAATTCACAAAAAATAAATAAACACAATTGTGTCGACAACACAGGTGCACCAACATCGGTAAGCCAATTAACACATGCAGCACGATGAAGAATGCATTACAGTGGTGCCCCGCAAGACGAACGCCTCGCAAGACGGAAAACCCGCTAGACGAAAGGGTTTTCCGTTTTGGAGGCGCTTCGCAAAACGAATTTCCCTATGGGCTTGCTTCGCAAGACAAAATGTCTTGCAAGTTCCTGCGGGTTTTCTCCCCCTTTTTCCCCCTTTTCCTAACCGCTAAGCCGCTTATCAGCTGATCCGCTTACGAAGAGCCTCACGGAACGGATTAATTTCGTCTTGCGAGGCACTACTGTACCTTGTGAAACGCCCCAATATCTTTTGATGAATTGCAGTATATAAATCTAAAAAATAAAATAATTTCCCCACCAACCCCCACCCCAAGAGTAGATATACTTGAAAATCAGGATAACAGGTCATACATCTGTTAAAGTAGACTGCAGTCCACAAAAACTTAATAATTTGTTAGTCTTTAAGGTGCCCTGTGACTGCTTTTGCTTCAAGAGACAAGCAGCAACTCTCTGAGAAATGTAGTAGATAGCTAATATTTCTTAAGACCACTGAGATTCATCCTTATTTTAGCGGCTGATTCACATAATATTATTGTTACTATTCTTTTCCATTTCATTTCTATACTGCTTTATATTTTTTAAGAACAAAATCTCAAAGCAGTTTACAAGCTGCATTAAAACACTGAAAGAAAACAATCCAGAATAAAACCTTTACTGAAGAAAGCATACATTCAAAGCAACAGAACTAACAGGAAACTAAAAGATTTCCAAATAAAACATTACAAAGCTACGGAATACATATCAAATGCAGCAAAGTTAACAATTTTTGCTACCTTAAACATTTCAAAAGAAAACATTACTAAATGCATATTTAAAGCAGCCTAAGAAACAAGAGAATAAAATAATGTGTGAACAAACTGGAGTTTTACAAACTTGTGTTTGCAAATTAAGTGTATTGTGTATATCCTCACTTTGTACCCAAGGTTTGGTTGTGATGCCTTTAAGAGTGTCTTTTCGCTAGCAAGCCATAATATGTGAAAAGGCCCAAAGGAAGGATGAAAAATATAAAAGGGGAAATGTATAACTGACAGATCAGTAGCATGACTGAAAGAGCGCCATGAGCAGAACATGATTTTTTAATAAGATGCAGCCACCTCCTCCCCAACAAATGCTTTTAATAGATGGCTTTTATTAAGTCGGTTATAATAGAGGCATGGTCTTGCTGCAGTAAGACTATATTTACCGGTAGTTTTCCACATTTTAGGAAGACTGTACAAACTGGAGAGGATTCAGGGGAGACTGACGACAATGGGTGTTGGTTTTTTCTTTAAAAGAATTCAGAGATATAAGAAGCATCTGAAAGGGTTGTTTCTAGTCTAATGAAGAACAGAAAAGGGTAACATTAAAATAGTTCGGCAGAAATGCCAAGAACCATTTTTCTTCATTACAGCTTGGAAAAAAGGCAAGACTTTCATTAACACTGTATTCACTATTAGCCAATAGTTAAGGGGTTGGTTTAGGTTTATAAAGCCTTTTAGGGTTTAGACGCGGGTGGCACTATGGGTTAAACCACAGAGCCTAGGACTTGCTGATCAGAAGGTCGGTGGTTTGAATCCCCGCAACGGGGTGAGCTCCCGTGGCTCGGTCCCTCCTCCTGCCAACCTAGCAGTTCAAAAGCAAGTAGATAAATAGGTACCGTTCCCGTGCGCTGCTCTGGTTCACCAGAAGCGGCTTAGTCATGCTGGACACATGACCCAGAAGCTGTATGCCGGCTCCCTTGGCCAATAAAGCGAGATGAGCGCCGCAACCCCAGAGTCGGCCACGACTGGACCAAGTGGTCAGGGGTCCCTTTACCTTTACTATGGACCCAAAAAGGAGTCTAAACATTTTAATATATGTAATAGGCATATGTTGGCGACAACAGAATTCTAAATTAGAGCATGGGAGAAATGGAACGCAGACTGCCTCATGTAGCACAACATGGTAATGTCATCTAAAGAAGCCCATTTAATCACTGGGATGCAGGGTTTGTTATGCTTGGGTGTCCCTGTTTTAACTCTGTCCACCTTTGCAGTTAAAGATATTGAGAAGAAGAAGGAGACCTCAGGAAAACCCAAGGTGAAGCCTGCCACCCCAACGAAGGATATTGAAAGTACACAACTTCCAGAAGTAGAAGGTCAGAGTTTGTGGGGAAGGAATGTAACATGGCAATGTTTTCTGTGTTTTCTAAAACAGGCCACATAGTAATATACACGGTGGGTATTGTTGCAAGTCAACATTTCGTTTTGTTCTTTCTCAACCATTACTCACGTCGGCGACTTCTTAAATACATCGTTAATTATTATGAGAACAAAATGCTACACATCAGTAACGATATTGTATTTTGGTTCAGTTTCAGTGCTCTGCACACCTGTTAAAGCAGCAAATTTAGGAGTGGTGTTTGTAAAAGTAGAGCTGTTCTGCAAGTCTACATTCCAATCTGAGCATGGTCCACCAGATGTGGAGTTGGGAAGTTTCCTTCAAATTGTGGAAAGAACCAAAATCCTTCCCCATCCATAGACTTGGCCAAGTAAGGTTAGGATGTTGAGTTGTCCATTAAGATAAAAACCAACAGGAATGTGTCCTTGGAAAACAGCAAGCTTAACCCCATGCCAGTCCACATAAGCCTTGAGCAAGGGAGCACTTTTGTTGTGAGAATGATGTCATTTTCTGATTAACAAACTAGGTTTGCCAAGGGTAATGGTATCTTTGTGTGCCAGTGTAGAGTACGTTTATAATGAGACATGCTTTGTGCTTAAATAGCTTCTGGGAGCAAATCAGGTATTTTTTCATGCTATTATAGAATTCAAAACACCTTTTTAAAAAATAGCATTCCAAAGTAATTAGACCCCATTACCAGTAATTTGCAAAGATTAAGCACACGCAAGAGCCTAAGATTTCCAACCTCAAGACTTCTGAAATCCTCTGTCTTTTCAGGTTTGTATGCTTGTGGGGGAAATTTTGTCCTTATCTCTTTTATTCCATCCTGGAGAGAGTCTGGCTTATTTTGGGGTTACCAGTAAAAAATACTTTGCTTTTGAGCAGTATTGGTCATACTAAAGTGTCAAGTAAGTATCTTAAATGCAGAAAGAATACATAGAGAGATGTGTCCAGAATCCATGCCAGAGACTTACTAAGAATTCACTACCTAGAGATATGTCCGTCGTCCATTATTTTAGATGGATTCAGGAAGTAATCCAAACTGAAGATCCCCAGGGATGAGCTGATTTTGGAATAGGTTGACTGAGCTGTCTCAGCCATAGATACTGGGATTTCATGACATATCTTTAGGCACCAGGTGAAAACATTCCTCTATATTCAGGCCTTTGGCTGATTAACCAATATATGACCTTTGTGTTTCTGGGAGGGGAATAGATTTTGCTTTATAATGTATTATTTGTTCTCATTTTGTATTTCTATGTTGTGAATGACCCTGTGATCTTGGGATGAAGACCGGTATACAAATAATAATAATAATAATAATAATAATAATAATAATAATAATGTTGGCTCAGCTGGAAGTAGCTCTGCTCCTGAACTGAGTTTTGAATACAGGTGAGTTACACTGGCATCACCTTGCCAACAAAGGTCTGTATAGTTAAAGCTATGGCTTTCCCGGTAGTGATGTATGGAAGTGAGAGCTGGGCCATAACGAAGGCTGATCGCCGAAGAATTGATGCTTTTGAATTATGGTGCTGGAGGAGACTCTTGAGAGTCCCATGGACTGCAAGAAGATCAAACCTCTCCATTCTTAAGGAAATCAGCCCTGAGTGCTCACTGGAAGGACAGATCCTGAAGCTGAGGCTCCAATACTTTGGCCACCTCGTGAGAAGTCCGAAGACTCCCTGGAAAAGCCCCTGGTGTTGGGAAAGATAGAGGGCACAAGGAGAAGGGGATGACAGAGGACGAGATGGTTGGACAGTGTTCTCGAAGCTATCAGCATGAGTTTGACCAAACTTTGGGAGGCAGTGGAAGACAGAAGTGCCTGGCGTGCTCTGGTCCATGGGGTCACGAAGAGTCGGACACGACTAAATGACTAAACGACAACACCAACACACTGGTATAGTTTAGCTCAGCGTATATCAGGCTGGCTTCCTGTAGTTTGGATTGCTCCATTGGACTAGTCCGAAGCACGCTTACTTGGCAGTAAGCTCCATTGACCCCAGTGGAATGGTGCTTTCAAGTATACATGCATAGCACTGCTCTCTAGGAGCAGGGTTACACAGATTCATGGCGAATTGATCCGTCAGTGGCAACATGCTATAATGGCAAAGTGAAACCTCCCTTTTACAGAGTTGGTATCACTTTGAATGAATACTACATGCTGGGGCCAAAGGGAGGAAAGCAATCACCTTTATTTAGTCATTATTTGGAATGTAAAAGGTGAAAGATTTATACGAGCTAAAGAGAAACCAGAGTATACGCCACCCTTCAGAATGAGTGTAGCCTGGTTGATTTATGAATGAAAACATGAAATGCAGAATAGGTTACATAATTGTTCAGCCTTAGAAAGCTCAGAGGCCTTTTTTTGTAGCTGCTATTGGAAAGCTAATGATGAACGTTGACCTGGACAGGTGAGCCCAGTTCTGATGTCCGGAAAGGCAAATGGTTTCTTTACTAATGACTGATGGGAGCTCCCTGGAAATGTAACCACGGTTTATAGAGTGTTCAGTCATCAAAAGCGTCTCTGTTCTTCTGGTTTCTATCCTCAACTTTCCCTGGCCAGGCACTTAGCTTCTCTTCACGCTTGCAGAGTTTTAAGCTCAATGGCTCATTAATCCACTCAAGTCATTTTGCTCTCTTCAAACAAGAGAGTGATTCCTTTGGTCGCTTTCCTGAGCTTCCCTGCGTTGAAAAATCTTTTCTGTGCAAGATGAAAGGGACAGTGGGTTCTTTCTGCTCTCACCGTTCCTGAGTACACGTGGCATGAAACTCTTAAATGCCTTTGGTGCCTCTCCAAAAAAGCCTTTTGTGTTGCCTTGTGTCTGGTTGTCTTGTCATGGTTCTCCAACTACGTTGCTCCAGTTATTTCGGTGGAACAAGACTTCTTGGCAGACAGCCGCAGGGGCTCTTTCATTTAGAGCATCACTTTCATTTAGAAGTTGTACAAGTTCCAATTTTTTTAAAAAAAGACATATAAATATGGTTTTTTTTTGGGGGGGGGGGACGACTTGACTATCAGTGCGAGACTTAGTTATATTCTTTAGGCCAAGGGATAATAATTCTGTTTAAAGGACTTGCCCCTGATACTATGATGCAGGCACAAAATAGACTTCTCTGTATGGAAAAGAAATCAACACATGTCAGTGTATTTATGGCTGTTTCTTTTCCACACACAAGCTGTGGAAAAAGCAGTGTGATGGAGAACAGCGATGGGGACCCTGTGGTCTTCCAGATGTTGCTCTGCTGTTGTTGGATTTCAACGGTATCTTGAAGGCTTCAGGTTTGCCATCGCTGGAACAGAGACTAGGGACAGGCACACCCAACATTTGCAGTGTGAAAGTATTCTCACATGTTTATTCATATGTCTGGTCCTTTGGTGAGTTGGGGACCTCACCTGCATGTGAAGATAGGCTCCGCCGGATTGAGTGAATGAAACCAATGGTGGATTTAATGGTCAAAAAGGCAGTTTCTGAATGTGCCCTAGAGGGAAGTAAGGGGCAGAAGGGGCTTGCCCAGCTGGGAAGGGAGCCCATCTAGGAAAAGGAAAAGTCTGATGCTAAACCTGCTGCTTTGATTGAATTGTGCCTTGAGATCATTTTTGACAGAATAGTAATAATAATATTTTATTATTTATACTCTGCCCTCCCAAGCAACAAACACCTTAGCAACCCTCCCTCCACTCCTTTACACAGTTAGTTTTAGAAAGAAGCTCCCATCTATGCCAACATGAGCTTTCCTCCCTGAAGGGGAGGGGAAATATTTTATTGGGATTCTAGCTAGAGACAGAGTCCCTTTGTGCAGCCATTCCAGTAACAACTTTTCTCTGTGTGTATTGTGTACACACACACACACACATTTGTAATTGATTAAAGAAATACCAGAGATATAGCTGAATGTAGTGCAGTCAAACCTTAGTTCTTGAACAGTTTGGTTGCCAAACAAATTGGCTCCCGAATGCCAAAAACCTGGAAGTAAGTGTTCCGATTTTGAATGTTTTTCGGAAGCCGAATGTCCGACGCAGCTTCTGCTTGAGTGAAGTCCTGCAGTCAATCGCAAGCCACGCCTTGGTTTTTGAACGGTTTCAGGAGTCAAATGGATTTCCAGAACGGATTAAGTTCAAGAACCAAGGTACCACTGTCCATTAAGCCTAACACATCGTTTGGACTGTTGCATTCCTAAACTGCATGTAGGCTTCCAGGAAGGAGCCAGAGGCCCACTTTTAGAAGCAGTACAGTGGTACCTCGTGTTACGTACTTAATCTGTTCTGGATGTCCGTTCGTAACAGGAAACCGCTGGTAACATGAGGTGCGCTTTCGCTAACGGTGCCTCCCTCTGCTGCCGCGGTGCTGGAGTGCGACTTCCGCTCACATCCCGGGGCAAAGGTCCCAACAAGGGGCATCTACTTCCAGGTTAGCAGAGCAGGTAACCCTCAGCATTTGTAAGGGGGACAGTACATAACACGAGGTACTACTGTATGTTGATTTTTTTTAGTCTGAGGTAAACAGCATTTCCGTGTGCTGCTCTGGTTCGCCAGAAGCAGCTTAGTCATGTTGGCCACATGACCCGGAAGCTGTACGCCAGCTCCCTCGGCCAATAAAGCGAGATGAGCGCCGCAACCCCAGAGTCGGCCACGACTGGACCTAATGGTCTGGGGTCCCTTTACCTTTACCTTTAGTCCGCCTGTGCACTTAATGCTAAGGTACTCATTGAAAGGATAGCAACTCCTCCCCTTAAAACATTAAACTATAGTGAAACCTTTTCACCCGATTGGCAAGGGTATAAGTGCCCTCAGGAAGATTGCAGAATGACAGAGCCGCAAAAGACAATCTTGCTTACTTGTTGGGGTTTCCATTTAAACTAAAAGGAATTTAAGTTATCCCTCAGGTTTAATCTAAGCATGTGCGCACAAACATATGCAATCAGGTAACATATGCCCTAATCCCAGAGGAAAGTAAATGCTCTGATAATATTGAGAACAAAATGTGCAACCCTTTCTTGATCGTTAGAATAGCATATATTAGTATGAGAAGATTTTTATCAAGCTGTGTGTTATTTGGTACACTTCTGTAGTATACAGAAAATAAACCACTAACTTTGCATTGTTGTATCCTTGAGCCATTATCTCTGTATATGTACACTTTTTGAACTCTCGACTCATTCTGTGTCACAAATATGTCCCAATATGTAGCTTGCAATGTGTGTTTTTTCTGGGTGCACAGAGTCCCCCTGGCCAAATTGTATAAGTAAAGAAAAGAAAACACAATATATATCTTAAGACATCCTTCACATACACTAAACATCTAATTTAAGTTGCCAGCTTTTAGGCTGGACTTGATATGTCCATTCACCCTTGCGTTTAAAGCACATGTGTCAGAGCTGCCTCTAGGTCCCAGCTCACAGAGGACCAACGCTAGGCTGTAGTAATGTACAAAAGTCTTTATTGAAGTTCAGTTTCCATTTCAAAGCCACAGCGTGCAGCCCTACGTCTTAAACCCTAGATCGGCGAAGTCCCGTCTGAGTCTCCTCCCCTATGACACCAGTTTAAGATCCTAGCCCTGCTCCACCTTTTACGCTGCTCTCTCCTCTTCTGGGTCCTCCTGCCCGCTGGGGCATTGCCCTTTCTGGACTCTTCCGACGCTGAGTCGCTTAGCTCCTCCCCCTCCCTCCGGCGGGCTTTAGGACCCGGTTCCCAATCCTCATTCTCTGCTGTCCCGCGCTCCTGTACATTTGAACTTGCCTCTCGCGCCAACCCAGTGACCTTTCTCCTAACCGTTACACTACTTCGGTCACTGCTTCCCTCTTCCGGGACACTGGCCGGATCTGACCTCTCCTCCGTTGTCCGACTTTCTGATGGAGACGTGGTCAGCCCTGCCTTATCTTCTCTCCCTGGTGGGGAATGCACTGGCCCCGATCCTTGGGACTCTTCCCCCCCACTCTGCTCTGGTGGGGAAGCTGGTCCTGATTTCCAGCTACTGTTCTGGGAGTCCCTGCTGCCCCCTTGCTCCTGGGGCGTTCCCCTTGGGAACCCCCTACCCCTGGCCACTGGCGCCCCCTTCTGTGAATCTTCCGATTCGCTGGAGAGGCTCATGGAATCCCTCGGTCCACTGTCCTCTTTTCCTACGCTCCCCTCGGATTCTTCCCCTTCGCTCTCCATCTCCTCTCTTCCCTGTGCCTCTGCTCCTGAGCCCCTGACAACATGATAATACTTCTCTCCAAAGAATGTTGTCAGGCTTAATTAATTTGTTGTTTGCATGTCACGAAGTGCCCATAACTACTTCAACTGTCAGATGGATTGAGAGAAAATGTGTGTGTGAAAAGTAACAGTACAGTATCAGCACGAGTGAAGCAGGTTAATGCACTATTAGTATCTCTCTGTCTCGTAGACGAGTGAATATATTATTATAAGTTTACATTACTAGCATAGCATGATAAAGTGTGAATTTTTTTCAGGCAGAAATATCTGCCGTAGTTTTGCCACCACCTGCCTGCCCTCTGGGTGCTGAACTTTGGAGGAGGAGGGAAGTACAGCTAAGGTCAGTGCTGTCAACAGTTCTATGCCTGGGGCAGGCTCAGAATATCCTCCTGGAATCAGAGCCACGAAAATCACACTTGGGGTGTGTGTGTGTGTGTGTGTGTGGCCGCAAAGGGTTAAAAGTATAAAATAGGAGTTATCCTTGTGCAGACCCCTGTGAGAGTCATTAGTAAAAACTGGAGGGAGAGAAGAATGTGGACCTCGAGGAAGACTTCTGGTAAAATTCCAAGGGCTCATGGCATTCAATCTGCTTCTGCTCAGAAACGCTTTTTTTTTTTTTTTGTAAAGGTTTGCTGGTGGCTGCTGTCTAATCAGCAGCTGCAGCCCAGAATTGCATGCCTCTGATTCCCCCCCCCCCCATCTTTTCCCAGCCAACATTATTCAACCCTGGAAACTACATTAGCAAGCAGAATGTGCTGTGCTGTGCTGTGTTAGGATGCAGGCACAAACGCAGTGAGCATGTGCTAGTCTGTGCCGCTCTACATTGCTGCTGCCTCCGTCAAAAACCAAACCAGGTGTGATGTGGATATTCTGCAACTGTTTTTGTTTTTTGTTTCTGTTTTTTTGCAAAACTGAAACTTTTTTTTTTTGCAGTGATAAAAAATGGGGGAGGCAGGAAGTGACTGTGGTTCTTTTTTAAATGTTTTTTATTGGTTTTACATATAATCACATTAAAAGGTAAAGGTACAACTGACTGTTAGGTCTTGGTCCAGTTGTGGACAACTGTGGGGTTGCACGCTCATCTCGTTCTGTAGGTCGAGGGAGCCGGCATTTGTCTATAGACAGCTTCCAGGTCATGTGGCCAGCATGACTAAGCCACTTCTGGTGAACCAGAGCAGCGCACAGAAACTTAACACCATATCCTCTTATTTTATCTCTTTGGTTCAACTGAGCCTAGCGACTTCCCTCCCTCCCGTCTGATGGTTTACAAAATTAAATTTTACATCTTTGCATTTCACTTCGTTTCCCATCCTTGTTATATCGTTACCTAAAATATTATATTATTCAACCTGAATAGGTAGCAGTTTCATCTTACAGATCTTCTGCTAACCCTGCTAGTGGTGTTAATTGCTTACAGTTGTCTTTCAAATGTAATGTAAATATGTTCCAGAAATGACTCTGGTTCAGGACTGCAGGACACGAGGAAAGGGGAATTAATCCTCTGCCTTATCATTTTCCCACTGAAAAGCACCCACCCCTAAGGCTGCTATTTGTTTTCGTTGGTAAAACTGTGATTATGCCCCACTGGAGGAAAGGAACATATTTATTATTTCAGTGGGTTGGACTAGATGGCCCTTGGAGTCCCCTCCAATGTTACAGTTCTACAATTCTACAACCCCTGTCCATTTTGTACCATTTTTCTGTGCACCTCGGGGCAGATTTCCTATCACACCTCACATAGAA